>NW_027361866.1:4772500-5972500 GCF_039654945.1 Dendrobates tinctorius
AAAATATTGGAGAAAGAGAAACCAATCACAAACTAAAATGTTTCTATACTAATGCACAAAGCATGGGCAACAAACAAGGAGAATTGGAACTACTAACACAGGAAAAGAAATATGATGTCATTGGAATCACTGAAACTTGGTGGGACAATACACATGATTGGAATACAAGACTAGAAGGATACAACTTATTTGCAAGAAACAGACTTGATAAACGAGGAGGGGGTGTCGCATTGTATGTTAGAAACGCGTATATCTGCACAGAGATTGAAGCTTCAGAGACTGGGAGTTCTGTGGAAACTGTTTGGGTAAGAATACAAGGACAGAACAATGGAAAGGACACCATTGTAGGCATTTACTACAGGCCGCCTGTGCAAGCTGAAGCTATGGATGAACTCTTTATGCAACAAATGGCCAAGTTCTCCAAAAAATATGACATAGTTGTCATGGGAGATTTCAACTATCCAGACATTTGTTGGGAATCTCTCTCAGGCAAAACTAACAGGTCAAGGAAATTCTTATCCTCTCTTGCTGACAACTTTATCTTCCAAAAGGTAAGGGAGAAAACAAGGGGAACTGCTACCTTGGATCTAATCCTTATAAACAGGGAGGAAATGGTTGAGGAGGTAAAAGTGGCTGGGACCCTAGGAGGTAGCGACCATGCTATTTTAGAATTTTGGATAACTAGAGGCGGAAGACCTGTGAAGACTCAGACGTCAAGGTTAGATTTCAGAAAGGCAGATTTTAAGGGATTCAGAAAGAGAATTGGAGGGATCCAATGGCTGGATATCCTTACAGACAAAAATGTCCAGGAAGGATGGGAAATCTTGAAAAATGAAATTCTCAAAGCACAGTTGTTAACAATTCCGAAAAGAGGGAAGAATAGGAAGCAGTTAAGGAGACCAGGATGGATGAACACAGAACTTAAGCACATGCTAAAAAGGAAGAAAAAAATGTTTATAAAATGGAAAGAGGGAGGCATATCTAAAGAAGAATATAATGCTGTCTGCAGAACCTGCAGGGCACAAATCAGATTATCTAAAGCTGAAAATGAATTGAGGCTTGCAAGAGATGTCAAAAGCAATAATAAAGGATTTTGGGGATATGTCAAAAGTAAAAGAAAAGCCAAAGATGCTATAGGATTTTTACAGGATGAAAATGATGAAATGGTAAGACAGGATGTTGAGAAGGCTGAACTTTTAAATTCCTATTTTGCATCTGTTTTCTCTCAGAAAGGAAATGTAACATCAACTGTTATTCACTGTCCTATTAAGGGAATAGAAGAATCCAGGATATCTATAAACAGAAAGATAGTGAGGAAACACTTAGCTAGCCTAAATGAATTCAAGTCTCCAGGTCCAGATGAATTACACCCCAGAGTACTGAAGGAGATAGCAGAAGAAATTTTTGAACCCCTCTCTATAATCTTTGAAAATTCTTGGAGAACAGGAGAAGTGCCAGAAGACTGGAGAAGAGCAAATGTTGTTCCTATCTTCAAAAAGGGGAAGAAGGTGGACCCAGGTAACTATAGGCCGGTGAGTCTGACTTCTATACCAGGAAAGATCTTTGAACAAATTATTAAACAACATGTATGTCAATACCTGGATAAGAATGAAGTGATTAAACAGAGTCAGCATGGGTTTGTAACTAATAAGTCATGTCAGACTAACTTAATTTCCTTCTATGACGGTATCACTGATTGGGTGGATCAAGGAAATGCTGTAGTTATAGTATATCTTGACTTCAGCAAAGCATTTGACAAAGTCTCTCATACAATCCTTATTGAAAAAATGATTAAGTATGGAATGGACAAGGCAACTGTTAGGTGGATTCATAACTGGCTTAGTGATCGGACCCAAAGAGTGGTCGTAAATGGCTGCACATCCAGTTGGAAGAATGTCTCAAGTGGGGTACCACAGGGCTCTGTCCTGGGCCCTGTATTGTTCAACATCTTTATCAACGATTTAGATGAAGGAATTGAGGGTAAACTGATTAAATTTGCTGATGACACAAAGCTAGGAGGGATAGCTAATACTAGAGAAGAGAGAGAGAGGATTCAAAAAGATTTAAATAAACTGGAGAAGTGGGCAGCAACTAACAGAATGGTTTTTAACAGGGAGAAATGCAAAGTACTACATCTGGGCAATAAAAATGGAAAAAGCATATATAGAATGGGAGGAATAGGGCTAAGTGACAGCACATGTGAAAAAGACTTGGGTATACTAATAGATCACAGACTGAATATGAGTCAACAGTGTGATGCAGCAGCAAAAAAGGCAAATGCAATTCTAGGATGTATTAACAGAAGCATACAGTCTAGATCACGTGAAGTCATTATTTCCCTCTACTCCTCTTTGGTCAGACCTCATCTGGAATATTGTGTCCAGTTTTGGGCACCACATTTTAAAAAAGACATCAACAAACTGGAGCAAGTTCAGAAAAGAGCGACCAGAATGGTGACCGGTCTGCAAACCCTGTCTTATGAGGAAAGGTTGCAGGATTTGGGAATGTTTAGTTTGCAAAAGAGAAGACTGAGAGGAGACTTAATAGCTGTCTACAAATATCTAAAGGGCTGTCACATTGTAGAAGGATCAACTTTATTCTCATTTGCACAAGGAAAGACTAGAAGCAATGGGATGAAACTGAATGGGAGGAGACACAGATTAGATATTAGAAAAAACTTTTTGACAGTTAGAGTGATCAATGAGTGGAACAGGCTGCCACGAGAAGTGGTGAGTTCTCCTTCAATGGAAGTCTTCAAACAGAGGCTGGACAGACATCTGACTGGGATGATTTAGCGAATCCTGCTTTGAGCAGGGGGTTGGACCAGATGGCCCAGGAGGTCCCTTCCAACTCTACGATTCTATGATTCAACACAGTTAGTCCTTGTTCCTTTGTCTGCTTCGGCAGTGTCGGTACCCTGAAACTGCATCAGCGGTACCTTACCTGTTTCCTGAGACCAGTGGGTCTAACCTGTCCCTGTGACCTTCCTGTTGGCACAGTCTGAATCTGTCTCTGTGGTCGTCCTGTTGGCACAGTCTGAATCTGTCCCTGTTGCCGTCCCGTTTGCCATATGGAGATTGCACAGTCTGAACCTGTCCCTACAGTCATCCTGTTGGCACAGTCTAAACCTGTTCCTGTGGCCATCCCATCTGCTATATGGAGATTGCACAGTCTGAACCTGTCCCTGTGGTCGTCCTTTCCGCACAGTCTGAACCTGTCTCTGTGGCATCCTGTCTACTATCTGGTGACTGCACACTCTGAACCTGTCCCAAGTAGCCCTCCTGTCGCGCACAGTCTGAACCTGTCCCTGTGGTCGTCCTTTCCGCACAGTCTGAACCTGTCTCTGTGGCCATCCTGTCTATTATCTGGTGACTGCACACTCTGAACCTGTCCCAAGTAGCCCTCCTGTCGCGCACAGTCTGAACTTGTTGCAGTAGATTTTCTGCCCTGTTCAGGAGTCTAGATTAACTGCTTAGACTCTCGGGGTCAGCTGCTACTGCCGGATGCGTCCAGGATCGCCTTTCTTCCACCCGTAATGAGTGACCTAATGTCTTTTTGCAGGCTTGCTCGTACTGCCTGGATTATCACACATTGTACAGCGGTGGTCAGTTCCTGGGTCATCAGTGAACAGAGGTTCCCAGAGGAGCACAGTCGGGCGCACAAATGGCAGCTTGTACGGCAGAGTTGGATACCATCTCCCAATTCACCGGGTAAGTGCATTTTACATTCTACACTCTCTCTTTCTTTCCTTTCCAGTATTGAGATTCTCAGTGAATTTATTCAATCCAAATCAAATTTTTGGGGAAAATTCTGCAAAAGAGGCGAATTCGAACTTCAAATGATCTGCTCACCTCTAGTTGTAAACCTTTTCTGACGCCTGTATTAGTTAAAATATTTGCTTCCTTCCATGTATCGTTTGCTAACATTTTTGATATTGTTATGTCTTATCAGTAATCATAATCAGTTTTTCATTTGATTATTTTATTGCTGTTTGTTTTTATTGGCTCAGATGTTCGATGTAGTGGAGGGTATATTCCATCTTCAATGCATGGCACATTCTTGTATGAATATAATAATAATCTTTATTTTTCTATAACGCCAACATATTCCGCAGCGCTTTACAGTTTGCACACATTATCATCACTATCCCTGATGGGGCTCACAATCTAAATTCCCTATCAGTATGTCTTTGGAATGTGGGAGGAAACCGGAGTAACTGGAGGAAACCCATGCAAACACGGGGAGAACATACAAACTCCTTGGTGGGATTTGAACCCAGGACCCCAGTGCTGCAATGCTATCCACTGAGCCACTGTGCTGCCCTGAATATAGCCATGTGCCTTTAATTTGGGGTTAAAAATACTATTACTTTTAAATAGTAAACTATCGTTCCAACATATTGGATGTGGGTGGAAGTGCTAATGTAGGACTAGATTTCCCGTGTGATTCTGCTACTACAGAGGCCAGCTCATTCAACAGGAGCCCTCTGAAGAAGAGGAGAGAGACACCTTTATATCAGTGCACTTCTGGTAATTACTCTACAAATTATGGCTTCCCATCTGTTGGAGAATATACGAGAGCTTTTTCCCATAAAAAGGTGTAGAAAAGCGCAATATGTTTGAGGAGCTTAACATTTGCTCCATCTTAAACTAGAAGAAAGATCCATAGATCTCAATCCCTATGAGTCGAGTCCATTGCTGAAGAAGAAGATTCATCCTGGTAGAAAAGTATAAAAACAAATCCAAATCTTCAACCCGGCAATAAAAATATATACACACACGCATATCACATTTTCTTGCTCATTGCACTCTTGCTTTTGACCTAGAGAGGCAGAACATTAAATATTAACCATTTTAATTCTGATACTGGAATAATATGCACGCCATTGTTTGGCCCTCTGGCGTAGACAGGCAACTTTCATTTTTCTGAAGGTGTTTTTAATAACTTGAGTGCACTGTGCTTAAAAAATAAGTTGCTCACAAGATCTATTGCCCTGGTGCTCTAAAAGTTGAATTTCTGAATAATTGGGCAAGGCCAATTAAAATCACATTGCGTAGGTTGTTGTCTTTTATATACTAAAACTTAGTTATTTGCTTAGGAGTAACCATCCTTTTAATCTTTATTTCATAAATCAATAATACACATGAAAATAAACAACTTTGTAATGTATTTTATCAGAGAAATGTGTTTCTTTTACATCCTGGACTTATCTTTCACTTTCAATTTATGGGTAAAATTTGTGCTCAGAGAGGACAGAATCTCCCATTACTAAGATAAGAGATGACAGTTGGTGCTTTTAAAATTCTATGGAAGAGGAGTAGCTAGAGGAAAATAGACATTTTGCTGCGAGTTCTATAGAATTTTATGAGCACCAACTGTCATCTCCTATCTCAGTGATAGAAAAATTTGTATTCACTGAACACGTATTTTACTCATGAATTAAGAATCTTGAGAATGAATGATCACTACAGGAGTAGAAAAAAGTGGATTGTTTTACCTCAAGGAGAAGAATTTAAGGAGGATGGTTTTGATTAGAGAAAAAAGGTTTGCTTTTTTTTGCAAAAAATCAGAACCACTCCTTTCCGTAGACTATCTAGTATTGCAGATTAGTTGATTGGAGTTGCAAAGGTAGATAACGTCCACAGACAGTGGTCGCTCTATTTCTCTAAATAAAAGAAATAGAAAGTAAATTTAATCTCGCTCAGCTACTTTAATAAAGTGAAAAAAAATTCCAGCAAGGAGAAAGTCACCCGTAGGGCAGACAAATGAGTAAATAAAAACACCTGTTATGATTAAAAGACTGAAGCAAGGATAACAGAATCTAAACACCCTGAGAAAAGGTGTATCTGGTGTCGCTCGGCGGATATAGAAGCCGACCACAAAGTACAGGCTCAAGAATTGGAACACAGGCGCTTAACAGGTTGCCTGTGAACCAGTGGCTGAATTAATAATTATGTGACACCTTGTCCATATTCCTTACAGATGCAATAGTCTAGTGACGGGCATCCAGTTGAAGTCACTATTCAAGGCTTACCTGCCTGTTGTGCCCGGAGCCGTTCTCCCCTGGCACAGAGCAGTCACAGATTTCCGCTGACATCAAGTCAACAGAGTGGCAGTTTCTGTTCCTGTTGACAGGGCGCAACTACTGGTGTCATGATTATTGACAGTTGGCTACCCGCTGCTTAATTGGGGGGAAGCTGGCTGTCAATCAGCATGATGTCAGTAGTCCCGTCCTGTCAACAGGAAGAGAAAATGCAGCTCTGTCGACTGGGAACAGCTGAATCTCTGGCAGGAGCGGTCAATGACTGGCACTGGTTACAACAGGCAGATAGTTGCCTTTGTATGCAACTACATGACCGATAGTGCTTAGGCACATTTTTTTTAAAGTTCCAGATATTCCCTTTAAACACATCTCTAATGTCAGATATGGAAGTCCTAGTATTTACTGTACATGACAACAGCCAAATTTGTCTCAAAGACCACTAGATTAACCAATCAAAAATATGTGCAAATGATTTGGCGATGCTCCCCCGCTACAGTGATAACCGCAGCCCGAAACTGATTACTTAACTGCATCAAGTTGAACACGATTACTGCTCTATAAATTAGAGTCAACACACGTTTTATTAACTGGCAAGACAAAAATTAGATTTGTCTCTTCCGATTAGAAATGGAAGCTGTGGGTGAGGATGATGGCAGCTGAAGTGACATCCAAGTGGATGGTGAAATCTCTAGGCGGCCCGGGGCACACACTGGAATGTGCTAATTTCCCTTTCTGGATGCATCCTTCTAAACACTTCTGAGCGTTGAGCTGACAAAAGGCAGCGTTGGGAGAATACATATCAGTCAGGGAGGATGGGTAGTCCCAACAGGACAGCGGGCTGGCTTTCTGAATGTACATTTTGTCTACGTAAACACTTTTTGAAACATTTATTAGAGAATTCTGTTCATGTCTAACTCACTTACAATGTATTTTTTGCTTCCTTTCAGAAGCACATGCATATGGGACACCGTAAAAATGGAGCTTTTCAGAGTCGGTATTTGAGGAACAATAGAGCCAATATGTAACTGAAGTGTTCACAGACAACCAGTACATCCTACTGGAGCAGAACTGCAAGTCTATGGCATGTCCTATGTTTTGCAGTCATAAGTAGGGATGAGCGGACCCGTGGACATTTTTGGTACACAACCCAAACTTTATTCCAAAGTTTGGTTCGGATACCAGAACTATTCCCGAACTTGAACCAGAACCCGAACCTGATGGAAATCAATGAGGACACAAACTCTAGAGCCGGAAAATCTCTCTCTCTCTACCCCCAAAATCCAAACATTTCAAGGGACTTCCGGGAGAAAGCCATACTTGGTGTTTAGCACCAAGCACTAACTGTCGGGTACGAACCCCAATTTTTTAAATTCGTGTTTGCTCAGCTCTATTCATAAGGGCTCATTCAGTGATTTTTTTTGCTAACGCAAAAAATGGGCTGATCATCAGGGTTTGGTCAGAGTGTGAGGCGCCACCCAGAGTGCCATCAGGTTTCTGTTTTGTATACAACCAATTTTATCAATCTTCTATTAAACAAATCTGAAAAATGGACATCACACATATGGCATCCGAGTGTTTTCCGATTTTTTTTTTCACGGACCCACAGACTTAGATTGCCAAGAGCGATCGATGATTTTTGTCAAAATCAAACATTTAAACGTGTCTCCATGCATTTGGTGTGGACTACTTGATTGGCAAAAATACATGGACATGTGAGCAACCCTATAGACTATAAGGCTACGGCTACATGGCGACATGTGTTGCGCAACAGCAATTTTTAAACAAGTTCTGCTGTCATGCATCTATTCTAGAACTGTGTTGTAAGGCTGCCAGTCACTCTAGTTCCTTGTCAGCAAAATAAGATCTTTGGTTAGGTCTAGACCTTTTATCCATACATATATAACATACATGGTGGGCGATACATCAAAGTGATTTTGCCAGAATACTGGCATAGAACACTTTGAATAGACACGACGTGGAGTTGCGCAAACATTTTGACACTTTTGGCCTTCTCACTCCAGTTTGAAATGGACGAAGCTAGGGAGGAGCAGGAGTGTGTGTCCATCAAGTTCAGTAAAAGTGATAGCGTTTCTAACATCAGAAATGTTACTCTAATCCTTGGCTGGAGTAGCATATCTGGCAAAAGTTTGAGGCACCCATTTCATTAAGCGGTATACGCATCCTACTGCAAAACGCTCCTTCATTGAGACTGGTGTGTGTATGAATCGGGCCCATAGTCTGTGTTATAGAGTAAACTGCATTCACAATGGATTCATAAATATTAGTTTTAACATTTTAGTTTGAAGTGAAGAATCATTACTCTTCTTAAAAGCCTAAAGGGGGTTTTACACATAGCGATATCGCTAGCAATATCGCTAAAACGTCACTGGTTTTGTGACGTTATAGCGATATCGCTATGTGTGATACTTACCTCCGACCGGCTCCCCTGCTGATTATCGCTAATCGCGCGAGAATGTCCGGCTCCATTTCTCGTCGGGCGCTTCCTGCTGAGACTTCCTGCTGTGACGACGAGCGACGCGTGGAGGCGGGCGGGAGGACGTCAGGATCGCTGTGTGTGAAAGGCGAGTATCGTGCGCTGCGTCGCTGCTGCATTGCGGTGAGATTTTTCTGTGTGAAAGCTCACTAGCGGTCATTTAGCGATGCACCAGCGATCCTGACCGGGCCGGATCACTGGTCGGATCGCTGGTGCATCGCTAAATGTAAAAGGGCCTTAAGACTGGAGTTCTTAGGACACAGATATGATGGCATTCTAGTTCTGATCTGAGCTAATTAATTGATACACGATTACCTCCTGCCTGACTGTTCCCATCTGCAGACAGTGGGTGAATTTCACAGTCTCTCACGTTACTGCACTGGAGAACAATGTGTCTCTGATTAATTATTATAGTCTTTTTGACTATAAGTGTCAACAAAAGTTCAATACAAGCAAATGTCACTGAGTTATTTTTCACTGAAATAAAATGTTTATTTTTTTCTGCTTTTTTAAGAAGCTTGCAAAATGCTTATGTAATAACTGGTGTAATAGAAAGCCATGCTGAGGAATCAATAATATTAATGTAGTAGTTTGCAGAAACTATAATAAACTCATACAGCTTAATTTTCCCTACGGGGAGAGTTGTATCCTTTGGTTTTTGAGTGGGAATTGATGACCATATGGTGGTGGGACAAAATAGTAGCATATCCAGAAAGGGAGATTTCCTCAGCACATGCCCCCAAAAAAGCGCAATAGTCAGAAAAGTGCGAATCCATTTAGAGTAGTAGACAAATATGTAGAAAGAAAAAATTGTCAGCACTCACTGCCGCATCACCATGTAACATAAAAAATTAAGTTTTTTAATCAAAAATGGTGTTTACAAAGTACCCTATGTTATTTCTATGCACTGTTGCTTTTACTTATTTATTTACAGCAGGGAATATATGTTCATTTTGCATCAGTCTTAGGTTTTGTCTGTTTAATAGCCAGTGTGAACGTGCTCCTATTTTGCCTGCATACAAACTTATACTCCAGTTCATTTTTTTTCCCGTTCATTTTCAGGTTTCTGCACTTATTGCAAGTAAGGGAGTGGTCTCCCTTTTCTTTGAGCTGGACATTGCATTTATATAGCCCCCCCCACTAGCTGTGTGTTCTTCATCAGGACCTGGTCCTGCTTGGCCCTTAAGGCCCCGTCACACACAGCGATCTAGCTAGCGAGATCGCTGATTTTGTGACGCCACAGCGATCTCGCCAGCGAGATCGCTGTGTGTGACGGGGATCAACGACCGGCCCCCCTGCTCGATCGGCCTGGGCCATTTTTGGATCACTGGTCTCCCACTGGCCAGCGCGCATCGCTGCGTGTGGCAGCGAGAGACCAGTGATCAGCGACGCTGGACGCTGGTTTCTAATGTAAACATTGGGTATCCAGGAGCCGCGGCTCCTGGATACCCGATGTTTACATTAGAAACCAGCTTGCTCGCTGGTCCTGATCGCTGGAGGGACTGTATAACAATGTCCCAGCGATTCCATCCATGTCGGATCATTGGTGGGATCGCTGGGACATCGTTATGTGTAACGGGGCCTTTATTCACACTGACATCTCATTCACATAAGGTAACGATTTAAAACTAGAGGTAGGACCATTCCAAATTTGGGTACACCGCTGGGGAGATGGCTTTTATTGATCAAGTACAGTGTTTACAAAGCAGACAATGTCATTTCTATGTACTATTATTATTATTTATTTATATAGCACCATTGATTCCATGGTGCTGTACATAAGATGGGGTTACATGCAAAATACAGATATCACTTACAGTAAACAAACTAACAATCACAGACTGATACAGAGGGGAGAGGACCCTGCACTTTTGGGCTTACATTCTACAGGATAATGGGGAAGGAGACAGTAGGATGGGGGTTTGCAGCAGCTCCGGTGTTGGTGAGGCGGTAGATCCGGTAGTGCTGAGGAGGTAGCGGGGATCATGGCAGGCTGTAAGCTTTCTTGAAGAGGTGGGATTTCAGGTTCTGTCTGAAGGATCTGAATGTGATTGATAGACGGACGTGTTGGGGCAAAGAATTCCAGAGGATGGGGCTATTCGAGAGACGTCTTGGAGGCGATTAGGTGAGAAGCGAATAAGTGTGGAGGAGAGAAGGAGGTCTTGGAAGGACCGAAGATTACGTGAGGGAAGAAGATATTGGGACATTAATTCAGAGACATATGGAGGAGACAGGTTATGGATGGCTTTGTAGGTCAGTATTAGTAATTTGAACTGGATACACTGAGGGAATGGGAGCCAGTGAAGAGATTTGCAGAGGGGATAATTGGAGGAGTTGGGAGGAGAAAGATGAATTAGTTGGGCAGCAGAGTTAAGGATGGACTGGAGAGATGCGAGAGTGTTAGCAGGGAGGCCACAGGAATGGATGTTGCAGTAGTCGAGGCGGGAGATGATGAGGGCATGCACAAGCATTTTAGTAGATTGATGGTTGTGGAAAGGACGGATTCTGGAGGTATTATTGAGCTGAAGGCGACAGGAGGTGGAAAGAGTTTGGATGTGTGGTTTGAAGGACAAGGCAGAGTCAAGGGTTACTCCGAGGCAGCGGACTTCTGTTACGGGGGAAATAGTGATTCAATAATTGTGATCGATAGATCAGGTAAGGAAGGTCAACTGTGTCGAAAGCAAAGGACAGGTCTAGAAGCAGGAGTATAGAGTATTGTCCGTTAGCTTTAGCTGTAAGTAGGTCGTTAGTAATGTTTGTGAGAGCAGTCTCAGGGGAATGATGGGGGCAGAGACTAGATTGTAGATTGTCAAAAAGTAAGTTTGATGAGACGTAGGAAGAAAGTTCAACATGGATGTGCTGCTCCATGAGTTTGGAAGGGAAAGGGAGCAGCGATATTTGGCGATGGCTGGAATAGCGGTTGGGTTGAGGGTTGGCTTTAAAAGGATAGGTGTGATTGTGGCATGTTTGAAAGCAGAATGGAAGGTACCAGAAGTTAGTGATAGGTTGAAGAGATGGGTTAGGGATGGGATAAGTGTTGCCGTGAGGTTGGGGAGGAGGTGGGATGGGATGGGGTCGAGTGCAAAAGTGGTGAGGTGTGATTTGGAGAGGAGACAATTAAGCTCCCCTTCAGTGATGTTGGAGAGGGAGGATATGGGTTTTGGGCATTGGTCTGGTATGCAAAGGGGTGGTTGAACAATAAAGACTTGCCTTGTTTAGTCGATCTTAGCTTTGAAGTGTGTGGCAAAGTCCTCAGCAGAGATGTGGGAGGTTGGAGGGGGCAGTGGTGGGCGGAGGAGGGAGTTAAAAACTGTAAAGTGCTGTGGAATATGTTAGCGCTATATAAAAATAAAGATTATTATTATTATTATTAAAAGTTTTAAATAACTGTTTAGGGTTGTAGGATAGGGAAGATACGAGGGTTGTGAAGTAAGACTGTTTAGCAGAGGTGAGGGCAGATTTGAAAGTGAGCGTTGCCTGTTTGAATGCAGTGAAGTCGTCTTGCAACTTTTTTTCTTCCAACGACACGCCGCAACCCTGAACACTTGCTGGAGCTTTTTTGTGGTGTTATTTTGCCAGGGTTGTCTATTGATACGTCGCACTCTGCCAGGAACTAGAGGGGTGACCGTGTCAATAGCTAATGCAAGAGTGGCATTGTAGAAAGCAGTGGCACTGTCTGTGTCGTGGAGTGAGGATATGGATGCCAGTGGTAGAATAGAGTCAGAGAGCATGTGGGTGTCTAGGTGTGTGAGGTTTCTGTGGGGGTGCGCATGTAACTTTTACTTATTTACTTACCGCAGGGACAGGGTATATGTTCATTTTGTTTCGGTCTTGGGTTTTATCACCATATAACACTGTTATCTGGATGATGCCCTGTTGTGCTTGTTTGTCCTCCCAGCCTTTTCTTTTTTCTTAAGTCAGATGACTGGATAGTCATTTAGAAGGGATATCTCCTCCTCAATGGATACACTTGCATAATGTTTTAAAAAAACAAGCAACTTTGAAATTTGCCTCTTATTAAAAATCTTCATCGTTCTCAAAAATGGAGGGATTTTTAATTACATTACTCACTGCTTATTGCTCATTGACTAGGTTACCAGCCACCTCTGTAGTCTATCAGTGGTGGCTAGAGTTGAGCGATACCGTCCGATACTTCAAAGTATCGTATCGGATGGTATCGGCCGATCTTTAAAAAAAGTATCGGTATCGCCGATTCCGATACCGGAAGTCCCATTCAAGTCTATGGGACTTCCGGTATCGGAATAAGAAAAACCCTTTCCTGCCCTTGTACAGCCTCTCTGGGGTCTGTACGGGCCTTTCGGGGGGCTGTGCCGGCCTGCCAGGGGGTCTGTGCAGGCTCCGGTGGTCTGTGCCGGCCTGCCGGTGGTCTGTGCAGGCTCCGGGGGGCTGTGCCGGCCTGCCGGGGGGCTGTGCAGGCTCCGGGGGGCTGTGCCGGCCTGCCGGGGGGCTGTGCCGGCCTGCCGGGGGGCTGTGCAGGCATCGTCCGATGGGACTACAAGTCCCATCGGGCGATGCCTGCTACCATGACAGTGATTGACACATTAGCCAATGATGGGACAGTAGTAGTCCCATCATCCGGCTAATGTGTTAAATGTAAAAAAAAAAAAAAATTACATGCTACATACATACAACATGCATACTACATACATGCTACATTCATACTACATACTACATACATGCTACATTCATACTACATGCAACATACATACTACATATATACTACATGCATGCTACATACATACTGCATGCTACATACATACCACATATATACTACATACATACTACATGCATGCTACATGCATGCTACATGCTACATACATAACACATATATACTACATGCATGCTACATACATACTACATGCTACATACTACATATATACTACATGCATGCTACATACTACATGCTACATACATACTACATATATACTACATGCATGCTACATACATACTGCATGCTACATGCATGCTACATACATACTACATACATACTACATGCTACATACATACTACATATATACTACATACATACTACATACATACTACATGCATGCTACATGCATGCTACATACATACCACATACATAACACATATATACTACATGCATGCTACATACATACTACATGCTACATACATACCATATACATACTACATGCATGCTACATACATACTACATGCATGCTACATACATACTACATGCTACATACATACTACATATATACTACATGCATGCTACATACATACTACATGCTACATACATACTACATATATACTACATGCATGCTACATACATACTGCATGCTACATGCATGCTACATACATACTACATACATACTACATGCTACATACATACCACATATATACTACATACATACAATACATTCATACAATACATACATAGACATACAGTACATATATCATAGAGTAACATACTTACCAATACTTGTCACATTGTTCCCCGAAGCCATTGTCTTTCCGGAATAAATATTAACATAACAAACCACAAAAATACTCACCCACGATCCGAAGCAGTCCACGAGTGTGTCCCACGACGATCTTGGGTAGAGAACGGCAGCATCAGATGATGCTGCCGTTCTCTACGGGCTGCAGGAATCCAATGACGGAAGGTAGGTATCCTTCCGCACTGTATTCCTCCGCCACTTAAAAAAAAAAAAAGTCCCTAGTCTCACTTTATGCCATTGCTGTGTGGGAAATTCCCACGCAGCAATGGCATAAAGTGAGACTATGGACTTTTTTTTTTTTAAGTGGCGGAGGTATACAGTGCGGAAGGATACCTACCTTCCGTCATTGGATTCCTGCAGCCCGTAGAGAACGGCAGCATCATCTGATGCTGCAGTTCTCTACCCAAGATCGTCGTGGGACACACTCGTGGACTGCTTCGGATCGTGGGTGAGTATTTTTGTGGTTTGTTATGTTAATATTTATTCCGGAAAGACAATGGCTTCGGGGAACAATGTGACAAGTATTGGTAAGTATGTTACTCTATGTTATATGTACTGTATGTCTATGTATGTATTGTATGAATGTATTGTATGTATGTAGTATATATGTGGTATGTATGTAGCATGTAGTATGTATGTAGTATGTATGTAGCATGCATGTAGTATATATGTAGTATGTATGTAGCATGCATGTAGTATATATGTAGCATGTATGTAGTATGTATGTGGTATGTATGTAGCATGTAGTATGTATGTAGCATGCATGTAGTATATCTGTAGTATGTATGTAGCATGTAGTATGTATGTAGTATGTATGTGGTATGTATGTAGCATGTAGTATGTATGTAGCATGCATGTAGTATATATGTAGTATGTAGTATGTATGTAGTATGTATGTGGTATGTATGTAGCATGTAGTATGTATGTAGCATGCATGTAGTATGTATGTGGTATATATGTGGTATGTATGTAGCATGTAGTATGTATGTAGCATGTAGTATGTATGTAGTATATATGTAGTATGTATGTAGTATATATGTGGTATGTATGTAGCATGTAGTATGTATGTAGCATGCATGTAGTATGTATGTAGCATGTATGTAGTATGTATGTAGTATATATGTAGTATGTATGTAGCATGTAGTATGTATGTAGCATGCATGTAGTATGTATGTAGTATTTTTTTTTTTTTTTTTAACATTTAACACATTAGCCGGATGATGGGACTACTACTGTCCCATCATTGGCTAATGTGTCAATCACTGTCATGGTAGCAGGCATCGCCCGATGGGACTTGTAGTCCCATCGGACGATGCTTGCACAGACCCCCGGACATCAGCACAGCCCCCCGGCAGGCCGGCACAGCCCCCCGGCAGGCCGGTACAGACCCCCACAGGGTGCACAGACCACCGGCAGGCCGGCACAGCCCCCCGGCAGGCCGGTACAGACCACCACAGGGTGCACAGACCACCGGCAGGCCGGCACAGCCCCCCGGCAGGCCGGCAGAGACCCCGGGCAGTCCACACAGCCCCCCGGCAGGCCGGCACAGCCCCCCGGCAGGCCGGCAGAGACCCCCGGAAGGCCCGAAATGACGGCGCATCATGATGCGCACACACCGCGCATCATGATGACATCAGGCAGTCAATCAACTGAACTTCCGATTCCGATGCCGAATTCCGATATTGAAAAAATATCGGAAGTCGGTATCGGAATTCCGATACAGCAAGTATCGGCCGATACCCGATACTTGCGGTATCGGAATGCTCAACACTAGTGGTGGCCCATCATCTAGGCAAGAAGTGCAGTTCTTACAAGCTTTTTGCTGTAGAGTTTGTAATCACTTGCTTGGCATGCGAGTCATTTGCCTCTCCACAATGAGAAAAGTTACCCCTTACGGCCTAACCACTGCTTTGAAGCTGGATCCGGTCTGCTTCAACTCCCCGGCACATCTCCGATTCTACAGAGACAAAGCTCTGCTTGCAGCATCGAGGACCACACAGTCCACATCAGCTGTGCGATTATGCTGGTCCGAACTATCAACCAAAAGGCCAGGAGCCAGAGGATAGATGCGCTCCTAAAGACAGATCATGGGACAAAAAATTTAAAGGGTTAAAGCAAATGCACTTGTGGACATAGGAAGATGAGGACCCCTGTGCAAGAACTGTATATGGGCCCATTTCCTAGCCTAATAGCTCATCAGAATGCACAATTCCTGCAGCTTTGGAAGTGGAAATGGGCCCCTTAACTCTTGGGCTCCTGTGCGGCTGTACATGGTGCACCAATGATATGTCCACCCCTGAGCAAATCCTAAAATACCCCACTGTAGATATACATATGAACAGATACTAAATAAACAGATATTCCAAAGATATACTGATAGGGAAGCTAGATTGTGAGCCCCAATGGGGACAGTGATGAAGATGTCTGTAAAGCGTTTGCGGAATTAATGGCGCTATATAAATGAGTAAAATAAATAAAAATAAATAAATAGATACAGTAGCTAGATGGAAAGGAAGAATCGATTGATCAATTTATCTTGGATAAATAGATACGCAGCTATGAGATCAAGAGATAGATATATAGATAGATATGTAAATAATATTCCTCATGCATCACTAGAACTGTATAGATTTTTTTCTCTTTCCCTATGCACGGATATGTTAAGTTTCATCACAATAAGGAATATTATTTTGAGTGGCAACAATATATTTCTAAGCAGAATATTCCATGAAATCAGAATTTTCTGTGTGTATCTAAAATAAAAGTGCACAATTGTCAAACATGTGCTTCCCTCGATGCGCCAAAGTTAATGCAAAACGGCAAATGAGATTGTTAAAATACCTCTTTTTGTAATGAAAATATATTCTGTGCACCAAAGCAAGACCCATTCTCTGCAAAAGATGAATATATTAAATTGATTATTGCTGAGTGAATAAAAATGTTAAACGACACCCATTTAACGGTTTGAAAATGTATTGTTCTAGCCAGGAAATCGGAGCGCCATTGCTAGAAATGTTTTCTGCCGGGCTCACAGCTGTCAACAATGCCATGGAACTACTGTATAGAAAGGCTATGCATAGTCAGTCAATTTGACTCTTGTGATAACAATTCTGGGATTTAAGAGCTTCTAAATGCAAGTGGCAGAATACATTACACACACAATGGTTACTACACTGTTTATTTGTATGAGAGAGTCATGTTTATACATATGTAGCTGGCAACATTGCTGCTAGCTTGGCCGATTCTGAATAGAGTGCTTTTTACGAAGACCAGTATTAGACATTCGCCTCAGGGCCGCTGTAAAGGATCACTGTCATATTTGGCTGCTTTGTGCTATCTGGATGAGGTTCAGCATTCTGGCACTTGGGTTTAGTGGCTAAATCACACATTGTGAATAACACATCATGATCGTGCTGTCAGACAGTGACCTCGCTCACCGGCTGATGGGGGCCTAAAGCCATTGTCCACTAGGCTTCACTTTGATGAGATCATACAGGGACCCAAGGTATTACTATAGGTCCACATGCCTTGGAATATTGCAATTAAATTGATAGCAATTACCAGAGGCAGATACAGACAGAAGGGGGTCCCTGTGCAAGAACAGTAAACACACTCTTTGCAGTCCAATACCTCATCATAATGTACAATTCCACTTGCTTTGGAGGTAGACGTGGACCTCTGGGCCCCAGGATGCACCAATTATATGTCCATCCCTGGTAATTACGGTACATGTTATATGAATCTCCACCTCCTTGGGTTTCCTAGCATGGTGGCTCAGTGGTTAGCACTGCAGCCTTGCAGCGCTGGGATCCTGGGTTCAAATCCCACCAAGGACAACATCTGCAAGGAGTTTGTATGTTCTCCCCATGTTTGTGTTGATTTGCTCCAGTTTCTTCCCCCACTCCAAAGACACACAGATAGGGAATCTAGATTGTGAGCCCAATGGTGATAACAAGGATAATGTTTAATGTTTGTAAAGCCATGGAATTAATGTTGCTGTATAAGTGAGTAAAATAGTAATGTTTAAAAACTATGCAAAACTGTAACAACTTGTATTTATTAAATGGTTTGTCCCATGATGAGATTTGCACTATTAGGTTCAAGAACTCTTTGAGCCCCAATTTTGGTGGACTTAGGTCTTGTTATATTACATTTATGGACATTGATTTGAATTTCCAACCTTTAAGGGGGTTCTTTTAGACAGAAATCATCCCCAAAAAGAAGCCAAGAGGCAAAAACCAGGGTCGCGCACACAAGCTGGCATGCTACATGTCTGATATTTTTGATCACTGCAGAAGTCAAAGCCTGAATGGGGTTTTCTAAAATAATTGGAATGATTAGTTGCAGGCAAAGCTTCATTACACCAAAATGGTCCAAATGTTTTTCATCTTCTACTTGGTTAATTTTTTTTTTTCAATTTCTTTAAACTACTATTTGGAACTCAGTGTTAAAGAATAATATGTATAGTGAGTAAATAACTAAAGGCCCCATTACACATAACGATGTCCCAGCGATCCCACGAACGATCCGACATGGATGGGATCGCTGGGACATCGTTAGGCTGAGCACTGGTGAGCTGTCACATAGACAGCCCCTCCAGTGATCAGGACCAGCATGCACGCTGGTTTCCAATGTAAACAGTGGGTATCTAGGAGCTGCGCGGCTCTTGGATACCCGCTGTTTACCCTGGAAACCAGCGTGCATGCTGGTTTCCAAGGTAAACAGCGGGTAACTAAGAGCCGTGCGACTCCTAGATACCCGCTGTTTACATTGGAAACCAGCGTGCAGCGTCGCTGATCGCTGGTCTCTCGCTGCCACATGCAGCAATGCGCACTGACCAGCGAGAGACCAACGATCAAAAAATGGCCCTGGACGATGGAGCGCGATCAGCGTTACCCGGCAGGGGGGCCGGTTGCTGATCCATATCACACACAGCGATATCGCTGGCGAGAGATCGCTGTGTGTGACGGGGCCTTAAGCGTTAAACATTCAATTAACATGCAATATTTACTTTGGGGGAGGAGATGTTGATGACTGAGAACAATTCTGGCTTATGTGACCAGTCATGGATTTGGCAAATGTCTATACGTCCAGGTATGTCATGAAGAAGGGCTGACGGCGTGTGACATAGGTTTCTACTGTCAGTAGCAGCAAGATTAAATGATGAGGTCTTATTAATATCCTCTGAATTATAAACTGCTCCTCAATATGTTGGCGCTACAAAAATAAGATCATGATGATTATTTTTATTATCATTATTATTTTTATTATTATTAATTATGGAAATTTCTAATATTTTGGCAACCGATTCACTTTGAAAAGAGTGGACCGGTCTGGCCGTCATCAGCAGTGCTGAGGTAGGACCGACTTCTGACGGCGTCGCTGAACTAAAAATCAATGTGGAGTTGTCAAAATATATTATTTTGCTAGTAGGGGCCTCAAGCTAAATACTTGCCAAGGTGAAGAAAGCCCAGTGTCATCCCTGTCTATATGCATATATATCATATTTATGGCTGACTATAAGCAAACACTGCTAAACACATCCACAAAATCTGTGTACTGCACAATATGTCTATTATTCTCAATTATTTAAAAAATGTTTATATACAAAGACCCACTTTATTGCACACTGTGCATTGGCATTTTGTGCTTATCCCCACTACAAACCCCCAGCATACTCTGTCCCTTCAGGAGCCAATGAGAAATGACATTTTGCCTGGACTTAGAATAACAATCTGTAGGCAGTCTGTATTGAAAAACTGCCATCCTGAGATTCCCGGCCTCGGCTCACCACCGAGTCTTCATACAAATAAACATTTACTGAGAGCCATACTGTGTAGGAATAAGACTCAAAACAGAAGGATATAAATCTTGTGACAGTGGAGAAACAAGCTGCCAACATTGCTTCTGAGCAGCAAAGCTTACTCCCTGTGCTCCACATACATTAGCAGGTGATGTGTTCTGCTTTAGCACAGCGCCAGTTTTCTTACTGAACTTTTTTTTACTTCTCCAGGGTACGCAAACTACAATATACAAAGTAAACTTCCATTAATCCAGAACCTTCCTGACCATGAGATGCCAGACGGTAGAAAAATGCTAATCTGTTATTGAATGTTGTAATGCAATAGATCCACATAACATTCAGAGAGATATACTACAGATATAGAAATAAATAGATATGAGATATAAGATAGATAGAAAGATATGAGATGGAAGATAGATAGGATAGATAATAGATAGATATGAGATAGAGACTTTGATAGATAATAGATAGATATGAGACAGATAGAGATAGATAATAGATAGATAGATAAATAGAAAAAACAGATAGCAGCACAAACTTGAGCAGCTTTTGGGTGCAATACTTCCTGAGTAATGCGGTTGTCCAATGCAAAATATAAATAGAAAAAAATCAGGCAGCACTCCAGGTCAAGGAAAAATTGTAAACTTTAATCCAGAACCAAGTGGTGCAACGTTTCGACCTCACAGCACAGTCTTGACAAAGACCGTGCTGTGAGGTCGAAACGTTGCATCACTTGGTGCTGGATTAAAGTCCAAGTTTCTTTGACCTGGAGTGCTGCCTGATTTTTTTTCAATTAGATAGATAGATAGATAATAGATCAAGAGATAGATAGATAAATACAGGTGCTTCTCACAAAATTAGAATATCATCAAAAAGTTAATTTATTTCAGTTCTTCAATACAAAAAGTGAAACTCGTATATTATACAGAGTTATTACAGACAGAGTCATCTAGTTCATGTGTTTATTTCTGTTAATGTTGATGATTATGGCTTTCAGCCAATGAAAACCCAAAAGTCATTATCTCAGTAAATTAGAATACTTTATAACACCAGCTTGAAAAAATGATTTTAATATCCGAAATGTTGGCCTACTGAAATGTATGTTCAGTAAATGCACTCAATACTTGGTCGGGGCTCCTTTGGCATCAATTACTGCATCAATGTGGTGTGGCATGGAGGCGATCAGCCTGTGGCACTGCTGAGGTGTTATGGAAGCCCCGGTTGCTTTTATAGCAGCCTTCCGCTATTCTGCATTGTTGGGTTTGGTGTCTCTCATCTTCCTCTTGACAATACCTCATAGATTCGCTATGGGGTTAAGGTCAGGCGAGTTTGCTGGCCAATCAAGCACAGTGATACTATTGTTTTTAAACCAGGTATTAGTATTTATGGCAGTGTGGACAGGTGCCAAGTCCTGCTGGAGAAGGAAATTTCCATCTCCAATAAGCTTGTCGGCATAGGGAAGCATGAAGTGCTCTAAAATTTCCTGGTAGATGGCTGCGCTGACTTTGGTCTTGATAAAGCACAGTGGACCTACACCAGTAGATAACATGGCTCCCCAAACCATCACTGATTGTGGAAACTTCACACTAGAGCTTGGAAATCACGGTCCCAGAGTCTGGAGGAAGAGTGGAGAGGCACACAATCCAAGCTGCCTGAGGTCTATTGTGAAGTTTCCCCACCAGGTTTGGCCAATAAGAGTTACTGCCACCGCCTTTCAGGGCTTGTATCCAACATTCTATAATGCTGTATATCTGCTCCTAACCTGACCTGTAAGAGAGAAAAAATAACTATTATTATACTCATTTTCGGGGCGGTCCGGCTCGAGGGATATCACAGGTCTTGGTTCAGTGCCTCCCATCTTCTTGCGATGCCGTTCTTCTACTTCATGTGGATGATGCATCCTTGCATCATCCACACAGTCTGCTCGGCATCGCGTTCCTGCGCAGGCATACTAATCTGCCCTGTTGAGGGCAAAGCAAAGTACTGCAGTGCGCAGGCACCAGGAAAGGTCAGAGATGCCCAGCGCCTGCGCATTGCAGGATTTTGCTCTGCCCTCAACAGAGCATATAAGTACGCCTGTGCAGGAGTGCGATGCCAAGCAGACTGTGTGGATGATACAGGGACACGTCATCCACATGAACCAAGAAGGAGGACGGCATCACAAGAAGATTGGAGGCGCTGGACCAAGAACAGCAACACCCCTAGGACTGGTTGCCCTGCAGGTGAGTATAATAAAAATTATATATCTTCTCTTACAGGTCGGGTTGGGGGCAGATATACAGCATTATAGAATGCTGTATATCAGCCCTGAGAGGCGGTGAACGGTACAGCGCGGGCCTGAGCTATCGCATCGCTCTAAGGAGAGTGAATCAACCTTCTCCTGCTGCGCACTCTGTCTTGCCGTCGAGTGTCCCGCTTTCCTGCACACCGTCCCTTTGATCCCTGACATGCCCCCTACTGTCAAGTGCAAAGGTCTGTCTGGGTCAGAAAGCTTTTCCCCCGGCAACAATGGTGACAGCCCCGATAGTTCCGGATCCGGCGCAAGAGAGGTACCACTGGCCCGGTCCATCTTCCTACACATGTGCTCCATCCATGCATGTGTCTGTATGTATGCACTCTGTTTATGCATGCATCTGTATGTAGGCACTCTGTATACATGTGCAACACCCCCTAGGGCCGTGGGTACTCTGTCTGGGCCCGTCAGTTCTTCAGGGGATGTCACAGCAGCGGTGACCCGGCTCGGGGCCCTGGGCGTGCAATAAAATGATAAATGAGGGAAGTTTATAGGGGAATAATTTGTGACGCCACCTGTGGTGTTCGGCAATGATAATATGGCCGATGCTGCAGTTCAGCTCCACTGGGGCAGTTGGTGACACAGCAGAGTTGGTACAGCTCCCCATGGGTAGAGCTAGGCCCCAGGGCATTTATGGTGTTAAATGTGATGGTGGTGGACGTAGTACAAGGCAGGTGATGCTGTAAATAAGTCGAGGGACACAGTGGAGTGCAGTCTTCACACTTTTACCCATGGTCTTTCAAGTTACAATCCTCAGCCGGGGTGCTGTGTCCTCCGGGTCGGTGGTCCAGCCAGCTCTCAGGTAATTTGGGGTACACTGTACCAGCACCCCCTTCTGATGTTCCCTTCCTGGCTGTATCACTGCGCTGGCTCCCGCCTCTCCTGCCTTGCGCCTCACACACAGTGTGCCAAGCCAGCTGCCTCGGATCCTGTTCTGCAATGTTCTCTTGGTCCCTTGATCCTATCTGGCTACTTTTTCAGCAAATGTGTGCAGACTTGGCTGTCGCACATAAAGATACTGCAGCCTCCGGTTTGCTAGCACAGTCCTCTCCGCTAGTACTGCGACCTGGTCCCTCCACCTGACTGTGGATTTGGGCGCCACGGGTGGATTCTTCACTTCCCTGGCCCCTAGGACCCCTTCTTCACTCCACTTTACTCTCCAGTCCTGGGACGAGCTCCTCACTCCGTCAGTCCCCTCCTCAAACTGTCTTCTTCCCGACTCCTCCTTCAACTGACTCCGGTTACCATGACAACTCTCCGCTACCAACTGTCAGCTTTCTCTCCAGCTGTCCTACCCTTATCTACTTCCTCCACCCACACCATCTACCTAGTTCCTCCCTGGCCTAAGAGTTCTGGTGTTGAGTGCAAATGTGTGGGTCCTGGGTAGTGCCCCCTCCTTACCCGAGAGCGGAGTACCACACCTCTGGCTGAGGTGCAGTACCTCTGTGGCAACTAGACCCTCAGGGGCGCCACACATGTATCTGTATTTATGTGCTCTACGTATATGTGTGTGCTATGTGTATTTTTACTTGTGTGTTTAACATGCAGTTTGTGCATACGTGTGTGTTTAGAATCCATAGGTGGAAACATCAGCAATTGCCCAAGGAATGTGCAAAATGCCTCTTATTCATTGGGTGATTGGTTCGTTTATGTCAGAACAAAAATCATTGTTCTCAGCAGCACATTGCCCTGCGAAAACTGCAGACATGCTGCCGATAACATGGTACTGTGATCATTCTGTTCCCATCATTCTTCCTCAACCGGTGTAAAGAGGCTGGGAAATAAGCACCAAAAGACTTTAATATTGCCTATCACACTTGTTTAACGGCCTGAACTCAGCACATATAAATGCAACCCTAAATATTTGTTTCTGATGTTAAAATATGCGAGCATTTGGGGCCCAACTTTAAACTTTTGCCCAGGTCCTCTCTTTGTCTAAAACTAGCCCAAGCCTCATTAAAAAAAAATATCTTTTAAATATGACATTATTATGATGATTATATTTAGAAAACATATTTTCCATAAAAAAAAATTGACATTGCTGCCCCATAAACTGCTAAAATATGCTGAACATTGTATGCCATTTTTCCCAAGAATGAAACAGGCGCATCAAAGGGTTAACCTAGAAGCAATGTCATTAGTTTATTAATCAAATCAGCTCCCTGCCATTTACATCACATCACATTACATCACAAAGCAAAAAAAAAAGCAGTGGAGAAAATTAGAAGCAGACAGTTTCTGTCAATCGCTGACACGCAATCTAATTTCTGCGCATTTCTGAGGAAGCTTCTCTCAATTAGCTGTGAGATGTAGTTCAAAAGGTGCTTTGGTCGGTCCCATCCTCGGCTGCGTGGGATTGCTGCTCTAGGTGACTGAAAGCTAAACTCTGTTGGCTCAACTAAAATGTTACAGAAAAAAAAAAGTAGAAAAGGAGAACAATTGGCATGCAAACTCTGTCGGTGCTAAAACAATTAATTCTCTACTCTGAAATGACCCAGTGGTGTTCAATGCACATAAATACTTGTCTATCAGCATTCGACACCTAAGGCAGTGGAATATTAAAATGACTCCTTGGTTTAACTAGCTGGAGAGATGCTCTGTGGATTAGTTATGCATGAAGCGCCATCACTAACCTCTGGAAATTTCTAAATAATAACCTCTCCATTCCTGTTGAAGGATTCGCCTCTTCTTAGAAATGCTCGGCTATGTTTAATTTTCACTTCCAGGCACATAAAGCAGAACATTTACTTTCTCTCTTTCATTATCTCTTTTCACCTTCTTTATCGGAGCAACAAGGTGAGAAGTCTCCACAAAGCAGTCACCGGTGATACAGAAGTCTAGCTGCAATGTGATAGCCCATAAAACCCTTCTGAAACTCACAGTCCTGAAGGACTCTTCCACTGGTAGAGATACAAGAACGCGTAATAACAAGTCATTCTGTCAATCCGTAGAAGTGATCTGCTGGAAATCAATATGGTAGTCCAGATAAGGTAATAGGTAGATTACGAGTGTCCTGCTGTTCACTTTACCATCTGTATGTAGGATTAAATCCAAATTAGAAAGGTAGATTTTGACCTATCAAGCGCTGACCAATTGTATACAAGTCTATCGGTGCTCGTTTCTATGCCCGTTCATGAAAACAAACAAAAACAACATATTGAAGAATTATCTTTATTGCAATTGTTCAGCATTATGTTGTTGGCGAGACAATGTGGTACCAACAACACTGATTTTTATGCCGCCATAAGTGCTCTGATCACCCGATGAACGAGCATT
Organism: Dendrobates tinctorius; assembly: GCF_039654945.1. Taxonomy (NCBI): domain Eukaryota; kingdom Metazoa; phylum Chordata; class Amphibia; order Anura; family Dendrobatidae; genus Dendrobates; species Dendrobates tinctorius. The sequence continues at coordinate 4,797,890 of NW_027361866.1, forward strand.
TTGCTTTTTTGTGATTAGCACCATGTATACACTTGCTCATAATTGGCAACAAACACTCTTATGAACACTCTTTGGCTGAATGAATATCAAAATAAGACTTAAAGAGAACCTGTCGGCCCGATTTTGTCATGTACAGTAAAGACATGGCTGTAATGACGCTGTCATGCCGACCCAATCAATACCTTTGGTGATGAAATCCCCCGTGTTGTTCTTCTTTAATCACCATTTGAAGTTTTCTGCTAATTAGATTTTGGTGCACAGGGGCCGGACTGTACAGAGGGTCTTCTCCTCCCTGTTTCTCATTCTTTACCAAAGGTTTGATTAGAACAGTCCCATTCCAGCCATGTCTTTACTGTACATTACAAAATTGGGCCAACAAGTTTTGTTTTAGGCTGTGTGCCCACGTTGCATTTTTTAAGCGTTTTTGAAGTGTTTGTGCCAGATCAGACACTTCAGAAATGCTTAAAATAAGCATCCCATTCATTTTAATGCATTTTGGTCTTTTTGTGCCAATTGATACATTTTTTTCTGCATAGGAAATGCTTAGCGGCTAAAAACGCAGCATGCTTATTATTTTCCGCATAAGTTCACGTTTTTAACTGTTTCCTATGAGTCCAGAAGACGCGCGGAAAAAAACGCATCAAAAACTCTTTCTGGGAAGGAGTCCGGTTTTGTATCAGATTTTAAACGCTAATGTGGGCACATAGCCTAAAGGGGGCTTCACACATAGCGATATCGCTAGCAATATCTCTAAAGCGTCACCGAATTTTTGACGCATCAGCGATATTGCTAGTGATATCGCTACATGTGACACTTACCTCTGACCGGCTCTCCCGCTGGCTATCGCTGATCGCGCAAGAACGTCCTGGGCCGTTTCTCATCGGCGGCTTCCTGCTGGTGCCGACGAGCGACGCGTGGACGCGGGCGGGAGGACTTCTTCATTGCCTCGTCTGACAGGTAAGTAACGACCACCGACTGCTGCCAACATCTCTGGTGAGATCTGTCAGTGTAGCAGCTCACTAGCGACCATTTAGCGATGCACCAGCGTTCCTGACCGGGTCGTATCGTTGTCAGGATCGCTGGTGCACCGCTAAATGAAACGGGGCCCTAAGAGTTGAATAACTTAAGTGTACTCCTGAGTGACATTCTCCATTATCAGTTCAGAGTTGCATTTAGAAATGTTCAGCCTTCAGAGGTGAAATCTCAACATTGCCTCTTTTGTTTACTCAGTACCCCTTCCTCTATTAGGCTAGTGTCAGACAAGCATATATTCTCTCATTCGAAAGCATCGGGACGATTACGCTAATCACACTTTGATCAAACTTTGAACAAAGTTAGATCACAGTGTGATCCGATTCTCTCGGATAAGGGGAAGATGGAGAAAAAAAAATCTCCGTATTCTCCATTTTGTCAGTCTGTGAAAATCACACTGCCCTTAGATGTTGTCCAGGTGCAGTCCGATGTTTTCCACAGACTCATAGACTTTTGCATGGCTGAGTGTGATCCAAGTATCATAATGAACTCGGGCATGCAACAATTTTTTCCTCTGACCGGCGCCGAATAACATTGGTCCAAGTGCAATCTGAAGTTTTGTCTAATCGCACCTGGGTCAAAAATATGGCCATGTGGATGAGCCCATAGACCGAACTGTAATAAAGAACTGTGGAAAAGGTAACAAAAAGTTGAAAGGCTGGTTTCATGCAACAGTTTTTCTTCTCATACAGGATAAATGTTCCGTGTTTTTCAGTGTGCTCGATTCCTTTCTGCTTTGTGTGTCAGTTTGTGCGATTTGTATTGCATCCATTTTTCTAGTATGAAAAACAGAATTCTTTGCTTTTTCTACCCATTAAACATTAAAATTTGGAAATCACACAGTTGACATCCGTTTTCTTTTTGTTTTTTTTATGGGGCTATTGACTTAGCTGCAACATGGATCAAAGGATCTGACGTGGCCTCTATCGTGGCCTCTATCGATGACATCTGATGACTGCCACACTATGGTGATTAGCTGAGCATGGAAGGGGAGCCTTCTTTAGAAATGGGCTTTTCCATTTACAGGGATGCACTCCACATCCCTGTATATGGCTGTCTTCACATCTGGCAAACTCTTTTAAATTTAATGGAAAAATGCCAAACACTATGATGGAAAACAAATAGCTTTTATTATACTGTAACTCAATGTTGTCTGGCAGTCACTGGTGAGGTCTGTTATGTAATTATGATGGGGCAGAAAATGGAATTAATGCAGTCGTGAACAAAGTCAAAGTAGTTGAATATAACTCAAGGGTGGGCATGGGCTTTAAAGTTAGTTTTTTTTCTCTTCCTGTTATTGGGTTGTATATAAAAGACCAGTTGGTTCTATTAAAAGCCAACAATGTCATCATCCACATGCATTGTCCCCCTAGTTGTGTGCCGTGTCCTAATATCTAGCTGCTCATGAGAAGTAACCCAAGTAACAGGTTAACAGGAAACCTAACAGCCGATTCATGCTGTTGACCAAATCACAGACAACAGAGACCAGCTCCATTATTACAGCCGTGTTTGCTTTACCGCACTTTAAAATCGAACTGGAGACCGAGCAATTGGGATGACCAGTCTAAGATTTAGGTCTCTGGTGGCTTCTTCCTTTCTTGCTCCCCTGGACTAATAGGTCTTTTGATATAACCACATATAGGAAGAGACCCATCAGTGAAGAGGATGAGGGCTGAGAGAAGATGTTGGGGACCTTACCCTTAGGCTATTCAATATACATACTCAGCTGTAATAATGGAGCCAGTCTGATTCACGGTGCCCATGGTTGGGATTCAGGAGAGCAACAGTGAATAAGCTGTCATGCTCCCCTTAAGAACTCATTCAGATGTTAGTTTTTTTATGAAAGGTGAAAGAAAGAATACGGTAAGTTTCATCAGTGATTTTCATCTGAGTTTCATCTTCATCAGTCTTTGGTCAGAGTTTCATCATTTTTTTTTCCACTGATGAGAAAAAATAAGTTTCTCCACATTCTCCGTCAGTCAGTAAAAAATGGACAGCATGTGGATGGCATCACGGATCCATTGACTTTCATTCCCGAGTTTCATCCAACACTCAGATTAATATCAGATTTGTCTCCGTGATAGTTGCATGGACAATTTGGTCCACAAAACAAAAACCCTGACATCTGAACAGGTCTATGATAAAATACAAGTAGCACCTGTACGTGATAAACTGACACGTGAATGAACTCTAAAACTTGAAAGTATTATTATATGACTACGTATATGCTCTTGACATTGTAAAAAAAATAAAGAGTGATAAAGCAAGAGCCTGCCGTACTGGTTATATCAGGTTCGCTGTCAGATGTATGTACACTATGCATAGTCTGCCATCATAGAAAGCAGGGATTACGATGACCAGAGGCAGAATAAACCAGTACGCGCATTTGCAGATTTTTTTGGTCTGAGCTTGTATGGCAATATATGTGCTGTTTGGGTTACAGAGCAAAACATTTTGAAGAGTCACTTAGTTTACCCCATTAGATTGGCACAGTGGGCCTTTTCCATATGCCTGCTGCTTCCATCCTCCGAGAGTTTAAAAACTGCAAAAAATGGAATGAGCATAGCCAAAGTTAAATCACGCTCCCGATCAGGTTTATAAAGTGCACCACCGTCAGAGGCGTAATCACAGTTTAAAATTTTTGAGCGATTAGTCACAGGCGATACAAGTTTTCTTTCCAAGTCCCCGATCATGACAAATTTCTCCGGTTTAGGTAGCGCTGAATGCAAAACAGCTTCTTTAATTATGGCAGCTCTTGCTCCACTGTAGAGTTCAGTGATTAGCAAATTTGGCAGCGTGCGGGGTTGTCTGCTGCATCTCGGGGAAACAATCACGATTTGCACAAACAATTTAACCCCTGATTGCCCGGAGCCAAGGCGATCCAACGGAGTGCAAACCCGCAAAAGAAAAAAAATGGCAGACTGACTGTGAAGAGATCTTCAAAAGAACATTAGCAGAACATCGGAGAAAAAAAAACAGGTCATTCGAAAAGGAAAGATTACTTTGCCCTGATTATTCAGGTGAATGAACAACTTGATTTAGAGGAAAACAAGAGATTATATGGAGGGGAAGAAAAAAAAAGAAACAAAGAGTTCTGTGAGTTCCCTGTGTTTAACGGAAGGTTATTCCACCCCGATGCACCATAAGCAATGCTTGATTTTAGCTATTTAACCAAATTGGCTCGCACTTATCCCACATGCCACTGAGCCGCTGTCCTACGTCAGTTCCCCTAATGAGGTTTTACTTGCTTATCCATCACATCTCTGCTGCTGAGATACTTTAATTGCTCAGGCAGAAAGCATTTCATATAATAACAGAAATTCCCTGTTCTCTTTTCACACTTCCGCAGCGTAAAGAGCGCAGGGACAGGCTAGTTACCAGCCATGTGGAACTGCCACAGTTTTTCTACAGTTACCATATTTATTATCCTGTTACGTTAATCATACCCTCTAACAGCTGCCAACTTTTGATAAAAGGGTCTTCCACTTTTCCATAATAACTGAATAGGTTTTTAACGGTGCGCTAATTAATTTAGTGCATTTAATTATTAATTAGATTGGGCACTAAAGTGTTAAAGCAGTAATATATATTATATTCCTAAACTGGAATTTTGGTACAATCACTTTTTTTTTCATTTTATAAAAAATGTAAACATACTGTACATAAGCAACTCAACTTCAATATATTGCACATTAAAATATATGTTCAAGAAAGGTAAATAAAGGATCAAGCTTCCTGTGTGTATATATATATATATATATATATAGTATATATATATATATAAAACATCAAATTATTTCTAGTCCACCGAAAAAGTGAAAAATATACATACTTTATAAAAGTTTGGAGTGAGTACCATCCATGAAAACCAATGCGGCTCGAAACGCGTTGGTTTTATGTAGGGTATTCACTTCAACCTTTTGCACAGTATGTATATTTTTTCACTTTTGTAATGGATTACATAATGGATTAAATAAAATTAGATTTCTTGATATATATATATATATATATATATTGGAAGTTGAATCTTTTACCTTTCTTGGACATATCTACCTAAAATGCCATCCAGTGGAATGCTTTCCGGGCTTCCCCATTGACTGGATTCATTTTGGAAAAGAGTGAGCTGAATCATTTTGTTTATTTGAATACTAAAATATTCCTGTGTTTCTAAGAAGATATTATTTTTATAGATTTTAAGGCTACGTGGTCCGCTTTATTTTATACCCAGCGCAGTTCCAAAAATTTGATCGAATGTTGTCACCAATAGAGCACCAAGCTGTACGGACCCTATTTAGGTACATGTTAAAAGCTGTATACAGACTAAGGATATGTTCACACGTGGCATTTACAGTGAACTTATGGGTCCTCCAGGACGGCCCATACGTTGCCTGTTTGCCCAGCTGCTCTCAACTGGTCGTCGGCACTATTTAAACCTCTGGCCCACGGATGACACCACCTCCATATGAAGGCATTTGCTGAAATGAGCGTTGGGGCGGGCGCCATTCAATCAGGGGAGCTTACACCAGCAGTATGTATCCATGTATTATTTGGGATTTACCTTTACTAACTTGCACGCCATTGCATATGTGATTTTTTCAATGGATCTACATTTATTGACACGCTATATATTTTTTCACAGTGTCTTATTTATTTGCATATGTACCATATTGAGCGTCATTTTGTTCTTACTTGTTATCCATATATTGACATTCCTATACTGTGTGTTATATCCCTTGGTCAGATGGATTTCATCACCCTACTCAATTTATATATATGCAGTATTCTCCCTTGCATGGGTCTGTTCCTCCGACCCTTCATTATATATCCACCTTTTATCATTCTTGATCATTAATATATGACATTATTTATTTAGTTTGCCATTATGGACTCTGTAGTTGGTTTTCTTTTGCTTTTATAGGTTTACAGGTGGCATTTTTGCTGCATTCTTTGTCGCAAAATATGCAGCATTTTATAGCACCAGCATAATAAATGAGCTTTCTGAAATCACATGCGCACGCTGCTATTTTTTCTGGTATATTTTGAGCCCTACTGAAATTCTGCCATGCATTAAAATGAATGGATGAAAAACACAAGCAAAATCATTGAAAAAAATGCACATAAAACCATGATGAAAGCACGTGTATTATATGCAGTGCTTTTTTTTACCACTCTGGTTTTCGGGCATACCTTGTGGCGGTGGGATGGCTTTTACCCTTTTTTGATCAAAATAGTGTTAACTAAGGGTCATGTTTCACATAGCGACGCACCAGCGATCCCGACAACGATACGACCTGGTAGGGATCGCTGGTGCATCGCTACATGCTCGCTAGTAAGCTGCCAAACAGGCAGATCTCTTCAACGACGCACCAGCGATCCTGACAACGATACGACCTGGTAAGGATCATTGGTACCTTGTCACACAGCAGCTTTTCTGAATGTTTCCAGCCTGCATCCCTGAGTGTCACATGTAGCGAGATCGCTGGTGAGATCGCTGTTGCGTCACAAAATCAGTGATGCATCAGCGATCTCGCTATGTGAGACGGGGCATTAAGTATCCTGTGTTATTTACATGTACTATTACTGTTTGATTGTTTACTTATTACAGGGTATTTGCTCATTTTGTTTTGTCTGTTAAATGGCTACAATGTGAACAGGCTTCTACACATTGAACTTATACCAGCTAATATTGCAGTTCAGTTCTTTGGCTTTGCTGTAGTTTCTTGCACTTTGTAAAAACAGGGGTGAGGCTGCCCTTTTTTGACCTAGGCATTTCATCTATGTAGGTTCCTATGGGCAGGTGTCTGAACAGTTGGGCCCCTACCCTGCTCTATATTGAGTTCAGCTGACACAAGGTGAGATGTTAATACTAGAAATAGGACTGTCTTGATTAGGTACACCATGTAGAGGCGTATCTAGGCTTCCTGGCACCCGGGGCAAGAATTTGGTTCGGCGCCCCCCCCACTCCAAATCCCCCACACATTAACCCCATCCCCACTCATTAACCCCCATCCCCACTCCAAATACCCCACACATTAACCCCATCCCCACTCATTAACCCCCATCCCTGCTCCAAATCCCCCACACATTAAATAACCCCCATCCCCACTCATTATGTACCCCCCACTCCAAATCCCCCACATATTAACCCCATCCCTACTCATTAACCCCCCCAAACAATAACCCCCATCCCCACTCATTAACCCCCCCGTCCATACTCCCAAATCCCCCAACACATTATGTACCCCCCAACTCCAAATCCCCCACACATTAACCCCCATCCCCACTCATTAACCCCCCACACATTAACCCCATCCCCACTCATTAACCCCCATCCCCACTCATTAACCCCCATTCCCACTCATTAACCCCCTACTCATTAACCCCCATCCCCACTCATTAACCCTCCACAAATTAATTCCATCCCCACTCAATAACCCCCATCCTCACTCATTAACCCCATCCCCACTTATTAACCCCCACACAGTAACCCCATCTCCACTCATTAACCCCCCAACTCATTAACCCCCATCCCCACACATTAACCCCCATCCATTAACCCCATCCCCACTCTTTGACCCCCCCACACATTAATCCCCATCCCCACATTAACCTCATCTCCACTCATTAACCCCCCCACACATTAACCCCATCGCCACACATTAACACCCCCCATCTTCGGTGGTTTCTTCAGCTCTATACAGACGTCAGTACAATTGTTCCCTGGGAGCCGGCACGCGCACCCTCTCTGCGCCTGCTGTCAGCTTGACAGCTGACACAGAGAACCGCCGACTCTCAGGCCGGGGGGCGGCAGAACGCAGCCGCCAGGGAGGACACTGCGGACCGCTGCATTCCGGCCCGGACTGCGCCCCCTGCCGGCTGCGCCCAGGGCAGCTGCCCCGGCTGCCCCCCCCTAGATACGCCCCTGACACCATGTCATGATGAGATGCTGTCCTTGTTGGGATTTTAACCAAGGACTGTGATGTCACAAAGGCCCGTCACGCTGTTAGGCGTCGGTTTCCAGACGCTGCACAGCGTCCGATGGTGTCGCTTGCCACAGGACGCCATCATACCACGGCAGGCACTCTCGCTTCGTGGCAGTCTGTTTCTGTTAGCGGCGTTCGCAGCTGCGACGCCACACGCTCGGTAGGTCTAGAATGACGCTGGTCCTATGTCCTGGGGCCAGAGTCCTGTGACCATATACCGAGCAGTCTTCTCCCCGAGCGCTGTGAGCGTGAACAGGCTCAGCATTTGTGTATTAGCGTTAATGCGGCTCTGTGAGGTGACAGAGTTCGCCCAGTGCACACCCGGTGACGTTTAACCCGCGTGTGTTATACCACCATATTGAGCGTCCGCCATTGCTTAGCAGCAGCATACCAACTCTGCACAGTGGACCCCGGGCGGCGAACGCGTCTACTATTATTTTATCATTTGGTGCGTTCTGCCAGCCCTAACACGCGCAATGCATCCCTGGGAACAGAATGTACCGGGAGCATCGCTGAGGACTCTGGGGGAGCCAACAGAAGGTAAGTATATCTCTATTTTTAATTTTTATTATTATTTTTAACATTCTTTCTTTACTATTGATGCTGCATTGGCAGCATCAATAGTAAAAAGTTGGTCACACTTGTCAAGCACAATGCTTGACAAGTGTGACCAATCTGTCAATCACTTTTTCAAGCGATGCTACAAATCGCTTGGAAAAGCGCAAGCATTCTGCGAGCTAAAAACACTTGCAAAACGCTAGTAATTGCAGGAAAACGCATGCAAATTCCGCATGCGTTTTACCCACAGCATGGAGTTGCGGAAATGCTGCAGGCATTTCCGCAGCATTTCTGCAACGTGGACACATAGCCTAAAAGGTTAAAAAAAATGTAAATAAAATGTTTACAAAAAACTTTTGCCATACCTATAAATTATTTTAAAAGCATTGTAATAAAGATTATTAGGCAGAAATTAAATATATTTTGAAACTTTAACCAAGTTATTAAAGTAATTAAATATTTTTGTTGAAGTTAAGTAAGATATCACTAATTCCTTTTTTAGTTCTTCAGGGAATATGTTTTAATTATAATACTCTTCTTAATTCACATGACTGATTTATGTTCCCTAAATCCCTCTTACAGAATTCTTCTTTATTGTTGCCTGAAATATTTTCACATAGAGTATTTTTCTTATGAAGAAAAAATACAACAGAAGGATGAAAGAACACGATTAATCAGAAGAGTCGTAGGGCTGGAAATTAAATTTTGCACTGTCATAGAATGTAAGACCGACCAGCAGCATGATCCAACCGCCGATCGATAAAATGAAACTGATCAGCGGTCATTTGACTGACCGTCGCACCAGCAGACCAAAGGAAACAATGCACAGTGCACGATCGATACTAGATCGCTTAGAGCATATAGGTGGCCACAGCTGTTGGCAGCGCAAGTCCTGTTTACACAGGATGATGCACCACCGAGAATGATGATCTTTTATATGCACACACGGTTAGCTTCAAAGTCAAGAACGCCAATGCAAAAAAAAAATACAATTAAAAACAATTCCCATGAACTCGAATTTTATATTGTAATTTGGCATTCATTTTGTGTACATAGCCTTCAAATAAATAAAAGAAAGTAATAAGTAGTACACTTTTCTCTTTGGCCCAATTAATTTAGACTTTTTGAGACTGTAAGCACATTACTCATCTGTTCTAATGGTTTTCCCATGGTATTGATTATAAGCAAAGAAAGTTTTCACAGTGGAGGAAATTGTAGCCAGTTGAAGGAATACTAAATGCATCTTAACCATTTGATTGGGTTGTGCCGATGTTGTTTTCCATTGTCAATGATGTTCTATGCAAACATAAATTATATAGCAGTAGCAATATGATGATATAGTGTCCGATGATAGAGAGTAGTGACAGTGCAGTAATGGTAGATTAGTGGCTGTTCATATGTTAACAGGGGCGGATATATCATTGGTCCAACCAGGGGCCCAAGAGGTAAGGGGGCCCATTACTACCTTCAAAGCAAGCGCAATTTTGCATTTTTAGGAGCTCTTGGGCTGCAAAGGACCCATATATTGTTCTCGCACAGGGGCCTTTTTCTGTCTGTGTCTGCCAGTGGATGTTAATATATGTTTGCTATTTTTAGGAGTTGAATAATCAACCTGATTTATTAGTGAATGTCTCCTACAGGTGATTGTAGAGACTGCAATGAAGGTATGTGCCATTACTTCATTCCTCCGATCTCTTATGTTCTCCACCACTACAATTTCTGAGCATCCGATGACTCTAGAGCAAAAGGATAAAACGACCTTCACAGATCACAAGTGATTGGGTCTCCCAGATGATGAAGGTGCCAGACCAAATGAATTGTGCTGAAGTTAATGATCTGCTTTTTCCATGATGATGGAACCAGACGCGAGAAAAAAAAAAAATCAGTTCTCAGTTGTCTAGTAATATGCCATTTTCATTTATTCTTCCTATGGGAGGAAACATAAATTGCAATTTCTCTTAGTCATCCAAGGGAAATGTGTCCCTCACCATGGAGTCTATAGAAATGAATATTTGATGCATATTCTGATGGTTGAAGACGACTTTGCAATACAAAAATTGTACTGTGAATCTCCAGCATGGAAGAAGTTAACAATTTCTTTAAACAACCCAAGATCAAACCTGATTATAAAGTGGAGTGCCATTTTTATTTCAGCAGAGATGAAGGTAATTTCCTCCTCTCTGCATCTGTTCTCCCACCAGCTCGGTAAGGACTGGCTAATTAAGGGAGGAGAACCATATGGTCTTATGGATAGGCCAGATTGCTTGTCAATCACATACTCAAGATGCTTCTAGTGCACAGTGGACACAACAGACGAGTGCCGATAAGCCGGCTTACATTTGATGTGAAAAAAAAGGCTAGAAATCATAATCATTACAAAATATTTATTCCAGCACTTTGCCTTTAACCTGAGATGTGTTATTTCTTTGCGCTTCTCCCTCTGGGAGTTTATTGTTAACCAGCTGTTGTGCCTGTAATAACAATTAACAGTCATTTGGCAGGGACAGCTATACATAATGAGGCTGCAGCACAGCTTGCTATGATTTTTGGCACCTTTACTTTAAGGATATGTGGACACCGCATGTTTAACATGGGATTCTTCCTGAAAAAGCACCTTCTTAAAGGGAATCTGTCAGCAGGTTTTTGCTATGTTATCTGAAGACGGCATGAGATAGAGACTAAAACACAGAAATCAGGGATGTGTCACTTGTCACAGTGTGTGCTGCTATTTACTAACTGTGAAGGATTTATCACTAAGAGATTAACATTGCAGGACTACTGCTGCTGTGATAAGGACCTCACAGTCTATGGACTTTGTACATGAAGAGCCTAGTGTGGGCGGGGTTAGCTGTGGTGTGGGTGGAGCTAGCTTACTGAGCTCTGCTTCATTCCAAATGTAAAATCTCTGATTGTGTCAGAACAGCTGCATCCAGTAATCTAAGTGATACATCATTGGATTCAGCTTCTGCTTACCTACATTATGATGCTCTCGGGCGAGGTAGCTTACAAATTCCCTTTAAAGGGACGATTCTCTCATGTGAGAGAATTGGACCAATTATGCTAATGACATTTGGCTCAAACTCTCTCAGATTTTGAGCCGAGTGTCAGCTTAGTTTGATCCAATTCTCTTGCATGTGAGAATGGTATCACAGATGTGGAGAAAACTGAGAACATAATTTCTCCATTGTGTCCATGTAAATCGGACTACACTTGGATGACATCCGAGTGCAGTCCAATGTTTCACACACAGTCATAGACTTGACATGAGAAAATCGGCATGAGAAAAAAAAAGTGCAGATCTCCACTGCCCCATAGTATAATATTAGGCCAAGTGCTATTCGATAACACATCGGATAGGACTCAGCCATGTTATACGCTCGTGTGAGTGAGCCCAAACAAATAAATAAGGATGAACGTATGGACAGCAATGTATAATCGACTTGCTGTGCATATGTTTTTTAACTTGTGTCCCGCTTTAGGTTATGAAAGCCGTGATGACAGCAGCTAAAAGAAGTGACCTGACCATTCTTCAGGCGGGTTCCTGACGCCACTGTTTTCTACTTAAAATTGGGCAGAGTAGCAGGAAAAACGGCTAAGAACACAACAAAGACACAGCTGGTCTGTTCCTGAAATACGATGTGGGTACGCCAGAGTGTAAAAGATGTCGTGTGCACATACTTTAAGGGAACGTTCCAGAAAAAGAAAAATAAATGCAGAACTTAGCGAATTTTTCTTTTTTCTTTTGCACTCTCAATCCTACCCATGAGTCATAAAGATTGCAACTGTTAAGCTTTTCATTAATAATGGCCAAGAAGTCCTTTCTTCTTAAGGTCTCCTGTGATCTTGAGTAGTCAAAAACAGACCCCTCTCCCCAAGTTTGCATAGCTTAATAGGTGCTCTGAATTCAAATGGGCAGTGCTTTCAGATCGGGATCTCAAGTCCTACCCCTGCTGACCAGCCTTTTTAACCCCACAGTAATCCGGTATGACAGGCCTGTCAGTATGGCAACAATAGACTTATTGCATCTGGAGAATTTGTCTTTCTTCTATTGTTAAATATTGTATTAGGAGTAGCGGAGCCTTTCCAATTAGCGGGCGAGGACACTGTGTGAATCTACAGGAGCACAGTGTAATTATACACGCATGCACTTGTTTTTCCTCCTCATCTGGAAACACTCGGAATAATAATATCCTGCCAGAGGCTCACACTTCTGGGAAAATTGAAGAGCGGAATAGGAACAGGTTAACATGCTCCACTTTGAAGTACAGCTCCGCAACAAGGGACACAACTCAGCTAAAATCAGTACCTTGTTGAACAAACTCATTGCACCACAATGACATAACCTGGGGGATAAAGACATGTAAATATCGTGGTGGCGCACTGCTCCGTTCCCTGCTTGTAAATTTCGACAAGGACAAAACAATGTCCTCTAAGCGTTGACTGATGCATTATACTTGATAATCGGCAGCAACTTCCTCTGCTACATATCCAATATAAACTGTCGTGACATTGATATTCCAAACAAGGAAATATGAAAGAACGATTAAAAAAAAAAAAAATTCATTAATTTTTAAATACGCATTTGGCTTGTCTTACCTGCCCGTTTCCTATACTTTTATTATAGTTTCATTAACAGCCAAGCTTCTAAAATGAAACTGCGGAGGGCAGAGCAGAATCCATCATGCTGTCACTGCTAGATATGTGTTTCCGTAACAATGATTAAATAAACTGAAATGATTTCTGTTTGCTGTCAAAATTTTTTGACTGCTAAACATTGAACATTGGGCCATGACAAAATGACGAGAAAATAAGGCAGATTTTTATTTTTTTGCTACTAAATTAACATAAGCATCCAGAATAACATATAACACTCTTATTTATTGGAAGGGCAAGCTGCATCTATACGATCCCCATTCCCCTTAAAGCCCCCATACACATTAGACCAACGTCGTCCGAACCCGTCGTTATAATATGTATAGAATCCCCAGAGAGATGACTGTTGGGGGAGTTACAAACCTATTTTGTCCAATATGGTATTGCCAAACGTTTCGATCCATGCTATCTGGCAGTGGCTCTCTCATAGAGAACTCCGGAATGCTCAGCCGAGCGAGTGCTCTTGTGTATGGGGGGGGTAAGGTGAAATAAACACTGGCAAAATGGTCAGCTGAACTATTATTTTCTCTATCTAGATAGTGTATGGGGAACTTTACTCTCTTTTATTGAGGATTTACTATTTTCGAGTCTGTTCTCAAAGAGGTTGGCTCAGAATTTTCAAAAATGACCAGAAAGCAGAGAAAGATCTATAATTTAACTGAAACAACCCCCTCAACAGCACCATTTTCACCCTGCTGCTTTAGTGTTGTCGCTGGTCTTCGTAAAGAGTCTTGCAGTAGGCTTGTGTTGACCGTGGGCAAGTGGCACCTACAGTCAATTATTGGCTTCAATGCTGATGGTTGCAACTATGGTACATGACTGAAGCCATTGATTGGCTGGAACTGTCATGAAGGCTTCATCAGCACATCATCACTGTAGGTCACTTAACAAAGACTGGTAAGACTACTAAAGTGGTGGCACTGGAATGATTGAGGATTTACAAAGTGATAGTGTTCAGTTATTGCTCTACTTTGCTATTTCTAAAAAAATTTCTCGACAAGCTCTTTAAGAAATGGAAAACCAAATTTTCTCTTTAAAATAAAGAAACATGTGCCACTGCTCCAGTGGTCTCATAAAGTATCCATCAGTCAAGTCAGCAGGATGTTATCCCACTGAAATTGATGATGTCCAGTCTATCAGTCATTTGATCATGTAGTAAGTGGTCAGATGTATTGATGAGTGGGATGTTGTCACTTTTCCTCCTGGCAGACACCTCTGGATTGACAATGCTTGAGTGGCAAGGGATAAATCCTTGGAGAAATCTGAAACTGAATGTTTAAGATGACTTATAGAGGAAATGGTGACATTTGGCATTTTTGGGTCATCGTGCTTGGGGAAAATATAAGGCAGGCTCCACCTAAGTGAGAAAGGAACATAATGCTGCATAAGTATGCATTTTACAGTAGGGTGACACAGGTCAATGAATATGAATATAAGTTTGGTCAGTTTTAGGAATTGAATGTCATGGTGTGGAATGCATTGGGCTCCGAGGCCACTTGTCCTACCCCTGATTTCTTGCACACTTCATTCCGCCCTTGGAGAGGGGCCAAACTACGCCCTACTATTCTACATTTTTCTCCATGAACCAATGACATTTATTTTTTTTCCCAACTAGAGCACTTTTGGAGCATTGGCCTATTTTCTGAAGTCGAAGAGAACAGCATTTGTTACTGACATAAACCACAAAACACAAGACACAATTTGCCTTACCATTTCTACTGACAAATTAAATTCCTGTTTGGAACAGCAGAGATATAATTTCATGACGCAATAATTTCCACAGATCTACTGAACAGCTGTAATTATTATAACAATGGAGACTTCTACAACTCGGCATGAAGTCAGGAAAATGTTATTGTTTTTCCAAAAGATATCTATGCATGTTTTATTCTTTTTATTCTTTTTTTCTCATACAAGTCAAGCTAACCAATTTCCAGTACAATGGAATTCACAACTGTCTTGACTTTATATTACTAGAATGTTTCCAAAGAATCTGAAAAAAAATATTCTGGAGGCTAGTATTGTCTGTTACATGAGAGTTGTCAACAGCGGCAAGCAACGCGACTAGACTACTATGTGTCATGGTCCAGTCCGGACTTTATCTTCTGCTGTCTTCACTCCGGACTGGTCATGCGGGGGTTAATCTCCTCAGCCTCGTTCTGGAGCTAGTTGGGCTATTTCAGTCTCTCACAGTCTGCTGACCAGTGTTAGTGATAGCTCAAGCTTCCAGTTTAGAGCCTCTGACCCTTGTACCTTGGTGATCCTCCTGCCTTTGACTGATATTCACATGGATGACCCGGACTGATCTCTGACCCCGTCTTATGGTATTCGTCTCTGCTGTTACGTTCCCTCTCTGGCATCTGACCCCCCGGCTTGTACCCCGACCACGTATTTCATCTCAAGTTTTGGACCCAGTGCTCATGTTCTGGCTTTCTGACTCTCGGCTTGGTATTTTGACTACGTGTATTGCTGCTCATTCTGGTATGTCTGCTCCTGCTAGTTTCTGACTCCGTTCATCTGACTATTCTCTCTCGTTACCTGTGGCACTTGTGCTGTTGCTCAGGGTTGCTGCTCTTAGTGTGTAACCTCTCTTCCCTCACCAGCTCCCCCTGTTGGAGGTTTCACTACACTATGGATCTCGTAAGCTGGAGGAGGCCATTGCCAAACGGTCTTGCATACTGCCTGGCATCCATCTACTTTTCCAGACAACCACCGTATGTTTGACAGGATTCAGGCGAATTTGCATGGCGCCAGCTCTTGAGCCCTCTCCCTAACCAATGGGTGCCAGCTGTTTAACGCAGTAGATACCAGCAGATAAGTACTACATTTGGAGCTATCTTTGACCACAACATATCAACTCTCCTAACATGGAGCAGTGATCACAATATCTACGTTGTTAGATGAAGGGGGACCTCTGTCATTCCAATTAAGCTCTTGCTATGTGATCGATAGGATATTTACTGGCAGCTGGAGGTGGACCCCTACTCGGACCTCTGCTATCAGGTCCTGAGATTTTTGATTATACCCCTGCTAAAACAATGAGCATGTGAAAACATATACAACTGAAATTAATGTTGACTTTTTTGCTCTTGAGTTTCTATTCTGGTCATGATACCATAATGTGTTTGCGGCATTATTTTACATTTTTATCTGACCTATGTTTCTGTGATGTTTGTCATGGTGTCTCTTGTAGGTTTCCAGGCCCACCTTATCTAAATCCATATATAGGCCAAAGTGCCGACAAAGCATGTCACTCCATAGAGGCGCATACCATTGCTGGATGTCTCGTGTGTTACTTTGACATGTCACTACACAGTGTCACACAGCTTTCTGTATAGATGTGGATAACTATATCTCAGAATTCATATGGAGGTGCACAGAAGCTGAGATAAACGCACCATTTTATTCTAGCGTGCACAAAGACAGCTCCATCAATATATCATCGATTGTACATCTGCATCTGGGAGATCTGAACTCCAGCTTACTAATGCTAGCTGTATTAATTGCAGCCAGCATTACTTTGGTATTTCAAGTTGTTTGGCCTCCTGACCCCTGAGCTTGTAATAGCAGTGGAAAACTAAAACAATGGTAGAAAAATCTGCAAACATATTGATAGATTAAGAATTAAATGAGCTTGGCACGTAAAGGCAAAATGTCATGTGAAAGTCCACAAAAAAAGACGTTGTCACATAGTGATAACTGTACATACCTAAAACTGGACAAAAAAGAAAAACCCAACTCTTCTGATCAGCTATATGGATGATGATCCTGTTGGTAATTTTATTTATATAGCGCCAACATATTCCGCAGCACTTCACAAATTAAGCGGTGACATGTAAAGACAATAAAGACATTGCAAAGTAACACATAGCTCAAAGCCCAAAAGTTACAGGAGGAGTGAGGGCCGTTCTCGTAAGCTTACAATCTATAAGGAAATAGGGGGGGCTCAATAGGTAAAACGTGCTTGTCGTGTATGGTCAAGCCGTCATTAAAATAAATAGGAGTTTCCATACAATGCTGCATGATCCGGTCATCAGCCAGGATCTAAGTACAGTTACTAAGTGCTATTGGGTGCATGGAGGATGTGGAGACAGATTAATAGGAGAGATCAGATTCTGAGGAAAAATTAGAAAGGGAGAACAGGGAAGAGTTAGATTAGTGAATTGAGGTGATAGTCTTGTCTATAGAGGTGAACTTTTGCAGTTTCAAAGGTGGGAAAAAGTCAGATTCTGCAGATGTTTTTAAGGTAAATACGGCATGGGGACCTCTCTATTCTTGATAACCAGCCTTGCTGAAGCTGACAGCTGAGGGTTGCAGCCCCCAGCTGTGAGTTTTGCCTGGCTGGTTATCAAAAATACAGGGGAACCCACGCCATTTTTTTGTTAAATTACTTATTTATAGCACAGGTGCTGGCTGATGAATACACCCATCAGACACTCCTGCTCTTACTGTTATTAGCGGCAGCAGGTGTCGGATGATGGGAGCAGTAGTCCCATCAGCTGACAACAGTGACCGGAGATAAACTTTATACCTCCAATCACAGCTGAGCACTCATGCTGTCTTTTGACAACATAGGAACCGCATCTGTGCGACTGACGGTGATGATTTAACGGATGATCAGAAGTGGTGTTTGCCACGCTGTCATGCCCATAACAGTGTGGCAAACACTGGATGTTCAGGCCCGCCATTCAAGTGAATGGGGTCCGGGTTGGGGTCCGGGTACTGTTTTGGTACCTGAACCCGAACTTTCTGTATATTTGGCCCAACCCACAAAACCCGAACATCCGGGTGTCCAGCCATCTCTATCCTTAACCCCATCGGCACCCTGAGATCATGATTGTGTGGTTCTGATGGTTGTCATGGCAATACATGGCCAAAAAACAGCTGCAGAGTCTGCCGGCTATAGTGACCTGTCCAGAAGTTAACAACAATTAGGTGGTAAAAATAGCATTTTTCATTCTTGTTCTGCCACTTTGCATTAATTGCAAATAAACTACCTGATAGCAGTTTTGAATATGTTAAGGAACGCTGTTTTTAAAATGGTATCACGTTGAGGGGGTTTCCAATGTATAGGTCCCCCAAAGTCACTTGAAACTGAATAGGTCCCTAAAAAAATAATTTCTTGTAATTTTCCTTGAAAGAATGAAAAATTGCTGCTACAATGTTTAAGCTTCTTATGGCCTAATAAGATAAAAGAACATTTTAAAGATGGTGCTGATGTGAAGCAGACATGAGGAAAATTATATTTATTGACTATTTCATGTGGTTTAGCTATCTGGATTAAAAGGATAATCATTCACAGTTTGAAAATTGCAAAGTTTTAGAAATTTCTGTCAAATTTCCAATATTTTAATTTCGGATATTTTTATAAATAAACACAAAATATATCGACCTAAATTTATCATTATGGTAAAGTATAATATGTCACAAAAAAAGTGTAATGTGTCTCAAAAAATCTCAAAATCACTGGGATATGTTGAAGCATTGCATAGTTATTGCCTTATAAAGTGACACATGTCAGAGTTGAAAAATTTGGCATGGTCAGGTCACTAATTAAGACTGACTTCAGTAATAAAAATTGTTTTCAAATATGGACACAGCTTTAGCATTCAATGAAGACTAACTCTTTAAGAAATACATATAATCATATGTCAACATGTCTTTTATGATTAAAGTTTTGTTAAGAAACATAGGTAATTGAATCCCTAATTTAAGTTTTTTTAGCCAACATATCTGAATGGATTGAGTCACTGAAATCCAAGATAAAGTTTTAAGAATGAATGTTCATTATATTTTGCTTAGAGAAGTAAAATGACAAACTGAAAAAGGTTGTTGCACACACTGGTAATTCTCGCTTTTATAGTCAGTCCTCAGCTGGGAGCTAAAGCTCCGCTTAAAGGTATTTCTCTGGATGGATTTGTTTTGAACAAGTCAAGCATCCATTAGTTATTGTCTCCTATCATGCTACTTCCATGCAATAGCTCCATTCTTGATACATCCTTTCCCCAGGAAATCGCTCCATCAATCCACTGCATCCACCTGACCTAGTGTTCATATAAAAGTAATACCAAGGAAAATAAAACGTTCATGTGTCGGTGTTGTATTACTTTCACTGGTCATTCCAAAGTCATTATCTCTGCAATGTTCTTTTTTCTGGTTGTTAAACTGCTGTTTGGCCATTTATAAAATTCCTGTTCTCATATTTTGTTTCTATTGGAAATTATAGTTCTGCATCTTCCTAAAACACATTGGGAGCGCTGAGGCAATGTAAATTGAATACTATAGCTTAGAAAAAGTAGTAAGAAACAGAATCAAAACCTAGCTAGCCGCCAAACAGGTATTTGCAATGCCAAAATGGGGGCTTGTTCATAAAATATTGGGCAGAAATAAAGGAATAGATGGATTGGCACTGCCGGTACTTAAGATAGAAACATGACAAAAAGAAAAGATACAATACTGCAACACCACAGTTTACAAGACCAAATGGGTCCAACTGCACCCTGAAAAAAGTGCAAAAAACACATATAAAAATATGTTAGGTATTAGTTAATATTTTGGCCAAAATACGCAAGCTCACAACCTGCGTCAAGGGTCCTCACACTTGCAAGTCCTAACACTAAACAAATTAACACAAAGAAAGGACCCTTGTCGTGAGTTGCGAGCTTGCGTATTTTGGCCAAAACATCAACTAATACCTCACATATTTTTATGTGTTTTTTGCGCTTTTTTCAGGGTGCAGTTGGACCCATTTTATCTCGTAAACTGTGGTGCTTGTTCACATAGGATGCATTTGGATAGCGCTGGGCAGGCCACCTGATCTAATAGAAGGGCGTCACTAATAGGCTGTTAACCTGGATGCTGTGCATTTCCATTGTGTGAACAGCACCACATACAAGTCTTTTTTATTGTGCAGTAATATACCAAGCAGCCACCCCCTCCATTAGGAGCGGTATGTGTGGAGAAAACCAGGCACTGCTCATCACATGCCCAATACAATCCCAACAGTGAAACATGGTGGTGGCAGCATCATGCTAAGGGGGTGTTTTTCAGCTGCAGGGACAGGACAACTGGTTGCAATTGAAGGAAACATGAATGCAGCCAAGTACAGAAATATCCTGGATGAAAACCTCTTCCAGAGTGCTCTGGACCTCAGACGTGGCCGAAGATTCACCTTCCAACAAGACAATGACCTTAAGCACACAGCTAAAATAACAAAGCTGTGGCTTCAGAACAACTTTGTGACCTTTCTTGACTCGCCCAGCAAGAGCCCTGACCTAAACCCAATTGTGCATCTCTGGGGAGACCTGAAAATGGCTATCCACCAATGTTCACCATCTAACCTGAAGAAATCGGAGAGGATCTGCAAGGAAGAACGGCAGAGGATCCCCAAATCCAGGTGTGAAAACCTTGTTGCATCATTCCCAAGAAGACTCATGGCTGTACTAGCTCAAAAGGGTGCTTCTACTCAATACTGAGCAAAGGGTCTGAATACTTATGACCATGTGATATTTTAGTTTTTCTTTTTTAATAAATTTGCAAAAATTTCTACATTTCTGTTTTTTTTCAGTCAAGATGGGGTGCAGAGTGTACATTAATGAGAAAAAAAATGAACTTTTTTGAATTTACCAAATGGCTGCAATGAAAAAAAGAGTGAAAAATTTAAAGGGGGTCTGAATGCTTTCCGTACCCATTGCATATATAGGGAAAGTGCCATTAATGTGATCCAGCTGTGGTGCCATGCACCAGAAATGACTCCTCTCTGACCCAGAAGTGACATGCGTCTCCATTGCAACCGCAATGCCAGCTGGCGTCAGCATAACGCAGCAGGAGACATCAATACCACCGTGAATAAGACCCGCTGAGGTTGAAACGCGTTGGTTATACCACCTGTGATACCATCTACTGTCATGTCTGTTTATTAATTTTTCATATATGTATTTTGAAGTACAGTCTTCATTTTTAAAAAAAGAATTTTTTCAATAAATTTTGTATTTCAATATTAATACAGCACTGGAGATTCTCTTTCTTTGTGGTTTGCTTCGACATCGCAGTGATTTAGGCAGCTCCGTGCGCTTGGAAGCTATGGATACATATTGAAGATCGGGTAAGCTGACCTTTTCCCCTTCCCTTTTCTCCTGTTATATCAATACCATGTGGGGGCATGATGTCAATCACCGCGTATAGATGACGAAAGCCGGCAGGAGAGACAGGGAAAGGAAGGCGCATGCGTACAGGCCAGGGAGATACCCACAAGGTGCAAAAGATAAAAGTGCAAAAAAACTAAGCCCAATCAGATGGTATAGAGGAGGCATGTCTTTATTCAGTCTCTGTGTCATGATCTGCTGAGTTTGTGTGGTCAGGTAGTTCAGAGGTTAATCTGGACGGCCTCACTCTGAGATTCTGGGAGGCTTTTTATAGCCTCATTGTGGGCTCACTCCTTGTCGCTTATACTCAGACACTTGGCCTAGTGTGTGACCTGTTATGAATGAGTCACCGTAGGAGGCAAAAGCAGAAATACAATCTAAGTCCAGAAAACCAGAGAAGTTGGCAACTATCAGATTGCAGACCCCTGAACCTATCAACACAACTAGCAGTAGCCGTGGGGGGTTCCTACGATGCCCTAGACCCCTCGATCACAGCCGGAGAAATACATAGGCCTAAAGAAAGAAAGGGGAAATCTAAACTGCCCCAGAGCAGACCCCAAAGCAATAGGCAGCCCCCAACATATAATGACGGTGAAGCAAGATGAAAATACTAACACAGACAGAAAGATAGACTGAGCAAAGACGGGGCCCCAAAACTACCTAGATAGGAAAGGAAAGGAAGGCTGCTGTCTGCAATCTGCCAAAACCTTATCAAAGACATAAGCCAACCAGCTGATATAAAAAAGGCCCTGAAGCAGCTAGGCTTCAAAAACTGAATCAGCACTCAGGTATTTTCAGAAGACAGAGCTAACTGAATTCAGCACACTCCAGCAGGGAATGGCAGAAATCCAGAAAAACAAAGCAAAAACAAAGTCAAAGCACAAAAGCAAAAGGCCGAGCAGCAAACTTAGCTTTGGAGTAGCAGGAATTCAGACTGGTCTCCAAGGATCCCACAGAGAAATCACCCGCAGGGCAGAAGGGCGTCGGCAGCATTATATCCAGTCCGTAACTCCACTCAGCCAGTCACAATCATCAGCCTCAGGTGTTTGACAATCAGGCTCACTACCTTTCTTTACCAGAAGAGGGAGTTCCTTGGGCCTCAGTAATGAAGGGGAAAATGAACTCACAACAGTGACCCTAGTGTACTTTGTGACTGTGACACTTTATGCTTGCTTAGTTTTGATCTGTCCCTGTTACGAGTTCTGCCTGTTCCTTTTGTACTGCTCTGCTGTCTCCGTGTATGACTCTTTTGCCTTGGACCTGACTACTCTCTGACTGCCTCCCTTGTACTGCGTTGCTATCTCTGTGTATGATTCATTGCTTACGTTTTGACTATTCTCTGCTTGTCCCTCTGGTTCCGCGCCGCCCTCTCCGTGTATGACCCCCATTTGTCTGACCTGAGTTTCCCTAGCCTTTACTCCAGGATTCCTGTAATAGAACCCTACAGCCTTCTCCTGCAGCAGGACACTAAGCCACGCCCCCTGTGGTCACATGATCATAGGTCCTTGTACTGCTAACTACTTTCAGTGTTGCAGGTCCTGTTGTCTGAACTTTCCCTGCAGTATCGGACCCTGGGTCCTCCCGTAGTCTGGGTGAGTTACCCTGTTCAGCCACGGCAGTCCGCCGGCGCTGACAGGATCCTGATACTCTGACTATATAGCATATAGTTGTCAGGATGCATAGTTAGAACGCATAGAATTAAACAAATGTATACATACATATATATATATATGTGCAAACAATTATATTAAGCAGTGATTATACAGAAATCTTTCAGGGAGCATATTATATGTACCAAAAAGCACAAATACACACACTGTGTATATATGTAACACATTCATGTTTGTATTGAAGAATCTTCACTAGCCAAAGTTCATCCCAATATCCTGACCGCCATGGTGGTAGTAATGGGCAATAGAAAGGAATAAAAAACGTGCACCAACCGGAAAACTACTAAAATTTAAAACATTTAAAAATTAGTGAATTAAAAACAGCATTTACTAGCCATGTGTCTGGGTGGTAAAAGTTCTATTTATCGGCACTTAAGATAGCTGGAAGATTGGCTGTACATATTTGGCAGGCACTGATGCTCTTTGCGGCACTCAACAATTTCTAAAAGTTTTCTTTATTATCAATAAGTCAAGTACAAGTAACATCTAAGCCCTCCATGGAACTTCTGGGGGAAGGCCTTGATGAAGCGCCGCATTGAGCGAAACAGTTGTTGCTTGCACTTGATGGAACTTGTACCTGTCAAATTAATAATAAAGAAGTCTTTTAGACACCAGTGTCACATCTCTTCCTCTATGACCAATAAATTGCGGAAACTCTGTATCACTGTGCTCTTTGTGCTGAGTACCACCAATGGTTTAAGGAACAACAGAGTCTGGAAAAAACTTCCCGACAATCTTTCAGCCATGACTGGGTGCTGCCTCTATACCAGTATCGCTGCTTCCTCCGTGCAGTCTTGCTGCTCCTATGACTTGGTCAGTCATAGGAGCAGCTGGACTGCACGGAAGCAGCGGTACTGGTATAGAGGCAGCACCCAGTCAGGCCTACATCGTCCGTGACGTCACCCTAGCGGCAAAATATTCAGCCTTACTGAGCCAGTGCTAGCCGTGCCAACCCTATATTTTCTGGTTTTGTTTGTCATATATTATTGGTGTTTTTTTTTTTACTTAGTCTATGTGCAAAAATAAAATTTACAAAGAACAGTATAGTCGTAACATTTTGTGACACGTGAAAGAAATATATGCTTATAAATAAGTGATATCCTCATAGTTTTTAATTCCGAAATACATGGATGGTCTTTTTCTCCCACAAGATAGAAGTAGCTCTTTGAAAGGCACAACTACATGGGCATGTGTCCCAGATGCTGGGTGCTTAGGCGCACACAAAAAAAATTACTTTGTCTTGTATGTAGATATAGGTCAAGGTTGCTGCATTGAAATCGTTGATCTGGGTGAAGGAAGTCCTAACCACAACTCTGGCCCTTTCTCAGTGACTCTCCATTTTAGTTGACAGGTTCATTCCATTGTCTACCTCTATTTCCCTTCTTAGAACATCCTGAAATGCCACAACTACTATTATTTTCTCATGGGATGTCATTTGTAAATGGTCCCTGTAGTGACAAGTGTCTATGATATATGATTCTTCAAGTCCAGTAAGTTTCATGTGTTATTGTGAACACGTAATCTGAGTGGTTACAGATTTTCTAGAGCTATCCACACTTGCTGAATACCTGACTATATAAAATATGAAAATGAGCCTTGATACAGGTTAACGCACACCTTAAAAAGTAGAGTACTTAATACTTTAATACTCAGACAAACAATTGTTTTAACCCTGGAAAACACCATTGTAAAGTCTAGGACTGTACAGGCTACAAAACACAATAACTGCACCTACTGACTTATAAAGTTCCAGCTTTTCACAGTTTTTCACATATAAATTAAAACATAGGGCTTCTCAATTGCAGTGGAGCACTGCAAGCTTCAGAGTAGGACACCAAGAAAGTGCAACTCCACCTCCAAACACCGCATCTCAGCTTAGCTTTCCAAATCTTTTCCCACTCCCAGTCCTGCTGGTTACTACTGTTTCCATCGTTTCTATGGGTGGAAGAGAGCTGCATGGTGCTCTACTCTTACTGTCAAAAAATCTAATAGAATTTCCAACTTAAAGGTGAACTAAGCAACCTCTCAAAGGCACAAGTTTATGCACCTCGTCCAATGGAGTGTTTTTTCTCTAGATGATGCTGCTGACCCCATAACTTACAGACGATTTAAATGGCATCCAATAAAGATGCATGTGTGTGTGCTTATGTGAATGCGTGTGTTTGCATGAGTGTGTGCGTGCGTGAATGTATTTATGTGTGTGTTTGCATGTGTGTATGAATATGTGATTATTATTACGTGTGTTGTGTGTTGGCATGCTTTAATGTGTGTGTGCTTATGTCTATGTGTGTATGCAGGCTCGGACTGGCCCATAGGGTAACAGGGCAATCCCCCGGTGGGCCCCTGTGCAGATCTGGGCCCCCAACCGTACTGTATGTGCAGTACTTGTCATAATTCACTTGATTCACTCTGTACAGAAAAAAACGCAGCATCTCATCATTCATTAACCAAACTACCCAGTTTATTATTATATAGAGATGTAAGTAAAATTGTGAACGGGGGTTAGTGTAATATTTGTATGCAGGTGAAAAGTGGGTCCCCCAAAATCATTGTTACTGGTGGGTTCTTGGCACCCCTGTCCGACACTGTGCTCATGAACTTGTGATTACATGTGTGTGCGCTTATGTCTATGTGTCTGTGAACATGTGCATACGTGTGTGTGATTGTGTAGTTTGCAGTCTCTACAGGAATAATAGAGAGATGAGAATAATTACGCTGCACGTTAAGAGCCAAAGAATATGTTGGAGGTGTAGACAGATCATTTATTGCTAGCTGATACTGTATCTGCTGATTCTACTGTAGCCAGTGTAGATGTGTCACCCTGACATCTGACTGCCCCTTCCCGCATTAGCAGTAGCATAAATCCAAAAATTAGCTTTTCAGTGCCATAAGCGGTTGTCAAAAATGTCCTGAAACGCCACCGAACAGCAACACAAACTGTTTTTTTACTCTCACGTTCCATTGTGATGTAACATTTTTATCTGTTGCATATTTAGATGTGATACTTTTTCTTTATGTTTTGGTACCGCTGCCCTCATGATCTCCCCCTCCAGCGTCTCCTCCGCTGATCGGCAGCGCCAGCCAAGCAGTACAGATTGGCGGAGTCTCTCCTGCACAGAGGAAGGCGAAGCAGCAGCAGCAAATTGAATATAAAAATAAATAAATAAACAACAGGCTGCTTTTGTTTGCAACGGAGCGAAGTAAATAAACTAATTGAAACTGTTGTGACATTATTGGTGGCATTTTCTAAGCGTCCTGATTTCGTGCTCAGCCTGCGAATTGAGCTTTTTGGTAAGTGCTGCCGCAGTCAGTCAGCTGTGCTGCCTTGTGCCAGAAACCTGCTGCGCTCCCTCTATACACATCTCCAGGACCCCAGACTGGAGCAGTCAGCGTGACTGGGATTAATGGACCAATCACACCTTGGACCAACTCATAGCAATGAACCTTAACTCTTTGCCTCTACTATTGGAAACATTTGAATGCAATTTTCCATATAGAGAATGAAATATCTCAGTTTATAGTTTATCTATTCTCTTTGAGTGTTATTATTTCAAACTAATCTGAAAATGATTATACACGAATATATGGGAAAGTAAGTTCTTTTATCCGGCTCCTGAGCATGTGAATAATTGCAAAAATGTGTTCAATCTGTGATAAAGAGAGAATTTCACAAAGAGCGACTCCCTAATATATAGGATAAAACGTACAATTGATTGCTTCCACATATTACACTGTTACCTTGACATGTTAACAACGGTTTACCACCTGTGAATGCGTGTGGCCGTACAGCAAGCTATTGATACAATGGCAAGAGATTCCCTCAGTGATTTATTTAAAAAAAACTACCACAGGTAAATAGAAATGAGCAAATCGATTCTAAAATAATCAAATTCTTTATGAATTTTCACAAAAATTCCTTTGCACAAATCCAGCAACATTGTGGCCAGCTGGTCACCATTTTTCTGGATGATGAGGATCGGGAAGAAGTTAAACAAAGTAATAAACTCTGATATTCACCTCTGTTCAGTCCTTCCTATAGCGGACTTGCTGTACCTATGTGTCGCCCCTGCGGTTCAGTCGCCACAGAGGTATTGCACCTCATCCTCATGTTAAGAGGGGTCACTACCCAGGATTCTGACACTTGCACTCAACACCATCCTCTCATGGCCAGGGGAGAGCTGGATAGAGGGTGGTGTGGAGAAAGAGTGAGCAGTGATAGTTGAGAGTAGGATAGTCAGTCAAGGCTGGGGACTGGAGCCGTGTGGAGCTCGTCCCAGCTGCAGATGACAGCAGAAAGAGAAAGACAGAAAAGACAGGAAGATAAGCTTCAGAGGAAGGAAGAAGGGTTCCTAGGGGCACGGGTAGTGAGAAGTCCACCTGTGGGGCCCGTATCCATGCTGACTGCTGTCAGGTAGAGGGACCAGGTCGCAGCTAGGGGACCGGCCCCAAAACTAGTGGAAAAACTAAGGACTCAGCTAGGAAACCGGAGGCTGCAGTATCTGCATGTGCTGCAACCAACTCCACTTACATTCGCTGAAAAGGCAGACATCTAGGATCCAGGGGTCTGACCAACGTCGCCCGACAAGATCCGAGTTTGTTGGCTTAGGACACTGTATGTGAAGGCGTAGGGCAGAGGAGGGAACCAGCGCAGCGAGACTGCCAGGAAAGGAACATCTGAAGGGAATCTTGGTAAAGTGATCACCAAACTACCTTAGAGCTGGCTGGACCATAGACTAGGAGGACACAGCACCCAGGATGGGGACTGTAACATCAGAACTGTAAGTAAAGTGTGAAGACTGCACTCTGCTGTGTCCTCAGTTTATTTGCTGCATCCTTCGCCCTGCACTACAGCCACCATTATCTTCCACACCATAATCTGCCCTGGGGAATAGCTCTGCCTGTGGAGAGCTGAACCAACTCTGCTGCATTAACAACTGTCCCAGTGGACTGAATCTGCAGCGTCCTCTAACACCTTACTTGCCGAGTACCACAGGTGGCGTCGCGAATCTCTTATAAACTTTGTTCCCCTTTTATTATTATTTTCAGTGGACGCCCAGGGCCACGGACCGGGTCACTGCTGCCATGACATATCCCCTTAAGAACCGGCCCGATACCGAGCGTCTGGCGGGTGCGCTACCTGCATCCCACCCAGTCATTTGTTTGGCTCCTCTTTGGCCTTCTCCTACCACTGGGTCTTCGATGGGCACCACAACAGATTAGGTACAGGATTTCACATTGGGGTGGACGTATGTCAATAATCTGCATTGCACCCCTCATGACTATGCAATGAACGCCATTAAAATAAATGAGAGACCCCCTTTCGCAGAAGACCCCTACATAAATGAAGACTGAAGTGGAGCCACTGGCAACAAGGCAGGTATGGGGATGGCTAAGGAGATGGGAATGATAAGAGTTTATTATTTTTTTAACCCCTTCTTAGCAGATTTGATTTGCACTGACAATATTCAATGTGAATCGTCACCACTCACAACACCCGTATAGTAGTAACAGTGACTTCACAGTGACAGCCGCTTCATGTCAGAAGGGTGTGTAGTCAAGTACCGTACGGCTGACATCAGGAACGCTCTGCCGTGTGATCATCGTCTACGATCACTACAAGCCGCAAGTTAATATTCTCTCATACAGAGTAGCAGTGATTAATCGGCTCCACAAATTACAATAGTAGGTCATTTATAACTAATTCAAGTGATTTTTTTTTCAAGCCGTTCTAGACTGGAAATGAGTGTTTCAGGCAATGTCTAAGAGATTGCTAAAATATTCAGAAGATAGCTAAGAGATAAATATCAGGGGATTAAACAGTATAAAATCACACACGGAGCACAAAAGTAGCACAGATTGCTGCAAGTGATCAATCTTAAGAAATGTAATCGCAGAGAATCAATATTGACTGCAATGTAGCACAAAAGGCTGAGGAGCTGCAAGATTCACATGGTATTATGTCTGTCTTCTCACTGGGATGGTCTTAAATTAAGGTGTCAGTGGTTCACCAAAATGATTATGACCCAAGGGATGACCCCAATAGATTGTGTTCATTGAATTAATTATTTCTGTGAACTTCTCTGGACTGACTGAAAATAGGTAGAATATAGATAGATAGATCGATAGATAGATAGATAGTTCAGGGTGGGCCATTTATATGGATAAACCTGAATAAAATCGGAATGGTTGGTGATATCAACTTCCTGTTTGTGGCACATTAGTATATGGGAGGGGGAAAACTTTCTAAGATGGGTGGTGACCATAGTGGCCATTTTGAAGTCGGCCATTTTGGATCCAACTTTATAAATGGCCCACCCAGGTGTATCCATATAAATGGCCCACCCTGTAGATAGATAGATGATAGATAGAAGATAGATAATAGATAGATGATAGATAGATAGATAGATAGATAGAGTCAGATAGTGAGAAACCAACAGATGTTAATCTGCTCAAAATGAAAGAGCCTTTCTCAAGCATTAAATAAGGTGAAGTGAACATATACATAAAGAGCAGGCAATAAAAGTGTTGCCTGCATATTAATAAGCTAAAAAAAATACATAAAATATAGGATCATAAAAATACACAAGTGTATAATATGTGACAAGTTACATAAAGTGCATAGGACATGTATTCAATTCTAGCTCATACTGTGCATACATACGGTATATAAACAGTGTACAAAGTGCAAATGCAGAAACAGAGATTGATTGATAACCAATGTAGAAATTAATTATGGAGATCACTCACCTACGTCATAAAAGAGGACATAGTCCCGCATTAGTTATACCGCACACCAAGATAGTGACCTGCAGGTGCTACTGAACAAGCTCACGTAAGGCTTTAGTGATAACTTTGGGGCTAAAAGTGCGGCTTTAATTTTTTTTTATCTTAGAAGGATAATAAAGGATATAGATAGATATTAGATAGCTATATACAATGTAGCATTTACTCAGAAAAAATGGATGTTAATATTATATATTCTTATTTCAAGATGCGGTGATACGTTTTAATCGCACGCATGAATAATCTTTCCTTACAATTCAGTAATCCTGTAGAAGTCCATTATCAATTTAACCCATGGTTCATTTAGCAGCTTAATAGATCTTGTTGATTTACTAACCCATAATTTATTGACAGTGCAGTGAAATATTTTGCAAAGCCGATCAGTAAATACATAAATAATTCATTTAACAAAACAATATCATATGCAAACACAGTCAACTAAGCGATACAGAGACTGGCGGTATAAGACTAGATTCATATGTTCCTTGGAGACTCCTTTGGAAGCCTCCATCATAGAATTCTTTAAGAAAAAAGGCAGAAAAATAGTGCAGCATTTTGCTTCATTAAATTAAGACATTTTAAATAAAGTCTCAACTCAGTGTTGTCTGGAAAGTCCAACCGACCAAGTCATTCCAATGAGGCCAGACACAAGTCATGAACAGAAGAGATGCTGTGTCTTTAAGAAAATCTAAAAGTGCCAGCTAAGACATATTGGTTCCCTAATTCGATCAGGACATATACCTTCCCTTAATCAGACAATCATATCCTAGCCATATACCGTAAAAGGGAATCTGTCTTCATGAAAATGCAGTGTAATCTGCAGGCCCCATGTTATAGGGAAGGGGAGCAGAGTAGACTGGAATATAGTTTTGTGAGAAATGATTTAGTATAACTGGCATTTCTTAATCCTCTACTCTTTTGGGTATTTTCAGTCCAGTGCACGCTCCTATCAGTGACTGACCGCTGTCTCTGCATGCACACTTATACATAGAAAAAGCTGTCTGTCACTGATAGGACCACCACTTGACTAAAGACCTCAGAAAGAGCAGAGGATTAAATTATTAAGGCACAGGTTATACTGATTTTTTTCTCACAATTTTTTTCTCATATATCAATCTACTCAGCTCCCCCTGCTTGATGGTCTTCATACTCTCTAGATCTCGCTGCTCTTCATACTCTCTAGATCTCGCTGCTCTTCATACTCTCTAGATCTCACTGCTCTTTATACTCTTTATGTCTCGCTGCTCTTCATACTCTCTAGATCTCGCTGCTCTTCATACTCTCTAGATCTCGCTGCTCGATATTCTCTTTAGGTCTCGCTGCTCTTCACACTCTCTAGGTCTCACTGCTCTTCATACTCTCTAGGTCTCGCTGCTCTTCACACTCTCTAGGTCTCACTGCTCTTCATACTCTCTAGGTCTCGCTGCTCTTCATACTCTCTAGGTCTCACTGCTCTTCACACTCTCTAGGTCTCACTGCTCTTCACACTCTCTAGGTTTCACTGCTCTTTGTATGACCAAAAAGTGTTTTTTTACAGTGTAAGCCTGTGGGGCTTCAGAACAAGGCCCCATATGTAAAGGAGACTGCTGGCGGCTCACGCATAGAGCATAGAGTGAGCCAGATAATCTGAAGATTGGTGACATCACTGAGAAGAGGAGCGGAACAGCTCTCCATACCAAAGAAGACGGCGGTAGTTGAGAATATTAATACACTGATGGTAGACTACATACACATAAACACAGGTTTAGTGGAGAAAAAGTTTATGGGAGAGCTCTTTTTATGTCTATGGTGCAAAACCTCTTTAATGACTCTACATGCTTTTATTACACTTGTGAAGATAATCAACATATGACTGTTTAGTATCATGCGAGACAAAATAGGACACAAAATATAAGAAAAAAAACTTTTCTTTAAGTCGATAGTGGGAGATAATGGTTGAGAATCAGCTGACTATGCTTTTTCTCAACAGCTGCAAAAATCTGTACAGGCAACTTGTTACTTAAAGGGATTGTTCATGATTTAAAACAGCCTAGAATGAGCCTGTGACTAGCAATGCAGTTGTTCCCTATTCATTTAAATACAACGTTGGACTCCTCCAATGGTCCAGAGCGTTTCTGTTTTTTGAAAGAAAAAAAATCAAACCTTTCCTAATACTGGACTACCCCTTAAATAATTATGACCTTCCTACAATCCAAGTGAGAATACTACGACAAAACCTTGTGCATAAGCCTGAAAGAATGGTTATAACATTGCCGTCAACAGCAAAAGGGTATTTTTGTTATAATTGAATGTACAGTAACCTTTAAAACACAGCGAAGGAAAAGAAAAGGCAGCAGAATAATATTGGTTTGCTCACTGAGCAAAACTGCCCCCCAGTGCTTGTAACAGATCAAATCCTTTCAAAAATAGCAATTACATTGAGATGCTCGGTCGTATTCCACGCTGACACATTAATATATATGAAATGGACCCCTCACCAGTGTGCAGCATTCAGACTGTGATTTCACCGCCCTCATAAGTATTGCTCAGCCAGATGGAAAACCCCACTGAGTAAACCTATCTGTGATGTGCCGGAGAATGGTGACTTATAACTAAACCCCTCTTAGTGAATTTCATTTATCAGGGCAGAAAGCCACATTGCTGAATATTGCTTCTAATATTGTGCATGCCAATTACCTGCACTTACACATTGCAGCACAACAGGTTGCACCCACGGTATGGAATGACAAGATAGAGCTTCAATGGTTAAGAAAGGTAACCCCTAATGTAAAGAGAAGATTTTCTCCCCCATTTTACATGTATAGTCTTCTTCCTAAAGTCTTTTGACTCTTTCTTTTCTCCTATTCTCCAAATTGGCCACGGCACACGAATGGGGAGCTCTTTAGAAGGCCTAAAAGCCACGCTTCCCACGCTTCCACAGTGGCCAACATGGAAGAGAGAAAAATGGGCCAATGATTTGACAGAGTTGGGGCTTGTGCACCTGGTCGTTTTTCATTAAAAAGTGCTATCCGTGGTTTTCTCAGATAGCACTCATACTTATGCAGGGCTTATTTTGTAAAAAAAAATATTTTGCCGGTACGCAATATTTGCCCCCGACCTCCTCTGTGCTGCCCCTGTCCTCCTCTGTGCAGCCCCCGTCCTCCTCTGTGCAGCCCCCGTCCTCCTCTGTGCAGCCCCCATCCTCCTCTGTGCAGCCCCCGACCTCCTCTGTTCAGCCCCCGTCCTCCTCTGTACAGCCCCCGTCCTCCTCTGTGCAGCCCCTGACCTCCTCTGTGCAGCCCCCGTCCTCTGTGCAGCCCCGACCTCCTCTGTTCAGCCCTCGTCCTCCTCTGTACAGCCCCCATCCTCCTCTGTGCAGCCCCCGTCCTCCTCTGTTCTGCCCCTGTCCTACTCTGTGCAGCTCCCGACCTCCTCTGTGCAGCCCCCGTCCTCTTCTGTGCAGCCCCCGTCCTCCTTCATACTCACCCTGCTGTGCCTTCGCTGAACGTCCCTGAATCCTCCGTTGTCCAGCGCTGACAGCTTCTTCCTGCCTTCAGCGGTCACATGGTACCGCTCATTAAGCTCATGACTATGCTTCCACACCCATGGGCGTCCATATTCATGAGCTCAATGAGCGGTACCATGTGACCGCTGAAGGCAGGAAGAAGCTGTCAGTGCTGGGACAAGGAGGATGCAGGGGACGCTCAGGGAGGCACAGGAGGGGTGAGTATGACTTCCCAGCCACCGGCTCCTGCCGCCGCTCCCCCTCCCCCACTGAAGCACCTTCAGATTTCCGGTATGCCGTACCGTCGCGTACCGGCGCAAAAAATGCACTGTACTTATAAGATATTCTATAGGGGGCTGTGCACATTTCCGATATTTTCCTTGAACCGAGTGATCAGAAGAAAAAATTAGAGACATGTCCTATTTTGATCAGAGGGGTCGGATCAAAATCGGTAATGATGGTCTGTGGGCCCGTGAAAAAAAATGTAACTGCACTCAGATGACATTCGAGTGCATTCCAGTTTCCACGAACTGACAAAATGGAAAAGGTCAAGAAACTCTTTTTTTGTCTATCCACGTAGGAGAAAAATGTATGCCACTCTGATCAAAATAATAAGACTCTTTTTGTGGAGAACTCGGTAATGTGAACCTACCCATATAGTGACGATTAATGGGAAAAGTATAGTCATATTTAGGTCCAAAGGTGTCGTATCATGTTAAATAGAATGTTACAAAATTTCTAGGCAGTTGGGAGGCAGTTAAATGGACATAAATTAGCCCATATTAAAGGGGGTAGCAATATAATGTGCAGCTGCACCAAGGAATTGGTGCCTTAAAAGGAGTCATCCTATTTTTTTAAATTAGTGGCATATACACGTGGTCAAAATTGTTGGTATCTCTCATTTAATGACAGAAAAACCCACAATGGTGACAGAAGTAACTTGAATCTGACAAAAGTAATAATATATAAAAAATCTATGAAAATGAACAAGTGAAGTCAGACATTGCTTTTCATCCATGCTTCCACAGAATTATTAAAAAAATAAAGCTAATGAAATAGGCCTGGACAGAAATGATGGTACCCTTAACTTAATATTTTGTTGCACAACCTTTATAGGCAATCACTGCAATCAAATGATTCCTGTAATTGTCAATGAGACTTCTGCACCTCTCTACAAGTATTTTGGCCCACTCCTCAAGAGCAAACTGCTCCAGTTGTCTTGTGTTTGAAGGTTGCCTTTTCCAGACGGCATGTTTCACCTCTTTCCAAAGATGCTCATAAGGAGTTAGGTCAGAGCTCATAGAAGGCCACTTCAGAATAGTCCAATGATTTCCTCTTAGCCTTTCTTGGGTGTTTTAGCTGTGTGTTTTGGGTCATTATCCTGTTGCAAGACCCAAGATCTGCGACTGAGACCAAGCTTTCTGACACTGGGCAGCACATTTCTCTCTAGAATCCCTTGATAGTCTTGAGATTTCATTGTACCCTGCACAGATTCTACACACCCTGTGCCAGATGCAGCAAAGCAGCCCCAGAACATAACAGAGCCTCCTCCATGTTTCACAGTAGGTACAGTGCTCTTTTCTTGATAAGCTTTATTTTTCCGTCTGTGAACATAGAGCTGATGTGCCTTGCCAAAAGGTTCCATTTTTGTCTCATCCATTCTCCCAGAAGCATTGCGGCTTGTCATCATGTAGTTTGGCAAATTCCAGTCTGGCTTTTTTGTTTTTTTTCAATAATGGTGTTCACCTTGGTCGTCTACCATGAAGTCCACTTTGGCTCATATAACTACGGATGGTGCGATCTGACACTGATGTTCCTTGAGCTTGAAGTTCCCCTTTAATCTGTTTAGAAGTGTTTCTGGGCTCTTTTGTTACCATTTGTATTATCTGGCTCTTTGATTTGTCATCTATTTTCCTCCTGTGGCCACTTCCAGGGAGGGTGGCTACAGTCCCATGGAGCTTGCATTTCTGAATAATATGTGCAACTGTAGTCACAGGAACATCAAGCTGCTTGGAGATGGTCTTATAACTTTCACTTTTAACATGTTTGTCTATAATTTTCTTTCTAGTCTCCTGAGACAACTCTTTCCTTCGCTTCCTCTGGTCCATGTTGAGTGTGATACACACCATGTCACCAAACAGCACAGTGATTATCTGTAGCCCTCTATACAGGCCCACTCACTGACTCCAAGATTGTAGACACCTGTGATACTAATTAGTGGACACACCATGATCTAACATGTCCCTTTTGTCACATTATTTTCAGAGGTACCATCATTGCTGTCCAGGCCTATTTCATGAGTTTTATTTTCAAAAAAATTCTGTGGAAGCATGGTTGAAAAGCAATGTCTGACTTTCATTTGATGATTTTCATAGATTTTTGATTTATTATTACTTTTGTCAGACTTAAGTTATTTCTGTGACCATTGTGGGTTTTTCTGTCATTAAACGAGGGGTACCAACAATTTTGACCACGTGTGTATACAGTCCTCCATCTAACTTGAGAAAAGGATATTTATTAATGTCCAAGATTGAAACACCTCCTTCCTTCACTAGTAGTTCATTTTTATCCATTTAGCTGCCTTCCAAAATACCCCAAAATTAATTCTACCAGTATTATAATTGGCAAAAATGGAAGTTGACACATTTAGGTGGGCTGCACAGAGGGAATGAGGAGCCTTGAGATTTCAAAGCATTTTTTATTAATATCAACGCTTTTCTGCAGGGCCTTTCTCAAGGTATAAAAACCAAGTGAATCACTTGGTTTTTATACCTTGAGAAAGGTGCCATTACGGTCCAGAAACGCGTTGGTTTTAATAATAACTGTTTTGGAATCTCAAGGCTCCTCATTCATTTTTGCCTTTATACCTCTGGAAGAACCTTTTCCTTCAGCTATGGGGCAACAGTAGCTGCTTTCCATCACTTTATTGATGTTGTGCCTGCACACAACACCTTTAGGTGAGTGCTACCATTGGTCATACCTATCCCTTAGCAGATGTATTGCCTGATTGTGTGTGCACTTCTGTCCCTCTCCAGAACTTCTCAGTATTATAATTGGCACATAGTAAGTCAAAAGAATAAAAAGAACAAGATGAAGAGATGAAGAGGAAGACCTTATGGGCGGCACGGTGGCTCAGTGGTTAGCGCTGCAGCCTTGCAGCGCTGAGGTCCTGGGTTCGCATCCCACCAAGGACAACATCTGCAAGGAGTTTTTATGTTCTCCCCGTGTTTGCGTGGGTTTCCTCCGGGTACTCCGGTTTCCTCCCACATTCTAAAGACATACTGATAGGGAATTTAGATTGTGAGCCCCATCGGGGACAGTGATGATAATATGTGCAAACTGTAAAGCGCTGCGGAATATGTTAGCGCTATATAAAAATAAAGATTATTATTATTATTAGACCAGCAAACCCATGGCTTGATACACTCAAGGTAATGGCGGAGGAGACCCTGGTGGACCTATCTAGGCTTGCACAAGGTCGCTCTTCCATCATTTCTCCATGGCTACAGACTGGCACAGGTCAGGTCAGGCCGAAGGTCGTTAAATGATAAATACGGTAATAAAGTAGGGAGACCGTAATAGCTTCTTATTGGGGTCCCCTGGGATTATTCCAAGATTGTATATTTATCTATTATAATTCATTATTTTTTAAAGTCCGCTATACAATAGCTAGGCAACGGCATTCTTTCTTTTATCCAAAACTACTTAGTAAAAAGCGTCAGGCATCATAGCTGATCTTCTGTCAGACTTGAGTGCCAGTGCATTCAGAGGAGCCCAAACCATATAGAAAAAAGATATGGCTTATTACAAAAGGACTATTCTCTCATACTTTCCATCTTCTTGGAAGAATGCACAGCACATGCATCTGTAAAACACGAAGAAAGCAACGAATAGAAAATATACCGCATTGTTCTACAAAATGTCACAATGCTGTGAAAGGTGTAGAGAAATCTTAAAATTAATACGTACTGTCTTGAAAAGTCACATGCATGTGAATATGCTTAGCAGTCCAGAGAAATAAAACATAAATGGTGGGTCTGGTGTTCAGTAGCTATAAGCAACAAATCAAGTTTACAATGTACCTTCAATTACTAAAGAGGTTCCCCAAAGAACACACGAGACTATCATCTCTGAAAATCCGTGCCAGCCTAGCATCCATATTACATTCCGCCACCCTCCACTTATACAACTTCCACTTGCTCCTGCCACCAGAAGGCCAGGTGTTTTATTCCGATTACATGTCCTTAGCAGAAGCAATTAGGATTAATTATGCTCTTTCATTCCCAGCGTCTCTAAAGTGGCGATGGATCTGGAAGACTTCATGACACCGCATTAATATGGAGGTCCCTGCGGAAGAGCGACCTTTTCAATGGCTAATTCAATGAGACACATCCCTCAGTCTGTCTCTCCAGCTGTGATTGAGGAATGGCTGCTTGCTCAAGGAGGGAGGAAGAGGCACAAAAATGTGGACAGGTAGAGAGTGATGTAGAAATACTGGATGGTAGGAAAAAGACAGCCATGATTTAAGAAAAGAAGTAAGGAGCAAATGTAGAAAAAGAATTCAAAGTAGTTAAAAAAATGTGACCTTTCAAGGGAACCAGCCCAGTTGTGGACAGGATATAATAGAGCAGAAGGAGCTTACTGATATATAGTTAGAGATGAGCGAACCCGAACTATAAAGTTTGAGGTTCGTACCAGACACCTGGTATCCAGTGCTGAATTCTGAACACAGACGTCTCCCGGAAGTGTTAAGAAAGAGAGACCCCTAGTCCATATATTGACTTTTATGGGGTTAGGGTTCAAGTTTGGGTAGAATTTTGGTACCAGGACTAAACTTTGGACTAAAGTTTGGTCGAACCCAACGAACCAAACATGCATGGATCTGCTCAACCCTACATGTAGTATTGTAGGGATGTGGTGGTCTAATCTTGGTTTGGGTACCTAGACAGCTGTCAATCATTACTTAGGTCTGTTCCGCTGGATTCCTAAGCATAAAAGTATGAGGAATTCAATAAATAAAATACAAGTTAGGGCTCAATCACACGTCCGTGCCTAAGCATGTATGTGAAAAAATGGTTTCGGTGTCACCAGGGTTGAGCATCAGTGTGTCATCCGTGTGTCCGTTTTTACCATCAGTGTCATCAGTGTTTTTCATGGATAGATAAAAAAATAAATAAGTTACAAAATTTCTCCTGTACTTTGCAATGTTAAATACCCAATGGGCCTTAATGTCCAAGCAAAGTGCATGTGATCTCATGAAAACTCCTGCCCTCTGTGAGTCTAAACATGCTGCTGAATTGTGCGGCTTGGGTGCATTTTTTCACTATAGGCTTCTATGAAGAGCGTAAAAAAAAAGCATGTAAAAGCCACAGTTACATTTTTAACTGCAGAAGCAAAGCTTTTCTGCACTATAAAAAATACATTAAAAACTCTGCTTCATATCTGCACAAACAGCGCATCAAATATAAGGGAAAACGCATAAAAAATGCAGCAAAACAAGAGAATATCGATATTGTGTCATTTGGTGTGAAGGCATGCAGAAAACACAAAGATGAAAAGCATCAGAAAAAAATGTAGGTTTTTACACTATGTGTGGACATATCCTCAGCATTACATTTTTCTTAAATTCTTGTGGCTTTATTGGAGAAAATAAAATCAATTCAGCCATTTTTTACGTCTTATACCAATCACAATAAATAATTTGATCACTGTCTTGTAGGGGTTGTTACAATTACAGGGAGACCAAATGTGGCTGTTATTATAGGGGTTTTTGAGTTTCAGAAAACCTCTGTCCTCCGATGCAGTATTTTTCATTGTGCTTTCCTCACCCTCCCTGGGTCCAACACTGAGTCTCCATGGCTGTTCTTGATGTCTGTTATTGTTTGCAGTTCTGACGTTACATGTGCAGCGCTGCAGCCAATCGGTGATCTCAGCAGCTTTGAGCGGCTTGTGCCATCTATTGGACGTAACGGTAGTACTGCAAAGAGCAACAGACACATGGAGCAGCGACGGAAACTCAGTGCTGGACAAGTGAGTAAGGCTACTTTCACACTTGCGTTTTTTTTGCGCTGTGCACCGTGCGCAGTGCAAACGCACATAAAAAATGCATCATGCGTTTGTGTGCATTTTTTGTGGTTTTGCGCATGTTTAATTTAAAAAAACGCATGCTTTTTTTGCGCATTACCATCCGCACGTCAGTGCACCCATAGACTATAATGGGTGTTTGGGTGAAAAAAACGCATTGCGTGTGCATGCGTTTTTTTGGGACAAGTCGGACGCACAAAAAATGCAACAGGATGCATTTTGTGCGCCTGAGCGCACACTACAAAAAAACGCATGCGCATACAAACGCGTTCAAACGCATGTGTATGCGCACCCATGTAAAGTATAGGGAAAAAAAGCATGCGTTTTTTGCGCAAAAAAAAGCGCAAAAAACGCAAGTGTGAAACCAGCCTTAGGCTCAGTTTGCTTGCACCTGGGGATGGGGAATTTCTTTGAACAGAAAACCCCTTTAATACTTGTTATGTAAAATATTTATGCTTTACTTTGATGATTATTTTGGACAACTAAATTTACCTATATATCTTTGCTAATTCTGTATTTTAGTATAGCTTTATAGGTATTCGTAAATACTCAACACCGGTAAAATAGAGCGGATTGGTGCAGAATAAATGGAATCATAGTAATTTGACATTTGTCACAATATACAGCTCCTATATAACGTCACAATAGCCGAACAGACAGCCGCACCGTGTCATTCACTTACACTCCATTACAAGTTCTGTCGTGTTCATATCTGAGCTTCCGAGTGATAACCGCTGCCTGTAAAAATGAGGAAAAAGACTCGAGAGGTCTGGAGACGATACAGCTGTAGAGAATCGGCTGACATTATCATATTATCCACTAGAAAGCAGGTGCCTGCGCTCCATCCAGGGCTGCACCTTACGGGGTCCGCGTCTGCAGTGAGCACTGCGTATTTTTGGAACCAAGCAGAATGCTGAATAATTCACAAGAACATATTTACAGTAGCAAATCCCTCTTAATATGACTGCCGCTCCTTGTTATTTCACATAATAAGTAGCTACCGAGAAAAGCTGCAGTTATGCGGAAATTGTTTTTTTTTTTTTTTAAAGGGGAGCTCCACCTCTGTAAAAATCGGACAAGTGCAATCCCTCGCTTTGATGTATAGCACTGGTCTTTGTGTTATTCCATGGGGCTTTGAACATGTCCTCTGTCCAAGGAAAAAACCTCAGCATGCATGATTTGCTTCCGGGAATAGGATGGCACTTGCTCATTCAACTGTATGGGTCCGTGCAAAAGAAAATTGGACTGGACCTGGATGACATCTGGGTGTGGTCCTATTTTCACGGACTGACAATATCGAGAAGGTGGAGAAACTTCATTTTTTTTCTCCACTTCCAAGAAAATCAGAGTCTGATCAGAGTGTGATTAGAAAAATGGGATGAATATTCTCGGAAGAAGAACATACAGTTGTGTGACCCTAGTCTAATGCTGATCTGCTTTCTTTTCCTTTTTTATTTTATGTGACTTAGGGATCATGCAGATGTCCATTAATCACGGTCTGTCCGCGGGTCTCACGATCTGAATTCAACGTCTTAAATGCCTATAAAGCTGTCGAATTTGGGTCAGGAGACCCAGGGACAAGATCTGCGGATATCTACGTGAGCATGAGCATGGGCTCGTTCACACATTGTGTTTTTTCAGTGTATTTATCGCATTTTTAACTCAGTGTTTTACAGCACCAACAAAGTATATGAGATTTCTGAAATCTCCTGCACACGCTGCTTATTTTTTCTTGCAGATTTGAACCTTTAGGCCGGGGTTACACTTGCAACTGCAATGCGAGATACTCACGCAAGTCTCTCACATCAACACCCGCACGGTCTATCCTTAGGATAGGTCATCAATGTCACATCGGTCGGGGGTGTAAGACCCGGCATCATCGTTGATCAGCTGTTTCTGGTGTCGGGGTGGCCTGTAACTGCTCAGTTATGAAGCTGCACAGTTCAATAGACAAAATAGTGGCCGGGGCAGAGTTCTGCACATCTGCCATCACGCTGACACCAGGAACAGCTAATAGGCTGGGCTGCCGGGTGTCGCACCCCCAAAGAATAGACATTTACGACCTATCCTAAGAATAAGCCATCAATATTTAAGTCATGAATAACCTCTTTAAAGAACCATTGTTTGTGGTTTTCAGAATTCTATGCAGTGATCTTACATATAAAGTCAATTTCAGTTTATTCCCTACAATTTGTCATTCTGCACCTTTGAAGGGAAGTAAGTTAGCAGTACATTTCTCAGAATAATACTATTTCTAGCCATGATATGACTTGTATCCTGCATTTTCAACGACTATGATCTCTGCAGTCTCATTTCTAATTTGCAATTGACTGTGAATGGGTGGGAGAGCAGAGAACTATCGGCTATAATGTCTCATGTACACAACACAAAACACATATAGATTAATTCCTGCTTTTTTTCCCTTTGGAAGCACATAGATAGAATTAGCAGATACAGTGAGTACGGAAAGTATTCAGACCCCTTTAAATTTTTCACTCTTTGTTTCATTGCAGCCATTTGGTAAATTCAAAAAAGTTCTTTTTTTTTCTCATTAATGTACACTCTGCACCAAAATCTTGACTGAAAAAAAAAGAAATGTAGAAATTTTTGCAAATTTATTAAAAATGAAAAACTGGAATATCACATGGTCTTAAGTATTCAGACCCTTTGCTCAGACACTCATATTTAAGTCACATGCTGTCATTTCCTTGTGATCCTCCTTGAGATGGTTCTACTCCTTCATTGGAGTGCAGCTGTGTTTAATTAAACGGATAGGACTTGATTTGTAAAGGCACACACCTGTCTATATAAGACCTCACAGCTCACAGTGCATGTCAGACCAAATGAGAATCATGAGGTCAAAGGAACTGGCCAAGGAGCTCAGAGACAGAATTGTGGCAAGGCACAGATCTGGCCAAGGTTACAGAAGAATTTCTGCAGTACTCAAGGTTCCTAAGAGCACAGTGGCCACCATAATCCTTAAATGGAAGAAGTTTGGGGCCACCAGAAGTCTTCCTAAACCTGGCCGTCCATCCAAACTGAGCAATTGTGGGAGAAGAGCCTTGGTGAGAGAGGTAAAGAAGAACCCCAGGATCACTGTAGCTGAGCTCCACAGATGCAGTAGGGAGATGAAAGAAAGTTCCACAAAGTCAACTATCACTGCAGCGCTCCACTAGTCAGACCTTTATGGCAGAATGGCCCAACGGAAGCCTCTCCTCAGTGCAAGACATATGAAAGCCTGCATAGAGTTTGCTAAAAACACATGAAGGACTCCCAGACTATGAGAAATATGATTCTCTGGTCTTATGAGACGAAGATAGAACTTTTTGGTGATAATTCTAAGCAGTATTTGTGTAGAAAACCAGGCACTGCTCATCACCTGCCCAATACATTCCAAACAGTGAAACATGGTGGTGGCAGCATCATGCTATGGGGGTGTTTTTCAGCTTCAGGGACAGGACGACTGGTTATAATTGAAGGAAACATGAATGTGGCCAAGTACAGAGATATCCTGGATGAAAACCTCTTCCAGAGTGCTCTGGAGCTCAGACTTGGCCAAAGATTCACCTTTCAACAAGACAATGACCCTAAGCAAGCACACAGTTAAAATAACAAAGGAGTGCCTTCAGAACAACTCTGTGACCATTCTTGACTGACCCAGCCAGAGCCCTGACCTAAACCCAAATGAGCTTCTCTAGAGAGACCTGAAAATGGCTGTCCACCAGCGTTCACCATCCAACCTTACGGAACTGGAGAGGATCTGCAAGGATGAATAGCAGAGGATCCCCAAATCCAGGTGTGAAAAACTTGTTGCATCATTCCCAAGAAAACTCATGGCTGTACTAGCTCAAAAGGGTGCTTCTACTCAATACTGAGCAAAGGGTCTGAATACTTATGACCATGTGATATTTCAGTTTTTCTTTTTTAATACGTTTGCAAAAATTTTTACATTTCTGTTTTTTTTTTAGTCAAGATGGGGTGCAGAATGCACATCAATAAGAAAAAAATGAACTTTTTTGAATTTACCTAATAGCTGCAATTAAACAAAGAGTGAAGAATGTAAAGGGGTCGGAATACTTTCCGTACCCACTATACATGCAGGAAAGTTTTCATGACTACTGAATGGTGTAGCTGTGAATTCAGCACTGGGATAATATTGACATTTATGTTCCGGGCACCTGGGACAATATGCAACACGTCTATATCCTGTTAAGAGATGCTGGCCGAAAATAGCTATCATGATGACTTTCGAGAACATTGAGAATAACAGATTAGAGAGGTAGCATGGTGTGCAGTGGTGACAATGCAAGCCCCCATATCTGCACTGTGCCGCTGATAGTTGGAGTTTTGGAGAAATCCAAAGAACTCGGAGGAAACCCAGGCAAACACGGGGAGAACATATAAACTCCTTAAAGATGTTCTCCTTGGTGGGATTTGAACCCAGGACCCCAGCGCTGCAATGCCACCGTGCTGCCTTTCAGTATTAGTCACTGGTTGGTAGTATCTCTTTGCATATAGACCTCTCCCCATTTTGATAACTCGCTCATAAAGATCTGTGAAACAGATGATCAAACAGAAAGATGGATCGGCATCTGCAATCCTAAAGAATGAGAGCGAGTGCCCAGATGCTAACTAATGGAGTGCACCAAGCTGAGAAAATGCGCGCTGCCCTGGACAACGATGTCACGCTACAGATGTGACGGACCGACGGTCAATTAAAAAAAAAAAATTTGACAAAATGCTCCAGTTCTCTAAGATAAGAGTCTAAGTTAATAAAAAATTACATGAAAATAAAAACAGACAATAAATAGCAAGTATGGATAAAAGTGTTACCATAATATGGAATTGAAGATATTTCTAACTGTCTATTCACATGCAAAGGATATAAGTGGAAGTCCGCTGTAAATCCTGGAAATGATTCATCTAATTACATCCATTTCAGCACAATGACCATGACAGGGACCTGTGCAGCCAGTGGTATAGGAGGATGAATAATGATGGTTATAGGGCTCAGTCTGCTGTGACCTCTTCTGTCTCTTTTCCAATACTACCCACTCCTGACTTGGTCACACCGGCAAACATCATTCCTCTTCTTGAGGCTGTCACCTATTAATCAGGTGTAGGGGGTAGAGGCGCTTGAATTGGGGTGTTGCGAAGGCAGGAAGCTAACAAGTGACTGGTGTTGAAAGCACCCTATATAAATGCAAATGGTTAAGGCAATAACATGAGTGCATTCACCCATAGCACAAAAATAGCTGTTTCATAATAATCCAGCGGAGAAAAAAAAGGCAAAGATATTGATCGAGGACTGACAAACTGTCTACAGGAATAAAAGTAAGTAAAATTCTGAAGAAATGCAGGCAATTTGTACAGTGTAATGTACATTCAGTGTTAAGAAGGGAATGATCACACAGAGATTTTTCATGTGGATTTTGACGTAGAAAACTGATATTTTGGGTATGTGCACAAGGCGATTTCTTAAAGT
The DNA here is from genome assembly GCF_039654945.1 of Dendrobates tinctorius. Taxonomy (NCBI): domain Eukaryota; kingdom Metazoa; phylum Chordata; class Amphibia; order Anura; family Dendrobatidae; genus Dendrobates; species Dendrobates tinctorius. The sequence continues at coordinate 4,842,766 of NW_027361866.1, forward strand.
CAGATTCTGCCTGAAAAGCACTTCATAAGCATTAAAAATAATGAGCAAAATGACAAAATTACTTAGGGTACGTTTTCACGTACCGTAATCGCAGCACTTTGGACGAAGCGGAAAACCTGCTCTGCCCATAGCCCCACCCCCTTCTGTCCGCGCGGTGATTCCGGATGTGCACATTGAACACATCTGGAATCGCCACAGGGTAGCCATAGGGTAGACTGTTTACCTTGCGGAGACTGAATGTGCCGCCCAATTTTTTTCAATGGACTTAATGACTTACATAGTCAAGTACAATCGGATAATCAGATCCAACTTGAGTATGGTGCACGGCATGTGCACGGTCCCATAGGATAGCCCTGGTCTGAGTCCGATTCCATATTGTTTTCAATGGGAAACTGGTTTATCATTTATAAGGTGGTATTTCTTCCTAGTTTCACTAGGTGAAACATCACCTTTTCAGCAGATTCTGATTGAAAACCGCATAAGGCAGCAGCACATAGATTTTTCCAGATTAAATTGGGCTAATCTGGTGTTCTAACTGCAATTTTGAGGCCGAAACCCAAGTTTGTGCATTGCATTCCTATCAGAGATTCCAGAGAACTTACATGTAACCTTTTTCTGACTTGTCTTTGCTATAATGCAGTCCTGATGCATCACATGGTGCAGTTTGCTGGTTGCCGAGTGTTAGGTCACTGACAAGCAATTTTTTATATAATACAGTATATTTGTAGATTTTTTCATATTAACGTCAATGCAATTCAAAAAACTGCATAAAATCATGTACAGTTTTGGTATAATGTCATGTTTGCAATGAAAGAGTTCCTGAAGAACAGACTCCCCCGGATCCCTTAGCGGAAGAAGGAACAAGACAGGGGAAGGTTAGACCCATAAACTCACACCTGAAGTTTTTGTTTTGCATAGCTGTGTACTTTTTAGAAAAGTGGGGTCCTGCATTGTAGGGGGGAGCACAGGATGTGTACTTGTTTCTTACTGGGTGGAGGAGAGGCTATTAGGGGATAGCATGAATTTCTAATCTCTTTGTTCACTCTGTTTGGTACCTGAAGGACTTGAGGAAACCTATTACCTCCCTCCCTGTTACAATCATTTCTACAATTTCTTATTCCAGCTTTAAGCCCCCATCACACACAGCGATCTCGCTAGCGAGATCGCTGCTGAGTCAAAAGTTTTGTGACGCAACAGCGATCTCACCAGCGAAGATCGCTGTGTGTGACATCTATCAGCGACTGTCCCCCCTGCCGGGTATCGCTGATCGTTCTTGAAAGCTCTGGACTGTTTTTGGGTCATTGGTTTCCCATTGGCCAGCACACATTGCTGCGTGTGGCAGGTGGGAGAGCAACGACCAGTGAGCTCCCAGCTCGTATCCACGGTAAACAGCGGGTTTCTAAGCGCCGCGCGGTGCTTAGAAACCCTCTGTGTACCTTAGTTACCAGTGCGCTGGTGCAGGGAGCTGGTAACCAAGGTAAACAGCGGGTTTCTAAGTGCCACACAGCGCTTAGAAACCTGCTGTTTACCTTGGTTACCAGCTCCCTGCACCAGCGTGCTGGTATCTAAGGTACACAGCGATGCGCGCGCTCGTCATTTCTGGTGCTGATCGCTGGTGAAGCAGCTCACCAGTGATCATGTAGCGACACACTAGCGATCCTGACAAGTTCATATAGTTGTCGGGATCGCTGGTGAGTCGCTATGTGTGACGGTGCCCTTACTCATATGGTGATGCCTGTCTTAATGTATTTGTTGTATTACCTGTCATATATCTTGTTCCAGGTCTGGTTCTGTTATGTACAGAAACAGCTAAAATTTGCTAAACTCTTCTAAGCCCAAGGGAAGGGGAATCCTTCAGTCATGGTTCCCTAGAGATTTCCTTCACAGGGGTTTTTCGTTTCCAGAGTAGGGATGGGCGGACCGGTGGAAGTTCGGGTTATGGTATCTGACCTAAACGTTTTACAAAGGTACCAGAATAGTTCCCGAACTTCCACCAGGACCCAAACCCCATTGAAAATAATGGATACCAAAAATAATTCTCTCTTCTCTCTCGGTGGTGAACAAGCTCAGGTATGAGGGATCATCAGCCTGTAGTATATGGAATGATAACTTTTTACAGGTGTCTGGACTGTTAAAGTAGGTCAGACAGTTGGGATATCACAGTGTCCGGGAATCTCTAAGACCGAGGACTTCACCTGACTCCAACTATGGTTCTTACGATCCTGTGATTTAAATAAAGCTGTGGCCATTTTCACATCCAAACTGGAGTGTTTTGTGTACTTATTGGGATCAAGGTTAACTGGACTTATAGATTGCTTTAAGGGGCAGTCATGCTGTAATAACCCTGAAGATCAGAGGTGAAGCATGTCGCTAAACAAATAGTAAAAAATCTATACCAGGACCCCTCCTACCATGTGGCATTTATCATTTCTGGTGAGGATTTCTGTGGCAGATGGTCTTTGAGGACCACTGTGACACCAGACCAATGTCTAACTTCTCTACATACCCTTAAGATACAGTATGCCCCTGCTGAAGGCACATGTATAGTCAAAGCAAAATGTTCTGCAGGAAAAAAGATTTTGCAGGATTATTTCCTCTCCTTTCCTGCCCAATAATGGTTGTTATAAACTATATAACAGTGATGCATTTGTAAAATTACACAACAGATGTTCAGTAATCTTCTAAAACAAATTATCTGCTGCAGAATTTCATACAGATAGATGTCGGCCATAAAGCTCACAATCTGAGTGTTACGATGCCATTGTGTGCACGGTTTACTCCTTCTTAATGGATGTTTCACAGAAATGTCTGCATATTGTAGCAGAATATCTTCTATTTTTGACCGTGGCATTGGCGTAGTTGTAGCTGTGACTGTCTGCGGGGAACGGGAAAGGTTGAACTTGAACCTGAGCCACCGTGTATAAGGTCAGTTATTCATACACCAAAACAAACCATTTTCATTTCCAAGTATTGCTCCAGGGCTCCACCAATCAACCACTATTACAGAATATCCTGCAAGGTGCTCCACCCCGGTGCAGAGCAGGTCACAAATAACATTAACACTTTCTACAGTCTTCTATGTACATTGATATGGCCAGAATACAAGATTTTTGTATACCTTTGTCACTTCCTCATCTGTCAATTTTCTTTTACTTTAATTTTTTTCTTTTTTTTCACATGGGCATTAGCTTCAAAGGTTTCTCTTAATTCATTCCAACTTATTTTTGAACTTCCAGAAAGTACACTGCTCAAAAAAAATAAAGGGAACACTTAAACAACAGAATATGCATGGAGGGGGCCATAGGAGGGCAACAACCCAGCAGCAGGACCAGTACCTCTGCCTTTGTGCAAGGAGGAACAGGAGGAGCACTGCCAGAGCCCTGCAAAATGTCCTCCAGCAGGCCACAAATGTGCATGTGTCCGCACAAACAAATAGAAACAGACTCCATGAGGATGGTCTGAGTGCCCGACATCCACAGATAGGGGTTGTGCTCACAGCCCAACACCGTGCGGCCCTCCAAAGAAATGCCACCTCACATCATTAGTGACCCACTGCCAAACCAGTCATGCTGAAGGATGTTGCAGGCAACAGATCACTCTCCACGGCATCTCCAGACTCTGTCACATCTGTCACATGTGCTCACTGTGAACCTGCTTTCATCTATGAAGAGGACAGGGCGCCAGTGGCGAATTTGCCAATCCTGGTGTTCTGTGGCAAATGCCAAGCATCCTGCATGGTGTTGGGCTTCCTCCTTGCACAAAGGCTGAGGTAGCGGTCCTGCTGCTGGGTTGTTGCCCTCCTACGGCCCCCTCCACATCTCCTGGTGTACTGGACTATCTCCTGGTAGCACCTCCAGCCTCTGGACACTATGCTGACAGACACAGCAAACCTTCTTGCCACAGCTCACATTGATGTGACATCCTGGATGGGCTGCACTACCTGAGCCACTTGTGTGAGTTGTAGAGTCCGTCTCATGCTACCACGAGTGTGAAAGCACAACCAACATTCAAAATTGACCAAAATATCAGCCAGAAAGCATTGGTACAGAGATGTGGTCTGTGGTCCACACCTGCAGAACCACTCCTTTATTGAGGGTGTCTTGATAATTGCCAATAATTTCCATCTGTTGTCTATTCCATTTGCACAACAGCAAGTCAAATTGATTGTTAATCAGTGTTGCTTCCTAAGTGGACAGTTTGATTTCACAGAAGTTTGATCTACTTGGTGTTATATTCTGTTGTTTAAGTGTTCCCTTTATTTTTTTGAGCAGTGTACAGTATGTCCCCCAATGACCAGATGTCATCATGTCTTGAATAGGTCAAAATTATCGGATCAAGGAAAAAGACTAGGCAAGACTCCCAAACTACCATGGGATTTGGTAAATCTTCTGCAAGATGCAGAAGCCTCTTAGCAATTTACTGGAGAGGAAGGTTACCGAATATTTTCTTTGCCATAGTGCTGAGCCCTGGAACCAGAGGTAGCAAATACAAGGGCACAGAATGGGTTGTATGGTGTGGTTACGATGTCACACCTTTTTTTGCAGATTGTTGACATATAAAGGTCAGAGGAAGGCCTAAAGTAACTGTGTGGACACAATTTGCATGTACAACACAAGCTTTCTCAGCGTTCACCCTAAATATACCGTAAGTACTTTACAAACATGACGTGAACCCAGCCTAAAGCCACCCCCCGATACACATTGGATAAGGCCAGGATCACACATGCGAGATCATGTTAATACCCGACACTGCAAGGAGCAGAGCGTTCAGCTCCATGTACTGCTAAATGTGTGTTGTACCTGCTGATATTAATGGTTTGGTCAACATGCTAACGATAATGAGGACACGGCCAACTGATGGTCAAAGGAGATGTCGTTCGATCATGTCTGATTTTAGACTGACAATCGCTTTGTTCTCCCGGAGACAAGAAAGGCATCTCTGCTGGCAGCTTTCTGATAGAGAACACAGGAACGCTTGTCTGAACACAGGATACTTGGGAAAGATGGCCGAGATGGTTGTTGGATGACCACATCGTTCAACTGACAGCCATCTAATGTGCATAGGGCTCTTAAGACTGAAGTGAGGCAGTACTATATGCATATTATCAATTTTTGTCTAGTTACCAAAAAAGCCCACTTGGTAAAGAAGCCCAATATCCCTTTAATATTAGCTTCCCGCTGTCTGTAAGACTAGATGCAAGAAACTGATCTCTTAAATGACTCACTATATTGATGTATATGATGGATAGCTCCATGATCAGATTCTAGGAGTCAAAGAGTAGACATACTTCCTTGGGGTCATCCACTACATGATACAGCCCCAGGCCACAGACATACAATGGGCAAAACTGACAACACTTGACTGTAGAGATCACCATGATAAAGCGGTAATTCTATAAGTTACATGCAAATGATTGTTTCATAAGTCAGAGTCTACTTAGCGCACAAAACAAGAATGACACCAGCACAATGACGACATCAAGCAGCCATGTCCTGAGAGTCAAGCAAAATCAAGGAATTCCTCAGAAATAGAAGCTTGTCACAGAAAACAAGAGTTTTGGGACTGAACAATGAACACAAAACCTCAGAAATTCCTCTTATTTTAGTGATACTAATATGTAACGAACACCAATGTCCATATAGACATCACAGCAGGTGTAGGAACCGGGAAGAAATATCTGCTATTTAAGTGCAAACATTGAAGGCCTTGCAATAACTCGTTACAGTTTGTATGGCAGATCTTTGAAGACCTCATTACTGGACCTCCAGCAAAGCCAAGAGGACCTGAGCTTGTGATATTCCATCATTTCAGAAGTCACATTAGATAAGGTGACAGTTACACCACGCTACATTCCCTTCTATCAATTGGTGTCACTTTGAGTAACACATGAGGAGTTCACCATCCCATCTTCCACAGGAGCTGAAGATCATAGCCCGATGTTAAATTATTTCCAACCTTCTGCTGTCAGTTATGCATTATCTGACACTGTGACTACAAGGTCGCTCGCTATCTGATTCCATTACACGTGCAGTATACAGGTATATGGTGTAATTCTTGAGCAGAGCATACAGTAAAGGGCAGGGGAGCCTTGCAGTACTGGGGTTGTGGCTCCCCTGAGGCTTCAGTCGCCACAGAGGTACTGCACCTCCACCTGAAGTGTGGTGCCCCACCATCCAGGTAAGGTGGGAACTCCTAACCGCGCTCCAACACTCGCATCCCACACAACATGGTAGTTCAGCAAAGCCACATTGCGGCTCCTTGTTAGAGAGTAGCAGAGCACCTTTGGGGGTTCCCTGCTTGGAACACGAAACGTGCTGGGAGGCGGGTGGAGTTTAGAATATATAAAGAGCGGAAAGAGTCAGTCAGTCAGTGAGTCAGTCAGCGAGTGGGAGAGAGAGAGTCACTCGGAGAGGAGTGAGGATCCCTGGAAGAGGGATGGAGGAAGGAGTGCTGCAGCTGCCTCAATGATCTGAGCCAGCTGGCACAGGAAAGGAAGGAACGAGAAAGACATTAGACTGAAACCTGACCTTCTATGAGAGAGAGGGATTAGTATGGAATGAAGGAGTAAAAGGGAACACAGAGGACGTGGGTTAGAGGAAGAACCCTGCCTAGAAGTTCTAAGCGCAAGGCCGGGGCCCGGTCCCCGAGGTTGTATGGATACTGAAGATCCTGCAGCAGACACCGGTGGAGTAGTGGGCTGTAAATGCACTACTCCCATCTAAGACTTGGGGGCACAACAGCAAATTGGATAGTGAGCCGGGACTCAGGAGTAAGGTGTCCCGGAAGCAGGCTACAGCTGTCTGCCGTACAAGTAGAGTTCTTGGGAACATTTGTCAGGAGGCACTCCAGTGTAACTCAGTACTAGGAGTACTTCACTTAAAGGAGCTATAGAGGAGATGTTCAGAAAGGTACATGTTGGCGGAGTGTTGGAAGGGAGCATCCTATCTTGCCTGGAGGTTGACTGAGCCCAGAACCCGGAGGACACAGCATGGAGGCAGACATCTGTGTGAACTGCAGACCAGGGCCGGACTGGGACTAAAATTCAGCCCTGGCATTTGAAGTTACACAGGCCCACTAGTCACATGGTGACTATATAATATCTTTGTACAGTTGTAGTTTACAAGAAGTGAGAGGAGATTAACACGACTATATAACATGTAGTCACAGCTGTGCCCAGTATTTCAGCTCAGTCATATTTATTGCTTTTAGGTACAGTACTCCTCCCAAATCTCTGTCCCCTTTTGTATGCATGATTACAGAATTCCTGGCAGAACTGCTCTCTATTGGGCAACCAGACCCCCTGGTCATAGCCGCCCCTATCATACCTCCCAAATTTCGAAGAAGGGAAACACGGACAAAGACTGCGGCGCGCACAGCGCGCCGCTGCAAATTTTGGCCACGCCCAACCACACCCATTTCACAACTTGTCACACCCATGTCCACACCTAATCGCACCCATTTAGCACTGCTGATCACACTGACTGGTACTGAGGGCACAGTGGCTGGCATTATGGGCACACTGACTGGCACTAAGGAAGAGAGAAAACAGAGAGAGAGAGAAAAAAGAAAACAGAGAGAGCGAGAAAGAAAGGGGAAAGAAAGAAAGAACAGTGAGAGACAAAGAAAGAACAGTGAGAGACAGAGAAAGAACAGAGAGAGAAAGAAAGAGGGGAAAGAAAGAAAGAACAGAGAGAGACAGAGAAAGAACAGAGAGAGAAAGAAAGAAGTAAAGAAAAGAAAGAAAGAACAGAGAGAAAGAGAGGAAAGAAAAAGAAAGAAAGAGGGGAAGAAAGAACAGAGAGAGAATGAAAGAACAGAGAAAGAAAGAAAAAGAGAGAAAGAAATAAAGAAAGATTCTACAAAGATACTATAGCAGCCCGGCTCCCATTGTAGTGCCCACCTGAGCCTCCCGGTGCAGGACCTATCATGATCCGCTCACATGGCCGGCATCCCCGATTCCAAGGCGATCCTGCTGTCTGCGCTGTCGGAGGAGGACACGGTGATGGATCTGAAGCATTCCTGGTTCCGTCACAATCTCCTCAAGAAATTATCTCATTTCCGGTCAGCTTCCAGCACATCACTTCAGGTGGAACGTCATGTGTGTGTTTTAAAATGCTCCTCGGGGCTCCACCGTGTACTCCTGTGTCCGTGGGAAAAGCCCGCTTTGTATGCTTTGTACACACTTGGCTTCGCACCGTACATCCCGTACACATATGACTCCACTCCATACACACACGGTTCCACTCCGTTCATCTTGTACACGCGTGGCTCCTCTCCGTACACCTCGTACACGCGTGGCTCCTCTCCGTACACCTCGTACACGCGCGGCTCCGCTCCGTCCACCTCGTACACACGGCTCCTCTCCGTACACCTCATACACGCGTGGCTCCACCTCGTACACACACACGGCTCCGCTCCGTACACCTCGTACACACGGCTCCTCTCCGTACACCTCGTACACACGCGGCTCCTCTCCGTACACCTCGTACACACGTGGCTCCTCTTCGTACACCTCGTACACACGCGGCTCCTCTCCGTACACCTCGTACACACGCGGCTCCGCTCCGTACACCTCGTACACACGGCTCCGCTCCGTACACCTCGTACACACGGCTCCTCTCCGTACACCTCGTACACACGGCTCCGCTCCGTACACCTCGTACACACGGCTCCGCTCCGTACACCTCGTACACACGGCTCCGCTCCGTACACCTCGTACACACGGCTCCGCTCCGTACACCTCGTACACACGGCTCCGCTCTGTACACCTCGTACACACTGCTCCGCTCCGTACACGCACGGCTCCGCTCCGTACACCTCATACACGTGTGGCTCCTCTCCGTACACCTCGTACACGCGCGGCTCCTCTCTGTACACCTCGTACACACGGCTCCGCTCCGTACACCTCGTACATGCGCGGCTCCGCTCCGTACACCTCGTACACGCGCGGCTCCTCTCCGTACACCTCGTACACACTGCTCCGCTCCGTACACCTCGTACACACAGCTCCGCTCCGTACATGCGTGGCTCTGCTCCGTACACCTCATACACACGGCTCCGCTCCGTACACCTCGTACACACACGGCTCCTCTCCGTACACCTCGTACACACGGCTCCGCTCCGTACACCTCATACACACACGGCTCCTCTCCGTACACACGGCTCCGCTCCGTACTCCTCGCACACACGGCTCCGCTCTGTACACCTCATACACACACGGCTCCTCTCCGTACACACGGCTCCGCTCCGTACACCTCGTACACACGGCTCCGCTCCGTACACCTCGTACACACGGCTCCACTCTGTACACCTCGTACACACGGCTCCGCTCCGTACACCTCGTACACACGGCTCCGCTCCGTACACGCGTGGCTCCACTCCGTACACCTCATACACACGGCTCCGCTCCGTACACACACGGCTCCTCTCCGTACACCTCGTACACACGGCTCCGCTCCGTACACCTCGTACACACACGGCTCCTCTCCGTACACCTCGTACACATGGCTCCGCTCCGTACACCTCGTACTCACGGCTCCGCTCCATACACACGGCTCCGCTCCGTACACCTCGTACACACGGCTCCGCTCCGTACACCTCGTACACACGGCTCCGCTCCGTACACGCGTGGCTCCGCTCCGTACACCTCATACACACGGCTCCGCTCCGTACACCTCGTACACACGGCTCCGCTCCATACACCTCGTACACACGCGGCTCCGCTCCGTACACCTCGTACACACTCGGCTCCGCTCCGTACACCTCGTACTCACGGCTCCGCTCCATACACACGGCTCCGCTCCGTACACCTCGTACACACGGCTCCGCTCCGTACACCTCATACACACGGCTCCGCTCCGTACACACGGCTCCGCTCCGTACACGCGTGGCTCCGCTCCGTACACCTCATACACACGGCTCCGCTCCGTACACCTCGTACACACGGCTCCGCTCCATACACCTCGTACACACGCGGCTCCGCTCCGTACACCTCGTACACACTCGGCTCCGCTCCGTACACCTCGTACACACTCGGCTCCTCTCCGTACACCTCGTACACACGGCTCCGCTCCGTACACCTCGTACACACTCGGCTCCGCTCCGTACACCTCGTACACACTCGGCTCCTCTCCGTACACCTCGTACACACGGCTCCGCTCCATACACCTCGCACACACGCGGCTCCGCTCCGTACACCTCGTACACACGGCTCCGCTCCGTACACCTCGTACACACACGGCTCCTCTCCGTACACCTAGTACACACGGCTCCGCTCCGTACACCTCGTACTCACGGCTCCGCTCCGTACACCTCGTACACACGGCTCCGCTCCGTACACCTCGTACACACGGCTCCGCTCTGTACACCTCGTACACACTGCTCCGCTCCGTACACGCACGGCTCCGCTCCGTACACCTCATACACGTGTGGCTCCTCTCCGTACACCTCGTACACGCGCGGCTCCTCTCTGTACACCTCGTACACACGGCTCCGCTCCGTACACCTCGTACATGCGCGGCTCCGCTCCGTACACCTCGTACACGCGCGGCTCCTCTCCGTACACCTCGTACACACTGCTCCGCTCCGTACACCTCGTACACACAGCTCCGCTCCGTACATGCGTGGCTCTGCTCCGTACACCTCATACACACGGCTCCGCTCCGTACACCTCGTACACACACGGCTCCTCTCCGTACACCTCATACACACACGGCTCCTCTCCGTACACACGGCTCCGCTCCGTACACCTCGCACACACGGCTCCGCTCTGTACACCTCATACACACACGGCTCCTCTCCGTACACACGGCTCCGCTCCGTACACCTCGTACACACGGCTCCGCTCCGTACACCTCGTACACACGGCTCCACTCTGTACACCTCGTACACACGGCTCCGCTCCGTACACCTCGTACACACGGCTCCGCTCCGTACACGCGTGGCTCCACTCCGTACACCTCATACACACGGCTCCGCTCCGTACACACACGGCTCCTCTCCGTACACCTCGTACACACGGCTCCGCTCCGTACACCTCGTACACACACGGCTCCTCTCCGTACACCTCGTACACATGGCTCCGCTCCGTACACCTCGTACTCACGGCTCCGCTCCATACACACGGCTCCGCTCCGTACACCTCGTACACACGGCTCCGCTCCGTACACCTCGTACACGCGCGGCTCCTCTCCGTACACCTCGTACACACTGCTCCGCTCCGTACACCTCGTACACACAGCTCCGCTCCGTACATGCGTGGCTCTGCTCCGTACACCTCATACACACGGCTCCGCTCCGTACACCTCGTACACACACGGCTCCTCTCCGTACACCTCATACACACACGGCTCCTCTCCGTACACACGGCTCCGCTCCGTACACCTCGCACACACGGCTCCGCTCTGTACACCTCATACACACACGGCTCCTCTCCGTACACACGGCTCCGCTCCGTACACCTCGTACACACGGCTCCGCTCCGTACACCTCGTACACACGGCTCCACTCTGTACACCTCGTACACACGGCTCCGCTCCGTACACCTCGTACACACGGCTCCGCTCCGTACACGCGTGGCTCCACTCCGTACACCTCATACACACGGCTCCGCTCCGTACACACACGGCTCCTCTCCGTACACCTCGTACACACGGCTCCGCTCCGTACACCTCGTACACACACGGCTCCTCTCCGTACACCTCGTACACATGGCTCCGCTCCGTACACCTCGTACTCACGGCTCCGCTCCATACACACGGCTCCGCTCCGTACACCTCGTACACACGGCTCCGCTCCGTACACCTCGTACACACGGCTCCGCTCCGTACACCTCGTACACACGGCTCTGCTCCGTACACGCGTGGCTCCGCTCCGTACACCTCATACACACGGCTCCGCTCCGTACACCTCGTACACACGGCTCCGCTCCATACACCTCGTACACACGCGGCTCCGCTCCGTACACCTCGTACACACTCGGCTCCGCTCCGTACACCTCGTACTCACGGCTCCGCTCCATACACACGGCTCCGCTCCGTACACCTCGTACACACGGCTCCGCTCCGTACACCTCGTACACACGGCTCCGCTCCGTACACACGGCTCCGCTCCGTACACGCGTGGCTCCGCTCCGTACACCTCATACACACGGCTCCGCTCCGTACACCTCGTACACACGGCTCCGCTCCATACACCTCGTACACACGCGGCTCCGCTCCGTACACCTCGTACACACTCGGCTCCGCTCCGTACACCTCGTACACACTCGGCTCCTCTCCATACACCTCGTACACACGGCTCCGCTCCGTACACCTCGTACACACTCGGCTCCGCTCCGTACACCTCGTACACACTCGGCTCCTCTCCGTACACCTCGTACACACGGCTCCGCTCCATACACCTCGTACACACACGGCTCCGCTCCGTACACCTCGTACACACACGGCTCCTCTCCGTACACCTAGTACACACGGCTCCGCTCCGTACACCTCGTACTCACGGCTCCGCTCCATACACACGGCTCCGCTCCGTACACCTCGTACACACGGCTCCGCTCCGTACACCTCGTACACACGGCTCCGCTCCATACACCTCGTACACACGGCTCCGCTCCGTACACGCGTGGCTCCGCTCCGTACACCTCATACACACGGCTCCGCTCCGTACACCTCGTACACACGGCTCCGCTCCATACACCTCGTACACACGCGGCTCCGCTCTGTACACCTCGTACACACTCGGCTCCACTCCGTACACCTCGTACTCACGGCTCCGCTCCATACACACGGCTCCGCTCCGTACACCTCGTACACACGGCTCCGCTCCGTACACCTCGTACACACGGCTCCGCTCCGTACACCTCGTACACACGGCTCCGCTCTGTACACCTCGTACACACTGCTCCGCTCCGTACACGCACGGCTCCGCTCCGTACACCTCATACACGTGTGGCTCCTCTCCGTACACCTCGTACACGCGCGGCTCCTCTCTGTACACCTCGTACACATGGCTCCGCTCCGTACACCTCGTACACGCGCGGCTCCGCTCCGTACACCTCGTACACGCGCGGCTCCTCTCCGTACACCTCGTACACACTGCTCCGCTCCGTACACCTCGTACACACAGCTCCGCTCCGTACATGCGTGGCTCTGCTCCGTACACCTCATACACACGGCTCCGCTCCGTACACCTCGTACACACACGGCTCCTCTCCGTACAACTCATACACACACGGCTCCTCTCCGTACACACGGCTCCGCTCCGTACACCTCGCACACACGGCTCCGCTCTGTACACCTCATACACACACGGCTCCTCTCCGTACACACGGCTCCGCTCCGTACACCTGGTACACACGGCTCCGCTCCGTACACCTCGTACACACGGCTCCGCTCTGTACACCTCGTACACACGGCTCCGCTCCGTACACCTCGTACACACGGCTCCGCTCCGTACACGCGTGGCTCCACTCCGTACACCTCATACACACGGCTCCGCTCCGTACACACACGGCTCCTCTCCGTACACCTCGTACACACGGCTCCGCTCCGTACACCTCGTACACACACGGCTCCTCTCCGTACACCTCGTACACATGGCTCCGCTCCGTACACCTCGTACTCACGGCTCCGCTCCATACACACGGCTCCGCTCCGTACACCTCGTACACACGGCTCCGCTCCGTACACCTCGTACACACGGCTCCGCTCCGTACACCTCGTACACACGGCTCCGCTCCGTACACGCGTGGCTCCGCTCCGTACACCTCATACACACGGCTCCGCTCCGTACACCTCGTACACACGGCTCCGCTCCATACACCTCGTACACACGCGGCTCCGCTCCGTACACCTCGTACACACTCGGCTCCGCTCCGTACACCTCGTACTCACGGCTCCGCTCCATACACACGGCTCCGCTCCGTACACCTCGTACACACGGCTCCGCTCCGTACACCTCGTACACACGGCTCCGCTCCGTACACACGGCTCCGCTCCGTACACGCGTGGCTCCGCTCCGTACACCTCATACACACGGCTCCGCTCCGTACACCTCGTACACACGGCTCCGCTCCATACACCTCGTACACACGCGGCTCCGCTCCGTACACCTCGTACACACTCGGCTCCGCTCCGTACACCTCGTACACACTCGGCTCCTCTCCGTACACCTCGTACACACGTCTCCGCTCCGTACACCTCGTACACACTCGGCTCCGCTCCGTACACCTCGTAAACACTCGGCTCCTCTCCGTACACCTCGTACACACGGCTCCGCTCCATACACCTCGTACACACGCGGCTCCGCTCCGTACACCTCGTACACACGGCTCCGCTCCGTACACCCCGTGTACACACGGCTCCTCTCCGTACACCTAGTACACACGGCTCCGCTCCGTACACCTCGTACTCACGGCTCCGCTCCGTACACCTCGTACTCACGGCTCCGCTCCGTACACCTCGTACACACGGCTCCGCTCCGTACACCTCGTACACACGGCTCCGCTCCGTACACCTCGTACACACGGCTCCGCTCCGTACACGGCTCCGCTCCGTACACCTCATACACATGGCTCCGCTCCGTACACCTCGTACACACGGCTCCGCTCCATACACCTCGTACACACGCGGCTCCGCTCTGTACACCTCGTACACACTCGGCTCCGCTCCGTACACCTCGTACTCACGGCTCCGCTCCATACACACGGCTCCGCTCCGTACACCTCGTACACACGGCTCCGCTCCGTACACCTCGTACACACGGCTCCGCTCCGTACACCTCGTACACACGGCTCCGCTCCGTACACGCGTGGCTCCGCTCAGTACACCTCATACACACGGCTCCGCTCCGTACACCTCATACACACGGCTCCGCTCCGTACACCTCGTACACACGGCTCCGCTCCATACACCTCGTACACACGCGGCTCCGCTCCGTACACCTCGTACACACTCGGCTCCGCTCTGTACACCTCGTACACACGGCTCCGCTCCATACACCTCGTACACACGCGGCTCCGCTCCGTACACCTCGTACACACTCGGCTCCGCTCCGTACACCTCGTACACACTCGGCTCCGCTCCGTACACCTCATACACGCGCGGCTCCACCTCGTACACACACACGGCTCCGCTCCGTACACCTCGTACACACGGCTCCTCTCCGTACACCTCGTACACACGCGGCTCCTCTCCGTACACCTCGTACACACGCGGCTCCTCTTCGTACACCTCGTACACACGCGGCTCCTCTCCGTACACCTCGTACACACGCGGCTCCGCTCCGTACACCTCGTACACATGGCTCCGCTCCGTACACCTCGTACACACGGCTCCTCTCCGTACACCTCGTACACACGGCTCCGCTCCGTACACCTCGTACACACGGCTCCGCTCCGTACACCTCGTACACACGGCTCCGCTCCGTACACCTCGTACACACGGCTCCGCTCCGTACACCTCCTACACACGGCTCCGCTCCGTACACCTCGTACACACTGCTCCGCTCCGTACACGCACGGCTCCGCTCCGTACACCTCGTACACGTGTGGCTCCTCTCCGTACACCTCGTACACGCGCGGCTCCTCTCTGTACACCTTGTACACACGGCTCCGCTCCGTACACCTCGTACATGCGCGGCTCCTCTCCGTACACCTCGTACACACTGCTCCGCTCCGTACACCTCGTACACACAGCTCCGCTCCGTACACGCGTGGCTCTGCTCCGTACACCTCATACACACGGCTCCGCTCCGTACACCTCGTACACACACGGCTCCTCTCCGTACACCTCGTACACACGGCTCCGCTCCGTACACCTCATACACACACGGCTCCTCTCCGTACACACGGCTCCGCTCCGTACACCTTGCACACACGGCTCCGCTCCGTACACCTCATACACACACGGCTCCTCTCCGTACACACGGCTCCGCTCCGTACACCTCGTACACACGGCTCCGCTCCGTACACCTCGTACACACGGCTCCACTCCGTACACCTCGTACACACGGCTCCGCTCCGTACACCTCGTACACACGGCTCCGCTCCGTACACGCGTGGCTCCACTCCGTACACCTCATACACACGGCTCCGCTCCGTACACACACGGCTCCTCTCCATACACCTCGTACACACGGCTCCGCTCCGTACACCTCGTACACACACGGCTCCTCTCCGTACACCTCGAACACACGGCTCCGCTCCGTACACCTCGTACTCACGGCTCCGCTCCATACACACGGCTCCGCTCCGTACACCTCGTACACACGGCTCCGCTCCGTACACCTCGTACACACGGCTCCGCTCCGTACACCTCGTACACACGGCTCCGCTCCGTACACGCGTGGCTCCGCTCCGTACACCTCATACACACGGCTCCGCTCCGTACACCTCGTACACACGGCTCCGCTCCATACACCTCATACACACGCGGCTCCGCTCCGTACACCTCGTACACACTCGGCTCCGCTCCGTACACCTCGTACACACTCGGCTCCGCTCCGTACACCTCGTACACACTCGGCTCCGCTCCGTACACCTCGTACACACTCGGCTCCGCTCCGTACACCTCATACACACTCGGCTCCGCTCCGTACACCTCGTACACACACGGCTCCGCTCCGTACACCTCGTACACACTCGGCTCCGCTCCGTACACCTCATACACACTCGGCTCCGCTCCGTACACCTCGTACACACTCGGCTCCGCTCCGTACACCTCGTACACACGGCTCCGCTCCGTACACCTCGTACACACACGGCTCCGCTCCGTACACCTCGTACACACGGCTCTGCTCCGTACATCTCATACACACACAGCTCTGCTACATCCACACTGTAAATCCTGACCCCACACATACTTACCTCAACCAGCACCATGACAACAGCAAAGCAGAGTCTTGCAGATGGTAGAGGCAAGGCTGAGCGCACAGGACCTGTGATGAGGTCACAGGAGGGGCGGAGTCAGGGGTGATATGATCGGGGGTCTGGACAAAGGCTCCTGATCATGTGACCCCCTGACTCCTCCCCTCCTGTGACCTCATCACAGGTCCTGCGAACAGAGCGAGCAGGCAAGCGAGTGCGACTCTGTGAGTGGCTGCGGGGGTGAGGGGGGCGTGGTGGCTTATCTCCCTGCAGTGCGGGAGGAACTTGAATCTATCACCACCGTGCCCGCAGAGGGCCAGCGGCAGGAGCAACAGTGGCCGCAGCAGCTGGCAAGCGGCCAGATGTTCGGGCGCTGCCGCCCGCGGCCCACATGACAGCGGCCCAGCGGGAAAATGCCCGGTTGGTTATATTGCCAATCCGGGCCTGCTGCAGACTGTGAGTAAAGCTTTGGAACTACATACCCTGGTGTCCTCCACATTCCCGCATCACTACACCCCGCACTACTACATCTGGGCACCGGCCTCTACACCGCCTGTGCCTCTCTTCCATTTAGACATCTACACTGCCCTGGGACTACAGCTCCACCTGTGGGGAGCTTCACCATCTTGGCTGCAACCCACCACCGGTCCCAGAGGATCTGCATGCAGCGTCGGCGTAACACCTCACTTGCCGAACACAACAGGTGGCGTCACAAACTATTCCATTAACTACATTCCACCATTCAATCTCCCCTATTAATTGGGCGCCAAGGGCCACAGACCGGGACACCGCTGCTGTGACACATCCCGCTGACACCGGCCTAGTACCGAGTACCCCACAGCCCTGGGAGGGCAATCCAGGGTCCTGGGTTCAAAACCCAAAGAGTTTGTTTGTTTGTTTGTATGTTCTTCATGTATTTGCGTGGGTTTCCTCCGTGTTCTCTGCTTTCTCCCCACACTCCAAAAACATACTGATGAGGAATCTAGATTGTGAGCTCCAATGGGGACAACGATGCTGATGTCTGAGGAATATGATAGCGCTATATTAGGTGGTGAAAAACTGACCCTGCAATGTAAGAGAACTGTAGTGCAGTGAAGCGTAGATGCCAAAATCACAATACAACATACAAGGCATCTAGATTGAATCTACTCTGTAGGCAGAATACTATTTTAACATTGTGATTTATACAGTATAGATAGATCCTATAAAATCCCCACCTACAGCAGTGAGAATAAATAATGTGCATCCAACATTTCGCACAGGAGGTCTAGTAGCCTTTGGTTGCATCTCAGGTGACTTTACACAAACAACTTTGATGCTTATTATTTACAATTTTACATACGGTAATTCTTATTTTGTAATTTAAGTTAAAGGGGTTGTCCACTATTTGGGTAACCTATTCTTAAATGCTGTAGTCCTCCATGTAAAATTAAAAAAAATCTTATACCCACTTCCTTTACTGGTTGTGTTCAAGCGATGCCGGCGCTGGGTCTACCAGAGCGCATATGACATTGTTATGTCATGTGGACGCTGCAGACAATCAGCAGCCAATGGTAGGCTGCAGCACTCACACGTCCCTAGAAAGAAATGCAAATATTCAAGGGAGGAGTGATCTCTGCAGCCATCCAGCAGCACTCATGTCACGCAAGCATTGGGATACCCTTCGCTGACGTCACTGGAATAGCATAGGTGGTGGAGGTAAGTATAAGGTCTTTTATTTTACACTTTACAGTAATACATGAGCATCAGTGGACACAGCGCCAACATTGAAGTTAATTTAAAGGGTTTGACCGGGACTTTAACATTGATGGCATATCCTTAAGAGAGGTCATCATTGCCTGATTGGTAGGGGTGCGACACCCAACTCAACTGATTTGCTATTTCTATCTGGAACTGCTAAGTTACGGCGCTGCACAGCTCGATGGAATGGTGGCCATGGCCAGGTAAAGAACATCTCCCTCTATCAATTTTAATAGGGGGCGAATATGCAGTATCCGGCTCCGGCCATTATACAGCTGATGGAGCTGTGCTGTGCAGCTCCGTAACAGAGCAGTTCTGGTCGATGACGAAACTGGGAACAGCTGTTCGGCAGGGGTGCCGGGTGGCGCAAGCCCAGTGATCAGACACTGATGACCTCTGCTATGGATAGGCCATAAATGTTAAAGTCCTGGACAACTCCTTTAAGATTTTATACTTTACACAAGGGACTACAAAATTTAAAGGGGTTGTCCTCTACTAGGAAAACCCCTTCTTGAATTAAATGTTTGGCCCCGATAAAATAAAAAAACTTTACTCACCTCCCGTGCCTGCACCGTTCCAGCATTGTTGGCACTCGTGATCCTGGGGCTCTTGTTCAGCTGTATGACATATGGTGCTCGGCATCCAATCAGCGCTGGTGTCACTGCCTCCACCTTCGTACGAATTGAACATGAAGAAGAAGTCAAGGCTGCCGCTGATCCCAGACTTGCTCTTCATGCTCAATTTGTACGAAGGCGGAGGCATCAATGCCAGCGCTGATAGGGCCCACCCATCATGGGTCCTGCAACCGCACGAGAATCCCGGGACCATGAGAGCCAACACTACTGGAAAGGCTCCAGAACGGCAGGTGAATATAAGCTTTTTTAATTTATCAGCGACAAACATTTAGACCAAGAAGCGGTTTTCCTAGTGGTAAACAAACCCTTTATGAAGTGGTTGTCCAAATTGTGGATTATTATTTTTGCATTGCATTGTTAACCTGGATTCCACATACGGCATTTTTATGCATTTATCATGGCATTTTATTTAAAGAAAACTATATGAAATGGTGTTATTTCAAATTCTATAGAGAAATAATGACAAGTCTCATATAGAGTTTTTTTGGAATTTGCAGTTTTTGTTGTTTTTCTTTTTTCTTTGGTCAATAACATTATTATAAAATGTGCTTATTGCTTTGTTTTTCCAATAGGTTTCTTTATCTGACTTTAAAAAACTCCATAAAACATATATATAATATATGACAAAATAAGGACTCAAAAAAGTCAGCGAAGCATTAAAAATTTGTTTTTTTTTTCACAAGCATTTTAAACCATGAGAAAAAAACTTGTATTTAAAGCAGTATCTGTGTCTGTGTGACTTCTCAAAGCATGTGTTTGTCGGTGAACGCATATGGAAGAAATAAAAATGATGGAAAGGAAGTGAGAAATGGGAACGAGACGGATTTATTATTAACTTCTACAGATGGAGAAATAACTTGGGGAAAGACCTCTACTGGCAGAATGTGATATTGCAGCGTCTTCTTAAACTAGGTTTTCTCTTCTTCGCTTGCGAAACCTATGATCAGAACTTCTGGTCAAACAATGACTTTACGCGGTCTGTTTCCTATTATAAATGCATTTAATGTGGAGTTTGGTCACGGTGTATTATGGGCTGAATTTCCAAACACAATTCATTGAGACGGTGCCAAGTTGTCCCGGTTTTCTAAACAAAAGAATGGCTGCATGAGTTGTAACTTGAAAGTAATGTCTGCTTTTTTTTCTAATACTTTGAAAGTGTCATAGTTGGTGGGGGGGCTTGAAAAAATATGGGGTTCACACTGAGCTTTATTTCAATGCAATTACACCATTACTTCTGGCGTAATTACACCAATAAATCTGCCCCATAGTGAGAACCAAGCTCAAGTGCTTCTCATGACCTCCGCCTCATCAGAGTATGGATCCTCATGGCACAATTCACTGCAGTCTACAGCTGGTTCCAGCCACTTTAAAGGATAGAAAACATTTCTTTACAACAAAGACTTCACCCTCCGGTTACTGCCGATTTTCTGTGAAGCCTCCTAATCATACATGGATGACTGATCAATAGCTGGAGAAGAGGAATGCATCTCTGCGTGAAGGACATCACGTGATTTGCCTTGATGACAATCCTGAACATTTAAACAAGATATATGGAATCGTGCTAATTTTGCTCAGGATTATAATTCTTATAGTCTATATATACAGACTTATGATGAAGACAGAGATACCCCTATAAATGGGATGTAGAAGAAACTATAT
Organism: Dendrobates tinctorius; assembly: GCF_039654945.1. NCBI lineage: Eukaryota > Metazoa > Chordata > Amphibia > Anura > Dendrobatidae > Dendrobates > Dendrobates tinctorius. Next base: position 4,863,664 of record NW_027361866.1, read on the forward strand.
GACGCTATGAGACAGCCCCTAGAGGAGAGTAGCAGGAATCATAATGTAAAAGGATGAGTGTCCCACAATCTGGGTACCCAACTTGACTTTTTAGTTTTTCTGGTAAGCTGATCAAAAAAAATCACGGAGAGATAATATTTTTACGAACATATTTGAAAACCATAATAAATCGTTATGATGTTAAGTGGTACATGTTGTGAGGCAGTGAGGGGGATCATATGCAAGGGTCGATATGTGTCCCCCAGAATGCGGACGGAGTCCTACTAAAGCCGCTGGAGTGCTTTGTGTTCACAGCAGGACGCCTGTGAGTCACATGGCAAAATAAAAGAAAGAGTTGATTGGGTCCAAGTAGTGACTCAGTCAGATTTTTATTTTTAGAGGGATTTGCAGGTTTGGTAGTGGGGCAAATCCCTATCTCCATTTCGGGTTTTTGGAAGTGGCTCTATGGCCACAATTCCATTTAACTCTGTCAGTTTTGCCTTGGGTGTGTCAGTGTTGTGGTTTGCAAGTGGCAGAGCAGGTGGCTCAGTGCAACCCAAGTCTGTGTGGAGCTAACACAGAGCCAGGGAACTCAAGACGGCTGATGCACCCAAAAGACACAGCAGTGCCAACAGGTTTTGAGTTCTGGACTGTGTTTGTAGAAACCTGGCTGCGATTTAGAGGACAACACTCCTGTGTGTGAGTTCTAAAAATAAACACACCATTTATCTTGAAATTTCTGTGATCCTGGACCTTGTCTATCTGTCACACTACACCAACCCGGCTGTACTACAATGTCTACAGCCCATAATCCTGATATAAGACATCAGCGAAGTTGAGTCTGAACTGTAAAATGATAATTACAGTCAAAATAATCTGTATAAGTGTCTTTAGCTTTAAAAAAAAATGTCCTGGACGCCTTCAATTTTTTTTACGAACAGGGCAAAAATGTGTCCAGTTTTTTGGACTGTCTTGTAATTTCTGGATGGTTGGCAACCTTGTCCACAATGTCCAGTGGGTATCTTAAAGAGGTTGTCCACTACTTTTTCATTGATGACCTCACTTGCGGAACTGGTCATCTTCTGATAGTGACCACCGCAGGGTGCTGCACATTGCCTCCTATTAATTTGAGTAGGAGGTGGATGTGTGGTACCCAGCCCTGGCCACTATCAGAAGAAGGCCAGCTCTGCAAGGGAGTACTTACAGCTGGCAGCCACTGCCAACACCGATGACACATGATAGGTGGGAGAGTCGGGTGTCGGACTCCGACTGATCAGGCATTGATGACCTACTCATCAGTAAAAAAGTAGTGGACAACCTCTTTAATCCAGTATGTCTCAGTGTGATATAGTTTCAAGATCGCCTCCAACTTCCACAGCCCCATCCTGTATGGATTACAGATTCTTTTGCAGTGACCAGAAGGTGGCGTCCCATATTGTTCACAGTGTGAGATCCTGCAGTGTCTGGATGGCCAACAGTAATCAGATTGGGTACTCTGTCCTTGGTGTGAGTGGTACTACCAACCGTAGCGGTGTCTGCAGTGTCCCGGCCATTGGAGCTTCTTTAGACACAAGATGGAAAACTTCCTCTTTGGAGTGAGTGACATCATTTCCCAAAAGCCAAAAACAAAGAGAGAATATCCTACACGATTCATAGGTAGCGGCATAGTCTTCTTACGGAATCGGAAGATCCCGTTAGGGAGTGACGTCACACACACCAAAGCTACGGATAGTACCACTCACACCAAGGACAGAGGACCCTATCTGACAACAATTGGCACTCCGGACACTGCGGGACATCACACTGCGGAGAGTACGGGACGGCACCTTCTGATAACTGCGAAGACTCTGCACTCCATACCAGACGGGACTGTGGAAATTGGAGCAAATCCTGAACATATATCGCACTGAGACATACTGGATTAAAAAGGTTGTCCACTACTTTTTCATTGAGGATCTATCCTTACATCACTGTGAGATTCTGTGGCGCCCCTGAGGCCAGTCGCCACAGAGGTACTGCACCTTCTCCTAAGGTGTAGTGCCCCACCACCTAGGTAAGTTGGGGACTCCTTTCCGTACTCCAACACTCGCATCCCACACAACAGGGTAGTTCTGCACATCCACAGTGAGGTGTCTCTCTCCTCCTAGACATTAGGAGTGCCTTGGTGGTTCCCTGCATGGAACACTGGCTGTGCTGGGAGGTGGGTGGAGTTGAGATCCATATAAAAGGTTTGGAAGGTTAAGAATTTCAGTTCAGTCTGGAGGTCAGTCTGAGGGGAGTGTGGACCGTCAGTCAGGAGAGTCTGAGGACGGGTCCGAGAGGAAGGAGATCCCTAGAAGAGGGAGAGAAGAAGGAGTGCTGCAGCTGCCTCAGTGATCTGAGCCAGCTGGCACGGGGAAGGAACAGAAGGAGAAGGACATAGAACTGCAACCTAAGCTTCCATAGGAAAGAGAAGTAGAGAGAACAGAGAGGAGTTGTGGGTTGGAAGAGGAACCCTGTATATAAGGCCTCAGCGCAAGGCCTGGGTCCGGTCCCCGAGGTTGTATGGACACTTATGGTTCTGCAGCAGACACCGGTGGAGTAGTTGGCTGTAAATGCACTACTCCCATCTAAGACTTGGGGCACAACAGCAACTGAATAGAGAGCCAGGACTCCGGAGAAGGGAGAGCCCAACAGAGGCTACAGCTGTCTGCCATACAAGTAGAGTTGTTAGTAACATCTGACAGGAGGAACTTCAGAGTACCACGGTACTGGAGCTCTTCACACTAAAAGGCGTAATAGAGGAGTCGTTCAGGAAAGGTACATGTTGGCGGAGTGTTGGAGAGGAGAATCCTGACTTGCCCGGGAGGTTGATTGAGTCTCTGCCCCGGAGGACACGGCACGGAGGCAGGCACCAGTGTGTACCATGGACTGTGAGTAAAGCTTTGGAACTGCAAGCCCTGGTGTCTTCCATTCATTTGTGCGCTAACACTGTCAGCACCGCTACATCTGGGTACCAACAATCCTCCCACCACCTGCACCTATTCTCATATATTGCAACTACACTGCCCTGGGGTTACAGCTTCACCTGTGGGGAGCTACACCATCTATGCTGCAACACACCATCAGCCCCAGAGGATCTGCACGCAGCGTTGGCTTAACATCTTGCTTGCCAAACACCACAGGTGGCGTCACGAACTATTCCATTCCAGTAACTACATTTCCCCATTACTTGGGCGCCCAGGGCCACGGACCAGGTCACCGCTGCTGTGACACATTTCACTGACACCGGCTCGGTACCGAGAACCCCACAGCCCTGGGAGGGCGACCCAATTCTGTTCCAAACGGGACTGTGGATATTGGAGGAGATCCTGAGCTTATGTCACATGGAGACATACTGGATGAAGGTAGCTACTGGACATTGTGGGACTCTCATCCTTTATATTATTGTCCCTGTTGCTCTCCTCTAGGGGCTGCCTCATAGCGTCAAATAGATTTTCGACATCCCATTCACACATGGTATCTCTGTTCTATTTTCATCAAAGACTATACTGTAGGTCCAGTGCAAAGTTAGTGCAATTTCATATATCTTGCTTATATCGTCTTTCGCACACAAGCAGATAGTACAGGGTCATTTTGCACTTTTTTGCACTCGAGTGGGAGCTCTAGTGCATCTCTATAAAAAAAATCCTGATCATTTGCTTTGGTTTCCATTAGTGACATGCCAAAATGTCGGAGACTGGTCACATACAGACAACATTTTTCTAATTTTGGTTCTAGACGTTACCACTAGAGTTGAGCGAAACTGGTTGAAAAATTTCAAAAGTCGCCGACTTTTGGCAAAGTCGGGTTTCATGAAACGAAACCCGACCCTAGGAAGAGATCGGCACCGAGGTCGGCGACTTACGCGCCAAAGTCGCGTTTCAAAAGTTTGTTTTGCGCTCTTTTTCAGCCAATCAGGATCCACGGACACTGTGGGCAACGTGATGACATAGGCAGGGGTCACCACCATCTTTCAGAAGGGCATGCAAGTGATTGGCTTGCTTTGGTGGGCGTCACAGGGGGTATAAAAGGGCGTGCACGTCGACCGCCATCTTACTTCTGCCGATCTCAGTATAGGGAGAGGTTGCTGCTGATTCTGTAGGGAGAGCGTTAGGCAGGGAAGAAGACAAAAAAACTGCTTCTGCTGCTAGCGATTTGGCCTGCACAACACACCAGTCACTGTGTGTGCAGTGCAAGGGGAGGCTATATAGTGGTGTATCAGTGGTGTTGGTTGTTGGGCTGCCTTCTAAGGCTTCCTGACATTCCTGCATTGCTGTTTACCCACTGCTCCGCAAACTGCTTTTTTAAAAGCAATCCCAATTTTTTTTTTTTGTCCTGAGAAGAAAAAAAAACTGCTTCTGCTGCTAGCAATTTGGCCTGCACAACACACCAGTCACTGTGTGTGCAGTGCAAGGGGAGGCTATATTGTGGTGTATCAGTGGTGTTGGTTGTTGGGCTGCCTTTTAAGGCTTCTTGACAGGCTGGCATTGCTGTTTACCCACTGCTCTGCAAACTGCTTTTTTAAAAGCAATCCAATCTCCCTTATCCTCTAGTCCCTTTTGTCACAGCTGTGCCATCGAGCCTGTGACATAGCGCTCAGATATCAGTGGGCCTCACACAATCCAAAAGTGTCCAGTGTCCAAAAGTGTGTGCAGAGATTCAAAATCTCCCTTATCCTCTAGTCACTTTGGTCACAGCTGTGCCATCGAGCCTGTCACATAGCGCTCAGATATCAGTGGGCCTCACACAATCCAAAAGTGTCCAGTGTCCAAAAGTGTGTGCAGAGATTCAAAATCTCCCTTATCCTCTAGTCACTTTGGTCACAGCTGTGCCATCGAGCCTGTCACATAGCGCTCAGATATCAGTGGGCCTCACACAATCCAAAAGTGTCCAGTGTCCAAAAGTGTGTGCAGAGATTCAAAATCTCCCTTATCCTCTAGTCACTTTGGTCACAGCTGTGCCATCGAGCCTGTCACATAGCGCTCAGATATCAGTGGGCCTCACACAATCCAAAAGTGTCCAGTGTCCAAAAGTGTGTGCAGAGATTCAAAATCTCCCTTATCCTCTAGTCACTTTGGTCACAGATGTGCCATCGAGCCTGTCACATAGCGCTCAGATATTCATTGGGCCTCACACAATCCAAAAGTGTCCAGTGTCCAAAAGTGTGTGCAGAGATTCAAAATCTCCCTTATCCTCTTGTCACTTTGGTCACAGCTGTGCCATCGAGCCTGTCACATAGCGCTCAGATATCAGTGGGCCTCACACAATCCAAAAGTGTCCAGTGTCCAAAAGTGTGTGCAGAGATTCAAAATCTCCCTTATCCTCTAGTCACTTTGGTCACAGCTGTGCCATCGAGCCTGTCACATAGCGCTCAGATATCAGTGGGCCTCACACAATCCAAAAGTGTCCAGTGTCCACAAGTGTATGCAGAAATTCAAAATCTCCCCTGTCCTATAGACACCTTGTACCTTGTTTTACATTACTATATAGTTTGTTGGATTTTGTCTACATTTCTACCAAAAATGAGGAAGGCTGGTGGAAGAGGCCGTGGAATTGGGCGGGGGTTGGCAGCTGGTAATGATGGTGTTGGTGGTGGATCTGATGGTAGTGGCAAGAGCAAAATAGGACCGAATGCAGGAGGTGCTGACCCTGCGTCATCGTCTGGCTACATAAGGCCTCGAACGCTTAGTTTTCTAGGAGTTGGCAAACCGCTTTTAAAGGCAGAGCATCAGGAAAAAGTTTTGTCTTACATTGCTGACTCAGCCTCCAGCTCTATCGCCTCCTCTTCTTCAGTTGTAAAAAGTAAAAGCACTGAGTCGTCATTGGAGGCTCATGTTCATGAACCACACCTTTCCTTGTGTCCTTCACCCCAACCAAGATTGAAGGATGACGCAGGCCATACTTCTGATTACTCCATGGAGCTGTTTTCACATACCATGCCTGGATTATCAAGTGAAATGGTGAATTACCCAGGCCAAGATGAATCTGACATGGAGTGCACTGATGCATAGCCGCTGATGGATGATTCTGCTGGTACATTCACTCAGAGCACTACATTGTCCTCGCAGTGTACAGAGCCAGATTCTGACCCTGATGAGACTCAGGTGCCCCTTCCCGCACACTATACCACCATACACGGTGACACAGAGGAAGGTGCACATGACATAGAAGAGGAGGTGATGGATGACCCAGTTGTTGACCCAGATTGGCATCCATTGGGGGAAGAGGGTGCTGCTTCCAATAGCTCAGATGAGGAGCATCCACAGCAGACATCGACATCGCAACAGCTGTTATCTGGCAGGCCCGGAGCACTCCAAAGACAGGTTCCAAACATCAAAAGAGTTGCTGGACAGCTTGTCCAGAGGGTCAAAAGATCACAGCGTGCTAGGCCGCAAAATGTCTGCCAAAGTAGGAAGAGTGCAGTGTGGCACTTTTTTGACCAAAATCCTCATGATCAGGCCAAGGTTATCTGTAAGAAGTGCGCAAAGACCTTTAGCCGAGGGAAAAATCTGAAAAATTTGAATACCAGTTGCATGCTTAGACATTTAACCAGCATGCACTTGCAAGCGTGGACACAACACCAAACCTCAAGTGCCACATGTGCAACTGATCACAACGAAGGTAGTCAGCAACGCTACATTGTTTCCCCCACTGTAAGCCCACCGGTTAGCACAGCAGCAAATGTTGAGGTGTCGTTGCAAGGCCACAGCAGTCAGGGAATCCCACTGTTATATCAACGAAAGACTGATTCTAGGCCATCAGAAAGAACACCAACTCCATCACCATCATCAACCCTCTCTCAGTCCGCCCTGTCCACCGCTACTTCCACCATATGCAGCTCTCAAGTCCAGCTCACCCTCCCAGACACTATGAGTAGGTCAAGAAAGTACTCAGTCTCTCATCCGCGTACACTGGGTTTGAACGCCCACATTGCCAAACTAATCTCGTTTGAGATGATGCCCTTTCGGTTGGTGGAAAGCACAGCTTTCCGCGAACTCATGGCCTATGCAGTACCATGCTATGACCTACCCAGTCGCCACTTCTTCTCTCGCAAAGCCATCCCAGCCCTCCACCATCATGTGAAAGACCGCATTGTCCATGCACTCAAGCAGTCAGTGAGCGGAAAGGTGCACCTCACAACTGATGCATGGTCCAGTCGGCATGGCCAGGGCCGTTACGTGTCCATCACTGCGCACTGGGTTAATGTGGTGGATGCAGGGTCCACAGGGGACAGCGGTGGTGGGACAGTGCTGCCTAGCCCACGGTATAGGAAACAGTTGGCTGTAGGCGTTCGACCCTCCTCCTCCTCCTCCTCCTCCAGAAGCGAAAGCTCGTCCACAGAGCGCAGTCATACGAGCACTCCATCTGCAGCTGCCACTGTTGCACACGATGTGTCCCCCTATCGAGCAGCTAGTGGAAAGCGTCAGCAGGCTGTGTTGCAGATGATGTGTTTGGGCGACAGACACACCGCCGAGGTGCTGGCCGAGTACTTGAAGCGACAAACTGAGTCATGGCTGGGCAGTGTACATCTTGAGGCAGGCAAGGTAGTTAGTGATAACGGCCGTAATTTTGTGGCAGCCATAGCCCTTTCAAAACTCAGCCACATACCTTGCTTGGCTCACACCTTGAACCTGGTGGTGCAGTGCTTCCTCAAAAATTATCCGGAGTTAACAGCCCTGCTCCAGAAGGTGCGAAGACTGTGCGCGCACATCCGCCGGTCGCCTGTACACTCCGTTCGTATGCAGAAGCTGCAGCGATTGCTCCACCTTCCCAACCACCGCCTCATTATCGACATTGCAACAAGGTTGAACTCCACCCTGCACATGGTGGATCGGCTGTGCGAGCAGAGGCAGGCCATAATGCATTTGTGGGAGGATACACGGCCAGGCACTTTGAGAGCAGACATGGAGTTGACAGGTGTGCAGTGGTCGAAGCTGAAAGACCTCTGTAAAGTCCTTCAGTGTTTTGAGGAATGCACACGGCTGGTAAGCGCAGACGACGCCATCCTAAGCATGAGCATCCCACTTATGCGTCTGCTCATGCAAACTTTGACGCACCTTAAGGAGCAGGCGTCTGCAGCCAATGTTGATGAGGAGGAAGAGGAGGAGGGAATCCTTGATGACATTCAGCCATTGTCTGCTCAGGGACCTCTCCTGGACGAGGTGGAGGAAGAAGAGGAGGAGGAGGATGATGATGGGGATGATTACTTAGGGGAGGAGGATGCATCTCGTGGGGCAAGTGAAAATGTTGGCGTGGCAAGGTCTGGTACAAGGTTTGTGCGTGACTGGAGGGATGTGGATTTGCCAGAAAGTGCTCCTCCACCCAGCACTCGCAGTGCATCATTGACACCGGGAACATTGGCCCACATGTCAGATTATGCCTTGCGGATCCTAAAAAGGGACCCCCGCATTGCCAAAATGATGAACGATGACGACTACTGGTTGGCCAGCATCCTGGATCCACGCTATAAAGGCAAATTACAAAACATCATGCCACAGGAGAACCTTGACCTAATATTGGCTAATAAACAAGCAACTCTGGTAAATCGGTTGCTTGAGGCATTCCCAGCACACAGCAGCTGTGATGGTTCTCACACGAGCCGTACGGGCCGGGGGCAGCTTGGCAGAGGTGTTCGTGGTGCACACAGCAGAAGTGGCGTTGGAGACAGGGGTTTCATGACAATGTTGTGGACTGATTTTTAAAATACCGCTCACACAACTGGTAATACTGCATCGATGGAAAGTGACAGGAGACAGCAGTTGTCAACTATGGTTACAAACTACTTTTCCTCCCATATCGATGTTCTCCCACACAGGTCATTCCCCTTTGACTATTGGGCCGCTAAACTGGACACCTGGCCTGAATTGGCCCAATATGCCTTACAGGAGCTCGCTTGCCCAGCTGCAAGTGTGCTATCGGAAAGAGTCTTCAGTGCAGCTGGATCAATCCTGACAGAAAAAAGGACCCGTCTGTCAACCCAAAATGTGGATGATCTAACCTTCAATAAAATGAACCACGCATGGGTTTCCAAGGATTTTGTCCCACCTTCCCCTGATGACACATAGGGTGACAGAAAAATGGCTTGCTTTGGTCCACCTCTTCCTGGGACTTGACCTATTTCGCCTTTTGCATCAGCTGAATGTCCAACATCAACATATGCCACTTTCTAAAACTCCCTAACTGTGCTGCCTCCCCCCCCATGGCCGGGGTCACCACCTAGCGCACGACACCGTGCGAGTGCCGTTGCCCTGGACAGGTGGGTAGGCCGACTCTTGGGCGCGGGCACTGGCACAGGGTCCCTCATAGTGCAATCAAGTGTCTCTGACGGTGGTGGTGCACACCCGCCGTCAGACACACCGCTGTACTATGAGGGGCCCAGTGCCAGTACCGACGCCCACGAGTGGGCCCCCCTTGCTTGGGCAGGGCCCCAGCATTTGCAATCTTTACCTCTCCCTGCTCCTCCGCTGTGTAATCTGGGCCGTCAAATCCATACTGTGCCTGACCGTCTGAGCCTGCCTCCTGATGTATAGACATATATTTTGAATGTGTACGCTATCCATACATGTTATCTGGGGATACGGTACCCTTTCTAACCTTTGTGCAATCACGTGCAATCCATACTGGGCCTAACACCGTCTGAGCCTGCCTCCTGAGACATATATTTTGAATGTGTACGCTATCCATACATGTTATCTGGGGAAACGGTACCCTTTCTAACCTTTGTGCAATCACGTGCAATCCATACTGGGCCTGACACCGTCTGAGCCTGCCTCCTGAGACATATATTTTGAATGTGTACGCTATCCATACATGTTATCTGGGGATACGGTACCCTTTCTAACCTTTGTGCAATCACGTGCAATCCATACTGGGCCTAACACCGTCTGAGCCTGCCTCCTGAGACATATATTTTGAATGTGTACGCTATCCATACATGTTATCTGGGGATACGGTACCCTTTCTAACCTTTGTGCAATCACGTGCAATCCATACTGGGCCTAACACCGTCTGAGCCTGCCTCCTGAGACATATATTTTGAATGTGTACGCTATCCATACATGTTATCTGGGGAAACGGTACCCTTTCTAACCTTTGTGTAATCACGTGCAATCCATACTGGGCTTAACACCATCTGAGCCTGCCTCCTGAGACATATATTTTGAATGTGTACGCTATCCATACATGTTATCTGGGGAAACGGTACCCTTTCTAACCTTTGTGCAATCACGTGCAATCCATACTGGGCCTGACACCGTCTGAGCCTGCCTCCTGAGACATATATTTTGAATGTGTACGCTATCCATACATGTTATCTGGGGAAACGGTACCCTTTCTAACCTTTGTGCAATCACGTGCAATCCATACTGGGCCTGACACCGTCTGAGCCTGCCTCCTGAGACATATATTTTGAATGTGTACGCTATCCATACATGTTATCTGAGGAAATGGTACCCTTTCTAACCTTTGTGCAATCACGTGCAATCCATACTGGGCCTAACACCGTCTGAGCCTGCCTCCTGAGACATATACTTTGAATGTGTACGCTATCCATACATGTTATCCGGGGAAACGGTACCCTTTCTAACCTTTGTGCAATCACGTGCACTCCATACTGGGCCTGACACCATCTGAGCCTGCCTCCTGAGACATATATTTTGAATGTGTACGCTATCCATACATGTTATCTGGGGAAACGGTACCCTTTCTAACCTTTGTGCAATCACGTGCAATCCATTCTGGGCCTGACACCGTCTGAGCCTGCCTCCTGAGACATATATTTTGAATGTGTACGCTATCCCTACATGTTATCTGGGGAAACGGTACCCTTTCTAACCTTTGTGCAATCACGTGCAATCCATACTGGGCCTGACACCGTCTGAGCCTGCCTCCTGAGACATATATTTTGAATGTGTACGCTATCCATACATGTTATCTGGGGAAACGGTACCCTTTCTAACCTTTGTGCAATCACGTGCAATCCATACTGGGCCTGACACCGTCTGAGCCTGCCTCCTGAGACATATATTTTGAATGTGTACGCTATCCATACATGTTATCTGGGGATACGGTACCCTTTCTAACCTTTGTGCAATCACGTGCAATCCATACTGGGCCTAACACTGTCTGAGCCTGCCTCCTGAGACATATATTTTGAATGTGTACGCTATCCATACATGTTATCTGGGGAAACGGTACCCTTTCTAACCTTTGTGCAATCACGTGCAATCCATACTGGGCCTGACACCGTCTGAGCCTGCCTCCTGAGACATATATTTTGAATGTGTACGCTATCCATACATGTTATCTGGGGAACGGTACCCTTTCTAACCTTTGTGCAATCACGTGCAATCCATACTGGGCCTGACACCGTCTGAGCCTGCCTCCTGAGACATATATTTTGAATGTGTACGCTATCCATACATGTTATCTGGGGAAACGGTACCCTTTCTAACCTTTGTGCAATCACGTGCAATCCATACTGGGCCTGACACCATCTGAGCCTGCCTCCTGATGTCTAGACATATATTTTGAATGTGTACGCTATCCATACATGTTATCCGGGGATACGGTACCCTTTCTAACCTTTGTGCAATCACGTGCAATCCATACTGGGCCTGACACCGTCTGAGCCTGCCTCCTGAGACATATATTTTGAATGTGTACGCTATCCATACATGTTATCTGGGGATACGGTACCCTTTCTAACCTTTGTGCAATCACGTGCAATCCATACTGGGCCTAACACCGTCTGAGCCTGCCTCCTGAGACATATATTTTGAATGTGTACGCTATCCATACATGTTATCTGGGGATACGGTACCCTTTCTAACCTTTGTGCAATCACGTCCAATCCATACTGGGCCTAACACCGTCTGAGCCTGCCTCCTGAGACATATATTTTGAATGTGTACGCTATCCATACATGTTATCTGGGGATACGGTACCCTTTCTCACCTTTGTGCAATCACGTGTAATCCATACTGGGCGTGAGAACGGCTGGCGAGCTGTTAAGCAACCTACAGCACCTGTGGTTTGCACACGTAAGTTTTTCATTTTTTCAGGAATGACGGTTAGGCCTAATTCCGGAACTGCGGTTGACCTGCACTTACTGGGAAATCATTGTTTGCGGGTAATAATTGTAATCAGTGATCCCCATCACTAACGTTGTTCAGCGGGTTATCTGCACCTGTAAGCGACAAACGCTGGCCTTTTCAGTGTAGCGCACATGCAGCCACGGACATGTAAGGGCATGACACACCAGTTATTGGCCAATCTCATGTGCCAGAGCCTCACGTGTCCCTCTAGTAAGCCGGACTCGGACCGCGGGGCATGACGGAGTCTCGTTCGTTAACGGAATTAAGCTTGCAATGTGTGCATCTGTTCTGTAGCTGGCATGGTTGAGGTTTCCCAGGTGGAGTCGAATTTAACCATATGCTCCACTCCTGGTGGTGCCCTTCTGGACATTCCTTTAAGGTTCAGCTTTGCAACCATACTGCCCACGTAAAGCAAACACTTTGCCTTCATGAACGCTGTTTGGAGGGTCATGACTCGTGGGAATAACGCCGCCCAATCAGTTAACCTGCTAGAGAGATCCTTCGTTGCTCCCAAGCATGACATCACACTCCCTAGGAAGAAGGTAATGCCACTGTGGCGACCGTACTCCTGGGGGCGACACAAGTGCACTGATGCCCAGCCACTGCTCGATGAATCTGCTGGTACATTGACCCAGACCACTACATTCCCCTCGCACGCTACACGACCTGAATCTGACCCTGATGAAACTCAGGTTACCCTTCCCATATACAGTTCCATCTTACACGGTGACAAAGAGGAAGCTGCAGATGAAAGTGCAGGTTCGGCCCACCCGCCATCAGACACACCACCGTACTATCAGGGGCCCTGTGCCAGTGCCATCGCCAACGAATGGGCCGCCCCTGCTTGCTCAGGATCACAGCACTTGCAAAGTTGAAATACTGTGCAGTGAGATGGAAGATGGGGACGACGAGGAGTCCAGACAACTACAGGGATTCCCTAGCGAGGAGACTTATTTGATTGTTTTCAATGTTGGGACAGCAATTTTTGGGGAGCACTATACTCTGGAGAATGATAGATGGGGCCCACCATACACTGGAACATTCCAAAGGTGGACATCAGACACTGGAGCAGCATTTACAGGGCCCATTATACACTAGAGCATTAGAAATGGGGCCCATTATGTTTGGAGCATTATTTGGGCCCATAAGACAGTGGAGCTTCATCCATGGGGACCAACATATACTGTAGCATTATGTGGAGCTCATCATATACTGTTTCAAACATTATATGGTACCAATGATTCTGTATGGAGAAATAGATGGGCCTCTTCATGAGATGTAAAAAGTGAGGTATTTTTCATTGTACTATACCGCTATTTCTCTGCCGTATCGGAGCATGATGAGTTGTGGTATGTGTTAAAGGGGCGCTCTTTCGCCCAGGGCACATGAAAACCTGCAGCCAGCCCTCCCCCCCCACAAATTTAGCCAAATAACCCCCATTTTTCAGTGCGTAACTTGTATTATGAAGTTAATTAAGGTTGACAAGCTTAAGTAAGAAGAATTGATGCTTTTGGCATACAAATGGGCACTGTAGGTGTGTTTCCTGTCCTCCTCTCACTGCCGACTTTTATTCCCCATTGACTTACATTGGGTTTCGTGTTTCGGGACGACCCCGACTTTTCCCTATAATCGGACGATCTTGCTCGACCCGACTCTTGGAAAAGTCGGGTTTCACGAAACGAAACGCGACCATAAAAAAACAAAAGCCGCTCAACTCTAGTTACCACAATGAATTTTAAACAAAACAATTCAGATGCAGTTGAAGTTCAGACTTTCAGCTTTCATTTGAGGGTATCCACATTAAAATTGGATGAAGGTTTTAGGAGTTTCAGCTCCTTAACATGTGCCACCCTGTTTTTAAAGGGACCAAAAGTAATTGGACAGATTAAATAATTGTAAATAAAATGTTCATTTCTAGTGCTTGGTTGAAAACCCTTTGTTGGCAATGACTGCCTCTGAATTGTTTTGTTTAAAATTCATTGTGGTAATGTTTAGAACCAAAATTAGAAAAATGTTGTCTCTGTCCAAATATATATGGACCTAACTGTATAATTACATTCATCACTAGGTTCAATGTAAATCGCTCCCCTCCATCCTCTGTATCTCCCGGTGGCAGGAGGCGTCTGCTGTAATAACTGCTCGCCATATATATTATCATCATCGCATGACTGTAAGATGGTGACAGGTGACCCGTCTGCGGCACAACTAAGCATTGCAGGATCACAATAAAAATTTGGCTCCTTCTTATAAGCTGAAAGGCACCTTGACCAATTAGTTTAAGCTGCAGCCAATTTGAAATCATCACTGCGACCGTATTTTCTGCTCGGACGGGCATTACTGCAGAAATAAAAATCCGTTGGTAATTCCTTTGTTAAAAAAAAAAAAAAAAAAAGTTAATTCCTTTCTTCTAAATGTCACAGCACTTCCAGAATTTCTGGTCTCCAGGCAGGGGCTGTGCTTTCCTTCATTAAATCAGAAGGACCACTTAAAAAGGTATACTGCAGTCATAATGTAGTGGAGGCGCTCCCCCGTGGAACGTTGCATCAAACAATTTTACGGCGCGTTTCATAAATCCTCCCATCGTGGGGAGGATGTGAATCCAAGGTTTGCAATAATAAAATTAAAAGAAAAAAAAAAAAGGTAAATTTGGGGGAAAAAAAAAAGTTCTTGTAGTTAAAAGCCGGATCAATGGAAATGAAATATGACTTTATTCTCCCTGGCTGCACTCTTGTCATTGGCTAGCAAATAAGATCAAGGGGCTTTTTTTATTGTAAATGTTTTATTTTTTTCGTATAATGCATGGCAACGCAAGAAAGCCATTACTCTCTAATAGATGGAATGACCACGGTGATGATAAGTCGTCATTTTCTTTTCCTTCTCAGGGACATTCTGGTGTATTATCAGCAGGATGAAAAGATGATAGTGGGAAGCAGCACTGCAGAGACTGTAGCATTTCTCCTCATTGTTGTATTTAGGCAGTTAGGATGGGAATCTGACATAGAAACCTATAGAAATACATACAGTGCCATCTATCCTATAGGAAAGTATATTATATATATATATACACTCACTGGCCACTTTATTAGGTACACCTGTCCAACTGTGTGTTAAGACTTAATTTCTAATCAGCCAATCACATGGCGGCAACTCAGTGCATTTAGGCATGTAGACATGGTCAAGACAATCTCCTGCAGTTCAAACCGAGCATCAGTATGGGGAAGAAAGGTGATTTGAGTGCCTTTGAACGTGGCATGATTGTTGGTGCCAGAAGGGCTGGTCTGAGAATTTCAGAAACTGCTGATCTACTGGGATTTTCACGCACAACCATCTCTAGGGTTTACAG
The DNA here is from genome assembly GCF_039654945.1 of Dendrobates tinctorius. NCBI lineage: Eukaryota > Metazoa > Chordata > Amphibia > Anura > Dendrobatidae > Dendrobates > Dendrobates tinctorius. The sequence goes on from NW_027361866.1 coordinate 4,879,102, forward strand.
AGAATGGTCCGAAAAAGAAAAAAAATCCAGTGAGCGGCAGTTCTGTGGCCGGAAATGCCATGTTGATGCCAGAGGTCAGAGGAGAATGGGCAGACTGGTTCGAGCTGATAGAAAGGCAACAGTGACTCAAATTGCCACCCGTTACAACCAAGGTAGGCAGAAGAGCATCTCTGAACGCACAGTGCGTCGAACTTTGAGGCAGATGGGCTACAGCAGCAGAAGGCCACACTGGGTACCACTCCTCTCAGCTAAGAACAGGAAACTGAGGCTACAATTTGCACAAGCTCATCGAAATTGGACAGTAGAAGATTGGAAAAACGTTGCCTGGTCTGATGAGTCTCGATTTCTGCTGCGACATTCGGATGGTAGGGTCAGAATTTGGCGTAAACAACATGAAAGCATGGATCCATCCTGCCTTGTATCAACGGTTCAGGCTGGTGGTGGTGGTGTCATGGTGTGGGGAATTTTTTCTGGGCACTCTTTGGGCCCCTTGGTACCAATTGAGCATCGTTGCAACGCCACAGCCTACCTGAGTATTGTTGCTGACCATGTCCATCCCTTTATGACCACAATGTACCCAACATCTGATGGCTACTTTCAGCAGGATAATGCGCCATGTCATAAAGCTCGAATCATCTCAGATTGGTTTCTTGAACATGACAATGAGTTTACTGTACTCAAATGGCCTCCTCAGTCACCAGATCTCAATCCAATAGAGCATCTTTGGGATGTGGTGGAACGGGAGATTCGCATCAGGGATGTGCAGCCGACAAATCTGCGCCAACTGTGTGATGCCATCATGTCAATATGGTCCAAAATCTCTGAGGAATGCTTCCAGCACCTTGTTGAATCTCTGCCACGAAGAATTGAGGCAGTTCTGAAGGCAAAAGGGGGTCCAACCCGTTACTAGCATGGTGTACCTAATAAAGTGGCCAGTGAGTGTATATTTGGCCAACTATGCAGTATTCACCTCGCTTTAAAAGAATCTGTCACCAGGTTTTTGCCACCTAATCTGAGAGCAGCATAATATAGAGACAGAACCCCTGATTCCAGCAATATGTCCCTTACTGGGCTGCTTGCTTTAGCTTTGATAAAATTAAAGTCTTATCAGCAGCAGATTATCACTAGAGGAGTAGTAACCCCTCTGCCATATTTTCCGCTATAATTAAGACCTTTGTATAACTCTGAACCCACCACTGATTGGCAGCTTTCTGCCTATGCACAGTGTACACAGAAAACTGAGTGGGCGGGGTTATCCAGAGCTCAGCATTCAGAGAACGCGTAGCTTTACAGGAGATGATAAAAGAATGATTTTATCCAAACGCCAGCAAGCAGACCAATAAGTGATGAATCTCTGGAATCAGGCTCTCTGCCTCTACATCATGCTAAATCATGCACAAAGTTGCTGTATTGTGTATGAGATAGGGAAAGTAGATGTTGAGTCCCATTAGAAATTACAGCTCAGTTCAACTTATTGAAATAAATCAACATGAGCTGTAATACCACTGACAACCACTAACTAGATATGGCACTGATTTAAGAGGAAAACAGCATTGATTTTCTGATTGTGGTGAACCCCAAAGCTAACATCGGTGTTTCACTAGGTACTGTGGATACTCAAAATAACTAAAATATATTATTGGGAAAGCAGAGCCCAGCATGGACAGGGACCAGTATGAGTAATAACAATTTCTGCGCTGATCTGCAAAAATATGTTGAAGCTTTATAAATAAAGAAAAATAAATATCAAAAATCCAAAAGGTTTGTTAAAGGGAATGTGTCACCTGGTTTTTGCAACCTCATCTGAGAGCAGCCTAATGTAGGGGCAGAGACCCTGATTCCAGCTATGTGTCACTAAGTTTAAAGTTGTGATATAATCAGAGATTTTAGATGTAGGATGTACCAGAGCTGAGAAAGCTGTCACAGCCCACACCACAGTTCTCTATGTACTTTGTCTATTGACTGTAAGCTGCTAATTAGTGCTGGGGCAAGGTTGGACCAGGGCTCACAGGGACACTAGTCCGGGAGATGATAATCTCCTGCTGATAAAACACTTATTGAACATAGCCTAATAAGTGACACATCACTGAAATCAGTGTCTCAGCCCCTACATCATGCTGTCCTTAGATTACATAGCAAAAAACTGCTGTCAGAGTCCCTTTAATGTTTTTGTTTTTTTGCTGGTCTTCACCTAGCCTGACTCCTCTAGTAACCACAATACAGAGCTATTCTCAGATTTCTGTCTGTAATGTAAGGGATAAAATAACAGAGGAGACATATAATCAGACCTGAGTGCTCTGAACATTTAAAGATCCTGTAAAGAAAAGTCCGGGCTCCTCCTGGTACACGATTAGTAACAACTGCAGTATAAAAAGTGCTCTAAATATAGTACACCGCCACCTCTGATGGGTCACCTGATGCCGAGTACATGTGACAGCGCAGGATTGGCATATCCCTGCTTATGACAAGGCAGTGCCAAGCACTGGGGTCGTGCCAGGCAGCAGCTGGAAGAAAGGGAAAGTGAAAAGAAACTGCATGAAATGTCATTTTCTGGCCTGTGCACACAGCTTTCCAACTGCCTTTACTTATTGCACTCTGCGCCATACGGATATATCTTATTGGGCTTTAAAAGAATATTTATATTTTTCCAAAGAGCAAGAAGAAAATCAAAGAGAAAACATCTAAACATTACACTGTATTGGTAAAGATTTCATTTCGGAGTATTCTGAGTTACAGTCGAGCCTCTGCTACACATACATTTTCAGCAGCAGAGTTCTAGGTAACTTTCCTATTGACTTTGTGGCAGCAACATATTGTGGTAATGCCAATGAGATCCAATGTGTGGCGCCCCCAGGAGTATGGTCACCACAATGGCATTGCCTTCCTCCAGGGAGGGTGATGTCATGCTTGGAAGCAAGGAAGGGTCTCTCTAGCAGTTAACCATGTCATGCAACACAGTTCCCACTCCAGGCCAGCAGAGGGAGCTCTGAACCAGAATTGGGGGAGGAGTGCTCTCTGAGGGCCAGGAAGGGAAATGAGGAGTTGGTGTGAGGAGGGCAACAAGTGTAGACATGTGGAGAGAAGCTGGAGGTTGAGCTGAGGACAGAGAGCTCCCTCCCAGTGATAGCACATGATCTGGAGCCTGGTCTTCATGGTTGTATGGATACTATAGGCCCTGCAACAGAAACCAGGGGAATAGGAAGCTGTAAATGCTCTATTCCCAACTAAGACTCGGAGGCACAACAGCGAAGGGTGAGCCAAGAGAGATAGAAGGCTACAGCTGTCTGCCATACAGTCATGATCTGAAGTGATCTGACCGTTTTAAAAGCACTGTGTGAACTTTTTTTCCTTTTGGCAAGTTGCCAAGGTGACTTGACTGTCCCCAGTGGTGGTTAGTGGTATCGCACCTTAGGTTTCAGTTTAATGTGCACGTAATTAGGAATCAGGTGTGGGGCTCTATAAAGGAGTCTCAGGGTGTGTAATCACGGCTGGTGATACTGATTCATTTATTCTGAGTTTGTGAGAGCCTGGTGAAAGGATGGAGCTGAGGAGGAGTCCGGCGCAGCTTAGCCAGGGGGGACGTGTGTCAGCGATGGTGTCTGGACGAAGGGCTGGCATGGCGTGGTGGAGTCGCAGTGATGGTGTCAGTGGGAAGTGTCTGCATGGTCTGGTGGAGTGGCTACTATGGAGAGTGGCACTCACCATGTGGGACTTGGCTGCTGAGCTGGACTCAAGCATGCTTGACTTCGTGGCAGAAGCTGAACTTATCCTTGGGACTCTGTTATTAAGCTGCAGCAACTGGTGGTGGACTCTGCTCCTAGGCAGCACTATGGTGCAGGATCCTGTTATGGTGATGGATCCGGGTGGAGGAGAAGACGCACGCAGGTGGAGGGCTCTGTTGCAGGAGCATAAGCACAGAGCATAAAGCTAAGTGGTGTCCCCCTGTATTGTCTCTTTCCCTCATGTGTGTTATTAGTGCAGTGGTGGGATTAGTCTCCGCACCGACCTATTCCCTAGTGAGGGTTTAGGGTCAGGGCGAGCTAGGGCTTTGAGGTACGCGTGCGGCGCCCGGTGCGAAACCGGCATAGGGAACGTTAGGAGTGCAGGGACACTGGCTCAGGGGAGCTCAGGAGGTCTCCAATTCCCTTTTTCCTATTGCAGGGCCCACCACTGTTAATGTTTCCCAGGTCCCCCTTATTATTTAAATTCGCCATACTGGAGGCGGGGTTTCCAGAATGTTTATTAACGTGTAATACCTAAATTCGCCAGGTGGAGGCGGTGTATCCATCTGCACGTATTATTTAAATTCGCCCCACTGGAGGCGCTGTATCCAGGGTCACGTGTGTATGGGTCCGCCTTGCGGTAACACCTGCGCCCAGACACACAGTGACCATGACACATACGAGGTAGTTCTAAAAGAAGATAAGAAGGAGGAACTTCAGTGTAACACAGTACTGGATGTACCTCAAGCCAGCGCTAGGAAGGAGACTACACAACCCATCTGATAGAGAGATCCCTGAGTTGCTTCCAGGCTAGCCTGCTCCTGTGCCATCTGTAACCAGGACTCTGGATTGCGTTTGCCAAGTAAAGGTAAAGAAACTGCACCCTATTGTGTCCTTGCCTCCTTCCTGCAACATCCTCAGCACTGCTACATCTCTGTGCCAAACACTGCACCTTCTTCTTAACCCTTTATCTACACTGCCCTGGGACTACAGCCCTGCCTGTGGAGGGCTACAACATCATAGCTGCACTACATCAGTCCCAGAGGATCTGTCTGCAGCATTGGCTTAATACCTCCCTTGCCGAACACCACAGGTGGCGTCACAAATCATTCACCTATAAACTTTATTCCCAACTCAATCCCTTTTACATGGGCGCCCAGGGCCACGGACCGGGTCACCGCTGCTGTGACATTCCCTTCTGAAGGACCGGCCCATTGTGGTTTCCTTCATTGGAGACTGCCCTTCCCGTGGTTGTTCCTTCCCGGGCAAAGACCTGGCTGGTCATTGCTTGCGTTGAGAAACACGTGATGGTGTCTCCGCGGCTTCTGTTTTGCATGTTTTACATATTTCCCATAAGGGATGGGGGCAGTGCTCTAGAATCACTGCGTTGAGAAACACGTGATGGTGTCTCCGCAGTGTCGGATGTTGATCTCCATGAGTTCATTCATCCTCCTTTCCAAATGTATACACAGTCACAATGTTACATTATAGGGGGCAATATGTCACATTCACGGTATTAGCAATGTCAGCCTAAAGCCGGGATCACATAGCATGTGACTCAGCATAAGGGGGAGAATCCCCTATTTAAATCCCCCGCTAACAAGCCATAAAACCTAGCTTTTATTACTGTGTATAAAATACATATGGGGTGATAATAAAATAATGTCCCTAACCTGCCTAAAGTAAATTGGTTGTAAGGATCACAATCTATATTTTCAGATGATGACACCCTGTGTCATCATCTGAATAAACGTATAGAACACATTTCCTCAACAGGTTTCACTGCATATGTGGAGTCATCAGGGACTCATGATTCATGCTAGTGTCCCATCCCTGATGATACCACATATATGGTGAAACATGTTAATGGGGAAATGTGCTATAAATTGTATGTCCTATTTTTCAAGATATTGATGACACCCTGTGGCATCATCACACGAAAATATAGCTAGTGATCCTTACAGATTTTGCTGGGTCTCCTGGGGGCTTGCGTGACATTATTATGCCATGGGAGCCCTGCAGCCAAATAGTGGCTACTTCCGTTTCACTTTCTCCTGATGTAACTGACACCTGCAGTCAGTCAGAGAGCAGCATAGAATCGTAGAGTTGGAAGGGACCTCCTGGGCCATCTGGTCCAACCCCCTGCTCAAAGCAGGATTCGCTAAATCATCCCAGTCAGATGTCTGTCCAGCCTCTGTTTGAAGACTTCCATTGAAGGAGAACTCACCACTTCTCGTGGCAGCCTGTTCCACTCATTGATCACTCTAACTGTCAAAAAGTTTTTTCTAATATCTAATCTGTGTCTCCTCCCATTCAGTTTCATCCCATTGCTTCTAGTCTTTCCTTGTGCAAATGAGAATAAAGTTGATCCTTCTACAATGTGACAGCCCTTTAGATATTTGTAGACAGCTATTAAGTCTCCTCTCAGTCTTCTCTTTTGCAAACTAAACATTCCCAAATCCTGCAACCTTTCCTCATAAGACAGGGTTTGCAGACCGGTCACCATTCTGGTCGCTCTTTTCTGAACTTGCTCCAGTTTGTTGATGTCTTTTTTAAAATGTGGTGCCCAAAACTGGACACAATATTCCAGATGAGGTCTGACCAAAGAGGAGTAGAGGGAAATAATGACTTCACGTGATCTAGACTGTATGCTTCTGTTAATACATCCTAGAATTGCATTTGCCTTTTTTGCTGCTGCATCACACTGTTGACTCATATTCAGTCTGTGATCTATTAGTATACCCAAGTCTTTTTCACATGTGCTGTCACTTAGCCCTATTCCTCCCATTCTATATATGCTTTTTCCATTTTTATTGCCCAGATGTAGTACTTTGCATTTCTCCCTGTTAAAAACCATTCTGTTAGTTGCTGCCCACTTCTCCAGTTTATTTAAATCTTTTTGAATCCTCTCTCTCTCTTCTCTAGTATTAGCTATCCCTCCTAGCTTTGTGTCATCAGCAAATTTAATCAGTTTACCCTCAATTCCTTCATCTAAATCGTTGATAAAGATGTTGAACAATACAGGGCCCAGGACAGAGCCCTGTGGTACCCCACTTGAGACATTCTTCCAACTGGATGAGCAGCCATTTACGACCACTCTTTGGGTCCGATCACTAAGCCAGTTATGAATCCACCTAACAGTTGCCTTGTCCATTCCATACTTAGTCATTTTTTCAATAAGGATTGTATGAGAGACTTTGTCAAATGCTTTGCTGAAGTCAAGATATACTATATCTACAGCATTTCCTTGATCCACCCAATCAGTAATACCATCATAGAAGGAGATTAAATTAGTCTGACATGACTTATTAGTTACAAACCCATGCTGACTCTGTTTAATCACTTCATTCTTATCCAGGTATTGACATACATGTTGTTTAATAATTTGTTCAAAGATCTTTCCTGGTATAGAAGTCAGACTCACCGGCCTATAGTTGCCTGGGTCCACCTTCTTCCCCTTTTTGAAGATAGGAACAACATTTGCTCTTCTCCAGTCTTCTGGCACTTCTCCTGTTCTCCAAGAATTTTCAAAGATTATAGAGAGGGGTTCAAAAATTTCTTCTGCTATCTCCTTCAGTACTCTGGGGTGTAATTCATCTGGACCTGGAGACTTGAATTCATTTAGGCTAGCTAAGTGTTTCCTCACTATCTTTCTGTTTATAGATATCCTGGATTCTTCTATTCCCTTAATAGGACAGTGAATAACAGTTGATGTTACATTTCGTTTCTGAGAGAAAACAGATGCAAAATAGGAATTTAAAAGTTCAGCCTTCTCAGCATCCTGTCTTACCATTTCATCATTTTCATCCTGTAAAAATCCTATAGCATCTTTGACTTTTCTTTTACTTTTGACATATCCCCAAAATCCTTTATTATTGCTTTTGACATCTCTTGCAAGCCTCAATTCATATTCAGCTTTAGTTAATCTGATTTGTGCCCTGCAGGTTCTGCAGACAGCATTATATTCTTCTTTAGATATGCCTCCCTCTTTCCATTTTATAAACATTTTTTTCTTCCTTTTTAGCATGTGCTTAAGTTCTGTGTTCATCCATCCTGGTTTCCTTAACTGCTTCCTATTCTTCCCTCTTTTCGGAATTGTTAATAACTGTGCTTTGAGAATTTCATTTTTCAATGTATTTCCAATGTATAGGGTCAGCGGGCGACTGCTGTCTCCTATGTCCAGGGCTGCCGTTCAGCGGCTCTTACACTTCTGCAAAGCAAAATGGCAGCCCCCAGTGTCTGCAAAAATAATTAATAATAAAAAATATTAACATTAAAAAAAATAATTTTGTATTAAAAATAATTGTTTATATAAACAATCATTTTAAATGCAAAAAAAATTGCGGCACCTTCCCTTTAAGCAGTCAATTAGTGGCTGTTGATTGGCTGCAGGGCTGACATAACCTTATGCTAGCCCTGGGAGACCCGACTTCACTGGAACCGGAGTTGAGCACAGGCTGCTTTTATTTTAGAAGTAGGAATATAGCAATTGACAATGGGTTGTCTAATTAGTTGTCAACCCCTTTAAAACTTTGCACTGTTTTGTGCCTCTACTATTCCTCCTGGTAACTGACCAGAGTGTTTACCAATTACTCGTACCTGTGATAATGTATGGGACCATTCACATGTCCATGATTTTTCCCAGACTTACTGTTCTGTGTATAATCAAGGAGACATGTCCGATTTCAATCAAAGGGTTGGATCAAATTCAAGAATGCAATTTTATGGATACGGGAAAAAATCAGACCGCACTCGGATGGCATCCGATAGGAGTAGGTGAAGTAACATTTTCATCTCCACGTACAAGAAAAATGGATGAAACTCGGACCACACTCTCACCAAACTCTGATCAAAGTCTGACTCTGATCACAATAATCCGCCAGTTTCTCGCTCGTAAGAAAAATGGACGTCTGAATGAGGCCTTAACATGATGCTGTTGCACAAGAAATGTAAAGAAATATGACCAGAATTGTTAGTTACTGATGGAAGCATGAAGAGCTCACGTTCTCTTTCTACCTGAAATTGTCCTACAATGTAGCATGCACCAGATGGCCCGATATAAAATATATTAGCCACCACTTAGAGCCTTAGGTTGTGGCTAGCAATAGCCCTATGTTTGTGCTGTCAGTGCCAATGGAACCTCCAGCCTTCAACACGTGAATAGTTAGACATTACAGTAGCACAATGGTTATGTTTGGTCCAAGTCATCAAACATGATTCTGACACATAGACAGAGGAAACATCTTAATTATTGACATCATAATGTTACATATGGGATCTTTGCTTAAGTTTTAATGCAAGATATTAGAAGGATGTTACAGAGGACTGGCTGCAGGCTCGGAGTTGCCCATAGGGGATCAGGGGAATCCCCCGGTGGGCCCCTGTGCAAATCTGGGCCCCCAACCTTACTGTGTGGGCAGTAATTCACTCTGTTCAGAAAAAAGCAGCATCTCATCATTCATTAATCAAACTACCCAGTTTATTATTACATAGAGATATAGGTAAATTTGTTAACCAGGGTCGTGTAATATTTTTATACAGGTGAAAAGTGGGCCCCCAAAGTCAGTTAAGGCCCCGTCACACACAGCGATCTCGCTAGCGAGATTGCTGCTGAGTCACAAGTTTTGTGACACAACAGCGATCTCACCAGCGAGATCGCTGTGTGTGACAGCAATCAGCAACCGGCCCCCCTGCCGGTATCGCTGATCGCTGTAGGAAAGCCCAGGACTTTTCTTTGGTCGCTGGTCTCCCGATGGCCAGCACGCATCACTGCGTGTGACAGGCGGGAGACCAGCGATCTGCTGGTAACTAACGTACACATCGGGTATCCAAGGGACGAGCGTCCCTTAGATACCCGATGTGTACGTTAGTTACCAGCGCGCTGATGCAGGGAGCTGGTAACTAACGAACACAGCGACGCCGCGCGCTCGGCGTCGCAGTGCTGATCACTGGTGAAGCTGTCTGACAGCTCACCAGCGATCATGTAGAGATTCACCAGCGATCCTGACACGTTGATATCGTTGTCAGGATCTCTGGTGAGTCGCTATGTGTGACAGGGCCCTAACTGGTGAGCCCTTAGCACCCCAGTCCGACACTGATTGGCTGCACGACGCTAAAGTTCACAGAGCCTGATTGTTCATTGAAATGGGCAGATCTGCAGAGCACAGTCAACAGAGTAAACATAGAAAGACTGGCACCGGGCACGCAGGCTGGGTCATGGGGAGTCATTTCAGGACAACACTTTTCCTTAAAATATCATCAGCTGTTACAGCTTCTATAATTACCCATTAAACAATAATATTTGATCTACTATTATACCAGGACCCAATAATTATAGACTGGTCTGCAACTTCAGTCCAATTATTATTTTAATATTCTATTTAATTCTTTTTATGTTATCGGATTGGTTTTCTTAGCTGCACAGTAGTCTAGGCTACAAAGAATGGACAACTGAGAACGTGCAAAACACCTTCTGCCTTCTGAGTTGGGCAGACTTTTGCTCTGTCACTACTATATGCTTTAGGATTCATGGTGCAGGTCTCCCCACCCAAACTCGCCAGCCTGATATATGGCTGTGAAGCTGTCGAGCTCAGGTTGGGAGACCTACAGACAGTCGGTGCATTGTGGTCCACGCTCAGATCGAGTTTCACGGGTGTCTATATGAGCCGTAACACTACACTGCCTCAGCCAGAAATCTTACTCCAGTCTCAAACTGGAGTAATATTTATGAACTAAGGAACGCCAGCTCGTCATGAATTAGACGAGCTGTGGCATCACGGCCACAACACAACCGACGTGACCCTGGCTTTCTCTCTTTTTGGCCGAGCTGGGAGAAACTGGAGTGAAAACGGCAAAAGCCGCAATAACAATTTTGAACAAATGCGAGTTGTGCAAACATTTGGCACATTTTCAAAACAATTAAGGCCAGAATTCTGGCAAAATGGCTTCAATGAATAATGGTCTTTACCAACTAAATCTTGGTGTGAAAAAGATTCCCGTACTTGCTATGCACACTGTGCCAAAAGTAAAGGAGAGGGCTCTGCCTCAACAATTAATTGGATAATTACAAAATAGACGCCAGTCAATGCTTCATACAATTCTAGTCACCACTGCCAGCAAAAAAGTTTATTGCTCTCCCGAAGCATGGCAATCCAGGTATCTGTCAGTCAAGGTAAATAGAGATGTGAAAAAACAATCGCCACACTGAGAGGACATTCAGTAAGGACTTATCGGAGAATGCTAGTACCGAGCCCCATGTACAGCGCCGATTTCAGCCCATTAATGACCACCGATAGACAACTTGATCTCCATTCATTTAATTGTCCTTTCACAGGAACTTACAAACCTGAATTGGGCAGAATGATTGTTTATATGCCCGTGCTGTCCCCATGCAGAATACATATTGTCCACGACATCATGCCATGTGCTGCAGATAACGGTGATTTTTATGCTGATATCAATGATCCTATTAGCTGATAAGCAAACTTTTTCCTAGCTCATTAGCTGATCAGCGGAAATTTCACATGTTCCAATGTTTGGGAACGCTCGTTTACCATTTATCGACTTATATAAATTGGCCTTAATTCTGATTAAGACTCTTTGGCCGAAACGCGTTGATTTTGCTAAGAGATGTCCTGTCTTCATTTATGTTCCTGAAATAAACTTGAAGATTTTAGTCCACTTATGGAGTGCCGGATAACCTTTCACCGTTAATGTCTGACACGCTATTGTGCCCGTGTACCTGTATGAGGATTATAAAACTGCAAGACTGGTGAGCTGGAATCCCCGCTCGCCGCATTAACGTAAAATCTCTAGCGCTAGAATCATTTTTCAGCATAACTGCAAGTAAACTTTAAAGGGAATCTCTCAGGTCCCCTGACTGTTTCCAACAAATACTATAGCGGTATGGGCACAGATTTCTTTTTTCTAATAAAGTGTTAAATGTGATTACATGTTTTATGTAATTTCTAATGCTGCAAAGTTTGAAGAATGGAGCCTTAACCTGCAGCTTTTGCTCATGAGGCAGGACTAGTCCAGTGGCTGTCTTTTTCTCCAGACTAGTCCTACCTAGCGTCTTCTAATCACGCCTTCCTGTGTTTAATTGACAGCCTGCATACAATAATGGTTATGGTAGTGTAAGGAAGTGGAGGTGCTGCCCTCCCACCTTGTAGATATGTGTTATGATATAATGCATTGCACTGTTTAAATGTGATTTTAGCTGTTGGATAATTTGCATGCTTCTAGTTGGGCAACAGACAAACTTAATAGTTGGGACTAGCCCAGAATGGTAGGGGCTATGTGGTAAGACTGAAGATGACTATCTGATAGTGGGTCAGATAGAGCCAAGCATTAAGCAGAGTAAAACGCAAGGTCTGCCAGTGTGTTGTGTGTAAAGAGGTAGGACATGAGAGAATTTGTCCTAAAGACCAAGGAAACATAACAAGACATTTGATGGATGGGAACCCAGGCCAAGGAGGCCACCTAAATGGTATGGAACTTAACCCAAGAGAGAGTAGAATGCATGTGGATTGAAAGCAAAGAAGGAATTGTATCAGAAGGACATTAGTGAACAGTTGTCTACAGTGATAGGAAACTCAACTGCGTGTATTGAAAGGAAGCAATGGTCACCATATTGGGACTTAAACTCTCCTACAGAGAACAATGGACTTTCAAGGTTCTAGTGAGGAGTTGTACTGACGTACGTCAAGCAGTGAGGTCCTCATTAGTCAGTTGGGAACTGAGTAGCTGGGAATGGCATAGCGTTACATTTCGACACTATGACCCTCACAGGAGAAAATGGAGTTTCCCGTTATCATTTGCTGGATTGTCATGAGATGCAAGAGTGCGACATGCAGTAGAAATGAAGTGCCATTACAAATAACCGAGAAGCGCCCGTGTCTGCTTAACGGAAAAGAAACATTTATAAAGAAGTGTGCCTATTATCTGATGTACAGAGTTCTTATCAAGTTCATGTTCAGTGAAGGATGTTTATTTTTGGATCTTGGTTTCCCTCAATTCGTTCTCTAACATCTGGTTCTGGTCTGCCCTATATAGCAGCATCATGCAGTCTGCAGAGACGTATCACCCAGATAACAAGAGCACACACAGCTGGAACCCCCAGTAGTGTGTCGGGGAGTGGAGACGACCTTGCCAAGGACTACCTCCCCGTGCCACGCTACAGAAGGACAATTATGAAGGCTGTACAACACACTGATGGGTGTGATCAGAAGATCCAGGACAGGTCTAATTATGGGTAGAGTCGCCCTGCCACACTAGTCCTGCCTCATTAGCATATGGGACACTGAAGGATAAAAGCATATGAGTCATGCAGGGGGTCTTACAAGTTTCCTTCACTTCCCGCAGTTAGCATTAGAGGGAGCGCACTACATAGGGATTCATACATAACCCTCTAAATTCAGCATTATGTTAGTACGTGCCCCTTTCTGTGCCCTCCCCACCCCTGCTTAGCCATGAATTCTCTATACTTTGCAATACTCCATCCCAATTAATGTCAAAGCTTTGCGTGAAAAGGTTTTATAGACCGCACCTCCTGTGTGACGCTGTTCTAACCTACAGAACCAAGTAATAAATTGATGATAAATCAATTTCCCGCGCAGTGCAGCCTAATCTCCCTCTGTCTTTATGGAACGCAGGGATGCAGGAATACAGAACACTTTTTTCCCTCCCGTTCGTCCTCTCTTTGTTGGGCTGTAATGAATTCACCACGCAGGAACAGGGATAATCTCCTTTTGCGCTCACACTTTGCTCCTCAGGTCGGAAATCTATGAATGTGAAATAGGAAGGTTTTGGCTACCAATTTACTGTACAAATGTGAAAATGGTCTGTGCAAAATGTAGTTTATTTTGCAAAGAGTTCTCGCTAGCGCAGGAGGGAGACGACTCTGTGAATCGTAGCCCGAAATTAACTTATATTTAATTTGCGCCACTCGCTGCTGGAGGAAGGTCTTTGTGTAAAGGGTTACGGAGCGAAAGCTGCAGAATAACACTTCCTAGAAAATGCAAGTCTTGTCTAATATATCCTGGTTATGTAAATGGGCAGGTTATCTACAAACTTCCTTCTAGGGTTACACCTCATTCTGTACACACTTCATCTCCAGCGTTCTGCCCAGAATTGCTCTTCAGCACTAAGGAACCTGCACTATGAGCAGATACACAAGTTACATTTGTCATCTTGTTTTTACCTTAGAGGATTTTATCCTTCTAACCTCTGTAGGATGAGGTTTCGTTTTCCTAGCAGACAGACATATAATAACTCTATTTTTTACAGAGCCGTAATAGGGCTGAAATAAAGTTGCACGAGTCCTCTATTGTTCCTTCATATGTCTCTGATTTCATTGTAGTAGAGGAGGACGATATCACACTGAGGTAAATGAAAAGCTTTTTGTGTTCCATAATGGTTCTTTATTGTGCCAACGCGTTTCGGCACCGGACTGGCACCTTTCGCAAGTAAAAAACTTTTATTGTCCCAACACAGCGCGTTAGGACAATAAAGAACCACTTTGGAACACAAAAGGCTTCTCATTTTCTGCTGTGGAGTTCGTTCAACGTGATATTGTCCTCCTCTACTATTAATCATCTGGAAGGTTTTTCTCCTCCAGCCACGGGACCACAGCAGCAGTTACCTGCTTCTATAGGTGTTGTACCTTCACACAACACCGCCAGGCGAGCTCATACTCCTGCCTTCCACTATCCTTACCAGTACCAGACATTACTGCTCTATGTATGTGCGCTTTTGTCCCCCAAACAGTTTTTCTGATTTTACTGTGGCACATTTCATCTGATTTTGTATTCATGGCTGAATTTTCATTTCTTCTAAACAAGAATATCGGCATACACATGAAGGGTGAGAAAGACTATACGGCAGTGCACAGAGATTTTACGGTTCTATAATGATAGGAACCTGCTGTCAGATTCATGCTGCCTGAACCACAGGCAATCAGATACTGTCTGAGTGATTTCAATCAGGCAAGTTTGACTCTAAAGCGCTGTGGACAGAATCCCCCCCCCCCCCGTTCCAGTTGCCTTAAAGGTCTCTCCTTTAGTGTTTGTATAGAGAGAGATTTGTCAGGCAAAGAAATTAAGGATGGGAGAAGCTTGCCGGGGACCGCATCAGAGTAGTCAGCCAAGACACATAGGTATCATCTGGTAGTTTGTATCATCTGTGCTCTACAGTAAGATGCGCCACATTAATAAAGAGGTGTGCACCTCTTAATGAACTTGACAAATCATTCAACTGACGTGCGCCAAGGAACTGTAGAGTATTTCTTCGGTAATTTAAGCCAGTTTAGTGGTGTGCATTATCATGTATTGATCTTATCCAATCCCGCCCGAGCTCTAGCCAGTTTTTTCAATGTAGAAAGAGCTGGTTGGGACTGATGTAAAGACCCCAAAAGTCAACTAGATTCTAAATAACTTTGAGATGGACAAAAATTTTGATGCATCTCAAGATGTTTTGTTCTAGAATTTTGACTTGATGAATCGGGCTTATATATAGCGATAGCCTCGGCACCGACAATGAGAAACGAAGATGGATTTGGTGCAAATGTGATTTTATTTTGATCCAGCACCAATGAAATGACAGATTTTGTCCAACTTTTTGACCAGCTTATGACCTTTATCAGAAGCATCTGTATGGATAGTGGCCGGGTGCCTGCTTATAGACACACATTTGGCTCCATACACAGGCACCCAGCCGCTATCCACACAGATGTCCCTGATAAAGACCATAAGCTGGTCAAAACGTTGGATAATATCTGTCATTTCATTGGTGGCGGATCGAAAGAAAATCATATGTGCAGCAAATCCATTTTTGTTTCTCATTTGTGGCCCTGAGGTTATCGTCATATGTTTATATGACCATCGTCCTTCCTCTAGCACGACCACTGATATAGACAATGTTGCCGGCTTGACCTTTCATGAATCGGCCTTAAAGACCCTGGCCGGATTTTTAAAGTATGCTTACTCCGAAATGTTGCACCGCTTCAGGATGAGCATAACAGACCGCAATCGGTCTCATTTTAATCTGTAGAGGGCATAAATAAGGTAAAAGACAAAAAAGAGCAGCTTTCATTTTGAGTAAAGTTCATCATCCCCATGTGCCATTTTGAAGTTTCAAAAGAAATGGCAGCAAATACAAGACAAAAAAAGGAACTTAAACAATTGATGTTGGTTCCTTAGTGTTTTACAAGAGACACATAATCTTTTATTCCTGGTGGCCCAGATAATTTACCTTTTCATAAACACAAAAAAATTACATAATGAAGCTCTTTAAAATTTTCTGCAACAGCATTCGTAACAAAGATGGTATGATGGTGAACATTTGACTATGGTGGGCAGATTTTCTTCTTTTAGAAATGTTTCTCCCATAGGTTACAGCCTGCCAGAAATTATGGGAGGAAGTTTTTCTTGCGCGCACTGCAGCTGAACACATATTCATATTTTTCTAAATGATATTTGCATCTTATGTATGCAGTTCAAACATGCTCACCTCCCGCCTGTTCCTCATCTACAAGAGCATAGTTTGCCCAATAACTTTAACCTGTTCACCACCAGAGTTGATACACAATACACCTCTATTTTCAAGGCTATTGGCACAGTTTGGGCACGATACTTGCTCCTAAGACCTCATGCACACTAGCATATTATGGCCATTATGAACCTCCATAGCAAACATGACCATACTGCAGTACCCACGATAATCACCAGTCTTCAATATCTGTGCCGTTTGATTACAGTTATTCCATATGTCTACCTTTTTTTTCTTACCGATTGTTTCATGTTATCATCGGGTCAAAAGTGAAGGAAGAAACTGTAAGAGAGATCAGCGCACATAGGGTCTTAGGCTGGTTTCCCACTTGCGTTTTTTTGCGCTGTATTTTAGCGCTAAAAAATGCATGCGCTTTTTTTCCCTATATTTTGCATGGTATGTGCTTATGTGCGCATACACATGCGTTTGTATGCGTTTTTACGCGCATGCGTTTTTTTGTGGTGTGCGCTCGGGTGCACAAAATGCATCCTGTTGCATTTTTTATGGGTCCGACTTGCCTCAAAAAAACGCATGCGCGTGCAATGCATTTTTTTAGAGCAAGACACCCATTGTAAGTCTATGGGTGGGCATACGTGCGCATTGACATGCTCATGTATGCATTTTTTTGCGCATGCGTTTTTTTGATGACCATTGGTTGGACAATGGAAATTAGGGGTTTGGGTTAGAGTTAGGGTTAGTTAAGGGGGTTTAGGGTTAGGGTTTGGGCTAGGGTTTGTATGGTTTGGTTAAGGGTTAGGGTTTAGGGTTAGTTAGGGTTAGGGTTAGGGTTTGGGTTAGGGTTAGTAGGGCTTGGTTAAGGGTTAGGGTTAGTATGGTTTGGTTAAGGGTTAGGGTTAGTATGGTTTGGTTAAGGGTTAGGGTTAGGGTTAGTAAAGTCATGGTTTGGGTTAGTGTTAATCCTAACCCTATCTTGATTTTTTTGGTGAGGCCAACTAATGTTGGAAAAAAACGCAAACGCGGTAAAAACGCACTAAAAACGCATACAAACGCATAAAAACGCTGCGTTTTTTCATGCATGCGCATAAAAATGCTTGAAAAAACACAGCATTTGTATGCGTTTGTATGCGTTTTTTCCATGCGTTTTTTTGCGGGAAAAACGCGCTGCAAAAAAAACAAGTGTGAAAGTAGCCTTATCTGATGGATAAAAAATGGATACATTCAAATTATACTAACCTGCGTGTGCAATGCATTTTTTTAGAGCAAGACACCCATTGTAAGTCTATGGGTGGGCATACGTGCGCATTGGCATGCTCATGTATGCATTTTTTTGCGCATGCGTTTTTTTGATGACCATTGGTTGGACAATGGAAATTAGGGGTTTGGGTTAGAGTTAGGGTTAGTTAAGGGGGTTTAGGGTTAGGGTTTGGGCTAGGGTTTGTATGGTTTGGTTAAGGGTTAGGGTTAGGGTTTGGGTTAGGGTTAGTAGGGCTTGGTTAAGGGTTAGGGTTAGTATGGTTTGGTTAAGGGTTAGGGTTAGTATGGTTTGGTTAAGGGTTAGTAAAGTCATGGTTTGGGTTAGTGTTAATCCTAACCCTATCTTGATTTTTTTGGTGAGGCCAACTAATGTTGGAAAAAAACGCAAACGCGGTAAAAACGCACTAAAAACGCATACAAACGCATAAAAACGCTGCGTTTTTTTCATGCATGCGCATAAAAATGCTTGAAAAAACACAGCATTTGTATGCGTTTGTATGCGTTTTTTCCATGCGTTTTTTTGCGGGAAAAACGCGCTGCAAAAAAAGCAAGTGTGAAAGTAGCCTTATCTGATGGATAAAAAATGGATACATTCAAATTATACTAACCTGATAAATCTATTAGTATGGCGTATAGATCTTAATGGAGATAGCTGCAGCAGATCCATTAACCTCATTGAGCTTTGAACTTCATAGACAGGTGTATCAAATCATGAGAAAAGGTATTTAAGGTGGCCACTTGCAAGTAGTTCTCCTATTTGATTCTCCTATGAAGAGTGGCATCATGGGCTCCTCAAAACAACTCTCAAATGATCTGAAAACAAAGATTATTCAACATAGCTTTTCAGGGGAAGGATACAAAAAGTTGTCTCAGAGATTTAACCTGTCAGTTTCCACTGTGAGGAACATAGTAAGGAAATGGAAGAACACAGGTACAGTTCTTGTTAAGCCCTGAGTTCTTGTTAATCTCTGAGACAACTTTTTGTATCAGATCATTTGAGAGTTGGTTTGAGGAGCCCATGATGCCACTCTTCCTTTTCTCATGATTTGATACACCTGTCTATGAAGTTCAAAGCTCAATGAGGTTACAAAACCAATTTAGTGCTTCAGGAAGTCAGTAAAAAGTAGTTAGGAGTGTTCAAATCAAGAAAATGATAAGGGTGCCCATACTTTTGCACCGGTCAAATTTTGTTAAAATGCAGATTGCACATTTTCTGTTAGTACAATAAACCTCATTTGAATCCAGAAATATAACTGAGTCCATCAGTTATTAGATATATGAAACTGAAATAGCTGTTGCAAAAAACAAAATTGTTATAAAGAAAAAAGGTTAACATTAATAGGGGTGCCCAAACTTTAACATATGACTGTATTATATATGTAATATAATATGAAATTTCTGGTTCTACATCTTATTTGGCAGCGCGGATTACACCCACAAATCTCCTCAAAAGTGAACAGTTTCTGCTGTTATTTTATTCCCTCTGCTCTCTTGAGTATTCTGCTTTTTTTTGTTTTATTTTTTTTTTCTTGGTAAAAAATCATAAAATTCAGCATGCTAATCACAAAAAAAGGCCCATGGTGACATGTTCTCTTTAACAAGAGGTAGATGTCTAGACAGAGCAACAATATTTCATTTTTTATTCTTTCCCAGGAATTCAAATGCGTACCATTATTTTCGCCCAATATCAGAGTTAGGCTATGCCCACACATTGTGTTTTTTCTGAAATCATATGCACACGTATTGGGTTTTTTTCCTAACCGAATTGGCAAACTGCTGCTTTTTTTAAAACCGCATCATGTCTCATCCTTCAACAGCTTTTCACTCATAGAAAACAATAAGTAAGTGCAAAAAAAGCAGCAAAAACAGTAGCCATCAATTTTTGCTGCAATGTGAGACCCATTTATTTTTGTGATTTTCTCAAGTTTAAACCATAATGTCTTGGTCTCCTCACATGAGAATGGCAGCTAGGATTAGCACAGTTTCATTAAATGAGTGATCTGTAATGTTTTTAAAACATTATCTGAGCAATTCAATGTGTAAAGCCCCCGTCACACTAAGCGACGCACCAGTGATCCCGACAACGATATGATCTGGTCAGGATCGCTGGTGTGTCGTTATATGATCGCTGGTGAGCTGTCAAACAAGCAGATCTCACCAACGATCAGGACCAGCGACGACGCGGGTAACAAGCACACGTGTCGCTTAGTTACTCGCTGTGTATCCTAGATACCAGAGTGCTCATGCTGGGAGCTGGTATCCAAGGTAAACAGCGGGTAACTAAGCTCACTGAACGATGGTCTCCCGCTGCCACACACAGCGATGCGTGCTTGCCAGCGGGAGACCAACGATCAAAAAATGGCCCAGGACATTAGAGCACGATCAGCGATACCTGGCGGGGGGGCCGGCCGCTGACACGTGTCACACACAGCGAAATCACGGTCTATGCCCCGGAAGTGTGTCCTGCATGTGAAGACTTCTGGGGCATAGACCGTGCTGGAAAATACCCGTGCATGCTCAGTAGCGATTATATGCTTCGCCCACAGCTGGGCAAAGCATACTGTGCAGGCGCCGGAGGCCTTTACAATGCGCAAGCGCAGAAATCAACATTATCTGTGATATTCACAGATGAAGATTACGTGCAGCAAACCGGGATGAAGGCGACTAAGCCACGCTCATCGGACTGGACAGCGGCGATTTGCATACATACCCAAAAAGATAAAAAAGGTATTTATGCCTCAAAGGTGGGAGGTCAAAGGGAATAAAAAATCCTAATAGAATCCTTATGGGATGCACAATTGGGTGATATCTTTACATGATATCACTAAAAATGGGTGACAGATTCCCTTTAATGCACCCACAGATATCTGATGGTTGAAAGCTGATTCCTGTGACAGCTATCTCTTCCGATTCCCTCATACACATGAAAGCTAGACTTAGGCCGGGATTACACTTGCAAGATAAATGCGAGAAACTCGCGCGAGTCTATAGCATCAATACCCGACATTGTCGCCGGCACTCAGGACCGAAGCGTTCAGGTGCATAGAACGACATGCAGCCACACACACTCCGGTCCCGAGTGCCAGCGGCAGTGCCGGGTATTGATGTGAGAGACTCGCGCAAGTTTCTCGCGTTTATCTTGCAAGTGTGACCCTGGCCTTAGTTGTGTTTTGAGTCAGGAGAGAAGAAGAGACCGCTGTCAGACAACCCTGGCTGCAGCTTGTGTCACACAGGTACAAAAGGTCGAGGCGTTTAAATTCACATTAGACGGCGGTCTGATCCTGCCAAAATTAGCGGGTTCACTTCAGACAACTTAAATGTCATTTTAATATTGACCTTTACAAGGGTCCATTAACAACATGCTAATCATAAAGTTTCCCCCTTGCTGGGACCCCCTAGCAATCAACTATAATCTGGGGGGAAATCTGCCAGTACGTGTTCAGCTTCCCTTCTGCATTATTACATACATGAATGTCGGAGAAGGACAGGACCTCCGGTGAAACAGCTCTACAGTCCGGCACAGAGATGATGATCCTATATTAAGTACATTATACAGGTGGACAGTTTAGAGTCTGACCCAGACGGAAATGATGGAAAAAGTGAACGATTCCATCAGAAAGAACGTCAGCTGTAAGTCACCATCTATAACTGTGCTGTAATCTCTTACATGTTCTGCAGCACTGATATCTACCACTGTATGATCACAATATGGCGGTAGTATCAGTGTTTTTCTTAATATAGAGGTTTTCAGTAACAGTGCGGTCATCTGCTGAGGTTCCTCTATACCCATAGTTGTCAACATGATTACCCGGATAGGGAGCCATTCAATACTTTTGTCCCCCTGAGCTGTACCCCTAGCTATGCTGCTGCACTACACTATGTGGTTCCTTGATATGACATGGAGTATGCAGTAATAATCGACATACATAAAGAAAACCCAATGGATCAAATAAAATATTTGGCCTCCCTACATGTGCTGGGTCATACTGCTATACACCCCATGCAAAATTGGAAACAACTGGCAGTTATCAGCATACCCTTATTGTCAATGGTTTGTCTGTAAATAGGGGATTGCCATTTCTTTTTTTTCTTAATTATATAGTGTGATCATATTCCACAGCTCTTTAAAGACTATATCATTACTGTCCCTGTTGGGGCTCACAATCAAAATTCTTATCACTATGGCCCCGATTCATCAAGACCAGCAAGTTTCTCATAATGAATGAATGAATGAATGCATCTGATGAACGGCATGCGCCTCCTTATGTGCCATGGCAGAAATCTTACTCCAGTTCATCGACTAGAGTAAGATTTCTGGTGAAAGTAATACAACTGCTCATCTTGAATTCATTTTGGCGGAGCTCGAAGAAGCTAGGGTGAATACGTCAAGAGTCACAAAAGCTTGGGGACTTTTCAAAGCAGAAGTTTTGAGAGGAAACCCAGCCAAATACAGGGAGAACATAGAAATTCAGCAGATGTCGTCCTTGACCCCAGCACAGCTCTGCGCAGCTACATTTCTAACCACTGAGCCACTGTGCTGCTATTGGGAAAGTAGAGGAAAATCCCTTTTTTTCTTTGCAGACACAATGGCTGATTCAGTTTTTGACTTCTTTAGCTTCAAACCCCAAACCATGAAGAGGTGTGGCGCCCCCAGGAGTATGGCCGCCACAGTGGCTTTGTCTTCCTCCAGGGAGGGTGATGTCATGCTTGGAAGCAGTGAAGGGTCTCTCTCGCAGTTAACCTATACATGCAACACAGTTCCACTCCAGGCAAGCAGGGGGGACTCTGAACCGGATTTGAAGGGAGGAGTGCTCTCTGAGGGCCAAGAGGAAGGAGTGGGTCAGTTAGTGTGAGGAGGTCCACGTGTGCAGATGTGTGGAGAGAAGCTGGAGGTTGAGCTGAGGAAAGAGAGCTCCTTCACAGCGAGAGCGCATGAACTGGAGCCTGGTCTCCACGGTTGTACGGATACTAATGGTCCTGCAACAGACACCAGAGGAGTAGGAGGCTGTAAATGCCCTACTCCCATCTAAGACTCGGAGGCACAACAGCACAGAGTGAGCCAAGAGAGGAATAGCGGCTACAGCTGTCTGCCATACGAGGAGTGCTAGTAGAAGAGAATTAGGAGGAACTTCAGTGTAACTCAGTACTAGGAGTACTTCACCCTTAAAGGCGCTAAGAAGGAGACTGCACAGCCCATCTGCTGAGAGAGAATCCCGGAGCTGCTTCCAAGCTAGCCTGCTCCAGTACCTTCTGTAATCAGGACCCTGGACTGCATTTATCAAGTAAAGGTGCAGAAATTGCACCCTGCTGTGTCTTTGTCTATTCCTACCCTTCCGGCACTGCTACATCCCCGTACCAACCACATCTACACTGCCCTGGGACTACAGCTTCACCTGTGGGGAGCTTTTACATCTTTGCTGCACCATACTATCAGTCCCAGTGGATCTGCATGCAGCGTCGGCTTAACATCTCACTTGCCGAACACCACAGGTGGCGTCACAAACTATTCCATTAACTACATTCCACCATTCAACTTCCCCTATTAATTTGGCGCCCAGGGCCACAGACTGGGTCACCCCTGCTGTGACACATCCCGCCCATACCGGCCCGGTACCGAGTATCCCACAGCCCTGGGAGGGCGACCCAGAGGCATGTGACACAGTTATGCTGCCAAATCAGGAAACCAGATACTGTACTGGCCTCTCCGCTGCATATTTTGGAGACATCTGTTACGCATAATTATGATCTTCTCTATACACATCCAACATTTTTCCATTTGTGTACAAGATGTAAAGTTGCTGAATCAGCATTGAGGCAGCCCACGAAATAGCAGGTATCGAGCTTCCAGTTTGCAGCACGATATTCGTAACGTGCCTCACGGTGCATTCGACTCCTCTGCTCGCAGCAAGCTAATTTAAGCAGCAATCAAAACAGTTTGCGCAGGAGGCATAATACGTGTCAGCCTCCTGTTACAGGACAAGACTTCATACCTTTCTGTGCTGGAAGTACTAGGCACATTTAACTCCTGCCGTGCTGATGACAGCTGACAATTACCATTTATCTTCTCATTATTTTCATCAGCACGAGTAGCATTAGACAGTTGAGAGCATACGCCACAATGGATATTTCTACTCCTAGATGCATAAATATTTATGTTTTCCTTTTAACTTGATATTGAAAATTTCTATGCCAGTCATTACAATCCAGCAGAGTATCTGGGTGTCCCAGGTAGGCCCTCTCATGGTCGGTTGTTGCAAATTCATGACTATAAGGTAACAATTACTGGCTTATTTTACTAACAATCCCTTTAAAATTATGGGATGGGTTAAGAATATAAAAAGCAATTTTCGTGGAATACATTGCATATCCTGTACACGCCTGGATGTCTAATACTATAATATGGAGGTCTGTTTTTGTAAAATATACAGTCATGGCCAAAAGTATTGACACCCCTGCAATTCTGTCAGATAATACTCAGTTTCTTCCTGAAAATGATTGCAAACACAAATTCTTTGGTATTATTATCTTCATTTAATTTGTCTTAAATGAAAAAACACAAAAAGAATTGGCCTAAAGCCAAATTGGATATAATTCCACACCAAACATAAAAAAGAGGGTGGACAAAAGTATTGGCACTGTACGAAAAATCATGTGATGCTTCTCTAATTTGTGTAATTAACAGCACCTGTAACTTACCTGTGGCACCTAACAGGTGTTGGCAATAACTAAATCACACTTGCAGCCAGTTGACATGGATTAAAGTTGACTCAACCTCTGTCCTGTGTCCTTGTGTGTACCACATTGAGCATTGAGAAAAGAAAGAAGACCAAAGAACTGTCTGAGGACTTGAGAAACCAAATTGTGAGGAAGCATGAGCAATCTCAAGGCTACAAGTCCATCTCCAAAGACCTGAATGTTCCTGTGTCTACCGTGCGCAGTGTCATCAAGAAGTTTAAAGCCCATGGCACTGTGGCTAACCTCCCTAGATGTGGCCGGAAAATAAAAATTGACAAGAGATTTCAACGCAAGATTGTGCGGATGTTGGATAAAGAACCTCGACTAACATCCAAACAAGTTCAAGCTGCCCTGCAGTCCGAGGGTACAACGGTGTCAACCCGTACTATCCGTCGGCATCTGAATGAAAAGGGAATGTATGGTAGGAGACCCAGGAAGACTCCACTTCTTACCCCGAGACAAAAAAAAGCCAGGCTGGAGTTTGCCAAAACTTACCTGAAAAAGTCTAAAACATTTTGGAAGAATGTTCTTTGGTCAGATGAGACAAAAGTAGAGCTTTTAAGGCAAAAGCATCAACATAGAGTTTACAGGAGAAAAAAGAGGCATTCAAAGAAAAGTACACGGTCCCTACTGTCAAACATGGCAGAGGTTCCCTGATGTTTTGGGGTTGCTTTGCTGCCTCTGGCACTGGACTGCTTGACCGTGTGCATGGCATTATGAAGTCAGAAGACTACCAACAAATTTTGCAGCATAATTTAGGGCCCAGTGTGAGAAAGCTGGGTCTACCTCAGAGGTCATGGGTCTTCCAGCAGGACAATAACCCAAAACACACTTCAAAAGCACTAGAAAATGGTTTGAGAGAAAGCACTGGAGACTTCTAAGGTGGCCAGCAATGAGTCCAGACCTGAATCCCATAGAACACCTGTGGAGAGATCTAAAAATGGCAGTTTGGAGAAGGCACCCTTCAAATATCAGGGACCTGGAGTAGTTTGCCAAAGAAGAATGGTCTAAAATTCCAGCAGAGCATTGTAAGAAACTCATTGATGGTTACCGGAAGCGGGTGGTCGCAGTTATTTTGGCTAAAGGTTGTGCAACCAAGTATTAGGCTGAGGATGCCAATACTTTTGTCCTGCCCATTTTTGGAGTTTTGTGTGAAATGATCAATGTTTTGCTTTTTGCTTCATTCTCTTTTGTGTTTTTTCATTTAAGACAAATTAAATGAAGATAATAATACCAAAGAATTTGTGTTTGCAATCATTTTCAGGAAGAAACTGAATATTATCTGACAGAATTGCAGGGGTGTCAATACTTTTGGCCATGACTGTAACTGTAGAATGACCGTAGTATTTTTTAGCGGCTAATAATAAAAGGGCTAAAAGTCTGTTTATGTAGGCTGATCGGCCAGAGGCATGATATGACCACTGATACATAAACTTTTACCAATCGGCAGACATTTAGGGCCCCGTCACACATAGCGATCTCGTTAGCGAGATCGCTGCTGAGTCACAAGTTTTGTGACACAACAGCGATCTCACCAGCGAGATCGCTGTGTGTGACAGCGATCAGCGACCGGCCCCCCCGCCGGAATTGCTGATCGCTGCAAGAAACCTCTGGACATTTTTTTTGTCGCTGATCTCCTGCTGGCCAGCACGCATAGCTGCGTGTGACAGACGGGAGACCAGCGAACAGCTGGTAACTAAGGTACACATCGGGTATCCAAGGGACGCGCGTCCCTTGGATACCCGATGTGTACGTTAGTTACGGTGCCGCCGCCGCCTCACGCTGGGGACCAGGAGGCAACAGGACACCGCCAGGAGAGGCCGGGGATGCAGGCGCTCCCTCTGCTGGTGGAGGACTGGAACAGCAGGCACACTTGTCCGCTGCTCCCGAGCTCGCTCCTCACCTCGGCGTCGGCGTGCTGATCGCTGGTGAAGCTGTCTGTGTGACAGCTCACCAGCGATCACATAGCGACTTACCAGCGATCCTGACACGTTGATATCGTTGACGGGATCGCTGGTAAGTCGCTATGTGTGACTCCAGCTTTAAATGCCTGTTTACCCAGGGAGATCAAAGTAAACGATGCGCAATGTCCAGTGTTCAAAGGCTGCCATTGTCCTCGGCAACACGAGTCTTGTTAACATTTCACCATACTTAAAGGGGGCATCTAGGACTTTATAACAAACAAAAATGTACCTAAACACTAACAGACAGGTTATTTCAACTTTCCGGCCCATTGTGCCTGGCGCTGTTCTTCCCCAGCACAGAACAGTTACAGACCGCTCTTGCAGAGGATGCAGAAGCCTCTGATGACGGCTTCTTTGCTGCTCCACTCTGTCTATGGGGTGGGACTTTTGATGTCATTCTGATTGACAGCCAGATCTCCGCTGTCTATCTGGGGGAGTCAGCTGTCAGTCAGAATAATGTCAGAAGTCCCGCCCTGTCACATCAGTGAATCCCCGGCAAGAGTGACCACTCTGTGCTCTGTGCAATTACCTGCCTATTAGCGCTTAGGTACATTTTTTATCTTTTTTATAAAGTCTCGGATATCCTGTTTAACCAAAATTTCTTTGTACTGCACGAAAGATCATTTCACTTGATGTACAAGCGATTTGCTCGTGTATTGTGTGATCTGCAGCCTGTTTACACTGCAAGATAATCACAAAACAAGTGTTTTTAACAATGTTCCTAATATACTGTATAAGAAACAGACATCAAGGCACACAAAAGAGGCATATTAGAAAACATTTTTGTGAGTTTAATGTAACTTGTCAGTTGATTCATGCTGCCCAAATCACGGCCGGCATGAATCAGTGTCTTGCTGTGCAATTGAAGCCAGAAATGCAGCTGGAGCAATTCAGAGAAAACTTGGTATGAATATCTGTCCAGGGATCATATGGAGAGATGAGACCACTCTGGTGTTTTTCCCCTTCCTGCTCCAGGTGATTGACAGGTCTCTATGTACACACTTGAAAGAGACCTGTCAATCACCTGAAGCGGGCAGGGAGAAGCTAGCCTGGAGCAGCACTGGACTAGTCTTCTCTCTACCTATGGTCCTCGGCCAGGTCTTCAAAATATGTTTACTCTGTGAGCATCTCAATGAAAATTATACTTGGCAGCAATCTTACAGCCCGACTCTGAGTTATGCTGTTCGTTAGCATAAATCAAGTGACAGGCTCCCTTTAATAGATAAGCGTGTGCACAGCTTTAGTAGGTGCCAAAGTAGGTTCTCACACCATTAACATATATTAAGAGACTCGGCACTCAACCTAAGTGATCAGAAAATTTAATGTTGTCCATACTAGTAGTAGAAAAATGTTTCGGTCTTACATCAGACCTTCATCAGTTACGGAATAAAGTAAGGTTATTAGGTCAGGTGGACCAATAATCTTGGTTGAAGATCACTAGATCATTAAACATTCCTTGTCATGAAAAAGTAGGGCAAGGGTTGTCAGACCTGTGCACATATAGGGTTAAGTGCGCCGTGCCTCAGTGGCATGTGTGGACGCAGTGTCTGCTGCTGGTCCTGACACTGCATCCACACATGCCACTGAGGCACGGAGCACTTAACCCTATATGTGCACAGGTCTGACAACCCTTGCCCTACTTTTTCATGACATGGAATGTTTAATGATCTAGTGATCTTCAACCAAGATTATTGGTCCACCTGACCTAATAACCTTACTTTAGTCTGTAACTGATGAAGGTCTGATGCAATACCGAAACGTTTTGCTTACTACTAGTGTGGACAACGTTAAATTATCTGATCACTTAAGTTGAGTGCCAAGTCACTTAATATAGGCTCCCTTTAATGACTAGCTCCACTTCTGAAGGATGAAGTCTCCCCCTATATAAACATTTAAACTGACATAGGACGATGGGGCAGAAGGGTGATTCTATTGCTAAATAACTGATGCCAAACTGTACCCACTAAGCTTCAATACAGGCTTCGTTACACTGCAGACATTACATTTGATGTTCTATTGAAAAGTCTATTATTACTTTTTGAACTTAAGTAATGTGAAATAGCTGTGTGGAATTACAGAATTGTTACTCCTTTGCCTGCTTCCATTGCCATACTAAGCTTTCATTGATTATCCATTGTCCTCTCGTTATCATCGCCAACTTATGAGTCAATGGTCATTATCATCCTCCCTTGTCAAAACCCAACCTTTTATCTAGTCATTGGCATTCACTTACAAGCAATGAGTAAGCAAAAAATAACTTATCTTGTCCAATGTTTTTATAAGGAACGGATTCTTGAAGCAGAGATACAAAGTCAAAGGCGAGATTCTAAAACCACCAATTCAACTAAGCTTACGAATCTAAAGCAGCCTTTTATGGTTGCATCGCCAAGTCTCACTAGTAGTTTAGATGCTAGACAGAAAAATGGGGACATTCATCCATGAAATAAATTCTGATTTGGAAATAAAAGGTAAAAACTCCTGTTTCTGTTGGGTTTGGTCAGAATCTCCAATCGAGTAAACAAGCCTGAACGATTAACCCTAATGTGTGAACACGCTTGGAGCAAATGGTTCGTCTATAGTTATAGCTTAGCACTAGGCTAATTTATTGTCTGACTTCAACAAGGTTGTAATTTTCTGGGCCTCTGGGATAATTAACCTTATAGATGAAAGTAATTCAAGCATTTCTTACTGACAATACGGAGAAGAATGGCATTCTAGAGATTTCCGAAGTTCTGCTATTGAATGAGCATGTGCAAACATCTGCACTGATATAATAAACAATATGTTCTCATATGCATCTTCAGAAGAAAATCGCGAGCTGCTCCGCTCTTAATGAAGGAAGCATTTAACACTATCAAGGGACCCATGGCACCTGAACACACCTGCATAATCACCCAACGCTGGTGTTTCAAAGAACAACCTTAAGACGTCTTAAAATCCTTTGAGGTGTTTTATCCCATAGCTATGTAAAATGGCGTACCTACTGCACAAGCAGAAATGCAGAATAAAAATAAAATTCCTTTCTTCTTTGAAGAGTGTAAGCAACAGAGCATCTCACCTAAGGGTATTACAGATTCTACTAAAGAGAGATTTGGCCTTGGGAGACAGTGATCTTATTCTGGATCAATGCATTTTATTCTGAGTTTGAAATAAATCTAAGCAGCGGGTATTTGCCCTTTCAGTCAACCATGAGGAAGGCAGAAAACTATACAGAAAAGAAGGAGGGTGATCTTAGTTTATTTGGGGAATGACGTGACTTAAGTCAAAGGTAAAAAAAATTGGATGCCGAGTATATTGTGTGGTTCTACCATAAGATGTCTAAAATGCATTATTGGGGAATTACAAGGAAAAGTAAATAAACAGGATAAAGGGGGTTTTACACATAGCGATATCGCTAACGCATCACCGATTTGGTGACGCAGCAGCGATATCGCTAGCGATATCGCTATGTGTGATACTTACCTCTGACCGTCTCCCCCGCTGTCCATCGCTGATCGCGCGAGATCGCGCAGCTCCATTTCCCGTCGGGCGCTTTCTGCTGGCGCAGACGAGCGACGCGTGGACGCGGACGGGAGGACGTCAGGATCGCCGCGTCTGAAAGGTAAGTATCGTCCGCTGTATCACTGCTGCATCGCTGTGAGATCTTCCTGTGTGGAAGCTCACTAGCGACCATTTAGCGATGCACCAGCGATCCTGCCCAGGTCGTATCATGGTTGGGATCGCTGGTGCATCGCTAAATGTAAAGGGACCTTAAAAGTACAAGAAATCACAAAGTAAAACATTGCACAGAAAATTGAATTTGTATTGAAGGGAATCTGTCACCTGGTTTTGGCGGGTGATGAAAACGAGGTCGGTCCGGTCCGATGGGCGGTGTTCCCGATGTGTGCTGCCTCCCCATCCTTGGCCGCCGTTCACAGTTTTTTGAGGAATAGGAGTAGGTCTCCGCCATTTGTTGAGCGTGCGCTAAGCATTCATGGCTAGCGCACCCGCAGTATGCTTTGCCCATCTGCGGGCAAAGCCGAAAAGCCTGACTGCACATGCGCCGGTTAACTAAGCCCCGGAACACAGCAATATACTTCCGGGGCATAGTTAACCGGCGCATGCGCAGTCAGGCTTTTCGGCTTTGCCCGCAGTTGGGCAAAGCATACTGTGCGTACGCTAGCCAAGAATACTTAGCGCACGCACAACAAATGGTGGACTTCTACTCCTATTCCTCAAAAAACTGCGGATGGCGGCCAAGAATGGGGAGGCGGCACACATCGGGAACACCACCCATCGGACCGGACCGACCTCGTTTTCATTGCCCGCCAAAACCAGGTGACAGATTCCCTTTAAAGGAAATTTACAAAAATCAATCATTAAATTATGGTGTATAATATATTATCATTTGGTCTAATAATATAATCTACTATTTAGAGATATCTGGTCCAAAATTAAGAGATAAGTGAATAAGGTATATTTATATGCAGACAAAAAAAGGCGATGAAGATTTAGGAACAGTGTTGAAATTAATGCTGGAAGGTTAACATATATTTAGTAGTGGCTAACAATTACGGAAGAGGAAGGAAGGAAGTTAGAAGGGAAGGAAGAGGAGAGGGAAGGAAGTTATGAGGGAAGGAGAAGGAAGGAATTAAAAAGGGAAGGAAGGAAGTTAGGAGGGAAGGAGGAGCAGAGGGAAGGAAATAAGAGAGGAAAGGATAAGAGGAAGGAAGGAAGTTAGGAGGGAAGGAAGGAAGTTAAAGGTGTGAAAAAATAGAAGGAATGGGCAGGAAAAGTAAGAAGTAAGGCAAGTAGCAAGGAAGTTAGGAAGACAGAAAGTAAAAATGAAAAGAAAGAAAGAAGGAATGCAGGAAGAAAAACAAGAGAAAAAGGAAATGCAAGGGAGGAAAGAAGGAAAAGAAGGTAAAATTAAAAATAAAAGAAAGTTAAGATATTAGGAAGGAAAGAAGCAGGGAAGGAAGCAAAGAAAGAAAGGACCTTGGGAGGAATGAAATAAAGAAATGGGCCAAACGCAATAAAAGATAATAATTTTCACAACATATCAGATTATCCAGTACAGTTGGCCCGAACAATATCAAAGTTTATGTATAATTATTCATTTTATATAGTGGAGTTGACAGTGACGGATTTCATGCAGCAAATATGATGCAATCCAACCAATTTAAATTAAATTACAGTATTTTCTTCTAAACTATTATAGACCTTCATAGTACGGTCTACCTCACTAATCTTTATTTTAGATTTCTCTATTATTTCAAGGAGATATACACAATAGCCATTTAATGTGAATCTGTCACCACATTTGACCTCTCTAAGCTATTAATATGGGCATACAGGTTATAGATTGCTGAGAAAAGTCCTACCTGTATGTCTCATATCAGATGCCTTGTTGAGAAATCATCTTTTATCACTGTTTATAAATGACCTTTTCCAGGCTCTGGGTAGGACTCTACCTGGAAGATAATTCTGCCTCCAGAGATTATTTAAAATAAAAGAGGGAGTTACCAGTGTGATACAAGTAACTAACACTGAATAGCCTGATTGTTTTAGAGTTTATAATCTTAAACATAACCTATCTTCCCTTATTTATTGTCAGTATAATAGTACATAAATCACCATAGTTGTAGGCTTCAGTAGAGACTGCAGTAACTTATTCTGTATTATCCGTACATAGGTATCAGAAAGCTATTCTCTTATCTTACCTTAAGCCCCCATACACAATAGACTAATGTCGGACAAACCCACTTATATCAATGAATTTGGTCTATAATCCACTGTGTATGGTGACCCTCGGTAACTGATTGTCGGGGAATATGTCAATCAGGCATGTCTAATTTAGGTATGCCAATCACTTTGTTCTCTTGGAGACAAGCCACTGGTAGAAATTTCTGGTGACTGCTTTCTGATAGAGAACACAGGAGCACTTGGTCGAACGAGCATTCCTGTGAATGGGAGAATCAGGCAAGATGGAAGGAAGCTAAGCGATTGGTAGAAGCATTGTTTGTCCGACAGTCATCTGCTGTGTTTGGCTAACTACCGTATAATGTGGCATAAAGTACACCTTCATTATTAATAAGCTTACAAGAAAGATAATAGGTTTGTCTGAAGTTCTCCATACACAATAGATAGTTTTACTAACTGACAGTTTCATTGTTTCCAAATTGATTTTTTTTAAATGAAGGCCCTAAAAATCAAGGGATGGGCCTCAGTTGAACTTTAAAGGCTAAATAGACTCAACTCTTAGATTACTGTAGCTTAAGGCTTAAATTTAAGAAAATGATGGCACTTAAAGGAGATCATCAACCATTGATCCCCTCTGCTTCTTTCAAAGTCCCTGCTGGTCTCAGTGCTCCTCTTACAGGATGGATATATGACCGCTACAGCTAGGGATTGGTTATTGCAGTCACATCTACAATATGTAGTAACAGAACAGGAAGTACACATACCACCAATAAAAGAGGAGCAGCTGGAGATTAGAAGGTGAGAATACATTTTTATTGTAGTGAGAGTAATCATTCAAAAAAAATAAAAAATTAGAGATAAGTAATTTCTATGAAAGAGGTTGTCTTGGGCGTTAACATTGATGGCCTATCCTTAGGATAGGTTATCATAGAATCATAGAATGGTAGAGTTGTAAGGGACCTCCTGGGTCATCTGGTCCAACCCCTTCTCAAAGCAGGATTCACTAAATCATCCCAGACAGATGTCTGTCCAGCTTCTGTTTGAGGACTTCTAATGAAGGAGAGCTCACCAACTCTTGTGGCAGCCTGTTCCACTCATTGATCACCCTAACTGTCAAAGTTTTTTCTAATATCTAATCTGTTTCTCCTCCCATTCCATTTAATCCCATTTCTTCTAGTCTTTCCTTGTGCCAATGAGAATAAAGGTGATCCTTCTACAATGTGACAGTCCTTCAGATATTTATAGACAGCTATTAAGTCTCCTCTCAATCTTCTCTTTTGCAAGCTAAACATTTCCAAATCTTGCAACCGTTCCTCATAAGACATGGTTTGCAGACCGATCACCATTTTGGCTGCTTTTCTCTGAACTTGCTCCAGTTTGTTGATGTCTTTTTTAAAATGTGGTGCCCAAAACTGGACACAGTATTCCAGATTATTCCAGTTTTTGATCAGTTGAGGTACGACAACCGGCACTCCCACCAATCAGCTGTTCACTGTGTTGGCGGTGACTATAACAGCTGAGTTACAGAGCTGCACAGCTCCATTAATGAAATGGTGGTCATGGCCGGGTAGTGCACATCCACCCCCTAATGATTTGAATAAGGGGCAGATATACAGTCGATGAAGCTGTACGGGTCCATAACTGAGCAGTTCTGGCTGGTGCCAACACAGGGAACAGCTGATCAGTGTGGGTGCCTATGGGTACCGTTACACATAACGATGCAGCAGCGATCCCGACAACGATATGGATCGCTGGTGCATCGCTAAGTGGTCGCTAGTGAGCTGCCACACAGGCAGCTGGGGACGGGGGTCGCTACTTACCTGTCAGACGAGGCGATCCTGACGTCCTCCCGCCCACGTCCACGCGTCGCTCGTCGGCGCCACAGGAAGCCAGCAGGAAGCTGACGACGAGAAATGATCCAGGAGCTTCTCGTGTGACCAACGATGAGCAGCGGGGGAGCCGGTCGGAGGTAAGTATCAGACATAGCGATATCGCTAACAATATCGCAGCTACGTCACAAAATCGGTGACTTTACAGCGATATTGCTAGCGATATCGCAGTGTGTAACGGGGCTTTAGGATAGATCATCAATATTAAAGTCTCAGACAACTCCTTTTACTATTATTCTTGGGTATCCAAAAGAAGCAATGACATGTATCAGTAGTGTTCACCTTACTCCTATATTGTCACTTGATGGTCCTTATTGGGAGTCTGGTCACCTGGCTCCAGGGAAGATGTGCCAACATCGCACATGACCATTGCTGCCAATGTGACCATATAGACACAGTGAAGATGTTCTTAGTCGTAGATTGTAATGTATTTCTATAAATGTATTTGTTCCAAAACTTTTTGTAAAACAACTAAAACAAGTCTAGAATATGGAACTTTTCTGTGACTTTTATGTACGACTGCAATCATAAATATGTTATATTAAGAGCCAAAAAGTTAACGGTGTTCTATTTTCTTGAGATATTTAAGCTTTGATGATGGTACTAAAAAATGGGGTATAAAACGGCTTACAACATTGATAAATTTGGCAGTGGTACTTAAGATCAGAAAATTTTGCAAACGGCGCCAAAATTTGGGTGCAAACGCAATGTCTCCTACTATGCATCAACAAGATGGTGTCAAAACTACCATTGGTTGTTATTCCTAAGGGGCTGATTTTTTTGAAGCACTAACAATCATGGCTTCTACCTGTTCCTTCTGATTTATTGATACACAGGTTTTATAAATCATTTTTAATTTGTTTTAATTAAAAATCTAATGTCTTTCTCATTAGGGGAATGACATGTGCTGTAATAGACGTATGTTTCTCTATACAGAAAATGCCATTTCTGGAATGTATCAAGTGAAAATGGAAGCTATAGAATAGATGTCAATGGACCTGTGATTACCACTTCTAGGCCCTGCGATGAGCATCCGTGCCAGATACTGTATATCTTTTGTGCCATTTTAACTGCATAGACTTTCTGCTTTTTTGAATACTCTCCCTTTAATCTCTTACTGAACTAGCCTTTTCTTGCATACAAAACTGTTTCCTCTCTTCGTATATATGTACATTTTCGGGATTTCCCACTGAAGTTTTTCCAGGCGCAAAATCCCTTAAATCAAGTTGCAGCTCTTACGACATCATCCCTCCAACTATGAATGATCCTTAGTGTTCACGCGTCTTCAGAGTCACCCTTAGGACTTGTTATTGCTTTCTTCAATGTGGCCTATTACACTAACTAGATTGTAAGGTCCCGGGAATTTAAAAAAAAAAAACTATCCAAAGAAGAGGATGATTATTGGAATTAATCTAAAAGATTTTCAAGGTAAAAAGCCCCTTAGACCCACATTTTTTTTTTGCTATGAATATTAAAAAACTAAAGAATCAAAAAATGTAAAATATTATAAATGTAAAGATATTTGTAAGAATTCATTTTCCAGGTTCTGCCATTCCAAAAACATTAATACACTAATATTGGTATATTATTGACCTATCTCTTTTCTGTCCCGCCCATACATAAGGGACCAATCTAACCTTTTTTAATTTTTTTTAAATAAAATTGGCATCTAAAAAATGTGTCACTTCCCCTCTGAACACTGAACGTGTCTATTAATGCAAGAAGCAGATTGTCTTCTCTCGTTCCTTAATTTGTTTCATCTAAAAGCAATTCACTCAACATCTTGTCGCCCTCTGGCAGTGTGGTTTGCTTATCTGCACTTAATTTCTCATTTGGACCCAAACAAACTCTTTATAACAGTCTGCTAACTGGAAGGGTGGGGGATGGCTTTGAGTGTCGGGAAAATACCAAAACAAAGCAAAATCCAATGAATTGCTTCCTCTCCAGTCAATAAACTGTTAATACCAATGAGCAAAAAGGAGGCAACTGTCGAATAGATTTTGTTAAAATTTTTCCAAAATTTTCAGATCCTAGAGAACAAATGTAAAGAGTAGATAAAGCTGCCAAGATTATTTTTACTTTTAAACATTGATTCTGACTCAATTTAATGAGCCATAAAGGGCGAGAAGAATGATATAAATTCATTTATTTTAGAATTTTATAGAATTTCACATTTCCGCTTGGAGCGACATTTACTAAAAGGAAAATTCTCCCGTTTCCATTAGCCACATTTGGATTTTTCAGGCAAATGATCCCTTTCTAAATATTGTTTGGATACTATTTCTACTGCACATAATCTAATGTGCTTCCACAGAACAGAGACATTTTCTGAAGCGGCCTCTGAAGTACGAAGGATTGTGCATTCAGTCTTGCTGCACAATGCCAGCCACAAAAGCCTGTCTTGTACAATAACAAAAGTGTATTATTTGCTGGTGTTATCTGTCACGGGCTAATAATGAGCCCACGTCAAATCTCCGGGTATTTTTAGAAAGGAAAATTTTCTGGTTTTCTTTAGTGTTCGTGAAAGAGAAATGCAAATGCTAAATATAATTACATTTAAATGTATATTGTCACCGAATGATCGGGTAAATAATATGTAATATGTTTTATGTTAGGTTTGTGCCGGTATGCTGGCGTAATGAAGAATAAAAATGCAAAAAATTAAGTAAAGATACAAGGAAAAAAGCAAAGGTGTCACCACATAGCTCCTGGAATGTACTTTACAGGTATAAAAACATAAGTGAGCGTAATGTATATACATATATACCAACATATATATATATATATATATATGTATATATATACTATTTTTAGTCTATTACCAGCACAACATAAAATATGTGTCCTTAACATGCACAGTGCATAAAGTATATACTAGTCTGAGGTGTGTGTCTTTATATATATATGTTAATAAATATATTACACAAAAATAAAACAATATATAAATACACACATATATACACTTGTATATATGCAATTTTTTTCTAATGAAGTATATGTACATATATACACATATATAAATGTAAATAAATATGTAAATATATATATTAATAAATATATACAGTATGTACTTTATATATATACAGTGACAGGCTTTTCTGACACCACACTCCCTCTACCCTTTATATAAAAGTGCTGCTAAATAAATCAGTGAATCAAACTTTGCTGCAGCCAAATTAGAGGCTTGTAAAAGAACAGAGCTAAAATTCCAAATCCTTGTAAGACCAAAGGAATAAACACATCTTCCCAGCGTGGGCCTCATATGTATTCTTATCATCCGCTCCTAGATATCAGGATTCACCTGTCAGAGAGTCAACTAGAATATATTTTGCTATCTGGCTTAATGATATGGGGTTTAACCGCTTCGCTGCCGTGCCCATTTGGGGATGGATGGCGTGACAGACGGGGATCCGTAGCGGATCACAAGACATTTTGGAATATGTGACCCAATGCAAGCGGTGCCACAGACAAGTTATAATGATTTTTGTGTCCCTAGGATGCTTAGTGGGTAAGTGCACACACCTGATAACATTTGCATATTTCAGTGCAATTGTTCGAGAGGCAAAAACTTACATTTGTCTTCCAGAAATCAACATAATTTCATTTGCTTAAGCAACTGTTAACAACAAATGAACCAAAATAATGCTGCTTCACATTATGCTGCCCTGATAACCAGCAAGGATCGTTTTAGTTAGTGAAGGTATGGGATATTTTGGGTATGTAAAAGGCCGTTTGACAAGTTTATTTCTACACCATGGACTTAGTAAGACAGAAAAAAAAGAGGCCTAGAAGGAAAGGGCTCTTGACATTACAAATGAAGAAGCTATGAGGTCATGTGTCAAGAGGCAGCACACTGAGCCACAACACAATGATAGACCTCCGAGGTCGTAAGTTTCAGCCACAGCGAAGAGGCCGCCTGTACAATGCCGAACCCATTAAGTGACAGCGTCTGGTTGAGCGAGAATTAAAGAGTTAAAAGAGCAGGGTAGGGTTTTCAATGCCACTCATTAAGTCTTTCACTTAACTCTTCAAATATCGAAATTCTGCCCATGCCAGACTGGGGGATGATGTGACCACCGAGTGGTTTAGGGCCTCCAAAGATCATCATGAGCAGGTTGCACAGTTAAAAAAAAAAACATCAGGCAAATAAATGTCATATAAAACACCAAATATTCAAGGAAAAAGCTCCAGGTACCGGATTTAAGAAGAGATTTGTGAACCAACAGGCCTGCAAGTGCATTGCACGTGTAATACCATGTGTACACATTACACATCCCATTAAAAGAAAATAAACTAGTAAGTTATCAGGCCAGCCCGTGTGCAAATAAACAGGAGGGAAGGAGGCCAATGGCGGTTACATACGGACTCCTGGCATGAAACGATAACTCTAGTAGGAATATAAATACACCTGGACCTTTCTGAAGTCCTGGACATGATATTGGCAATGCACGGCGTGCAGTCTAGTCACACAGCAATGCTTACACACCGTGTGTCATGATGTACGACTGGAGGCTTGTAACCTACAGCACGTCTAATTTACTGCGCGCATTATCAGCAATATAGATTTTACAATTAAAATAATGCGCATGTAAATTCATGTCTGGCTTCAGGGTCCAATCACAAACTGCAGCGGGCTATGTGGGTGCGGAAATTTACGGTGCCTTTAGTTCTAACGCACATGGGCGAAGAAAGAAATCACAAGGTTAAAAGATAATAAATGGGAAGAAAAGTAAAAAAAAGTGTTCCAATATATAGAGTGGGATGGATGAAGGAAGATGTGTATATAGCTAGATAGATAGATATATAGAAAAAAGGAAACAGCACAGTACTCAACTTCGGGTGCCTGGCCCCTGGCAGAAAGTCCCGTTTTCAGCCACAATTTCAATATTCACTCCAAATAAAGGCAGCACTCCATGGTAATTGTTTCCAAGTGGTAGTGAGTTTTATTCAGCCCACATATCAAGGCAATGTTTCGGCTCAACTGAGCCTTTCTCAAGCTTGAGAAAGGCTCAGTTGAGCCGAAACGTTGCCTTGATATGTGGGCTGAATAAAACTCACTACCACTTGGAAACAATTACCATGGAGTGCTGCCTTTATTTGGAGTGAATAGATAGATAGATAGATAGAAAGAAAATGGTGGCAGCACTTCAAAGTTTGATGGAGGAAAAATGGGCATGCGCGAATTAAAATCTGTTTTTCCACCATCAAACTTTAGGGTGCTGCCCCCAATTTTGGGGATTTCCTTGTAGTGAAAACCTTGGAGGCTTTGCAGCAACTTTTGCTTACAGAAGAGAGCTGCTTCAATTTTTCTTTTTTTTTAGATACATAGATGATTGAAAGAAAGTAGATAGATTAGATAATTATACAGATATAGACGGTCGGAGGGATAGAGATAGACCTTAGCTATATGAATCTTGACCTACACTTATGCTGGTCCTTACATTGGCACCAAACTTTTCCACATCCTTCCATCTAATGGTCATTGAACTTCCTTAAAAAGACTACAATGTCCATCCCGTAGAAAGCATTTGTCCCCGCACTCTTGCGTACCTTTCGCCAGGCCCATCACATGAGTAGACACAAGTGCAAAGGCTTGTGAGCCAGTCAAACAGGCATGACCAGAAGTGAGAATATACACAACAAACAGAGGAGGAAGAGGAATGAAGAGCAGTTCGCACACAGCATGGCCTGTCATTGCCCTGTGATATCTCAGGGTAGGCTGCACACCTGTATGCCACAGCACAAACAGCCACCTGTTACCAGACTCTTCCAAAAATCACAATTAGAGAGCAGGTAAATCTCTAATCTGCATTGTGATCACTCTAATTGTGACTTTACATGAGAAAATATTTGGCAGGTGGAATACATGATAAAATCGGACTGATATCTTAACACCTAAAGGGTTGAAGTGATAGCATGTTAAAAAATATGTGAAGACACCTTGTGGCACGGTAGGATTCACATGTGTCTCCACGTCATGGTGCCAGTCTGGATAAGTAAGTCCCCCTGGCATGTAACCAGTACCTGGCATGTTACTAGTAAACAGTGAGCTCTGGGTGTATGGGCACCGGTGGACCGGGCAGACATGACCTGTAAATTTATCATGCGCCATAGATGCCAGGGCAACACCGAAATGGTTTTATGAAATGATATATACATTCTACAGAGTCTGGGGGTATATGATGGCATTGCGATTAATGAAGCGTACAAGTCTATAGACATTTCACAATCGAAGCCCCTGGTATGCATTAACCCCTTCATCAACAATGAAACATCAGCTCTTCTATCATTTCTCTTCAGCTGTCAAACAGATGAAGAAGAGACAACTCCCACAGAAATGTGTAAGGAAGCAGCGGACGTGTGCCAGGAATATCGCAGCGGCGTGTGTGCCCAGGGGTCTGCCCCTTTTGTGGATGCTTCACTACAGACGGGTAGAGGGGGTCAAATTGGAGATGATTTGGAAATAAGATCTCCCAGGTTACACATGTCCAACACATGCTGTATATGCCAATCTGTGCCACTTACCTGCCTGGCTGCATGCCCCCTGAAGTGCTCCAAGTGCCCACAACACGACCAGCCATCCAAGGTAGAGATGCTGACTAGCTCCACACATCCTTATGATGCAGGTCATCTTAAATCCTTTCCAAAATTACATGTCCCAGGGGCATATCCTTCCCTCCCAAATCTCAGAGTATGTCTAAGTGTCAGACAGGAGCTCCTGGCTTCTTCTGACAGTGACAGGAAAGTTATTTCCAAGCAGCTGGGTATCCTCTATACACTGGATTCTTCGCCTTGTATATTCTGCTCACTTTATGTCAAGTCCTAGTGTTTGTCAAAGCCTTGAACGTATGTGCCTGTGTAGTGCACGGTGAAGGCTGCTTGCTCCATACAATCATATGGGAAGCTGTACGGGCAGCTGAGAGCTGCCACATAGGACCTCCCCGCCTCGGACAACAAGAACGCCTACTCCTAGGACTTTCTGCAGCTGATTGGAGAAGGCAGTGCTGCTGAACTTGAAATCCACAATGCAGATTGCACCTGTCTCTCCTGCCTGTTACAGTCAGGACAGCACATGCCGGGAAGAGGGGGGCAACCGGCAGAGTAGTGGGCAGCGAAGGGGGCGCAACTGGTCAACTCTAGCCTAT
The DNA here is from genome assembly GCF_039654945.1 of Dendrobates tinctorius. Taxonomy (NCBI): domain Eukaryota; kingdom Metazoa; phylum Chordata; class Amphibia; order Anura; family Dendrobatidae; genus Dendrobates; species Dendrobates tinctorius. The sequence continues at coordinate 4,920,000 of NW_027361866.1, forward strand.
GACTCATGACCAAAGGATGATGATGAAAAGGTCATTGTTATTTTATCACAGAGACTGGTTAGAATGTAAAGTTCTGCGGAATATGATGGCGCTATAGAAATAAAGTTATTATTATAATTATTATTATTTAGTCTGCTCATAGTGTCATATAAAAGTACATCCTATGTATAATAATGATAATAATAATTTATATTGTGCAAATAAAGGAAAGATTATCTACAAATGCGCTTCAAAAAAAGAGATGCAAATGTCCGGTGCTGTACTAACTTAGAAGTTGTCTATATTTATTATAATGTGGGTATTTCACCTAAGGTTATTCTTATTTATTATTATAGCGCCATTTATTCCAAGGCATACGTAATAAAAACAAGTGCAGTAATCTTAAACATTACAAGTCACGAGTGGTACAGGAGGAAAGAGGAGCCAATCCGCAGGGTTACTGAGCTCCCCCAGTTATTTTCCCTCGCTTCTTAACAGTACATTAAGGGTTACTCATACTCATGGAGACCCCAGTTATAAGGCAAGGCTTTTCTTCTCCTGGGGAAAAGATTCAATTTTCTGCCTTAGCGTTCACCTAAATAATCTGGGCAAAGTAAAGTGGTAAAGTGGCTTGTTGGCTCCTCTCCTGGCCCTGGGGAGGCTCATGCCATGCCACAGCAGGCCACTCACCCACGGCTCCATTCACAACAGGAGGAGTATATGGAGTATACACGGTTTTTTAAATCTTTTTAGAAATGATGTTTGTTTTGATCTTTTGCAATGTTTTTCTGTCTGTCCATATAAGATACCGTCAAGTGAAAAGAAAAGTCAAATCTGGACTGAAAAATGGCTGGAATATTGCCTGTGGGGAAAAGATTCTGCTATGCAAAATAACCTGCATTTTACGACTGTTAAAAAGCAGTAGAAGGCACAAGACGGGGGATGTTTACTGAATTTGGGTCCTATACAGTCCGGGATTGTGCTCTGTCTGGGGAGGGGGAGAGGCTGAAGTGGCTCTGAGCTACTTGAACAGATCTTTTGAGCACCGCTACCTTGTGCAGCCTCCTCAATCTTTGGGCATTTCTCAGAGGCTAGCGCCCTCTGCTGACGAACTGGAGCAATTTACTCTAGTTATTTTATTTCGGGTGGACGAGATCCACATTGGATGTACTCACTAACTCACTAATGAGCTTTGGACAGAAAGTAGTTGCAGTTAATTAAAGGACTTTGAGTCATTTTAACAAATAATTAAAATTTAAGTTGCAGATGAAATATTTCATTATAGAGATTTTCCTAAGTAGGCAACTGATGGATTTTCACTAACATATAATAATAATAATAATAATAATAATTTTTATTTATATAGCGCCAACATATTCCGCAGCACTTTACAATTAAGCGGGGACATGTACAGACAATAAATTCAATACAAGTTAAGACAATTCAAACAGTGACATTAGGAGTGAGGTCCCTGCTCGCAAGCTTACAATCTACAAGGAAATGGGGGGACACAGTAGGTGAGAAGTGCTTGTTAATCAGGTCTGGCAATTATAATAGGGATTTTCATATAAAGCTGCATGATCCAGTCATCAGCCCGTGTGTTTAAGTGCAATAGACAAGTATCAAGTGCAGTTATCGTGTGCATGGAGGGTGTGGAGACAGATGAATAGTAGGGTGCAGATTCAGAATAATATTTGGAAGGAGGGAACAGGGCAAAGTTAGCTTGCTGAGTAGTTGATGTGGTAGGCTTGTTTGAAGAGATGGGTTTTCAAAGCGCGCTTGAATAGGTCAGGGCTAGGTATCAGTCTGATCGTCTGGGGAAGTGCATTCCAGAGAGCTGGAGCAGCACGAGAGAAGTCTTGGAGACGGAGGTGCGAGGTTCGGATTACGGGGGATGTTAGTCTTAGGTCATTTGTAGAACGGAGGGCACGTGTAGGGCGATAGACAGAGATGAGAGAGGAGATATAAGGCGGTGCAGAACAGTGTAGAGCTTTGTGGGTGAGAGAGATGAGTTTATACTGGACCCTGTAGCGAATAGGTAGCCAGTGTAATGACTGGCACAAGATGGAGGCATCGGTGAAGTGGCTGGACAGAAATATGACCCTGGCTGCCGCGTTCAAGATGGATTGGAGAGGAGAAAGTTTGGTAAGAGGGAGACTGATCAGAAGAGAGTTGCAGTAGTCCAGACGAGAATGAATAAGAGCGACAGTAAGAGTCTTAGCAGTTTCAAAGGTGAGAAAAGGTCGGATTCTGGAGATGTTTTTAATATGCAGGTGACAAGAGCGACTGAGTGATCGGATGTAGGGAGTAAAGGAAAGTTCAGTGTCGAATATGACCCCAAGACAGCGGGCATGCTGCTTGGGAGTTATGGTTGAACCCTCCAGGGTTATTTCGATGTTAGGTAGAGTGAGGTTAGTAGAGGGGAGAAACACAAGAAGTTCAGTTTTGGAGAGATTTAGTTTCAGATAGAGGGAGGACATGATGCTAGAGACAGCAGACAGACAATCCTTGGTATTTTGAATTAGGGTAGGGGTGATGTCAGGGGAAGAAGTGTATAATTGGGTGTCATCGGCATAGAGATGATACTGGAACCCAAATCTGCTGATTGTTTGTCCAATAGGGGCAGTGTATAAAGAGAAGAGGAGGGGGCCTAGGACTGAGCCCTGCGGGACCCCGATAGTAAGGGGATGAGGAGAGGAAGAGGAGCCAGAAAAAGATACAGTGAAGGAGCGGTCAGAGAGGTAGGAGGAGAACCAGGAGAGGGCTGTGTCCTTGAGGCCTATAGAGCGGAGCATAGTGAGGAGAAGCTGGTGATCCACAGTGTCAAATGTGGCAGAGAGGTCCAGGAGAATCAGCAGGGAGCAATGACCTTTCGATTTAGCTGTTATTAGATCATTAGAGACTTTAGTGAGGGCAGTTTCAGTAGAGTGTAAAGAGCGGAAACCAGATTGTAAGGGGTCTAGAAGAGAGTTATCCGAGAGATAGCGGATTAGACGGGAGTGGACCAAGCGTTCCAGGAGTTTAGAGATGAAGGAAAGGTTAGAGACAGGTCTGTAGTTAGCAGTGCAGTTCTGGTCCAGGGATGGCTTTTTAAGTAAAGGGGTTATGATGGCATGTTTAAATGAGGAGGGAAATATACCTGAAGAAAGAGAGAGGTTAAATACAGTATTTTAGTCAGGTGAGTGGTGACCACTGGTGAGAGAGACTGCAGGAGCTGTGAAGGAATGGGGTCACTGTTGCAGGTTGTAGGCCGAGCAGAAGCGAGGAGCTTGGAAACTTCTTCTTCTGAAACAGGCTCAAAGATGTCTAGTGAGCTTGAGGTGCGGCAGGGAAGGGGATCCAGACACTGAGGAGATTGGGCTGAGATATCCTGATGGATGTGGTTGATTTTTTCTAGGAAATAAGTGGCCAGATCCTCACCGCTGAGGTTGGTGATGGGGGCCTGTACTTTAGGTTTCAGGAGGGAGTTTAAGGTTTCAAAAAGTCGTCTTGGGTTGTTGGATAGTGAGGTGATGAGGGTGGTGAAGTAGGATTGTTTGGCCAGATGAAGGGCAGAGTTATAGGTTTTGAGCATGAACTTATAGTGGGTGAAGTCTTCTGCTAAGAGAGATTTTCTCCACTGCCGCTCTGCACACCTTGAGCAGTGCTGAAGAAAGCGTGTTTGCGTTGTGTGCTAAGGAAGTACAATTTCCAGGATACATTTCTGAATTGCAAACATTTTTCCTTGCAGAGCGCACTGTTGCTAGGTGCTGTCCAGGTGCTCAGGTGTTTTATTAAAAGGAATTCTCTGAGAATAGAAAAAAATATGTTTGATTAAAAATAATTCCTAAATACCTTTAATTAGAAAATCACACTGGTTTAATTTAGGGAGGTAATTGGTATAGTACAATATAATGGCTGCCATCTTGTTACACCGGTGAGCACGTGGAGTTGGAAGCTCTGCCCCTTCCTATATGTGTAGGATAATATACACACAGTGAATATTCTGATCTAAAACTGGAGATAGAACGGGTGGTGAGCTAAGAAGAGGCCGCTCACACTACTGTCATCCCCTTCTTTCTGATGTAATACTGGAAATACCCTTGGTGCTGAGATAAGTAGAGGATGCTCACACTACTGTCCTGTTTTGAATTCTTTTTCTGGCCTCCCTCTGGTTATTACTGAAGGTAGTGGAGCTGGTCATATTGACAGAGGGGTTGCGAGTTCTCTTTCTGGGCTCCCTCTGGTGGTTACTGGAGGTAATGGAGCTGATCTGATTGACAGAGGCTTGCCACCTGATAATGAGGATGACGATTGGAGATCTGGGGTTTCAGATTGAGATTTAAGACAGCCCACTCCCTCTATCTCTGCTGGTGATTTTCTTCCTGTGCCTTCAGAGGTCTGATGTCTCCTGCTCTGTCCCTGCATGATTCAGCTAAGTGGTTCGTTTGCTTTTCTGTTTGCATTTGATCTGGTTTTGTCTATCTCTGCTTTGTGCGGGTCAGCCAGCTCCGGCTGGGGCTGTGCTGAATCACCGCACATATGTTACTGCTTGTGCCAGTTTGTTTTGTCCCTTGCTATATTGGTCTCTTTTTGCTTTGCTTTCAGAATATACCAGAGTGCTGATATAGTGGGGGCGAAGTCGTTCAACTTCAGTGTTTTTGTGCATCAGACGTGTTGGACTTTTTGCAGGGTTTTTTTGCATGATTGCAAACAGTGTCTTTCCTTTCCTGTCCTGTCTAGTCAGTGTGGGCCCCATCATTTGCTCAGTCTATTTTCCTACCTGCATTTGTGTTTTCATCTTGTCTCACCGACAATATATGTTTGGGGGCTGTCTATTCCTTTGGGGTCTGCTCTTGGGCAGTTTAGATTTCCCCTTTCTTGCTTTAAGCTTAGTTTGCTCTCCGGCTGTGCCGAGGTGTCTGGGATCATCGTAGGTATGCTCCACGGCTACTGCTAGTTGTGTGGATAGGATCAGGGGTCTGCAGTCCGCTTAGTTGCCAACCTCTCTGGTTTTCTGTGGCTTGGCCTGGGCCTGCTATCCTCATCGGTGACCCATTCATAACACTGTCCACCTTGTTTATCTAATATTGGAGACACAAAGGGTGCTGAACTAAGAAGAGGCTGCTCACACAGCTATCCTTCCCTTCTCCCTGACCTAATACTGAAGATACTCTTGCTGTCCTAACCCTCTGTCTAAGCTAATTTTGATGACACAGGGGTGCTGAGGTAAGAAATGGCTGCTCACTCAGCTGTCCTCTCTGTCTTCTGATCTAATGCTGGACATGCCAGGACTGCTGAGGTATGAAGATGCTCCTCACACTGCTGTTCTCCCTGTGCATCTGAGCTCATATTGGAGACACCAGGGGTACTGAGGTAAGAAGAAGCTGCTCACACTGCTATCCACCTGGTCTCTCTAATTTAATGCTAGAGATACCAGGGGTGCTTAAGTAAGAAGAATTTGCTCATACTGCTTTCCATCATGTCTATCTAATCTAATATTGGAGATACCAAGGATTCTGATGTAAGAAGAGGTTGCACAAACTGCTATCTATCCTGTGAATCTGATCTAATATTGGAGAAACCAGGGGTGCTGAAGAAGGAAAAGGCTGCTCACACGGCTGTCCTTCCCTTCTTTCTAATATAATACTGAAGATACCCTTGCTATCCTCCCCCTCTGTCTAAACTAATTCTAATTATACAGAAGTTCTGAGGTAAGAAGAGGCTCCTCACACTGCTTTTCTCTCTGTGTATCTGATCTAATATTGGAGACACCAGGGGTGCTGAGGTAGGAAGAAACTGCTCACACTATTGTCCACCTTGTCTTCCTAATGTAATAGAAGAGATACCAGGGGTGCTGAGGTAAGAAGAGTCTGCTCACACTTCTGTCCATCCTGTGTATCTGATCTACAGTAATATTGGAGATATCAGAAATGCTGAGATAATAAGAGGCAGCTCACACTGCTGCTCATCATGTCTTTATAATCTAATGCTGGAGATGCCAAGGATGCAAAGGTAAAAAGAGGCTGCTCACAATGATGTCCAGGTTAAGGGAACACAGGGCAGGGAAGGGAAGCAAAAGGCCAGAAAAAGCCATACACCTGGCAAATGCTATTGAGAACTCTGCTATTAGAAGTGGAAAGGAAGAACAAAGACAAAAGAATCTAAACAATAAAAATATTGGAGAAAGAGAAGCCAATCAAAAACTAAAATGTTTCTATAATAATGCACAAAGCATGGGCAACAAACAAGGAGAACTGGAACTGCTAACACAGGAAAATAAATATGATGTCATTGGAATCACTGAAACTTGGTGGGACGATACACATGATTGGAATACAAGACTAGAAGGATACAACTTATTTGCAAGAAACAGACTTGATAAACGAGGAGGAGGTGTTGCATTGTATGTTAGAAACGCATATATCTGCACAGAGATTGAAGCTTCAGAGACTGGGAGTTCTGTGGAAACTGTTTGGGTAAGAATACAAGGACAGAACAATGGAAAGGACACCATTGTAGGCATTTACTACAGGCCGCCTGTGCAAGCTGAAGATATTGATGAACTCTTTATGCATCAAATGGCCAAGTTCTCCAAAAAATATGACATAGTTGTCATGGGAGATTTCAACTATCCAGACATTTGTTGGGAATCTCTCTCAGGCAAAACTAACAGGGCAAGGAAATTCTTATCCTCTCCTGCTGACAACTTTATCTTCCAAAAGGTAAAGGAGAAAACAAGGGGATCTGCTACCTTGGATCTAATCCTTATAAACAGGGAGGAAATGTAGTCCAGTCAAAATACGGTTTGACCCGGATCAAATTCCAAGAAAGCGTTTTAAGATTTCTTTTATTACTGTTATATGTGGGGAACAACATATTAAAAGCTTTCCAAAATTTGATCACCACAAAGGTCCTAACTATGACATCATAAGACGATGACAGCCATCGCACAAAAAATAACGAATATTTCCCTATTTCAAAGCTGTAGCTTTAGGTTACAGAAGAGTTTGCATTTTGTATACTATATATTTTCATATAACAATTTTTATACAATGTTTTATACTAACTACATGGACAGGCGAGGTCATGACGTCATCAATGACATCATGACATATATGTACATTTCTAGAAATTATAGAATTAATACACAGTGCATTTTAAGACCTAATTCATCACTGAATAAGCGTGTCAGGTCAATAGTCACTATTTTCATCATCAGACACTGCTTCCTCACTCATATTGTCACAATGCCCTTCTTGACATGGTCCGCATACCCGTGAACAGGTAAGTCCGTGTCTTTTGCAAGTGCACCGAAGTGTACTACAACCACGAGAACAAAGAACAATTGCAGTGAATATTTTCAGAAGTGTTTCTGGCGCGGATGAAGCATCCATCATCACTGGAACTAGACTGTTGTTCTGCAATTCCCATCCCCATTCAGTAGTGTCCATGGCCTCACCATGGTCCATCCAAAGCATCACTTGGAGGTAACTCTGAAGGGCATGATACTTCATTGCAGAGGAGGTTGGTGGCAGTCGTTTAGGTGTAACAAAGATTTTGGCTGAACCAACTTTTTTGCAGAGAGTAGAATACCTTATCGCAGACAGATTGTCTCCAGGTTTGCCCCCGAACAATGCCACCATCGCTTTACACCCAGCGCCTTCAATCTCAGCTCTGTTTTTGTTAGGTGTGGAAAAGATTTTAGCACAGCTATTTAAGACCGAGTCTCCATTCAAAACCTTGTGTAGACCAAGTTTTTTTCCGATTCCAAAAACCGCAGAAGTGGTATCGCAACCCGTGAATGCATGAAGGAACAGAAGACTGCTGCAGACATGGTTTCCCAGGAACTTCTTCATAACCTTAATGTTGTATACTGTTGCAGGACTCCCTTTATCCGAGTAGAAATAAAGCTTGTTGCCATCGCTGGTTGAAGCGTCATGAAGTAACAACACCAAAAGATCTGTATCTTCACCAATGAGACTAGTACTTTTGTTGGATGACATTGACACTGCTGCCTTAACAATCTCCACATCTGCATCCCCCTCTGATTGTATTGCGTGGCAACCTCTGTCATTCATGCGCTGTGAAACGAGATTGATAAGAGACTGTTTGTTCTCCACATTCGAAAGGAAGTCCTCCTTTTTCCCGACAAATTTCGTTCCTTCAGCAATGTTCACTTTGTTACTTGTTCGTTTTTTGCGCTGTCGCTGATGGGTAATGTCCTTAGTGTTTGTTCCTCCAATGTAACCATCAAATACTATCGTAGCCTGACCATAGTGCTTTAGTGTGAAAGATGCATAGTCTTCACCAATTGAACAATATGTCTTTCCTCATGACCACTTCAGTCGATGGAGAAGAGAACCTCCATCAAGAACATAATGTTCCACTTCTGGTACATCCTTGAGTACTGCGTCATCTGAACTCTGTTCTTTTATAGCAGCCATCAGTTGTGCTTTGTTTGGTTTGCGTAAGAGATGTTTTGCCTCAAAGAGGGATGGTGGGTATGGTGAAAGTTCATAGGCCATCACCTCATCAAGGGAAAGATCAGCAGTTTGAGACACCACAAGAAACCTTTGGAACAAAAGAACGAGGTCTATTGTTTTGTCCTTAGCAACGTCAATAGCCTCACTGGATGCCAGGGTCTTGGCTTTCATTGACTGCTTGCACTTAACTGAAAACAGTGATTGACCGTCCATTGTTGCCACTATTTCTCTGCCAATGGTGAACAGGTTATGGACATTCACATCCTTATTTGCATTGACACCGGTGATAATGTTGCAAAGAGACACTTCATCAGAGAAAGGTGAAAAGGTCTCGAGTTTATCTGCAATTTTCTCCAGGTCTTCACGATCTCTTCTCATCCTTGACGTTCTTGCCTCCTTGTGTTGTTCACTGGTGACAAAGCTCTGCCGAGTGAAACACTGCATTGTATCACTGTAGGAAGAGGACACTGGCACAGACAGAGTCCACAAGGCCCTCTGATGTTCGGACATTCCACTTCCTCTGGTGAGTCCTCCTACAGTTTTTAGGGAGCGCATCAGAGCTTGCTCGATGACTAGGTCGCAACCCAGGCCTGCCCAGTACTGATCAGTCCACCTTACAACATGCAAGCCATTCATAAATCTATGGAAGACTGATGGCATATCATCTTTTAGAGTGGTCATAGACTGGAGGTAAAGGTAGGCGGCCTTCACATAGTTCCCATGCCCAGCAGCTGCAAGAATGGGCAAACATTCGGCTACAGCATGAAGGTGCATCAGCCAGGATCCTGTACGATCGGCCTCGATAAGCTCCCTTGCAATTCCAACCATCTGTTGGTAATTCAGCCATAGTTTACTGGTGCGAGAGTGAGCGGATAATCCATTTCTTTTGGTGGACAAGAGGTGGACAATTTCACTAAGGCAGGTAGAAGTGATGACCGAATTCAAGTCACTCTCCCCTGTCAGTGTCCGAGCATACAACTGCTCAAGTTCTTGCAACAGGTCTGCAAAACCGGGATGGTTGCAAAGTACTTTGTCTGCAACTTGCTGAGTAAGACACTGATCAAGGAGGAGATGGCCACGAACTGAACGCTGAACTGCCTTTCCAGTCATGATGTGTTGCACAGCATTGTCACCCTAAATTGTTCCCAAGATCTTTTTGATTCCACTCCCATCCATCAACATTCCTATGGCACCCATAAGATTAATCAATGTGTGGAAGCTCCCGAGCATCAGGACAACATCTCGAACCGGGCTGTCTTCAGGCACCTCGTGTTTGATTTCTGACGCTTTCCAGTAGAGTGGCTGATCGAATGTAACAACTGCAGCGGATCGGTGTTTATCAGCAAGGTTGCACAGATACTCAAGAGTAGAGAAGATGCATGACTTGTCTCCGGAATACATGTCAATGATGGGCAGGAAGATTACCGAAGACGACCCCGGATGATCACAGTCTTTATGTAGCATGTGCATCATTCCATTCCATCTCGGTGCAGGCTGTTTGAAGCGTAAAGACATCTCCCACAATACATCAACACGATGGTCAATGGCGTCGAGAAATGGCAAGGGCTTGAATTTTATGTTTCGGCGAGTGTGTTTTGCGAAACGGTATTCCCTTACATCAATTCTGCTTTGCTCAACTATCTCCAAGTCCGCAGTCTTCCGTCTGAGAACAGTGCGACTGACCTTCCTTCCTGGAGTCACAGTAGCTACCATCCCCATGCCGTGGAAAGTCCCCTTCCCATCTAACGTGATTATATTATGATCGACGTTGTCCGCAGCGAACAGCAGTGCCGTATCCAGTCTGTCTATGGTACCACCGAGTACATCCTGACCAACAGAAGCAGCAGCGTTTTCCTCGAATCACTGAACTTCCGAATATGATGAACAATAACCCATGGCTGAAAGACTGTCTACAAGAAATCGAGACCTGAAATGATGATGGAGCTGGACTGCTAACCCAAGCTGCAATGGAGCTACTGCAGCCCTGGGACACACAGCCTGAACAATTGATTGTCCAATGCTTGCGACCTTCCTGTGAATGTCCTTTCCAACGAAGAGGGTTTCAAGCAAGGAAAGCAAACTCAGGGGGAGATAATCTAAGGCAGATTGACATTCAAGCGAAGAAGTCTTCGGATATTCATCAGTTGAAGATGGGATCTTAGACTTGATATCGCTCTTGATTAGTTTGGCCGCAGTCTCTATGATGGCTCTCTTCTGGGCTTCTTCATCCGTTTCCTGACTACGGAAATAGTCCCTCAAGATTATTCTGGTCTTTTCACGGAACGTTACAATGTTAGGCAACCCTTCACACTCTGCTATGAATAGCGAATCGCCATACCTCTCCTCCAGCCTATACCTCAGCCATTTATTCCTATAGGCAGCACTGTCTCCTTCTACAAGATACTCCGTCATTTTATTTGCAAGATCTGTGACAGTCAGTTGCTCTTCATCGTTGTCCTCGAGAAATGCACACATTCTCAAGAACGCTTGCTCTTGGTCCATGTTAATCAGCCTCCGTACCTTCCGCAGTTTCTTTGTAGTAGATCCACCACCATGATGCATAGAAATTCCTTAATTTGTCCGAAAGTTCATGTCACATGAACGATGATACAGACAGTCTGCAGCATGTAAGTCCTTCCCAAAGTACGCGATTCTCCCTTGAATGGTGATTGCCCAGTCATCATTACGCTGTTTGCAATGTGACGAGATGGACCTTACAAATCCATCTGTTTTAACAAAGCTATAGTCATCGAAATCACTACTAGATCTTGTCTTCACCACTTCATGTCCACAGAAGAAACACTGCGTCGTACTATCATAGGATCCAGTAGACACCCGTGTACCTCTCTTGGCAGGTGAACGATGAACGGAAGTAGCTTTCTTATGCAACTCTATTTGCTTCTTGTTTATGTAGTTCATACGACATCTCTTGTGCACCACTGCTACAGCAGCTACCACAGTGCTAACGCCCCTCTCAATACTGGCTTTATTGATCCCTTCAGCTCCTTTCACACCAATCACCACTCTTTCTCCGTCATCTTCTACTTCATGGCTGCATAAGGGGCAAGTTTCTTGACTTTCCATCACTCTCAGCTCTGTAAAAGAAGATAAATAAATCGTTAAATAATAAATATAATAATAGTAGTAATTATTAAAGAAATATGATAGACACTGAAAGGCAAGTCGCATTTAACATTTTACAGCTTTGACGGCCATATTCTTTGACGTCACATTTGGACCCTTTGTGGTAACCCTATCTTGGTAAACTTTTAGTATGTTTTTCCCTACATGTAATACTACCAAAAAAAACAATAAAAGGCTTTCTTGGAATTTGTTCAGGGTAAAGGATTTTTTTTCCTATTTTGACTGGACTAATGGTTGAGGAGGTAAAAGTGGCTGGGACCCTAGGAGGTAGCGACCAAGCTATTTTAGAATTTTGGATAACTAGAGGAGGAAGACCTGTGAAGACTCAGACGTCAAGGTTAGATTTCAGAAAGGCAGATTTTAAGGGATTCAGAAAGAGAATTGGAGGGATCCAATGGCTGGATATTCTTAAAGACAAAAATGTCCAGGAAGGATGGGAAATCTTGAAAAATGAAATTCTCAAAGCACAATTGTTATCAATTCCAAAAAGAGGGAAGAATAGGAAGCATTTAAGGAAACCAGGATAGATGAACACAGAACTTAAGCACATGCTAAAAAGGAAGAAAGAAATGTTTATAAAATGGAAAGAGGGAGGCATATCTAAAGAATAATATTATGCTGTCTGCAGAACCTGCAGGGCAAAAATCAGATTAGTAAAGCTGACAATGAATTGAGGCTTGCAAAAGACATCAAAAGCAATAAAAAAGGATTTTGGGGATATGTCAAAAGTAAAAGAAAAGTCAAAGATGCTATAGGATTTTTACAGGATGAAAATGATGAAATGGTAAGACAGGATGTTGAGAAGGCCGAACTTTTAAATTCCTATTTTGCACCTGTTTTCTCTCAGAAACGAAATGTAACATCAACTGTTCTTCACTGTCCTATTAAGGGAATAGAAGAATCCAGGATATCTATAAACAGAAAGATAATGAGGAAACACTTAGCTAACCTAAATGAATTCAAGTCTCCAGGTCCAGATGAATTACACCCCAGAGTACTGAAGGAGATAGCAGAAGAAATTTTTGAACCCCTCTCCATAATCTTTGAAAATTCTTGGAGAACAGAAGTCCCAGAAGATTGGAGAAGAGCAAATGTTGTTCCTATCTTCAAAAAGGGAAAGAAGGTGTACCCAGGCAACTATAGGCCGGTGAGTCTGACTTCAGTACCAGGAAAGATCTTTGAACAAATTATAAAACAACATGTATGTCAGTACCTGGATAAGAATGAAGTGATTAAACAGAGTCAGCATGGGTTTGTAACTACTAAGTCATGCCAGACTAACTTAATTTCCTTCTATGACAGAATCACTGATTGGGTGGTTCAGGGAAATGCTGTAGATATAGTATATCTTGACTTCAGCAAAGCATTTGACAAAGTATCTCACACAATCCTTATTGAAAAAATGACTAGGTATGGAATGGACAAGGCAACTGTTAGGTGGATTCATAACTAGCTTAGTGATCGGACCCAAATAGTGGTTGTAAATGCCTGAACATCCAGTTGGAAGAATGTCTCAAGTGGGGTACCACAGGGCTCTGTCCTGGGCTCTGTATTGTTCAACATCTTTATCAATGATTTAAATGAAGGAATTGAGGGTAAACTGATTAAATTTGCTGATGACACAAAGCTAGGAGGGATAGCTAATACTGGAGAAGAGAGAGAGAGAGGATTCAAAAAGATATAAATAAACTGGAGCAGTGGACAGCAACTAACAGAATGGTTTTTAACAGGGAAAAATGCAAGGTACTACATCTGGGCAATAAAAATGAAAAAAGCATATACAGAATGGGAGGAATAGGGCTAAGCAACAGCACATGTGAAAAAGACTTGGGTATACTAATAGATCACAGACTGAATATGAGTCAACAGTGTGATTCAGCAGCAAAAAAGGCAAATGCAATTCTGAGATGTATTAACAGAAGCATACAGTCTAGATCACGTGAAGACATTATTGCCCTCTACTCCTCTTTGGTCAGACATTATCTGGAATACTGTGTCCAGTTTCGGGCGCCACATTTTAAAAAAGACATCAACAAACCGGAGCAAGTTCAGAAAAGAGCGACCAGAATGGTGACCGGTCTGCAAACCCTGTCTTATGAGGAAAGGTTGCAGGATTCGGGAATGTTTAGCTTGCAAAAGAGAAGATTGAGAGGAGACTTAATACCTGTCTACAAATACAGTGGGGAAAAAAAGTATTTAGTCAGTCAGCAATAGTGCAAGTTCCACCACTTAAAAAGATGAGAGGCGTCTGTAATTTACATCATAGGTAGACCTCAACTATGGGAGACAAACTGAGAAAAAAAAATCCAGAAAATCACATTGTCTGTTTTTTTTTCATTTTATTTGCATATTATGGTGGAAAATAAGTATTTGGTCAGAAACAAAATTTCATCTCAATACTTTGTGATATATCCTTTGTTGGCAATGACAGAGGTCAAATGTTTTCTGTAAGTCTTCACAAGGTTGCCACACACTGTTGTTGGTATGTTGGCCCATTCCTCCATGCAGATCTCCTCTAGAGCAGTGATGTTTTTGGCTTTTCGCTTGGCAACACGGACTTTCAACTCCCTCCAAAGGTTTTCTATAGGGTTGAGATCTGGAGACTAGCTAGGCCACTCCAGGACCTTGAAATGCTTCTTACGAAGCCACTCCTTCGTTGCCCTGGCGGTGTGCTTTGGATCATTGTCATGTTGAAAGACCCAGCCACATTTCATCTTCAATGCCCTTGCTGATGGAAGGAGGTTTGCACTCAAAATCTCACGATACATGGCCCCATTCATTCTTTCATGTACCCGGATCAGTCGTCCTGGCCCCTTTGCAGAGAAACAGCCCCAAAGCATGATGTTTCCACCACCATGCTTTACAGTAGGTATGGTGTTTGATGGATGCAACTCAGTATGATTTTTCCTCCAAACACGACAAGTTGTGTTTCTACCAAACAGTTCCAGTTTGGTTTCATCAGACCATAGGACATTCTCCCAAAACTCCTCTGGATCATCCAAATGCTCTCTAGCAAACTTCAGACGGGCCCGGACATGTACAGGCTTAAGCAGTGGGACACGTCTGGCACTGCAGGATCTGAGTCCATGGTGGCGTAGTGTGTTACTTATGGTAGGCCTTGTTACATTGGTCCCAGCTCTCTGCAGTTCATTCACTAGGTCCCCCCGCGTGGTTTTGGGATTTTTGCTCACCGTTCTTGTGATCATTCTGACCCCACGGGGTGGGATTTTGCGTGGAGCACCAGATCGAGGGAGATTATCAGTGGTCTTGTATGTCTTCCATTTTCTAATTATTGCTCCCACAGTTGATTTCTTCACTCCAAGCTGGTTGGCTATTGCAGATTCAGTCTTCCCAGCCTGGTGCAGGGCTACAATTTTGTTTCTGGTGTCCTTTGACAGCTCTTTGGTCTTCACCATAGTGGAGTTTGGAGTCAGACTGTTTGAGGGTGTGCACAGGTGTCTTTTTATACTGATAACAAGTTTAAACAGGTGCCATTACTACAGGTAATGAGTGGAGGAAAGAGGAGACTCTTAAAGAAGAAGTTACAGGTCTGTGAGAGCCAGAAATCTTGATTGCTTGTTTCTGACCAAATACTTATTTTCCACCATAATATGCAAATAAAATGAAAAAAAAACAGACAATGTGATTTTCTGGATTTTTTTTTCTCAGTTTGTCTCCCATAGTTGAGGTCTACCTATGATGTAAATTACAGACGCCTCTCATCTTTTTAAGTGGTGGAACTTGCACTATTGCTGACTGACTAAATACTTTTTTCCCCACTGTATCTAAAGGGCTGCCACATTGTAGAAGGATCATCTTTATTCTCATTTGCACAAGGAAAGACTAGAAGCAATGGGATGAAATTGAATGGGAGGAAACACAGATTAGATATTAGAAAAAACTTTTTGACAGTTAGACTGATCAATGAGTGGAACAGGCTGCCACAAGAAGTGGTGAGTAGAGTTGAGCGACTTTAGTCGGTTCGGGTTTCATGAAACAAAATTTGTTTCAGATGAAACTGGTCCGACTAGAGCAAAAAAAGTCGGAGTTTCGTCCGAAACCCGACCCCAATGCATGTCAATGGGGAATAAAAGTCGGCATTGAGTGGATGAATGTCATCCGCTCAATGCCGGCTTTTGTTCCCCATTGACTTGCATTGGGGTCGGGTTTCGGACGAAACTCCGACTTTTTTTGCTCTAGTCGGACCAGTTTCATCTGAAACAAATTTTGTTTCATGAAACCCGATCCAACTAAAGTCGCTCAACTCTAGTGGTGAGTTCTACTTCAATGGAAGTCTTCAAACAGAGGCTGGACAGACATCTGTCTGGGATGATTTAGCGAATCCTGCTTTGAGCAGGGAGTTGGACCATATGGCCCAGGAAGTCCCTTCCAACTCTACGATTCTATGATTCTATGAATAGAGTTGAGGTAGATGAGACTTGAAAAAGTGCTTTTTGCTTTGTCATGTCAAAAGCACTTTAGACTTATTTGCATATTGATTCAAATGGCAATTTCTCAGTAAGCTAAAGATAGGGATGGAACTGACTTTGCAAGCACTTCAAGCACAAAGAAACATCTTTTTTTGGGGGGGTCAAATCCTGCTAAAAGATTCAATTTAATTTGCGCTTTTACCGTTTTCTTTTTTGTCTTGTGGTATTCGTTAACTTTTTTTTGTTTATTTTTGCACCAATTTTCATCTTTCATTTTTATCTCTCAACTTTTTTGTTGCCTTTTTAGAGCAAAAAATTACATATACTCCTAAGATGTCACAACATTTTTATCTATACATAAAATCATTCCAGGTAGAGACTGAAGTATATCTACGCAATGAAACTTGTGACTTTTTTAAAAAGTCACAATTGATGAATCAGTTGAAAAAGTCTGAAAACTTTAACCCTTGCCCACAATATTAAAAACAAGCAAACACATATAAAACTGACTTAAAGGCACATACTAAAAGGGAGAATAAAGCTCAAAATAAAAAAACACAAAAAAACAGCAAGAACTAGACGAAAAAAGAGCAAATGGGCCATATACGTTCTATTCCTGGAGAACCTCTTTAAAGGAGCTAATATGTAGTTCATATCTGCACCTCCTAATCATAAATCGGGACAAATCTCTAAATTTGAGTATGGGGTTGATGATATTTTTCACCTCTCATGAGTTTAGTCTTAAAAATGTAAGTTTTCTTCTAAAAAATTATCATCTGATATGTCACTGATTTACTGTATATGAAAAGACCATATTGCTGATGTTTGTAATCTTGGACCTCTTCTGATTCTTAGAAGAAAATATCCCATTTACCGTATATTTAAGACCCAAGGAATTCTGTTACAAGAAACCTAACACAATTTTGTGAGCAAACTGCAATATCATTTATTTGAATAGACCTCAGCTTTAAATATTGTGTTAGATCTTCAATAACAGAAATCTATGAACATTGCCAAAGGGGTTTAAGTGATGTATATTGGGTCCTTTCAATCTGGAAATCAGTAATGGTTCAATGTAGTCTACTTCGGCAATGTGATCTTTTGTGTATTGCTGACAAATATGTTACTTATGATTAGATTTCCCATTCAATGATCTTGGTGTATTTATATATTTATTAACTGCATTCTGTTCTATAGTGTTTGTGTATATGAATGCTGCTGAATAGTGGATTTATACATGATTATGTTATGCACCTGTCTCATGTTCAGGGTGGTGGACTCCAATCTTCCCCTATGGCTACTGCCCTCTACTATGCTCCATGTTAGGCTTTATAAGTTGCTATCTGGACAACATCCTATTCTTCTCCAGGGACCTAGACTCTCACCGCCTTCATGTTTTCTATCTGCTGAAGATACTCTGACATTGCTATCTATATGTTAAATTGGGGAAATATCTCTTTGAGCGCGATGAACTGCCATTCATCAGCTACTTCGTCCAATCTCCAGATCTACCTATGAATGCAGGGAAAGTTTCTGATAATTTATATTTGCTACAACCTGTTGGTATAAAAGCCCTTCAAAGATTACCTGGCTATGCAAATAATTACCGCCAGTTTATTAAAAACTACTCTCAGGTGATTCCTCCTCTAGTGGCTCTAACTCAAAAGGGTCCTAATTCCTGAAACTGGTTGGATTCTGCTATCTAAGCTTTCCAAGAACCTTAATTTACTCTTCAGCTCCTGTCCTATGTCATCCAGATTTCCCCCAAACCATTTTTCAATGAAATGGATGCTTCTGCTTGTTGCAGGAGTAGTTGTCTCACAAAATTCCTGTGGATCTAGAAAGCATCCCTGCAGATTCTTGTCCCAAAATTTTTCTCCAGCAGAGCATTCTATTACCGTTACGTAATATTAGCTCTTGAGGATTGATGTCATGTACTTGAAGGAGCTATGTTCCTAGTGGCCATCTAGACTGAAAACAAATTTGTGAAATATCTTATGTCTGCTCATATGCTGAATCCCCACCAGATTTGATGGTCACTGTTCTTCTCACAGCTTGATTTCATTATCACCTACCATTCTGCCAAGAAAAACTGCAGTGCTGATGCCCCATCCACATCCTTTGATGTTTGTGATGTCTCAGAAGATGTGCTGTCATATGTAAGTGAACCTGAACATATCCTTGTCACAATTTCTGCTCCCTCCAATTCTCCACCTAATGGACGATTTTGTCTCAAAATTATTTGCCGAAAACTCTTATCATGGGGCCATTCTTCTCTGCTCTTTAACCGCAAAGGAATTAAATGAAATACTGAACTTCTTTCTTAGTTATATTCTAGGCCTAAATGGAAATCAAAATGGAAATAAGATATCAAAGAATTCACAGTATCTTGCCCTCAGTGTTCACAGTTCAAACCCTCATGTCAAGCAAGCGCTTCTCAATCCTCTCAAACCTCTCTCTATATCACAAGAGTCTTGTTCTGAGATTTCCTTTGACTTTGTTAAAGATCTTTCTTTATTTTTTTAATCTATTTTCCAGTTCCTCTTATCTCCCAGCTCATATAGTTTCTGACCATGGTGTGGAATTTGGTTACAGGTTCTGGAGGGTGTTCTGCAAGAACATAAAAGTCTTCTTGGACTTCTCAGTAGAGATGAGCGACTTTGGCTTTTATAGGGTCGAGTCGGGTTTCGTGAAACCCGACTTTCTCAAAAGTCAGGTCAAACGAATTCGGCCGACTATAGGGAAAAGTCGGGGGTCCGACTGAAACACGAAACCCAATGCAAGTCAATGGGGAAGCAAAGTCGGCAGGGAGTGGAGGACAGTATACACACCTACAGTGCCCATTTGAATGCCAAAAACATCAATTCTTATAACTGAAGCTTGTCAACCTTAATTTACTTCATAATACTATTTACGCACTGAAAAATGGGGGTTATTTGGCTAAAGTTGTTGGGGGGTAGGGCTGGCTCTAGGTTTTCGTGTGCCCTGAGCCAAAGAGTGCCCCTTTAACACATACCACAACTCATGATGCTCCGATACGGCAGAGAAATAGTGGTATAGTACAATGAACAATACTTCACTTTTTACATCTCATGACTGATATCGATTTTACATTCTCCAATAGCTCCAAAAACGGACAGTATATTCCTCCATACAGTATTATGGGCACCGCATAGTGCGCTATACAGAGTAATGAGGCCCATATATTTCTCCATACAGAATCATTGGTCCCTCCACCCGGGAAACCACAACGATGCCACCTAAAGAAAAGATGCACACATTTAAACCTTTGTCGATCCTGTGTGTGGTGTGGTATGTCCGTTTGTAGTTGTGCTAGCGATTTCTCAGCTTTATTCCGTTAGCGACCGAGACTCCGGCATGCCCCTGCGGTATGCGTCAAGCTTACTAGAGGGATACGCGAGGCCCTGGCACGTTAGATCAAGCAATAACAGGTCTATCATGCCCTTACATGTCCGGGGCTGCATTCGCGCTACACTGAAAGGACCAGCTTTTGTCGCTTACAGATGCAGATAACCCGCTGAACACCGTTAGTGATGGGGATCTGGGATTCCAATTATTCCCCGCGAATGAGGATTTCCCAGTAAGTGCAGGTCAACCGCCATTCCGGAATTAGGCCTAACCAGCATTCCAGAAAAAATGAAAAAATTACGTGTCCAAACCACAGGTGCTGTAGCTTGCTTAACAGCTCGGCAGCCGTTCTGAGGCCCAGTATGGATTCTACAACATTGTAGAAAGTTGATAAAGGGTACAGATTCACCGGATAACACGTATATATGTAGCATAGTTTACACATTAAAAACCTATGTTTATATATCAGGAGGCAGGCTCAGATGGTTTCAGGCCCAGTATGGATTAGACGTGATTGGACAAAGGTGAGAAAGGGTACCGTATCACCGGATAACTGGTATGTATTGCATAGTTTACACATTAAAAACCTATGTCTATAGATCAGGAGGCAGGCTCAGACGGTCTCAGGCCCAGTATGGATTAGACGTGATTGGACACAGGTGAGAAAGGGTACCGTATCACCGGATAACTGGTATGTATAGCATAGTTTACACATTAAAAACCTATGTCTATAGAGCAGGAGGCAGACTCAGACGTTCTCAGGCCCAGTATGGATTTGACCAGATTGTACAAAGTTGAGAAAGGGTACTTTATCACTGGATAGCAGGTATATATAGCATAGTTTAAACATTTCAAATCTCCGTGTTCTCAGTATGGATTAGACAACAATCTAAAAAGTAGAAAAAAGGAAATGTATTTGAAGCGTACACCAGTATACACTTTTGGTGGTATTTTTAAATCTTCATATATATTTCTGTGTCAGTAAGACAGTCCAGCCTCTCCGCAATAGGAAATGAGATGCATACAATTACTGACATAAAGTCTAGTGAGTGCAGAAAGCTAGGAATTACTAATCACGGGAAAAACTTAATTAAATTAATTTGTGTGTGGAGACAGCGAAAACATTTCTTTGTGAAGAAAGTGTTGCTGTATCGCAGTACCATTGATCCCATCACCGTTACTCATCTCCATCAAATTTTTATCACAGGGAGAGATGTAAACATGGTGCTCACTGCCTATCATGATCTGACACGTAACTTTGGAGTGCAAAAGCCAGAAGCCAAAGGCCGTAGGCCATTCTATTGGATTGGCATGAGAGGGCACATTTAAAAATGTGCGCCGGAATGTCACACGTCTGTGAGTAGGAAAACTGTGAAACCTGATGATAAACCACCACTGCATGTAATTGTGAGTCGACGTCCATAAGAAATGGAAGCCATTGATCATCTGAAGCTAGAGCCCGGCCAGTGGGACAGGGCATAGCTATGTCTTGACCATCATCTATCAGTTCAACAAATTTGTAGTGGCAGTCCCAGTGAAGGATTTGACAGCCCCGACTACACAGCGGAGGAGCTGCCCAAGCAAGGGGGGCATACTCGTGGGCATCGGTACTGGCACTGGGCCCCTCATAGTACGGTGGTGTGTCTGACGGCGGGTGTGCACCCCCACCGTCAGAGACACTTGATTGCACTATGAGGGACCCTGTGCCAGTGCCCGTGCCCAAGAGTCGGCCTACCCACCTGTCCAGGGCAATGGCACTCGCACGGTTGCGTGCGTTAGGTGGTGACCCCGGCCATGGGGGGGAGGCAGCCCATTTAGGGAGTTTAACAAAATGGCATATGCTGATGTGGGACATTCAGCTGTTGCTAAAGGCGAAATTGGTCAAGTCCGAGGAAGAGGAGGACCAAAGCAAGCCATTTTTCTGGCAACCTATGTGTCATCAGGGTAAGGTGGGACAAAATCCTTGGAAACCCATGCATGGTTCATTTTAATGAAGGTTAGATCATCCACATTTTGGGTTGACAGACGGGTCCTTTTTTCTGTCAGGATTGATCCAGCTGCACTGAAGACTCTTTCCGATAGCACACTTGCAGCCAGGTGTCCAGTTTAGCGGCCCAATAGTCAAATGGGAATGACCTGTGAGGGAGAACATCGATATGGGACGAGAAGTAGTTTGTAACCATAGTTGACAACTGCTGTCTCCTGTCACTTTCAATTGATGCAGTATTACCAGTCGTGTGAGCGGGACTTGAAAAATCAGTCCACAACATTGTCATGAAACCCCTGTCTCCAACGCCACTTCTGATGTGTTAACCACCAACACCTCTTCCAAGTTGCCCCAGGCCCCTATGGCTCGTGTGAGAACCATCACCACTGCTGTGTGCTGGGAATGCCTCAACCAACCGGTTTAACAGAGTTGCTTGTTTGTTAGCCAATATTAGGTCAAGGTTCTCTTGTGGCATGAGGTTTTGGAATTTGCCTTTATGGCGTGGATCCAGGATGCTGGCCAACCAGTAGTCATCATCGTTCATCATTTTGGCAATGCGGGGGTCCCTTTTTAGGATCTGCAAGGCATAATCTGACATGTGGGCCAATGTTTCCAGTGTCAATGATGCACTGCGAGTGCTGGGTGGAGGAGCACTTTCTGGCAAATCCACATCCCTCCAGTCACGCACAAACCCTGTACCAGACCTTGCCATGCCAACATTTTCTCTTGCCCCACGAGAAGCATCCTCCTCCCCTAAATAGTCATCCCCATCATCATCCTCCTCCTCCTCTTCTTCCTCCACCTCGTCCATTTGAGGTCCCGGAGCAGACAATGGCTGACTGTCATCAAGGATTCCCTCCTCCTCTTCCTCATCATCCTCGGCTGCAGACGCCTGCTCCTTAATGTGCGTCAAAGTTTGCATGAGTAGACACATAAGTGGGATGCTCTTGCTTATGATGGCGTCGTCTGCGCTTACCAGCCGTGTGCATTCCTCAAAACACTGAAGGACTTTACAGAGGTCTTTCAGCTTCGACCACTGCACACCTGTCAACTCCATGTCTGCTCTCAAAGTGCCTGCCAGTGTATCCTCCCACAAATGCATTACGGCCTGCCTCTGTTCGCACAGCCGCTCAACCATGTGCAAGGTGTGTAACTCCACACCTTGTTGCAACGTCGATAATTATGCGGTGCTTGGGAAGGTGGAGAAATCGCTGCAGCTTCTGCATACGACTTGAGAGTACCGGCGACCGGTGGATGTGCGAGCACAGTCTTCGAACGTTATGGAGCAGGCCTGTTAACTCTGGATAATTATTGAGGAAGCACTGCACCACCAGGTTCAAGGTGTGAGCCAAGCCAGGCATGTGTCTGAGTTTTGAATGGGCTATGGCTGCCACAAAATTCCGGCCGTTATCATTAACTACCTTGCCTGCCTCAAGATGTAGACTGCCCAGCCATGACTCAGTTTGTCGCTGAAAGTAGTCGGCCAGTACCTCCGTGGTGTGTCTGTTGCCCAAACACATCATCTTCATCACAGCCTGCTGACGCTTTCCACTAGCTGATCGATAGGGGGACACCTCGTGTGCAACACTGGCAGCTGCGGATGGAGTGCTCGTGCCACTGCGTTCTGTGGATGAGCTTTCGCTTCTGGAGGAGGAGGGTCGAACGCCTACAGCCAACTCTTTCCTATACCGTGGGCTAGGCAGCACTGTCCCACCACCACTGTCCCCTGTGGACCCTGCATCCACCACATTAACCCAGTGCACTGTGATGGACACATAACGGCCCTGGCCATGCCTACTGGACCATGCATCAGTTGTGAGGTGCACCTTTCCACTCACTGATTGCTTGAGTGCATGGACAATGCGATCTTTCACATGAAGGTGGAGGGCTGGGATGGCTTTGCAAGAAAAGAAGTGGCAACTGGGTAGGTCATAGCATGGTACTGCGTAGGCCATGAGTTCGCGGAAAGCTGCCCTTTCAACCAACCGATAGGGCATCATCTCTAACGAGATTAATTTGGCAATGTGGGCGTTCAAACCCTGTGTACGCGGATGAGAGGATGAGTACTTTCTTGTCCTACTCATAGTCTCTGGTAGGGTGAGCTGGACTTGAGAGCTGCATATGGTGGAACTAGCGGTGGACAGGGCGGACTGAGAGAGGGTTGATGATGGTGATGGAGTTGGTGTTCTTTCTGATGGCCTAGATTCAGTCTTTCGTTGATATAACATTGTGATTGTATAGTATGCGGGAAGGGGCACCTGAGTTTCATCAGGGTCTGAATCTGGCTCAGTACACTGCGAGGACAATGTAGTGCTCTGAGTGAATGTACCAGCAGAATGATCTAGCAGTGGCTGTGCATCAGTGCACTCCATGTCAGATTCATCTTGGCCTGGGTAATTCACGGTTTGACTTTATAACCCAGGCATGGTATGTGAAAACAGCTCCATGGAGTAGTCTGTAGTGTGGCCTGCCGCATCCTTCAATTTAGGTTGGGGTGAAGGACACAAGGAAAGGTGTGGTTCATGACCAGGAGCCTCCAATGACGACTCAGTGCTTTTATTTTTTAAAACTTCTGAAGAGGAGGCGATAGAGCTGGAGGCTGAGTCAGCAATGTACGCCAAAACTTGTTCCTGAAGCTCCGGCTTTAAAAGCGGGAGACCTACTCCCAGAAAAGGAAGCCTTCGAGGCCTTGTGGAGCCAGACGATGACGCAGGCCCAACACCTCCTGCATTTGCTGCCGTTTTGCTTTTGCCACTAACAGCAGATCCACCACCACCACCAACACCATCATTACCAGCTGGCAACCCCCGCCCACTTCCACGGCCTCTTCCACCACACTTCCTCATTTTTTGGGAAAATGTACCCAAAATTCCACCAACTATATGGTACTGTAAAGCAAGGTACAAGGTGTATATAGTAGCGGGGAGAATTTGAATCTCCTTACACACTTCTGGACACTGTTGGATTGTCTCAGGCCCAGTGTATATTACACCTCTATGTCACAGGCTGAATTTTGAATGGTGTAAAAAATGTGTATATAGGCCTGGGGAGAATTTGAATCTCCTTACACACTTCTGGACACTGTTGGATTATCTCAGGCCCAGTGTATATTACACCTCTATATCACAGGCTGAATTTTGGATGGCGTAAAAAATGTGTATATAGGCCTGGGGAAAATTTGAATCTCCTTACACACTTCTGGACACTGTTGTATTGTGTCAGGCCCAGTGTATATTACACCGCTATATCACAGGCTGAATTTAGCTGGTGTAAAAAATGTCAATATAGGACAGGGGAGAACTGGAAGCTCCTTACACACTTCTGGACACTGTTGTATTGTGTCAGGCCCAGTGTATATTACACAGCTATATCACAGGCTGAATTTAGCTGGTGTAAAAAATGTCAATATAGGACAGGGGAGAACTGGAAGCTCCTTACACACTTCTGGACACTGTTGTATTGTGTCAGGCCCAGTGTATATTACACCGCTATATCACAGGCTGAATTTAGCTGGTGTAAAAAATGTCAATATAGGACAGGGGAGAACTGGAAGCTCCTTACACACTTCTGGACACTGTTGCATTGTGTCAGACCCAGTGTATATTACACTGCTATATCACAGGCTGAATTTAGCTGGTGTAATAAAGGTCAATATAGGACAGGGGAGAATTGGAAGCTCCTTACACACTTCTGGACACTGTTATATTGTGTCAGGCCCAGTGTATATTGCACCGCTATATCACAGGCAGAAATTGCCTAGTGTAAGACAAACTACAAGGTGTATATAGAATTGGGCAGAATTGGAATCTCCCTAGAGTGTAGGTCTGTAAGAACAGACAAACTCCTCGGCTTTTCCTTACAGAGTGAAACACAGATAGCTTCACTGTGGCCGTGATAACAGCCGGTACATGGTACTGTGTGAGGCGTGTACACCGCTGTATGGTGTGTGAAAAAATGCACGCTCAGTACCTCACCAGGACAAAATAATTAAATTTGGATTGCTTTTAAAAAAGCAGTTTTAACACCAGTGTGCACACAGCAATGCAGCTATCAGGGAGCCTTAGAAGGCAGCCTAATAACCAACAGAGCTGATCCACCAAAATATAGCCTCCCCTTGCACTGCACA
Organism: Dendrobates tinctorius; assembly: GCF_039654945.1. Lineage (NCBI taxonomy): Eukaryota > Metazoa > Chordata > Amphibia > Anura > Dendrobatidae > Dendrobates > Dendrobates tinctorius. The sequence goes on from NW_027361866.1 coordinate 4,945,500, forward strand.
GTGACTGGTGTGTTGTACAGGCAAAATCGCTAACAGCAGAAGCAGTTTTTTTTTCATTTTGGCCTTCCTAACGCTCTCCCTACAGAATCAGCAGCAGCAGCAGCTCTCCCTATTCTGAGATCAGCATAAGTAAGATGGCGGTCGGTGTGCACGCCCTTGTATACCTCCTGTGATGCCCCAGAAAGCAAGCCAATCTCTTGCATGCCCTTCTCAAAGATGGTGGGGACCGCTGCCTATGTCATCACGTTGCCCACAGTGTCCATTCTTCCTGATTGGCTGAAAAAGGGCGCTAAAGCATCTTTTGAAACGCGACTTTGGTGCAAAAGTCGCCGACCTCGTGGCCGACCTCACCCTAGTGTTGGGTTTCGTTTCATGAAACCCGACTTTGGCGAAAGTCGGCGACATTTGAATTTTTTCGACCCGTTTCGCTCAACTCTACTTCTCAGTTTATCTCCCTCAATATAGTGACTGACTGATAGTATCAATTAGTCCATGCAGCAATAGTTACACAATTTTTTAAGCTTCGCATTATGTTATAATTTTGCAACCTGCGGTGGAACACTTTAATCTGTGTGCTGCTTCAGACCTGCCATTTTCCTCTATATCTGATCTCCTGGTTCTGTGTCTTTTGGTGTGTCTTGCCTCCTTTGTTTATTTAACATCCAGCAGAGGAAAAACTATGTTTTTTTACTCCCGGGTCAAAAATCTTGTTTGAAGCCCTCTACATAGCTAAAGCGGTTTGAGTAGTTGTTATGTTACTGCACATATTTGATTTGAATGCTTGCGGTCACATGCCGGCTAGCTGCTCATCCTAGTTCTCTCAATGTTCAGTGAAAAACTTCAACTGCTGCTTCAATGAGAGAGGCAAGAAAAGAAACAAGTTGGTACATGACCATAAGTATAAAACTCACATATAAGTGATCATGTCAAGATCGCTGCTGGAATCAGCAAGTAGAACCAAATCCTGAGAGTGAGAATATTACACTATGCTAAGATTTGGCATGCTACAGTGCTTAATGTTATAATTAAATTGTTCCTAACATAAATGCAAATGTACAGGTGCATCTCACAAAATTAGAATATCGTCAAAAAGTTTATTTATTTCAGTTCTTGAATACAAAAAATGAAACTCATATATTATATAGTTATTACAGACAGAGTGATCTATTTCAAGTGTTTATTTCTGTTAATGTTGATGAACCCAAAAGTTATTATCTCAGTAAATTAGAATACTTTATAACACCAGCTTGAAAAAATGATTTTAAAATGCAAAATGTTGGCTTAAAGAAATATCTGTTCAGTAAATGCACTCAATACTTGGCAGGGGCTCCTTTGACATCAATTACGGCATCAATGCAGCGTGACATGGAGGCGATCAGCCTGTGGCACTGCTGAGGTGTTATGGAAGCCCAGGTTGCTTTGATAGCAGCCTTCAGCTCATCTGCATTGTTGGGTCTGGTGTCTCTCATCTTGTTGACAATACCCCATAGATTTTCTATGGGGTTATGGTCAGGCGAGTTTGTTGGCCAATCAAGCACAATGATACTGTTGTTTTTAAACAAGGAATTGGTACTTTTGGCAGTGTGGACAGGTGCCAAGTCCTGCTGGAGAATGAAATTTCCATCTCCAATAAGCTTGGCAGAGGGAAGCATGAAGTGCTCTAAAATTTTCTGGTAGATGGCTGCGCTGACTTTGGTCTTGATAAAGCGCAATGAACCTACACCAGCGGATGATATGGCTCCCCAAACCATCATTGATTGCGGATACCTCACACTGTGTCGCGAGTGGGAGAAGAGAGTTGCATTGACAATCCAACACAATGGGCAGCACTTTCAACACTTTCAACACTTTATAAGTGGTCATAAACTTGTAAATAACTCATGAAAGAATAAAGTTATGTTAAAACCAAGCACACCATTGTTTTTCTTGTGAAATTCTCAATAAGTTTGATGTGTCACATGACCCTCTTCCTATTGAAAAAAATAAAATTGGATCCAAAATGGCCAACTTCAAAATGGCCACCATGGTCACCACCCATCTTGAAAGGTTTTCCCACTCCCATATACTAATGCGCCATTCTCATTTTATTTAGGTGTATCCACATAAATGGCCCACCCTATATACAGCATATATATATATATATAAAGCTGAGTGTATGTATTTGTGTATATGTATCAAGCCACGCCCACTCCATATAGCCCCGCCCACTGGCGGATGGAGAGCAGGGTTGCAGAGGGAAAGTGCGAGATGTGGGTGGAGAGTGGAGCTCAGAGGGAGAGAGCAGGACATGGATGGAGAGCAGAGCTGCGGAAGGATAGAGTGGGGCAGCACATGGAGCATGGGGCTGTGGAGTGAGAGAGTGGGGCTGTGGAGGAAGAGCAAGGCATGGATAGAGAGCGGGGCTGCGGTAGGGAGAGATTAGGATGGTGGGTGGAGAGAGGCTGCAGAAGGAGAGAATGTGATGGTGGGTGGAGAGCTGGGCTGCTTAGGGAGAGAGCGGGATGGCCAGTGGATACAGGGGCAGTGGAGGGAGAGCAGGATGGCCAGTGGAGACAGGGGCTGCTGAGGGAGAGATCGGGGCTGTGGAGGGACTGTGATTTGAGCGTGGGGCTGCGGAAGGAAAGTGTGATGGTGGATGGAGAGCTAGGCTGCGGAGTAAGACAACGGGGCTGTGGAGCAAATCGGGGCTACTGAGGGATAGAGCAGGATGGCCAGTGGACACCGGAGACAGGGGCTGCAGAGGGAGAGAGCGGGACTGTGGATGGAGAGCGGGACTTCTGAGAGAGAATGCGGGATGGTGGGTGGAGAGCGGGGCTTCGGAGGGAGAGAGCAGGATGGCATATATCCCCTGTGGATGATACTACTATACTATATATCCCCTGTGGCTGATACTACTATATATCCCCTGTGACTGATACTAAGAGGAGGAGCTTGAGGTGCCGGAGGAGGCTGTGTATAAAGCAGAAGCATGAAGTGTATCAATACTTGGGTAATCATTTAGTCAATTTGTGTTACAAATCTGTGACGTTGAATATATGAATATATGTGAAATGTTTTTGTGTGCAATAGAATCATTATAATTTCTTATAACTAACCACAGTTAGTTACTATGCCTGGACAACGCCGGGCTCTTCAGTTAATATATATATATATATATATATATATATATATATATATATATATATATATAGTCAGAGAGGAGCAGTACTCTGGTGCCCCCTATTGGAAGTTGCAATCCTAAAGTCAATATCGACCCTCTATGGCCTCTTTCACACTTCCGTTTTTTACAATCAGTCAAAATCCGCCAGGTTTTGAAAAAAACGGATCCGCAATTTTTTTTTGCGGATCCTTTTTTTTCCCCATTGACTTTCATTATTGGCGGATCTTGAAGGATTGCCGGCCATTACATCCGTTTTTGTGCGGATCCGCCATAATGTTGATGTCCGTCAACATCCTCAAAGATTTCCAAACGGAGCTTGCAACGTTTTTTTGGCCGGCGGATCCTTCTGACACTGATTTAACCCGAAATTCTGTCTGGGTGCCGGACAAAAAAAAAAAAAATTCTCCCTCTCCCTCTCTCTCTCTCTCCTTCCCGGCCAGCGGTTCCTTTAAATTTCCTCATTTTGCGGATCCGTCAAAAAAAGGATCCTGTGGCATCCGTTCACATCAGTTAAGAACGGATCCGCTTGTCCGCCTTTTTGGCGGATTTTAACTGACACAAAAAACTGAAGTGTGAAAGAGGCCTAACAAGCACTGCCACATGACTTAGAATAAAAGATAAAACCAAAATCTCAGTTTGCAGACACTGTGTTTCGGAGTACTGCCTTCTTGTCAGTGCAAAGTGTGAGATCTAGTTTGGCTGGGTGAAAGGCATCTGAACTGGATGCAAAGGGCAATGTTTCTTCTTGTGGAGAGTGACTTGTCAAGTCTGACATGCCAACGTGAGGAGACTTTTAAACCTTGCAAAGCTTCTTTGGAAAATATGCAAATTGTCTTTTCACAGACAAAGATGGCTAGAACTCTAGTTCTATTGGAAGTAGTAATCCTAAAAGTCAATATCGATCCTCAAACTAGCCTTGCTACATGACTTAGGATAAAAGCTGTGATGACACAGCATTTATTCTTAACTATCCAGATGTATTATTTCAGTAGGCCAAGGAACATGAGTTACAGTTCATGTGAGAATGATTATTATCAATTTAATTAATTTTCAATGGCTGCCATTTGTTAATTAGCTGCTGATTAGCTATTGTATATGTCCTAGTACTGCAGTCCTAGTATTTATCTACTATCTTTGGGAAACAAAGGCACATGATAAATGAACATTGTTTGATTATATGTTGATGACCCATTGTTGCTCTGCAAATATGAAGGACAATCTATGCATGTTGTTTGAACACTCCAGCAGGGAGGGATGACCAGTTTCCACTTTCCCTAAAGCCTGTGAAGGACTGCCTGAATGAGAAGTTGTGAACTATAAAAAGGAGTATCTGCCTGTGTTTAGGGAGACTCTACATTACAGTAGCCTTGGCATCATGGCTCCAACTGAGCTGCTTCATTGACCATCACTGAATCCTTAAAGGTGTTTAAAGAATCCTGATTGGGACAATTAGGTCACCTGGCTTCGTACATCAATGTATGGTCAGCTTCCTTATCTCGTTGTTACCTCCTCTCAGTGGATGTCCAACAAAAGTGGGGTGCCTCTGCTGTGGGTAGTCCACCCTGGAAGCCCCAAAGTTGCAGCTGATTTAATCCTGGCAAACCAGCAGAAGAGTGAGACTCTGTAATGCACCATCTTGGGTAATTGCTGGGACTGTTCTATATGTTATTCTTTCTTGGTGGTTCAATAAATTATTGCCACACTGTTTTACCCTCACTCTGTGTAGGTCCACAGTAAAAGGAGATTGGGCATTCAGTGGGATGATCCCTGGTCCATGCGGTCTCAAGTCAGCAGACAAGAACACCCACTAACCCCCCCATGTTTTCACACTTGGTGGCAGCAGTGGGATACTACTCAGCTCGCCGGATCCGTGGGAGCTGCAGTAGACTGGTGTTCTTAGACACTGTTCAGTGCTCCACAACCAGGGAGGCATATAGACAGACTTACAAGACCATAGGTGAGGCATAAATAGAATGTTTCAGATGCCACCATGCCCAACCCCACCTGCCTGTCCTTGGGGCCACCGACACTCTTTCCGATTTGATACAGGAATTAGTCTGTTGGGATTCCCAGAACATCATGGAGGATGATGAAAATTCTGCTTAAGTGGATTCAGAGAAATTAAACTGCTTTTCCAAATCCAGGATCCAGTTGTAGTCTTGGAATCAAATACCCAGTCACCAGCAGCTCGAATCCAGAAATTGCTGATTGCATGGGGATCCAGAGCCTCAAGTGAGGAAAGGGCTTTTGTTATTGAATCAGTTTTGGGAGTTCCAGTAGCTCTACTACCAACGCGAGACCCTACCTCCTCCTCTGTAGGAAATCATCTTCGATACAGAGACGTGCCAGTTTTTAATGAGTCAAACACAGAGGTTGATTAACATCTGCAAAGCTTTGAGACCCGAATGATGATGCACTAGGCCCAAATACTTGTGGACTAGTTTGACTGGCTGGGCACAGGATTCTGTTTGGTCTCTTGGGCCTTAGTACTGTCTGGACTATTGGACTACTAAGGACACTCTTCTCCCTTTTAACATCACACCCGAAAGATATCGCCTCAAGTTCCGCACATTGTCTCCCCAAGGGGTCTCCTATGCAGAATTTGGCAGCCAAGTACAATGACATTGCAACCATTGGCTCGATAGTCTGGCTGCCCACTCCGCTGATGCTCTCTGAGATGTGATTGTGCTCAAGCAACTTATGGAGAAAATGGCCCCAGAAGTACAAGAATGGACAGCTGACTGGAAGCCCTCAACCCCAGCACAAGAAGCCCATTTGGCAGATGAGTTTATAGTCAATGGACCCCACTGGAAACACGATATGTCAGCCAATCCCAGGAGAGCCCTCAACTATGGATTCCAGCGGCCACCTGTCATGGTATGCCTAGGTTACTTTAGGCAAAAACCCCGGGACCCCTGCGATGTCCCTCAGACTAGGGGGACCCTGTCTGTCCCTCTACCCAGGGTTTACACTGAAGGTGTGCCTGCCTGAGCCTCCACCCTGTCCCTGTCTCCTGTCCAGCCCTAAGCTGAACCCACCACCCTCCACCCAGTGAGGGGACCAGACACCAGACCCCACAAATACGTATGGACAGGGGTAAAAGAAACACCACACAGTTAATACACAAGGGAATACAATAATGTGCAAGGGCAACCAAATATATATATAACAGATTGGAGAAAGAACCACTGAGGGATATACTGCACCAGATATCAGACGCTCCAACACCACCACTGCTGACCGGTATTGCTAGCACTAGGCTAAAGCTATAGTCGGCGACGCCCATAGTCAGGACGAACTATTTAAAGACCAAGGGCGTGGCCCAGCCCTCAGCCAGCATGACAACCTGGTTAACCCTATCCCGACTGGAACAGAATACCCAACAGGGTATTACCGCTGTCTGCCGGACACCCTGGTGTGAACAGTGTCCGACATGACAGTACCCCGCCTTCTACGAGGGACCTCCGGAACCTCACCATGTCGAGGACCTGGCTTGTCCGGATGGCGACGATGGAACATAGTAACCAGTCGATCAGCATGAATGTAAGAGGCCGGCACCCATGTCCTCTCCTCAGGACCATAGCCACGCCAGTGGACCAGGTACTGTAGAGTGCGACGCACAACCCTAGAGTCCACCACTTTGGACACCTCAAATTCCAACGCGCCATCCACCAAGACGGGAGGTGGTGGCCCGGGGGAACCATCCACCAAACCCACGACCTTCTTTAGCAATGCTTTGTGAAATACATTATGAATCTTATACACAGCCGGCAACTCCAAACGAAATGCCACTGGGTTGATCACTGCGGAGATTCTAAATGGGCCAATGAACCTGGGACCCAACTTAAGTGATGGTATCTTGAGCTTAATGTTCCTAGTAGATAACCACACCCAATCACCCACACACAGGTCCGGACCTGGCACATGTCTGCAGTCAGCCACCCGTTTGTACCTGGAACCCACCTTCAACAAGCGCTGCTTGACTCTCCTCCAAACAGACGACAATTGAGCTCCCAACTGGTCCTCTTCAGGGACGCCAACTGAGCACCCCTGACGCAAGGTGCAAAATTGAGGATGTTGACCATACACACAAAAAAAAGGAGATTCCCCAGACGATTCCTGGCAATGGTTGTTTATTGCGAATTCTGCCAGAGGAAGAAACGCTGACCACTCTTCCTGATTGTCGGAAATAAAGCAACGCAAGTATTGCTCCAGGTTTTGGTTCATCCGCTCAGTCTGTCCATTCGACTGAGGGTGGAAAGCCGATGAATGAGATAATTTGATTCCAAGGCGAGAACAAAAAGCTCTCCAAAACTTTGCCACAAACTGCGTACCTCGATCAGACACAATGTCAGACGGGACACCATGAAGTCTGACCACCTCGCGAATAAATATCTGAGCAAGAGTCTTAGCATTGGGCAAAGACGGTAAAGCAACGAAATGTGACATTTTGGAGAACCTATCAACAATTACCAAAATGACCGAGTTCCCTGCCGAGGCGGGCAAGTCAGTAATAAAATCCATGGAAATCTCAGTCCATGGCTTACTGGGCACCCCGAGAGGCTGCAAGCTACCAGCGGGACGGGAACGAGGAGTCTTGGCCCGTGCGCACGTGGTACAGGCAGCCACATATGAGGCCACATCCTGCCGGATTTTAGGCCACCAAAAACGACGCGATACCAGTTCCAGAGTGCTCTTAACCCCTGGATGACCTGCCAGTACCGTGTCGTGATGTTCGCCCAACACTCTAGAGCGTAGATGTAGCGGCACAAAAGATTTATTAGCAGGCAACCCCGGCGGTACCACCTCCTGAGCCTCCGCAATCTCTGCCTCAATCTCTGTCGTGATGGCAGATACCACCACACCCTTTTGGAGAATAGGCACCGGCTCTTCACATAACTCTCCACCAGGAAAACACCTGGATAAAGCGTCTGCCTTAACATTCTTCGACCCAGGTCGATAGGTAACAATGAAGTTGAACCGGGTGAAGAATAATGCCCAGCGAGCCTGTCTGGAGGAAAGGCGCTTAGCAGATTCTAAATAAAGCAAATTCTTATGGTCGGTTATCACAGTAATCTGATGAACAGCCCCCCCAAGAAGTGTCGCCACTCCTCAAATGCCAATTTGATGGCCAATAGTTCCCTGTTGCCAATATCATAATTACGCTCCGCAGGCGACAGCTTCTTGGAGAAGAAGGCACACGGATGCAACTTGGCCCCAGAAGGGCCCTGAGACAGTACAGCCCCCACTCCAACCTCCGACGCATCCACCTCCACGACAAACGGTAAGGAGACATCGGGCTGCACCAGAATGGGCGCTGAGGCAAAACTATTCTTGAGGAATTCAAACGCCTGTACCGCAGGCTCAGACCAGTCAGAAAAGTCGGTACCCTTCTTAGTCATGTCAGTCAGTGGTTTGGCAATCATAGAGAAGTTCTTAATAAATTTCCTATAGTAATTGGAGAAGCCAAGAAATCGCTGAAGCGCCTTAAGATTATCAGGCCGATCCCAATGTAGTACCACCTGCACCTTTGCGGTGTCCATCTTAAAACCTGAGGCGGAGATTATATAACCCAAGAACGGTAGCTCCTGTACGAAAAACACACATTTTTCAAGCTTGACATAGAGCCTGTTCTCTCTGAGCAACTGCAGAACCTGTCTAACATGCTCTATATGTGTATCATGGTCGCGAGAGAAAATGAGGATGTCGTCAAGATAAATTATAACAAACCTCCCCAACAACTGAGAGAAGACATCATTAATGAAGTGTTGAAAGACCGCCGGTGCCATAGTCAACCCAAACGGCATTACCAAACTCTCAAAGTGACCCTCAGGGGTATTGAACGCTGTCTTCCACTCATCCCCCTGACGGACTCTTATAAGATTGTACGCCCCCCTGAGGTCCAGTTTGGAGAACCACCTGGCACCAACCACTTGGTTGAATAAATCGGGTATAAGTGGCATAGGGTAAGGATCACGGACCGTAATCTGGTTGAGTTCTCTGAAATCCAGACACGGGCGTAAACCGCCATCCTTCTTTTTAACAAAGAAGAAGCCAGCAGCCAGAGGAGAAGAGGAAGGTCTAATATGACCCTTGCTCAGGCTATCCGCAATGTATTCCTTGAGAGCTAGCCTCTCGGGACCTGAGATATTAAACATTCTAGCTTTAGGTAACTTGGCCCCTGGTTTCAACCTAATAGCACAGTCAAAGGGGCGATGCGGTGGTAGTTCTGAACAACCCTTCTCAGAAAATACATCCGCATAATCCAGCAACGGCTCCGGGATACTGGGGGTCAAAGCGGAAATACATGTAGCCAGGCACCTCTCCTGACACTCCCTGCTCCACTGAATTATGTCCTGGGTCTTCCAATCAATAACAGGATTATGCATTGACAACCATGGAAAGCCCAGAACCATCTGAGCCGGTAAGTTACTAAGCACCTTACAAGTTACCCGCTCTGAGTGTAATACTCCGATGTGGAGTTGTATATCCAACACACACTCTGTGATCTCCCCTTGAGACAACGGGGAAGCATTGATGGTAACCACCCGGATGGGGTTCGGCAATTTCTCCACCGGAAATCCCGCTGTATGCGCGAACCTCTCATCAATGAGATTGGCAGCTGAGCCACTATCAATAAATACTGTAATAGAGAGCATTTGCCCCCCAAGTACCACCCTAGCAGGGAGCATACACTGGGAAACCATGATGGAGGATACACAAAGGCTCAGACTAGACTCCTCCAAACCCTCTGAGCCTATCAGTTTTCCGCCGGCGCGCCCTTCTTAGGTACCAGGGGGCAAGCGTTAATAAAATGTCCTCCTTTGCCACAAAAAAAACAGAGCCCCTGCCTTCTGTGCCAAGGACGTTTAGGCTTGTTACTCGGTGACTGTGCTATACCAGCGATCTGCATGGGTTCCACGGATTCACCCGCAGCAACCTCACCGACCACTCCCCCACCTCCCGGAGGCAACAAAACCAGCGCCCCCTGACGGAGACGTCGGTCTATGCGTACTACAAGTGCCATCGCAGCCTCCAGAGAGGCGGGAGTCTCGTACATTAGGAGAGTCTGTTTAACCCTTCCAGAAACCCCATGCAAAAATTGACTTGTAAGCGCAGGGTCATTCCACTGTGTGTCCACCGCCCAGCGCCGGAATTCCGTGCAGTAATCCTCAGCTGGTCGATCACCCTGTAGCAGTGAGCGTATCTTAGACTCTGCTAAGTTTAATCTATCCGGATCGTCATAGATCAAACCCAGAGCAGAGAAAAAAAAATCTACAGATTCAAATGCCTGTGAGTCTGAAGGGAGTGAAAAGGCCCAGGCCTGTGGATCACCACTCAGCAAAGAAATCACCAAGCCCACGCGTTGAGCCTCATTACCTGAGGAATGTGGACGCATACGGAAATACAATTTGCATGATTCACGAAACACCGTGAACTTACCACGATCACCAGCAAATCGTTCAGGAAGGGGAAACTTGGGCTCAGCTGCCCTGGCTGCAGCCTCAGCAGGTACTGCAGGAGCTGACAGGCCTTGTTGCTGGACCGCCCCCCTAAGTTCAGTGACCTGTATGGATAGATCCTCCAGCTGCTTGGTTAGGGAAAGTATAGGATCCATAGTAAGTAACCCCTATATTCCCTATCTATACCTTTTTTTTTTTTTTTTTTTTTCCTCTCACTTTATTATTTGGGCCGACTATAATGTCATGGTATGCCTAGGTTACTTTAGGCAAAAACCCCGGGACCCCTGCGATGTCCCTCAGACTAGGGGGACCCTGTCTGTCCCTCTACCCAGGGTTTACACTGAAGGTGTGCCTGCCTGAGCCTCCACCCTGTCCCTGTCTCCTGTCCAGCCCTAAGCTGAACCCACCACCCTCCACCCAGTGAGGGGACCAGACACCAGACCCCACAAATACGTATGGACAGGGGTAAAAGAAACACCACACAGTTAATACACAAGGGAATACAATAATGTGCAAGGGCAACCAAATATATATATAACAGATTGGAGAAAGAACCACTGAGGGATATACTGCACCAGATATCAGACGCTCCAACACCACCACTGCTGACCGGTATTGCTAGCACTAGGCTAAAGCTATAGTCGGTGACGCCCATAGTCAGGACGAACTATTTAAAGACCAAGGGCGTGGCCCAGCCCTCAGCCAGCATGACAACCTGGTTAACCCTATCCCGACTGGAACAGAATACCCAACAGGGTATTACCGCTGTCTGCCGGACACCCTGGTGTGAACAGTGTCCGACATGACACCACCAGCCATTCGAGCAGGACTATCCCACTACACAGCAGAAACCACACCAGGACAGAAATTTACAAATAGAATCCATGATTTTCCCTACTCACTGCACTGTTACACATGTGGGCACCTTGGATATATCACAAAAGATTGTCTATAGGGCCGGGGCCTGTTGCCTGGAGCCTGTCTGCTGTCCCATCCGGTCAATGTCTGCCAAGGCGAGCCATCAGGGTCTGAGGGGCACTATCCTCAGGATACACCAGCAAAGAATGAAGTGATATACCCTGTTCACACTATATGGCAGTGTAGCCCCCCAGAGTCCGGTTGCCCCAGTGACATTGCCTCCCTCTAAGGGGTGATATCATACCTGCAGGCAGGAGCAGGGTCCCCATGCCAGGTAACATAGTGTACATGACAATTCCTGCTACATGCCAGAAAGGAGAGCTTCCTTATAAATTCTGGCCAGCAGGTGGGGTTAGTGAGTCAGTAAGAAGACAGCTGAGAGCATAAACAAGAGAGTTGTCATGGAAACAAGAGCAGTTGGAGCTCATGACAAGACAATTGGAGTTGGTCTGTGGAGATGGAAGGGACAGGAGCAGAGACAAGGGGCTCTGGTGAACTAAAATTGCGTACAGCTGCAGCTGACCCCAGAGCGAAGCACTGCTGTAAGGGAACTTCTGAGTCCTTGGCTGGGCAGGAGCTGTACGCCCTGACAGCCGAATCTGGAGTGCAGGGGACTGCAAGTTCTTTGGTCACACTGAACACTTGAAGGCATGGCAGCAGACCAAGAGCCCGGGGCTGACAGTGAAAAGGACAGTGCCTGTGAAATAGGCTCATGCTGTCAGCCATACAGGTTAGCAATCATCACGCAGGAGAGGGCCGCAGCATAGCTACAAGTAGCAGGGACCTGAAAACAGAGCGCAGAAGGAAAGTCCCCAACCACACCTGGCAGGGTGGATCCCCTGAATGCCTCCAGGCGAGCCGGACTCAATCCATCATCTGTATGTGGTACCCAAGATTGCATTTATGTTCAAGTAAAAGGTAAAGAAAACAACCTCTCTGTGTTCTTCACTTATTCTCTGCAACCCAACGTTCACCACCATCTGAACAATCAAATATATTTGCCCTGGGGCCCCACTCTACCCGTGAAGACTTGAACCATCTTTGCTGCGTCACCTTCAGCCTCAGTGGACCAAAAACGCAGCGTCAGCCACCCATTGCCAAACAACACAGTTGGCGTCACGACCAAACACCACATAATTATCCACTATTTCTTACTGGATGCCCAGGGCCACAGACCGGGTCACTGCCACCATGACATCCCCTTTAAAGAAACTGACCAGCCCGGTACCAAGTAACCTAAGGCCCTGTGGGGCGCTCCAGCAGATTGACCACCCAATCTAAATAGCCACCTCCAGCCAGTCAATGTCAGTGATATCAAGACCCAGGGACCTCAGAACTTTGGGTCTTCTGTCACGCTAGCCAGCCCAAATATTGTCCCACCAGAACAAAATTTGCCAGGCCGCTAAGTGGTCTTATCCCGGGCTGGGGGTAAGTGCTTGGGGAATAGGTGCATTTTCAGGGGCAGTTTACCTGCCAATGTACAGGAGATGGAGCTGGAGGAGTCGTTCCATCAGTTTAGGAGGATCTGTACCATCGAGCTAAAGAATCATGGAGGAGGCATTGCCACACCATTCGCCTTCATCAGCTTCCATGATCCACGGGATGCGGAGGACGACGTCAATGTAAGCAATGGATACCAGTTTGTTTCTCATCAATTACATGTGGAGTTTACCAGTTCAAGCAAGAGACATGGGGGAGGTTATGGAATAATCCGCTGGAAGAACGGCTTGCCTTCCTGGCGAACTAAATGCAGCGTCCTTGTCTCAGAACTTCCGCCCTCGGGGATTCTAAAAGATCGTATGAAAGAAGCTGGAGGTGTCTGGTATGCTATATAAACAATGATGGCATGGGGATTGTGTTTCTTCTCAAGGAAGACATGAAATATACTTTGAGGAAACTGGATGATACAAAGTTTCATTCTCATGAAGATGAAACTTCTTACATTCATGTGTGTGCTTTAAAAACCTTCTAATGGATTGTCCCTGATAAGTGGGGAAGGATGATTAGAAGCCTATCATGTCTGCCTAATTAAGCTCGGTGAGGTGTGTGAGGACACAGCATTTTCTCTTAATTATCCATAAGTATTATTTCATGAGGCCTAGGGACATGAGCTAGAGTTCATATGAGAATGAATGTTGACTCTTATTATCAATTGATTTCATTTTCAATGGCTGCCATTTTTTGAATAGCTGTTGATTAGATATTTTATCTGTCCTAGTACTGCAGTCCTAGTATTGTTCGACTATCTTTGGGAAACAAATTCACATGATAATTGAACAATGTTTGTTAATATGTTGATGACCCTGGTCATTGGTGCTCTGCAGATATGAAGGACAATCTATGCATGCTATACAACCGAACAATATCCTCATAAATTGATATAATGATACCTTTGTGCCAGAAACATATTAACCAATAGAGAATTATGAAGGAGCAAATGATCAAAAGTATGTAAAAATATAACAAATGTTATATATAATATTAAAAATAGTAGAAAATTAATGCAACAATATACAGTTAATCAATAAAGGACATGATGAGAGAAAACTAGAGGGTGCAAACACACGGAGTGATGAAATAGCTGTAGCCTGATAACGCAGTTGGGTGATAGATAATGATGGCAATCCACAGTAAACAGTATTTCTATACCAGGGATATAATTAACTATAGAGCCCAATATCATGAATATTAAAGTAAAAAATGGATACAGGACTGAATAAGTTGGACCTGTTATAAGTGTAAATGACATCATGCATAGATGCACCATATAAATATTGCACCAATAGAGGCACTAAACATTTATTTGTCAATCACTGGATGTGATCCATTACCTTCAGCCAGAGTAGTCGGAGGGTAACCCTGTGCTCTTAGCCCGCACCTCGATATGCGTTTCACTACCTCTGCAGCTTCGTCAGGAGGTAAGGTAACGTGATATATTACCTGAATATATAGTGTATGCAAATCAATTAGTCAGGCATATGTGTTGGCGGCCATGTTACCGCGTCATAGTGGGGACAGCGCTCAATGCACACTTCATCTGGTCATTGACCCGGTCACACGACCTGGCCCGTAACCAAGACGACGCATCACAATTGAAGGGTGCCATCCCACTACAGCTAAGCCTCACATATATATGTATATCATAATAACTATGAGAAAAATAGCCATGTAGCTCTAATATATGGCCTTAGGGTACAAAGACTGCATAATAATAGCAGTGATTACAATGCATGATAGAAAAACTAAAGAAAAATATATAGGAATAGTTGTAAACACTGAAACTTGCAATCTTATTATACAATACAGAGTCATACAGTAACATTTATGAATATAGCATTCATACACAAATCATGACCATAATACCTAAAAACAGGACGATAAATTGTTTTACTTTTTCTACATCTACATGTATAGATGAAATGGTGATAAGAATTATACGGTGCCATTAATATTTAGGAACCGACCACAGATATGGACAAGGCACCGGCCAGTATACTGGCAAATATGTCTCCATTTACTGTAGGTGTCAAAAATGTGTTAACATAAATTAATGGTGAAAAAATATGTATATACATCGTGAAGTGATAAATATAGGAACCTATAATAGATTAAATAAGAGGTTATGATCATGGATTGATCAAGATAAGAAAACACATGTGGAAAGATAAAGCAAAGTAGAACATACAGTCAAGGCCAAAAGTATTGACACCCCTGCAATTCTGTCAGATAATATTCAGTTTCTTCCTGAAAATGATTGCAAACACAAATTCTTTGGTATTATTATCTTCATTTAATTTGTCTTAAATGAAAAAAACACAAAAGAGAATGAAGCAAAAAGCAAAACATTGATCATTTCACACAAAACTCCAAAAATGGGCCGGACAAAAGTATTGGCACCCTCAGCCTAATACTTGGATGCACAACCTTTAGCCAAAATAACTGCGACCAACCGCTTCGGGTAACCATCAATGAGTTTCTTACAATGCTCTGCTGGAATTTTAGACCATTCTTCTTTGGCAAACTACTCCAGGTCCTTGATATTTGAAGGGTGCCTTCTCCAAACTGCCATTTTTAGATCTCTCCACAGGTGTTCTATGGGATTCAGGTCTGGACTCATTGCTGGCCACCTTAGAAGTCTCCAGTGCTTTCTGTCAAACCATTTTCTAGTGCTTTTTGAAGTGTGTTTTGGGTTATTGTCCTGCCGGAAGACCCATGACCTCTGAGGTAGACCCAGCTTTCTCACACTGGGCCCTAAATTACGCTGCAAAATTTGTTGGTAGTCTTCTGACTTCATAAAGCCATGCACACGGTCAAGCAGTCCAGTGCCAGAGGCAGCAAAGCAACCCCAAAACATCAGGGAACCTCCGCCATGTTTGACTGTAGGGACCGTGTACTTTTCTTTGAATGCCTCTTTTTTCTCCTGTAAACTCTATGTTGATGCTTTTGCCCTAAAAGCTCTACTTTTGTCTCATCTGACCAAAGAACATTCTTCCAAAATGTTTTAGGCTTTTTCAGGTAAGTTTTGGCAAACTCCAGCCTGGCTTTTTTATGTCTTGGGGTAAGAAGTGGAGTCTTCCTGGGTCTCCTACCATACAGTCCCTTTTCATTCAGATGCCGACGGATAGTACGGGTTGACACCGTTGTACCCTCGGACTGCAGGGCAGCTTGAACTTGTTTGGATGTTAGTGGAGGTTCTTTACCAACATCCGCACAATCTTGCGTTGAAATCTCTTGTCAATTTTTCTTTTCTGTCCACATCTAGGGAGGTTAGCCACAGTGCCATGGGCTTTAAACTTCTTGATGACACTGCGCACGGTAGACACAGGAACATTCAGGTCTTTGGAGATGGACTTGTAGCCTTGAGATTGCTCATGCTTCCTCACAATTTGGTTTCTCAAGTCCTCAGACAGTTCTTTGGTCTTCTTTCTTTTCTCCATGCTCAATGTGGTACACACAAGGACACAAGACAGAGGTTGAGTCAACTTTAATCCATGTCAACTGGCTGCAAGTGTGATTTAGTTATTGCCAACACCTGTTAGGTGCCACAGGTAAGTTACAGGTGCTGTTAATTACACAAATTAGAGAAGCATCACATGATTTTTCGCACAGTGCCAATACTTTTGTCCACCCTCTTTTTATGTTTGGTGTGGAATTATATCCAATTTGGCTTTAGGACAATTCTTGTTGTGTTTTTTCATTTAAGACAAATTAAATGAAGATAATAATACCAAAGAATTTGTGTTTGCAATCATTTTCAGGAAGAAACTGAGTATTATCTGACAGAATTGCAGGGGTGTCAATACTTTTGGCCATGACTGTATATATATATACTGTATATATGTATATATATATACTGTATATATATATATATACTGTAATAACACAATCATAATAACAACTCTGATGCCTCGTTTTTCAGAAGATAGATGTTTGTGCTCGATCATGCATAGGGCCTGAGCATCCTTCCCCGCTTGTAAACGTATGTATGCTAGAAAAATAGAACTGAAGTAATTAATACATCCAAAAAGTGTTACAGGAAACAGTTGATAAATTATACCTGACAGTCCTTAAAGGAATATACATAAAAGACATAAAAAACAGTTACCAAAACATAAATGTAAAGAATAAAAAACATTATAAAATTTGCGCATATAAATAAATAATCTTTATTTTTATATAGCGCTAACATATTCCGTAGCGCTTTACAGTTTTGCACATATTTTCATCACTGTCCCTGATGGGGCTCACAATCTAAATTCCCTATCAGTATGTTTTTGGAGTGTGGGAGGAAACCGGAGTGCCCGGAGGAAACCCACGCAAACACGGGGAGAACATACAAACTCCTTGCAGATGTTGTCCTTGGTGGGATTCGAACCCAGGACTCAGAGATAGGGTTTGAAGCTCACATTTTCATTGAGACCTTTAGGGGTAATGGTGTTTAGGATGACTATCCATTTTGTTTCGTTCTTCAGGAGCTCATTTTTATAGTTGCCTCTCCTAATACCCAGTTGAACTTGGTCCATTCCTTTGACTTTCAAAAATTTGGGATTACTATGGTGGTGAATCCTATAATGCTTAGGGATGGTTACCAGGGTGTCAAGATCTTGTGCTGATGCTACATTTCTGATACCTCGTAAGTGTTCCAAAGTTAGAATTTTAATTTGATGGGTAGTCATTCCAGTGTATATAAGGCTGAAAGTACAATATGCATAGTAAATGATTATATCAGTTTTACATGTTATATGGTGTGTGATGGTGGACATTTTGGTTCCTTCACTACTCATAACAGTGAACAATCTATCCACGAATCTACATGCCGAGCAGTGGCCACACTGGAATGACCTCCATCAAGGGCCAGCTGAATCAGTGAAGAAGGATTTCTGGGTGCCACATAGAGGCTTTAAATAAGTTGAACTTTCACATTTTTTGACCTTCTCCACGTTACTGATGGATGGCAGGGGATATGTTTTTCAAGGTCCTCATCTCTTAGTAGAACCGACCAGTGTTTTCGCAAAACCTATATAATATCTGTCCATTTACAATTGAATGAAGTGATAAATCTCACAGGTTGTTTGTTTTTCATTATAGCTTTTTTAGTATGAGATAGTAGCTGGTTTCTGGGAGTGAATTTCGCTCTCCTATATCTTGCTCTAATCATCTTGTGATGGTGTAAGAAGATGAGCCGAGACAGAGTCAGTGGTTTCCGGTGCCCTTTAAGGCCGGAACTATCAGGACTGTCACCACTGTTGCCGGGGGAGGGTTCTCCTGGGAGGGGAGGACCTTCACGTTAGAAAGCAGGGGGCAGAGGGAATATAAAAGGGTCTGAGCACGGGAACAGATCAGACTTGGCGGGAAAGCGACAAGAGATGTTTGATTCCTGCTCCGCTGCTCCAACTGCTAACTCCACGCCATTCATCTCCCAGCATACTTACTCTAAAATTGACTGTGTCACGACTGAACTATCTTCTGACTCTGCCTTTCTGAACGGCTCTTTCCCACCTGCAGTTGCAGATAAACTGCCTTGCTCCTTTCTTAGAGACTACTCCAGAGGACCGCCCGCTGCCGTGGTCTCTGAGCGTGCCCACGGTTCGTGTTCGGCACCATCTCGGAGGAATCTATGCAAAGTAATGTTTCCACGTTCCAGCGCACTTAAGCCAAGCGGGACCGGGTACATCAGCACCATCGGGAGACAGTGCTTCTCGTTCCTCTGTAACAGAGCCAGAGACATTGCCCATGATTTGCGACGCCGTTGGGAGATATTCCAGCCCTTTCCCTGCAAGAACTGCAAGCAATAAGTTACCTTGTTTTTGTATATCTTTATCTCGAGCATTGTGTTTGTGTGCAATTCCCATCATTGCCGTTACTAGTCTTGCCTCCCTGCGTGGAGTATTCCTTGTTTAATTACCTGTTCAGTAAATCCTGTTAACCCCTTCTGTGCCTCTGGCTCTTCACTGCATCCACCGAATCTCTCTCTTCTACAATTATACCCTCTCTGTTGTAAATTGTCAGTAAGAATGCTGGCTTGTTGTTCAAATTTGTTATTGTCAGAACAGATATGTTTCATACGCAGAAATTAGCTTGTATGTATTGTTTTTATTGCCTGGGGGTATTGTGACAAGGCTTTTCAATTATTTAAAAAAAAAAAATCCTTCCGGCACTCTCTTATCTGAGCATGTTGTATGTATGCATTACAGTGGTTCTTAACATGTTTCTTCATTCCATCTCTACAATATGTAGGGAATCAATAACAGTTTGTGACACAGTTGCAACTTACACCACATCGGAAAGTGGTGGGCATCATGGGAGTACCTACAGACATGAAAACTTGCAATATTTACATGTGGCAGCTGCGGTACATTGTCAGTAGACAGCTGAAGGGTTTAACTATTCCAGATTCCCTAATGCAGTTCCAGAACTGGGTTAGCAGAGGCACATTGAGGATCTTCTAAAAATGCTGAAGCACATGATCTGGCCAGGTTTAGCATCCTTACACTCCTTTGGTGCTGCTGCAGCACTGGGGAACGCGCAGTTCGGACCAACTATTCCGAACTATCAATCTTCAGAAGCCTACCAGCACCGGCATATAGGAAGAGAGGCTGGGGAGCTGTGTGCTCCTGAAGATGACTAGTAGGAACAATCCTTTAAGACTCAAGCAGAGGAGGACCAAAGAGTAGTAAGTGTAGTGATTCATCAAGGAAAGTAAACATGCCTGCCCATACATGCAGATTAACTCGTTACTCAAATATTTATCAGTCATATTACTAGGTTTCATCTGTGAATTATTAGGTATTTTACTTCCCTGTTATCATTAACATGTTGGAAAATGTGATTACATTCAGTAATACGGTTATTATTGCATTATTTATAGCAAAAGGCTCTTAGGTGCCTTCCAGTCCTCTTCTCAAGTCAAAACTGTTATCTGCATTTATATAATTGTGAAAGTCATTACATTCAGTATCAATTGCCTATTCATGAGCAGATAATGGATTCCATGTGCTTTTATTATACATGTATATAGATCCAAAAATTAGATTCTGCTCTTAAATGCTCCTGAGCGTAAGGCAATTAACACAAGTTAAACCATAGTTGTCATTCCTTCACAATCAGACAATAAATGTAACAAGTAGAAGGAAAGAAGTAAAATTCATATCACCATCCTTTCTGTGGTAGTGGTCACTGTCACATCTTTCATCTGATGCTTTTGCTTCTGTTTTCTCATGGATGGCTTAACTTGTTTTTTTTTTAAGTATAGTTTGTATGTAGTGTGAAAATTGCTGTTCGGTGTGTAAGCCATCAATCAATGCTCTTATTCATGTCATAGGTAATTTACAAAGGGACTCTACTGTCATAGCACAATTGGAAGTGGCTGCAGTGTGGAAGAATGCTTAATTTGGAAGAGGGAGACGTGACACTTGAATGTGCATTTTTGCTCCAGGAGTGTAATCAAGAAAATATACAACCAAAGCAAATTAACTAGTGATTGACTACATATCATATGAGACATATAATGGTCTTCTGGTATGTGTTTTGCAGTACTTGCATAATGGTGGCTTCTTCTGCAAATATTTTCCATACAATTTGTTCAGGATTTTCAAAAGATTAAAAATCTAGGGAAGCAGCCATAGTCTCTGTCATGTAATTGATTGTGAGTCTGAAGTCAGTTACTATATTTGAGGTATACAGTAGGTATGAGTCACACATGTAAGATGATAAGAAGCCAGACTCAGGAGGTAAAGTGGGATATGGTGTGGATTCATGTATGTGAGGAGCATATCTATCACAATATGAGGAGTTCTTTATAGAGGTACTATCTCTGGAATAGTATCCAGTATTTGGCAGAATATTGTAGCTTCTCTGCTGGATAACACAGCTGTTGCCCCATAATGAACATATACAGTATCAACTGACGAAGCCACGTTTTTAGGCGGTGAAACGCGCGTCGAGGCTGTTCCTTACCCCCATACTTGTATGCACCATGACTACTGCTAATACACATGTTTACTACTAATACTGCTTTAATCTGTCATCAACATTAATACATGGTGCATGTTTGACCCCTTAGTGACAGAGCCAATTTGGTACTTAATGACCAAGCCAATTTTTACAATTCTGACCACTGTCACTTTATGAACTTATAGCTCTGGAACACTTCAACGTATCCCACTGATTTTGAAAATGCTTTTTCGTGACATACTGTACTTCATGTTAGTGGTAAAATTTAATTACTGTAACTTGCGTTTAATTATAAAAAAAAGGAAATTTGGCAAAAAATTTTTACATTTTGCAATTTTCAAACTTTTAGTTTTTGTACCCTTAAATCAGAGAGTGGTGTCACACAAAATAGTTAATAAATAAATAGCATTTCCCACATGTCAACTTTACATCAGCACAATTCTGGAAACAATTTTTTGTTAGGACGTTATAAGGGTTAAAAGTTGATCAACGATTTCTCATTTTTCCAGTCATTTTTTAGGGACCAGCTCACATTTGGAGTGAGTTTGGGGGGGTCAATATAAAGCAAAATGCCAAAAAGTGACACCATTCTAAATACTGCACCCCTCAGGGTGCGCAAAACCACATTCAAGAAGTTTATTAACCTTTCAGGTGCTTCCCGAGAACTAAAGCAATGTGGAAGGAAAAAATGAACATTTTACTTTTTTCACCAAAAATGTACTTTGCAAACAATTTTTTTATTTTCACAAAGGTATCAGGAGAAAATGGACCACAAAATTTGTTGTGCGATTTCTCCTGAGTATGCTGATACCCCTTATGTGGGGGAAAGCCACTGTTTGGGCTCATGGCAGGGCTCAGAAGGGAGGGAGCACAGTTTGACTTTTTGAACGTAAAATTGACTGGAATCAATGGTTGGCACCATGTCGCGCTTGGAGACCCCCTGATGTACCTAAACAGTGAAACCCCCCCAATTCTAACTTCAATCATAACCACAACACACCTCTAACCCTAATCCCAACCCTAACCATAACACTAACCACAACACTAACACACCCCTAACCCTAATCCCAACCTTAACTGTAATCCCAACTATAACCACAACCCTAACCTCAACATAACCCTAATCCCAACCCTAACCCTAGCCCCAACCCTAACCCTAGCCTGAACCGTAGCTCTAGCCCCAACCCTAAGCCTAGCCCTAACCCTAGGCCAACCCTAACCCTAGCTCTAGCCCCAGCCCTAACACTAGCCCTAGCCCCACCCTAATCATAATGGAAAAAATGGAAATATATATTTTTTTATTTTATTATTTTTACCTAAGGTGGTGATAAAGAGGGGTTTGATTTACTTTTTTTATTTTGATCACTGTGATAGGGTCTATAACAGTGATCAAAATGAACCAATGGGAAAAATTTCCTACTGTTGCCGGGTGCTGGCCGGCAGATCTCAGCAGGCGCACTGCACATGCGCCCGCCATTTTCTTAACAAAAAATGACACCGATGGCCGGGGGACAGGACCGGGGGATGCAGGAGGGTCCAGGGACACCAGAGGTATCAGGAGGGCTCAGGGACCCCATTTCTCTCTCCTCTGATGTGCTAGATCATATCAGAGGAGAGAGAAATTAAATGGGAAGTTGGACTTTTTTTTGCGGTCGCCGTTATTCCATGAATAACGGTGATCGCAACACTAGGGTCGGTAAAAACCAACCCGAATCATGTTCTCTGGGGTCTCAGCTACCCCTGGTAGACGAGACTCCAGACAATTTCCAACATTTTAGGATGCTATAATCTTATTTCTCAGCGCCATGAAAAAGTGGTGCTGAGGAATAAGTACCCTTACTGCCGCCGTTAAAAGCATACCAGCTGTTGTTAAGGGGTTAATATAGCTATCTCAGACGTTGTTTTGTATCTATTATGACCTTAATACTCTGCATGCTGTTTATGTGGACTATGATGAGATGAGATGTTCTCCCAGATAATCATTACTATGTGTGTTAGCTATATATCATATCTATGATTGTTTACATATTCAGGACAATACACGCCTATATAATAGTGGGGAAAATTGTTTTTTTTTGCTACTGTTGTCTGTTTATTACTACTATTTATTCATGTGGTTGCCTTTTAGCTATATGACTATATGTATTATTATGAATTCATAAATTTTGATATCTGTATTTGTACAATTTGGATCCCAGTATCTCTTTTTTTGACTCAATAAGTTCTTGTATGCTCTTATATATGTGGGGGTTATATTAGTTTTTAGAGGACTATTAAGTGTTGTAGGTAAAGTGGGATATGTTGTGGGGTCATGCGTGTAAGGAACATAGCTGTAACGAATGGAAGCACAGGTGGTGAAGTTCACATTCGTTTATTTTTTGAGTGGAACACAGGGACCATGGTCTGGGGGGGCTCCGAAGGGGGCATGACTAGTTAGCCCCAGGTATCCATAGTAAGACCCCTTGAACAGGATCAGAATGGAATACCAGGAGGACACAGGTGCTACCTCCAGTTAGACCCCAGACACGTGGCAGCTGTCCCAGCGGGACAAACGGGTAAACAGATTGTACAGGTATGGTGGAGCTGACCGGTGGGTACTGGGTATACGGATAGAAGCTGGCACTGACGGTGACCGGTGAGTCTTGGGTATGCAGGTGGAAGCTGGCTCCAAAGGAACTGGTGTAATCCAGAGGTTCAGATGGCTAAGCGGCAAGACGAGACGGACCAGAAGCAGCCGCTACAAACGTTGTCTTGGACAGCCGAATAACAGGTCACAGATATTTTGCGGAAACAAATAGTGTAAGCAGAGTACTAGATGGAATACTGAAGAAGTGCAGACAAAGCAGACATAGAACTGGAACTAGCAACAGTAGATACTCGTTGCTCTGGCACCCTCCCTATGGTGGAGGGGCCAGAAATAGTAATCAGTGCGCTGCCATCGGTTTATTACTTTTTGAAAAATGCGCACTGTCTCATTAAGAGACCTAGAGAGCGCATGCGGCCTTAATCTCATACCAGGGGATGTACTGGCCACACGCCAGGAGGAAGGAGGGGAAGCAGGACAGCAAGCAACGTACTGAGAGCGAGAGCCCCGCCGGGGGTGGGTCTCGCAGAGGTACATGAGGACAGGGACCCCGCTGAGGGTCTCGCTGAGGTACGGCCACTGCAGCATGGGGCCGGGGACCCTGTTGAGGGTCTCGCTGAGGTACGGGCACAGATGTAACAATAGCTATCACAATATGAGGAATTCTTTATAGAGGTGCTATCTCTGGAATAATATCCGTTATTTGGCCTAATATTGTAGTTTCTCTATTGTATAGCACAGTTGCCACATAAGCAACATATACAGGATCATCCATATACCATATAAGCTATAAATGTATGATCATTGGGGATCTGAGCTCTTGGACCTACCAATCACAATGTTATGTTCCTTTCTCAGCTGGACCGGGCCCTGCTCCCTTCTCTATTGGATTTTAGAAGTTGCCTGGCATGTCTCAGGGAGATCTTAGTTTTAAGACGGTACTCTGTTGAGCTGCCATTTGCTTGGATTTTTGTCAATATTAGAGTTGAGTGAATATATTTGGAATCCGTCGACGAATCTGAATTTGCCATATTCGTGCCATATTGGCAACCTTAATCGTACCAAATTTATGTTTGACGATCAATTCCTAACATATTCGCTCATGTTTTCTCCCACTGACTCCAACGACATTCAGCTGTGATCATATTCGAAACCAAAAAATTTGCTCAACCCTAGTCAATATACAGTACAGCTTCTTCTGTTGCTACTATGGCTCCATAAGATAAGCTGATTTATTCATCGATTGCAGTGAACATTATAACATTACGTTTAGAGATTAATCACTATGCAGCATTTATCTTTGCAAACTTCTGTGATTTCTACAAAGCATTAGTACTGCTAATAGGGCAGCACGGTGGGTCAGTGGTTAGCGCTGCAAGGCAGTCCTGGGTTTGAATCCCACCAAGGACAACATCTGCAAGGAGTTTGTATGTTCTCCCCGTGTTTGCGTGGGTTTCCTCCAGATTCTCCGGTTTCCTCCCACACTCCAAAGACATATTGATAGGGAATTTAGATTGTGAGCCCCATCAGGGACAGTGATGAAAATATGTGCGAACTGTAAAGCGCTGCGGAATATGTTAGCGCTAAATAAAGATTATTATTACTGCTGGATAACCCTTTGGAAACTTTCTGTGGGTTTCAACTATCATTTACGGTAAGCACCACAAACAATTATTAGAGTTTGTTCACATTAAAGTATTTTGCTAACTAGAACTCTGTGAAGTTGCTTCAGACCAGCCATTATTCTCTTCATTTGCACTCCTAGTTCTGTGTCTTCCAATGCATTCTGCCTTGCCTGTTTGTCTGCTGTTCAGCAAAAACTGGGTCCAATTGCTCCACATGTCTACCAGCCTGCTGTACCAATGCTCTGTGTCCATGTGTAAGGCGGCCAGGTTGGTAGTCATGGCAATGGGTTGTATGGTTCCCACACGCTGGCGACCCACAGATAAATACAATGACCCTTCCGCTGTGTGTGCAGCGTGCGCAGCAGTGCAATCATGATTACTGTCAGGATCCTCTCAGGTTCTGTCTCTCTGACTCTGCGTTTCCAAGTTCTACAAAACATCTCAGAGTCACAGTTCTTCTCCAACAGTTGAACTTTACTAATCAAAAGGGTATTCATCACACTGTCAGCACAGGGTAAACACAGAGACATCTTATGATTCCCTGCCATCCGGGCAGCTTCTATCCTCTCTAGCAACTCTGTCTTTCTTCTCCCAACAATCCCTGCCATATCTTTGGACAGTCCGTGTCACATCCGTGCCTTCAACGTCATCAGCTCCTCATCTGGTTTCAATTGAGAAAGGTGCCAGGAATGCCATCTCAGCTTCTCCCAACCTGGTCGCAGACCCCGGAATCCTTTCGGGGGATGATCCTGTTGATCTGGTGCCTGACTGCACAATTCTTCACCTGGGGCCCCTTACTGCCGTAGCAGCTTTATCCCCAAGGCTGGCCATCTACTTCATCTGCTGCTCACCCCTTGCCCTGGGCAAGCCTAACCGGGATCTGCTGTCTTATCAGGAAGTATCCTGACCACATCCCTATGCTCTGCCCTGCTCTGCTCTAACTCCTCCCAACTGAATAACCCCTTGCTGTCTATAACTAACTAACACTCTTATCTATCCTACTCGATTCTCTATGGTGCCCCCCTCTACTCTAATTTGACTATGGTCCTTTACTATTTTCTAATCTATGCCTAAGCCTATGCACAGTACATAACAAATGCATCGCATTACAGTACACACAATACTAAAACATTAATGAACGACGAGGTGCCGCATGTCATATGTGAATAGTGTCCAGGGAAGAGGAGGCAAGTGAGGGTCCCCCACCACCTCCTTACACATGTGTCCACCCTGACCAGTGGTTTTCTGAATGCATCTCACCAGGTGAGGATAAGACATGAGAACACAGGGCATTAATAAGCATGTGCGGCAACAACTCCATTATATTATATTATATAATAATTATAAGTTCCCATAATGCAATGAGCCAGTGTTGTGGCTGTGATTGGCTGCTGAAATGATGTCATCATGATGCGCGGTCTGTGCGCATCATGATGCGCGGTCTGTGCGGGCCTGCCGGGGGTCTGTGCGGGCCTGCCGGGGGTCTGTGCGGGCATGCCGGGGGTCTGTGCGGGCTGCTGGGGGTCTATGCGGGCCTGCCGGGGTCTGTGCGGGCTGCTGGGGGTCTGTGCGGGCCTGCCGGTGGTCTGTGCGGGCCTGCCGGTGGTCTGTGCGGGCCTGCCGGTGGTCTGTACTGGCCTGCCGGGGGTCTGTGCGGGCTGCTGGGGGTCTGTGCGGGCCTGCCGGGGGTTGTGTGTGTGTGTGCAGGCATCGTCCGATGGGACTACAAGTGATGACAGTGATTGACACATTAGCCAATGATGGGACAGTAGTAGTCCTATCTTCCGGCTAATGTGTTGAATGTAAAAAAAAAAAAAAAAAAAAAACATACTACGTACATACTACATATATACAACATTCATACATACATACATACTACATATATGCTACATTCATACAACATACATACATACTACATACATATTACATTCATACAACATATACTACATATATACTACATTCATACAACATACATACATACATACTACATATATACTACATTCATACAACATACATACATACTGCATACATACTACATACATACTACATTCGTACAACATACATACTACATACATACTACATATATACTACATTCATACAACATACATACATGCTACATACATACTACATATATACTACATTCATACAACATACATACATACTACATACATACTACATTCATACAACATATATACATGCATACTACATAAATACTACATTCATACAACATATATACTACATTCATACAACATATATACATACTACATACATACTACATATATACTACATTCATACAATATACATACTACATATATACTACATTCATACAACATACATACTACATACATACTACATATATCTTCTACATTCATACAACATACATACATACTACATACAATACATTCATACAATACATACATACATATAGACATACGCCATCACTTGTCACTTTGATCCCCGAAGCCAGTGTCATCTCACTGTAAAAAATATTAAAATAACAAACAAGCAATATACTCCCTGATCCGCAGAAATCCACGAGTGTCCCACGACGATCTCCTGCATTGCATCACTGAGAGGTTACTATAGTTCACTGGTCTCACTTTATGGCAAAAGCTGCATGGGAACTTTCTCACACAGCAATGCCAAAAGTGAGACTAGGGACTATTTTTTTACAGTGGTGGAGGAATACAGTGCGGAAGGATACCTACCTCCCATCATTATATTCCTGGGGCCCCTAGAGAGCGGTGGCATCAACTGATGCTGCTGTTCTCCACGGGAGATCGTCGTGGGACACTCGTGGATTTCTGCGGATCAGGGAGTATATCGGTTGTTTGTTATTTTAATATTTTTTACCGATGACACTGGCTTCGGGGATCAAAGTGACAAGTGATGGTATGTACTCTATGTTATATGTACTGTATGTCTATATGTATGTATTGTATGAATGTATGAATGTATTGTATGTAGTACGTATGTAGTATGTATGTTGTATGTCTGTAGTATGTTTTATGTATGTTTCATTTATGTAGTATGTATGTAGTATATACTATGTATGTTGTATGAATTTTGTATATATGTAGTATGTATGTTGTATGAATGTAGTATATATGTAGTATGTATGTAGTATGTAGTATGTATGTATGAATGTAGTATATATGTAGTATATGTACTATGTATGTATGTTGTATGAATGTAGTATATATGTAGTATGTATGTAGTATGTATGTATGTTGTATGAATGTAGTATATATGTAGTATGCATGTTGTATGAATGTAGTATATATGAAGTATGTATGTAATATGTATGTATGTTGCATGAATGTAGTATATATGTAGTATGTATGTTGTATGAATGTAGTATACATGTAGTACGTATGTAGCATGTAGTATGTATGTATGTTGTATGAATGTAGTATATATGTTATATGTATGTAATATGTATGTTGTATGAATGTAGTATATATGAAGTATGTATGTAGTATGTAGTATGTATGTATGTTGTATGAATGTAGTATATATGAAGTATGTATGAAGCATGTATGTATGTTGTATGAATGTAGTGTATATGTAGTATGTAAGTAGTATGTATTATGTTGTATGAATGTAGTATTTATGAAGTATGTATGTAGTTTGTAGTATGTATGTATGTTGTATGAATGTAGTATATATGTAGTATGTATGTAGTATGTATGTATGTTGTATGAATGTAGTATATATGTAGTATGTATGTAGTATGTATGTATGTTGTACGAATGTAGTATATATGTAGTATGTATGTATGTATGTATGTTGTATGAATGTAGTATATATGAAGTATGTATGTAGTATGCAGTGTGTATGTATGTTGTATGAATGTAGTATATATGAAGTATGTATGTAGTATGTAGGTATGTTGTATGAATTTAGTATATATGTAGTATGTATGTAGTATGTAGTATGTATGTATGTAGTATGTATGGTTTTTTTTAAAAATTCAACACATTAGCCGGATGATGGGACTACTACTGTCCCATCATTGGCTAATGTGTCAATCACTGTCATTGTAGCAGGAATAGCCCGATGGGACTTGTAGTCCCATCGAACGATGCCTGCACACACACACAACCCCAGGCAGGCCCGCACAGACCCCCGGCAGCCCACACAGACCCCCGGCAGGCCCGTACAGACCCCTGGCAGGCCCGCACAGACCCCCGGCAGCCCGCACAGACCCCCGGCAGGCCTGCACAGACCCCCGGCAGGCCCGTACAGACCCCCGGCAGCCCGTACAGACCCTCGGCAGGCCCGCACAGATCCCCGGCAGGCCCGCACAGACCCCCGGCAGCCCACACAGACCCCCGGCAGGTCCGCACAGACCCCCGGCAGGTCCACACAGACCCCCGGCAGCCCACACAGACCCCCGGCAGGCCCACAAAGACCCCCGGCAGGCCCGCACAGACCCCCAGCATGCCCGCACAGACCCCCGAGAGGCCCGTACAGACCCCGCCCGCACACACAGACACACACAGTGTCCGCCCACGCACCGCCCACACTCTTCCCCCCTCCCAAACTGGATGTGCAAGTAAAGAAAGGTTTTTTTTTAATTCCGATATTTCTGTCCCGTTGACTTGAATACCCCATTCCGGTATCGGAATCGGCAATACCCGATACTTTTTGGGTATCGGTCCGATCCAATCCGATATTTCTCAATATCGGAAAGTATCGCTCAACACTAATAAAATGTTATCTTGTATTTATTTATTTTTTAAATTTTTCCTTTACATTGATGTTAGCAATCAATGTATTTGACTCCTAATGAGTTAATTTTTGTTAAGTTTAAGTGGGTCTTATCAGAATGTTTTCACTGGGGGTGTGTACTTCTTCTCTCTGTAAGAGATGCCCAATCATAAGCAATCAGCAGCATGATGAAGAAAGAGGCACACGCCCCACCATAAAGCTCCCGTCACACACAGCGATCTCGCTAGCAAGATCGCTGCTGAGTCACAAGTTTTGTGATGCAGCTGCGATCTCACCAGCAAGATCACTGTGTGTGACACCTATCAGCGACCGGCCCCCTGCCGGGTATCGCTGATCGTGCTCGAATGCCCTGGACTTTTTTTGATCGTTGGTTTTCTGCTGGCCAGCACGCATCGAGGAGCACGGCACTGTCCTTGCAGTGACACGTTCTGAGTGTGGACTTGTGACTAAGAGTGGTGAGAGCAGAACCCCTCTCACTGCCAAGCATCCTGTTGTTTTCCCCAGAGGCTGTTTCTTTATCGTGGACAGAGACTTGAGAGACTGCATGTGCCGCTGTTGTCGGTGCCACCGATGGATTCCCGCCTGACAGAGACTGCGACGAGAAGACCCGCGCAGCTGTTGTCAGTGCCACCGTTGGAACCCTGTACTCCCTCACATCAGAAGGCTACAGTCCAATAAGTTTAACCTCTTTATTACTGAACTCTCGTTTGTCCCTCACCTACCCTGCCATCCTTCCAGTTCTGCCCCATTCCTCGCCGTCACCCTAAAATCCCTCACTCCCTGTGTGGAGCACATCCCCCTGTAAATAAACCTGTTTAACCCTTGTTCTGCCTCCATGTGCGTGACTGCATCCCGCGTTCCTGCAGGTTATTACATCTCTGCCAAAATAGAATACAAAAATAAACTTTTTATTCCTTCTGCCACTATTACATTGTATGTCCAGTAAAACATGAGGATATATAATAATAATAAAAAATAGAATACATGTCTACAAATAAATAGACAGAAATGTTGTTTTGCTCATATTTAGAATAGATGTAAAATGCAGTTTTTCAATATACAAATGAAGTGATGACTCAAACTCAATGCATGTTTTCCAATGATGGTTTTCTTTTGAAGTGCTTGCATCATCAGACGGTGTATCTGCCTGCATTATACATACAGCACCTCATAAAATGTGCATATGGGTATATTTTATTTGTTGCAAGCTCTCTGAAAAAGCTCTGTGCACACACTGAACCTGGAAGGACAAAAATACACTTAACTGAAATATGTACTCTAATTATCCTCCTGGAAACATGACCGCATTATTACTTATTCTCTATGTTTTACTAGAGCAGCAGGCCGTGCGAGTTACCTAATGTATGGATGTATGGATTTCCACACGGCAGAGAGCACAAGGCATATATGTGTATGACATTATAATATACCATAGACCTTTTATAATTGGAGAAGGCCAAATTGGCATCTCAGCTTAGGCACACCGAACACAACATTATTCCACTATGATTTATTAACTGCAACTTACATCATAAATGGAGTGAGATTGGTATAATGAAAATGCAGTCTTGCTATTGGCTGGGGGACCTGGCGTTAATCTCCCAGGAGTCCCCTGTTCTTCTTGCAGTCCTGGATAGAACAGGAGCCCAGCTAAAGCAAAAATTTATAGGGAATAGAAAATAAAATAAACAGGAACAAGCACAGAAAGGTATTGAAATCACAGTAAAACTTGGCCTTATAACACTATGAAATAGCCATACATTTCAGAACACACTTTTACTGTTCCCTGGGTCACATTCACAAGGAAGATCTTTAGAACATCACTGATATGCAACCTGTGATTTTCCGACTTTTGTAAAACAGCACACCACTGGAATATGATTGAATGTCATCAAAATGTACAATAGCAAAACTGTAGGGGTCACACCAGTAGCGTAGCTACTGGGGGGCAGAGGGGGCGGTCGCCCCGGGCCCCGAGCTCTGAGGGGGCCCACCAGAGCTACACTACTGTAACTGTATCGGCGTGCACAGCACGCCGATACAGTTACATTCTGCGGCAGAGCAGGGAGAATCGATCTCCCTACTCTGCCGCACAGCCGCTATGGGCCCCTAAGAAGGCGATGGGGGCCCCCGATGCCAGCAGTGCGCCCCCCACCTCACAGCAAGCAATGTCGTCCTGGGCTATTCTATGCGCACAGGACCTGTGATGAGGTGACGGGAGGGGCGGAGTCAGGGGGTCACATGATCAGGGGCTTCAACGGCTGCAGTGCTCTTCTGTGCTGGTTGTCATGGTGTTGGATGAGGTGAAGTAAGTTTCTGTGTGAGCTCAGGAGGGGTTTACAGGTTGGATGTAGCAGAGCTGTGTGTGTATAAGGTGTACAGATTGGAGCCATGTGTGTAGAAGGTGTACGGAGCAGAGATATGCATGTATGAGGTGAACAGAGGATCGGAGCCGCGTGTGTATGGGGTGAGCAGAGCCGTTTGTGTACGGAGCGGAGCTAAGTGTGTACGGGTCGGGGTGTACAGAGCAGAGCCATGTGTGTGCGGGGTGTACGGAGTGGAGCCGTGTGTGCAATGTGTGTGGATTGGAGACATATGTGTACGAGGTGTATGGCACGGAGCCGCGTGTGTACGGGGTGTGCGGAGCAGAGCCGTGTGTGCACAAAGTGTACAGAGCAGAGCCGCATGTGTACAGCGTGTATGGAGCAGAACCGCATGTGTACAGCATGTACGGAGCAGAGCCACATGTGTACAAGTGCATGGAGCGGAGCCAGGTGTGTACAAGGTGTACGGAGTGGAGCCGCGTTTTTACAGCGTGTACGTAGCAGAGGCGCGTGTGTACAGCGTGTACATAGCAGAGGCGCCTGTGTACAGCATGTACATAGCAGAGGTGCATGTGTACAAGGTGTATGGAACAGAGTGCGTGTGTACAAGGTGTACGGAACAGAGCTGCGTGTGTACAAGGTGTACGGAACAGAGCTGCGTGTGTATAGGGGTTGTGGAGCAGAGCAGTGTGTGTATAGGGGGTATCAAGTGCAGTAATAAGGACACATACGGCAGCAGTGTCTCAGCATTGGGGTATCAGGTGCAGTAATAGGGACACATACGGCAGCAGAGGCTCAGTATTGGGGTGTCAGGTGCAGTAATAGGGACACATATGGCAGCAGCGACTCAGTATTGGGGTGTCAGGTGCAGTAGTAAGGACATATACGGCAGCAGCGGCTCAGTATTGGGGTGTCGGGTGCAGTAATAGGGACACAAACAGCAGCAGCGGCTCAGTATTGGGGTATCAGGTGCAGTAATAAGGACACATATGGCAGCAGCAGCTCTGTATTGGGGTGTCAAGTGCAGTAATAAGGACATATACGGCAGCAGCGGCTCAGTATTGGGGTGTCAGGTGCAGTAATAGGGACATATACAGCAGCAGCGGCTCAGTATTGGGATATCAGGTGCAGTAATAAGGACACATACGGCAGCAGCGGCTCAGTATTGGGGTGTCAGGTGCAGTAATAAGGACACATACGGCAGCAGCGGCTCAGCATTGGGGTATCAAGTGCAGTAATAGGGACATACGGCAGCAGAGGCTCAGCATTGGGGTATCAGGTGCAGTAATAGGGACACATAAGGCAGCAGCGGTTTAGTATTGGGGTATCAGCAGGATGCGGGGTTTGTGCAGGTTGGAGATAGATGGTGATGGGGCTGGAATATGAGAAGTGAAACGTGTCGATGTTGTAATCTCTGTAGCAGAGTCCTGGCTGGAGGAGTTGTCATGTCGGTCTGGGCCAGATGGAAAATACGTGAAAAGTGACCGATTCCATCAGAAAGATTGTCAGCGGTAAGACACCAACTATACCTGTGCAGTAATCACATATGTTTTGTAGGACTGGTATTTACCACTGACCATATTGCGGTAATATCCATGTTGGTCTTTATATAGGGATTATTTTCTGAAACAGCGCAGTCATCTCTTACATCCACTATTAGGGGGCATCACCGAGTTTTAATCACAGTTACCTAGTTAGGGGCCCACTCAGAAGTTTCGCCCCCCCTGAACCGAAACCCTAGCTACGCCTCTGGGTCACACCTATTGACCAAGCCTCATAAACCAGTAGGTCACTATCCACATTCATCAGCCATATTTGGCCCCTTAGGACCCAGCATAAAAGATTCAGCAGCAGAACATTGTGGGCCAAGTCCTGAAGAGAAGTGGGAAGCCAGAAGAAGTAAGCAAATGCCATCCAAATTTTAAATTATACAGAAATATTGCTATTGGTTGCCCATATCACAGAGCCAAAGCATAGAATAGGACGGTTGTGTAAGAGCAGAAAAACTACCCTAACCATCTTAGTATTAAAAGTAGCAAGGAAAAAAAATATGAAGTGTTCAAATTATGTTAAAAATAAAAAAAAATCATATAGAGCCTTTCTTACCCGTTCTTGAAAAACTTGCATTCTATCCGTGGCTGTACCTCAATACATCTCATGTGCACTTCATTTCCTCATGTGATTTTCTTCTGATTTACACCCCAATACTTTTCAAATTTTCAAATGCACCCTATTCCTATATTCACCCTATTTGTGAAAAAAAATAGGAAATTTGGTGAAAATGTTGAAAATTTTGCAATTTTCAAACTTTGTTCTGTGACCTAGGCAGGTAATCATCTTTTAGATACAAACCAGACAGGCCTAAATGCATCTGCACTAATACGGGGTGCAGCGGACCCAAGTAAAGTGGCAGCTGCACAGATGCATAAATACCAAATGAAACAGCCAGCCTACAATCAGGGATTGGCCGTGTGGTACACCAGTGCAGAAGAAATAATCCGCATGTGGCAGTGTTCACACAGGGAATGCAGGGCTTCTGGTTCACAACCTCTTAGTAACACCATATAGGGGGGCTGCCCAGTGCCAACTAGAATGCATCCCGTGTGAACAGAGGCCACAAGTTTGCAGAACCATTTTGGCCCAACTGCACCCTGAAAGAAATATAAAAAGTGCACAAAAACATATCAATATATGTAAGGTATTGATTGATATTAAGGCCTTAATACAGAAGCTGGCAAACTGCGTCAAAGTTCCTTACACTTGCCAGTCCTACTCTAACATGAAAACCTCAAAAAGAGGAAAAAATCCTCCAAAAAATTCAGATACACAGCTCAGTGAAATAGGCGTTTGGTGAGTATAACTGAGTTTGTTATTTTTAAATAAAAAAGTAAAAGTGTGTTTTGTTTTATTTAAAATAAAGGAGTTTATTCTAGCTGTGTCTTTATTTACCATGCAACTATAGGATTAGTAATGGAGAGGTGTCTTATAGACACCTCTCCATTACTAAGCCATGGGTTTGATGTCACTGGACAATACAAATGTGACATCAACCCCACAAATATTAAACCCACTTGCCAGGGCAAGTGGGGAGAGCCAGGCAAAGTGCCAGAATTGGCACATCCAATAGATATGCCTTTTCTGGGTGGCTGCAGGCTGCTATTTTTATGCTGGGGGGACAATATCCATAGCCCCTTACCAGCCTGAGAATACCAGCACCCAGCTGTCTGCTTTAGCAAGGCTGGTTGTCAAAAATAGGGGGCATGCCACATCATTTTTTAAATTATTTATTAAATGGGGACACCTTTATTCTTGACAACCAGCCTTGCTGAAGCTGACAGCTGAGGGTTGCAGCCCCCCAGCTGTGAGTTTTGCCTGGCTGGTTTTCAAAAATACAGGGGAACCCATACCTTTTTTTTAATTATTTATTTACAGCGCAGAAGCCAGCTATTGAATACTCCCATCATCCGCTCCTGCTCTCACTGTTATTAGCGGCAGCAGGTGTCGGATGATGGAAGCAGTAGTCCCAACAGCTGACATCACTGACCAATAATATTGATAACTAGCTGAAGAGCCCGGCGTTGCCTGGGCATTGTAACCAACTGTGGTTAGTTATAACAAATTATAATGATTATATTGCACATAAAAACCGTGCATCTAATCCTATTCTGTGTGATACTGTCTGCTGAGCCGTGTATCTAATACTATTCTGTGTGATACTGTGTGCTGAGCTGCGTATATAATCCTATCCTGTGTGATATTGACTGCTGAGCTGTATATCTAATCCTATCCTGTGTGAAACTGTCTGCTGAGCAGTGTATCTATTCCTATCCTGTGTGATACTGTCTGCTGATCCGTGTATCTATCCTATCCTGTGTGATACTGACTGCTGAGCTGTGTATCTAGTCCTATCCTGTGTGATACTGACTGCTGAGCTGTATATCTAATCCTATCCTGTGTGATACTGACTGCTGAGCTGTGCATCTAATCCTATCCTGTGTGATACTGCCTGCTGAGCTGTGTATCTAATCCTATCCTGTGTGATACTGTCTGCTGAGCCGTGTATCTACTCCTATCCTGTGTGATACTGACTGCTGAGCCATGTGTCTAATCTTCTCCTGTGTGATACTGACTGCTGAGCTGTGTATCTAATCGTATCCTGTGTGATACTGACTGCTGAGTCATGTATCTAATCCTATCCTGTCTGATACTGGGCTCCCCCTGCAGTCTGTGTCAGAGGGTGGTCTGTGTTGGCACGGTAATAAATTGTGTTATTTCCAGCTTTACAGAAGGACGATAACACCATAGAAATGATAAGAATATTAGGCCTCAGTTACCACAACTGTCTACAAAGAAAACTGTTACTGATAGCAACCAATCACAGCTCATTTTTCATCTTTTACACAGCTCTGGGACAGCGTGGCGAGTTTTGAGTGGCGACTTTTGTGTTTCGACTTTTATGTGGCGAGGTTGGTGTATGTGTGGTGAAATGTGTGCTGAGGGTGGTATATGTGTTGAAGCACGTGGTAGTGTGTGGCGCATTTTGTGCATGAGTTCATATCCCCGTGTGTGGTGAGTATCCCATGTCAGGGCCCCACCTTAGCAACTGTACGGTATATACTGTTTGGCGCCATTGCTCTCATTCTTTAAGTCCCCCTTGTTCACATCTGGCAGCTGTCAATTTGCCTCCAACACTTTTCCTTTCACTTTTTCCACATTATGTAGATAGGGGCAAAATTGTTTGGTGAATTGGAATGCGCGGGGTTAAAATTTCACCTCACAACATAGCCTATGACGCTCTCGGGGTCCAGACATGCGATTGTGCAAAATTTTGTGGCTGTAGCTACGACGGTGCAGATGCCAATACATACACTTTTCCCACATTATGTAGATAGGGGAAAAATTGTTTGGTAAATTGGAACCCGCGGGGTTAAAATTTCGCCTCACAACATAGCCTATGACGCTCTCGGGGTCCAGACGTGTGACTGTGCAAATTTTGTGGCTGTAGCTGCAACGGTGCAGATGCCAATCCTGGACATACATATATACATACATTTACACCCACATTGAGCTTTATATGTTAGATTTCTTTTACTTGTATTTCCACTTTAATGTTTTTAAAGTATAAAGTTGGATAAATATGCCACTCAAATAGCTATCTCTGAACCTCCAATAGTTTCTGTTTTTCCAGTACTTTTTCCTGTAAACTTCATAATATTTTTAAATTTGGTACTAATAAATTCATTGATTTTAATTGAATCTTTTTTGTCACTTCAAATTATTTTTTTGTTTCCTTTTATGAAGTATATATACAAAAAAATAAATGGTTAGATTTCATGTGAAGTAAGTGCAGCCCATGATATAAGGGCAATTATTATACAATGACCTTCTGTATAGAAAGAATACACTATATAAGAGACAGCACTGTACATAAGAGCAGAGGAAGCTATATAATAAGGGACGGCACCATATATAACTACAGGGTGGGCCATTTATATGGATAAACCTAAATAAAATGTGAATGGTTGGTGATATCAACTTTCTGTTTGTGGCATATTAGTATATGAGAGGGGGAAACTTTTCAAGATGGTTGGTGACCATGGCGGCCATTTTAAAGTTGGACATTTTGGATCCAACTTTATTTTTTTCAATGGGAAGAGGGTCATGTGACACATCAAACTTAATGAGAATTTCACAAAAAAACAATGGTGTGCTTGGTTTTAACATAACTTAATTCTTTCATGAGTTATCTACAATTTTCTCTTTGTTTACAGCCATTTACATGTCGCAGAGGTTAACACATGAGGAGTGGATAGAAATTCTGTTGATGTCTGGTGAATGCAGTACCCGGGTAATTGCAGCAGGTTTCAATGCAAGACACCCTACGCAATTAAACTGTCACCATTCTCATTTTATTTAGGTGTATCCACACAAAAAAGTTTGCCTCATCACTGAACATAATGTTCTGTGTAAACTGAGGGTCCTGTTCCAATTTTTGTTTTGCCCATTCTTCAAATTCAGTGCTCCAATCTGGGTCACCAACCATTCCCATTTTATTTAGGTGTATCCATATAAATGGCCCACCCTGTAGAGAGAATGGTATGTAATAAGGGACAGTGTTATACATAACAAAAGAGGAAACTATCTAACTAAGGATGGTGTTATACATAATAAGTGAGTACACTAAATGCTAAGGGACTGTGCTATACATAAAAAGTGACTACACTATATACTGAGGGATGGCGCTACACATAATAAGCTAGTCCACTCTATACTAAGGGACTGTGCTACATATAATAAGTGAGCACACTATATACTAAGGGACTGTGTTAAAGGGAACCCATCACCTGTTTTGACCACTATAAGATGCAGCCACTGCCTTTCAGAGCTTATCTACAGCATTCTATAATGCTGTAGATAAGCCCCCGATCCAACCTGAAAAATAAGAAAAATACGTTTTATTATACTCACCTGAGGGGGGCGGTCCGGTCCGATGGGTGTTGCAGGTCTGGGTCCAGCGCCTCTCATCTTCTTGCGATGCCACCCTCTGGCTTGCTTCATGGCTCCCAAGCATCATGCTCCTGCGCAGGCATACTTATCTGCCCTGTTGAGGGCAGAGCAAAGTACTGCAGTGAGCAGGTGCTGGGAAAGGCCAGAGAGGCCCAGCGCCTGTGTACTGCTGTACTTTGCTCTGCCCTCAACAGGGCAGATAAGTAAGCCTGTGCCAGAGCGAGATGTCGGGGAGTGATGAAGCAAGCAGGAGGACGGCATCTCAAGAAGATAGGAGGTGCCGACCCTGACCTGCGACACCCATCGGATCAGACCGCACCAGAAAGTCCCCACGGGTGAGAATAATAAAACTTAGTTTTCTTCACTTGCAGGTCAGTTTGGGGGCTTATGTACAGCATTATAGAATGACAGGTGACAGGTTCCCGTTAAACATAATAAGCGATAATAACGTTTTCCTCCAACTCCCCCTGTTCATAAATCCTTTATAAATCCCCCTTCCTCCCTTCCCAATCCCCCACAACCCCCATTGTTATCCTCCCCCGCATCTCATTATTGTCCTCTCCCCCACTCCCATCATTTTCTTCTCCCCAGCACCCCATCATTGCCCTTTCCACAACATCTATCCATCTATCATTGTTTTCTCCCCCACTGTCCCATCATTGCCCATTCCACCACCTCCATCATTTCCTCCTCCTCTATTACCCCCATCATTGTCCTTTCCACTACCATCATCATTGCCTTTTCCCCCACCACCCCCATTGTTGCTCATTCCACGACCTCTATCATTTCCTCCTCCCCCTCCAGCCCATTATTGTACTTTCCACCATGACCATCATCGTCCTTTCCACCACCACAATCATTGCCCATTCCACCACCTCCATCATTTCCTCCTCCCACCACCCCAATATTGCCTTCTCCGAAATCACCCCTATCATTCCCCTCTCCTACACACACACACACACACTCACTCACCTAGCCGCATGCTCTCCTGCAGCATCACCTTCGCCTGCAGCTACACATACACACACATATACACACACTCACTCACCTCACCGGACACTCTCCTGCAACATCACCTTTGCCTGCAGCTACACATACACACACAAATACACACACTCACTCACCTCACCGCACGCTCTCCCCCAGCATCACCTTTGCCTGCACTGCAGCTTAATCTCTCTGGCACAGCCATCAGCCGCAGTGCTGGATGATGTCATCCAGCCACGCCGCTGACTGATGTGACAGAGACAGGAAGCGCGGGCAGGGAGCAGGATGGATCACTGTAGCTCTGCTGCCATACTCTCTTGTAGGCAGCGAAGCTGCAGGGATTTCTCCCTGTCTGCCGCACATGAGGGCAATCTGGCCAGGGGCCCCCCGAAGCCTCAGGGCTGGATAAACAGGCCAGATTGCCCTCATAATTAGCCACCCTACAGGGGCCCCCTTTAGCCTCTGGGCCCCTGTGCAGCCACACCGGTTGCACATGTGGAGTGTCCGCCCATGGTCCTAGCACAGATCTCTGCAGTCCCCACTGCTGACTATATCCCATTGAGAGAATATATAATGTATGACAACCCTTTGTTTCCTGCCATTTAGCCAATTCCTTTCCCATCTGCATACAGTTTCCCCCAATCCTTGCTTCTATAGCTTAAGTATAAGTCTGTTATGTGGAACAGTATCAAATGCCTTTGCAAAGTCAAGATAAATCACATCAGGCGCATTACCTACATCTAAATTTGCACTCACCTCCTCATGGAAACCCAACATGTTAGTGACATGACTTATTCTTCAGAAATCCATGCTGGTTGTCAGTTTTTATATTATTATACACAATATATTTCTGCAGGTCATCTCTTATAATGCCCTCAAAAATTTTGCACACTACTGATGTCAAGCTTACTGGATGGTAGGTGCCTGAATCCACCTTCTTACCTTTCTTAAATATCGGTACCACATGAGCCATCCTCCAATCCTGTGGCACCACCCCTGTTACAAGAGAGTCTAAGAATGTGAGATACAGCGGTCAGTCAATTATTGAGCTCAATTCCCTTAGTATCCATGGATGAATGCCAGCTGGGCCGGGGGATTTGTCAATGTTTAAATTGCTGAGACATAAATGCACTTCTTTCAGTGTTAAACTAGTTATATCAGGTGGTAAATTTTGATTTTTGTCTTGTTGAATGATCCCAGTAACTGACAGTTAATTGGAGAACATGGATGAAAAGTGCCTGTTTAATATCTCTGCCTTTTCTTTAACCTATGCAATTATCTTATTGTCATCTTTTAAGGGGCCGATGCCATCTATTTTTTTCTTTTTGGCATTGATGTATTTATTAAAAAAAATTGATTTATTTTAATGTCATTGGCGATTTGTTTCTCTGTAGATTACTTTGCTAGCTTGATTTCTTTTTAACATTTCTTATTTAGATCCAAACTCCAATTAGCAGCTTTCCATTATTGCCATCCCCATGTACCCACAGTGACTCTACGTTGCTGTAACTCCCCCCCAATGTCTTCATTGAGCACATGCTGTTATGTGTATTTTATGAAGATACACACCTCTAAATACACACACATCTCCACTCCGTACACTTCGTACACGCGCAGCTCCACTCCGTACACCTCGTACAGGCGTAGCTCCGCTCCGTACACCTCATACACGCGCAGCTCCACTCTGTACATTTCGGACATGTGCGGCTACGCTCCATACACCTCGTACACGCGCGGCTCCGCTCCATACATCTCGCACATGTACGGCTCTGCTCTGTACACCTCATACACGTGTGGCTCCGCTCCATACACCTCGTACACACGCGTCTCCGTACAACTCATACATGCACGGCTCCACTCTGTACACCTCGTACACTCATGGCTCCGCTCCGTACACCTCGTACACGTGCGGCTTCGCTCCGTACACCTCCTACACACGGTGGATCTGCGTAGTACATACATGGCTCCTCTCCGTCCACATCATACACATACGGCTCTGCTCCGTACACCTCGTACACACGACTCCTCTCCGTACACCTTGTACACACACACGGCTGCACTCCATACACTTAGTACATGCACACGTCTCTGCTCTGTACACCTTGTACACACGCACTCTGCTCTGTACACCTTGTACACACACAGCTCCACTCCATACATCTGGTACACACATGGCTCTGCTCCGTACACTCCGCACACACACGGCTCTGCTCTGTACACCTCGTACACACACAGCTCTGCTACATCCACCCTGTAAGTCCCTCCTGACCCCACACACAAACCTACCCTCATCCAGCACCATGACAACCAGGACAGCAGCGTCCTGCATACACTGAAGCCCCTGATCATGTGACCCCTGACTCCTTCCCTCCTGTGACCTCATCACAGGTCCTGTGCACACAGAAGAGAACAACCATTGTGCGCTCCTGAATGTACGCCTTCCACCTTATAGCCTGCCTGGCAGCCAATCAAAGCACGGAGCTGCACAGCCAATGAGCGGCTACAGCTCCAAGAGGCTGCTACTCCCCTTACACACCCACTACATGGTTCACCTTTGAAGTGCAAACTCGCGAGTGGGCCCTTAAGCACTCCGGGCTCCGTGGCAGCTGCGACCGCTGCGACCACGGTAGTTACACCCCTGCTCTCCACCTTTTTATCTTTCCTGTCCTTTCTAAATGTAGTGTTATGGCCCCTTTACATTTAGCGATGCACCAGCGACCATGATATGACCCGGTCAGGATCACTGGTGCAATGCTAAATGGTTGCTAGTGAGCTGCCAAACAGGCAGATCTCACAGCAACCTAGCGACGCAGCAGCGGTCGTTACTTACCTTTCACATGCAGCGATGCTGACGTCCTCCCGCCCGCGTCCACACGTCGCTTGTTGGCGCCAGCAGGAAGCCCAGCAGGAAGCGCCCAACGAGAAATGGACTCGGCCGATCTCGCGCGATCAGCGACAGACAGCGGGGAAGCCGGTTGGAGGTAAGTATCACACATAGCGATATTGCTAGCGATATCGCTGCTGCGTCACAAAATCGGTGACATTTTAGCGATATTGCTAGCGATATCGCTATGTGTAAAACCCCCTTAACTCTACGTTTGTTACCCAGTCATGGCACTCATCAAGTCAGGTTTCCGTAATGCCCATCACATCGT
This sequence comes from Dendrobates tinctorius, assembly GCF_039654945.1. NCBI lineage: Eukaryota > Metazoa > Chordata > Amphibia > Anura > Dendrobatidae > Dendrobates > Dendrobates tinctorius. Next base: position 4,988,410 of record NW_027361866.1, read on the forward strand.
ATTGTGTGACTGTCATAAGAGTCTCCAGTTCATCCATTTTGCTTGCTAGACTTCTTGCATAGAAGTTTTAAAATATTGTGCAATTGTTAGGTGCACAAAAATGTTTAGAATTGTGCCTTTTAAAACCAGCTTTGCCAGAATTCCCCAAAATGTGAGTGGGGCTTAGCTGAAGAGGAATGGACACTCACACTCCAAAAAAATTCACTTTAATTACCACCAGAAAGTGTCTTATATTGTATTAGAAATGTATTCTAACTTATAGCTGGAATAAACTTCTGAACCGAAACATGCACCAATTTAATTAAGGGGTGAATGTCTCTTAAAGGGGTTGTCCGGGCTTGTCACATAATCTCAGTACATATCTGGGCTGCAGAATTATGACAATAATTAATTTACTTTCTGTCACTAGTTTGCACGTTTTTCTAGATATTCTGAACAGAACATCCAAGGGCATTGAAATGAGAACTAGTCGTAACCTCCTACTCTACTCCAAACATGCCCTCTATAGCAACAACCCCACCCTCCATAGCTACAGGCCCTCCCCGTCCACATGAAGAAGCCCTCATCACACAGTAACAAATCCTCCCCCTCTAGCAGCCTCACTGCAGAGAGCTGCTCCTCCCTCAGACACACGCTGAACACTGATCTATGGAAAGTGACACTAGTGAGGAGGGAAAATCGTCCTGTATTCTGGGCCACTCCATGATTACAATACATAACTCATTTTCAGTAATTCCTTCCCTCACTGTCCCAGGCTGCTGGCAGCAGTGAGAACAGACTGTGTGATGGCCAGTGATGGGGGTCTGCAGCTTCTAATCTGCACCGGTGATGGCAGTCACTGATGTAATCTGTTGTGTGACAAAGCCTCTGCTGTGTGATTGAGACAGCTCTGTGTCACTGATGTCTTCACACAGCAGCAGATTTGGTGCAGTATATGTGTGAGCACTGTGTCTCTAATGACACAAATACTGATGGGAGCAGCCTGTCCAATCAGCAGCTGTAACAGTGTGAAGTGTAGGGGGGTGTATGTATGTATTGTGCTACTTTCACAAATACAGGATCACTGCTGTGTTCTTTCCAATGCTGGAATAATGATAAAGATGAGTGCTGGTGCAGTTTACTGCCAGCCAATGAGTGGGCAGTGGGTGGTGCTGGTCACTGGAGCGTGCTGGGAGTTTGGTGGAGCTTCGCAGAGTCGAGTAGGAGGTTACCACTAGTTCTCATTTCAATGCCATAACACCCCCCCTTGGACGTTCTGTTCAGAATATCCAGAAAACCGTGCAAACTAGTGACAGAAAGTAAATTACTTATTGTCATAATTCTGCAGCCCAGATATGTACTGAGATTATGTGAAAAGCCCGGACAACCCCTTTAAAGTTAGCACATCTTACAAATCATTCTCCAGCAGACTTTTCATCAAAACTAGTCTTGATTAATTCCTCACTCTGTATTTAAATACTATAGATATTAGACACTACAGTCTAAATCTGTAATATAAATATGTAACAAGACATGTTAGTGAAAAATACTTAATATTTAAATAAGGCTTTTGTGTTAAATGTATTGTATTTTTTTAAAATGTTGGCATTTTTTACATATTGCACCTTAACTAAAATTAAAAAGTACAAATATTGCAATGCTCACACTGAACACTGGGGCTTTTTTTTAGACTCAAGCATCCTGTTGTTTCAGGAAACAACACATGTACATAGCCACAATTGTCAGACCCTCATCATATCTTTTGTATTGAAATGCTTTATGAACATGCCAACACAAAAGAGAGAACCACGATCAATTATCCCACACGAATTTTCCAAAAGTACAAAAATCTTTAGTCAATATAACAAAGATACCTGAAGATGGAGGGAGGAAGGGGCAAAACATGCATATACGAGCAAAGGGGCGCACATGCTGAAAGGGTATACAATATATTGACATCTATTGACATCTATCACTCTCATATTAAGCATAATGTTACCCTTAATCAATTGCACACTCCCAAATGGCCTAATGGAGGAAAATAACAGGTACCATATGTATAAACACATACAAATGTGCATAATCTATCAACAAGTATTATACCTGGTCAAATGGCCAGGAAAGTACCGCAGTGCGCCCTCCCCGATGCGCGTTTCAGCTAACAAAGCCTTTATCAAGAGGCAGTAGGAATCAGGAAGTGCAAGATTAAAAAGGTGCCTCCCAGAGGCTCCCACCAATGGAAGCGCGGCGTCCATTGTGTTTGGCCGCAAGTCACAGGACAAATAATTTATATTTCATATTTTTGATAGTTGTGCCATAGTGTGGTTTCCATGAGGATTTTTTGGCTTATGAACATGTGCAGAAGTCATTGTGAATGGTGGGGGGAGCAGGGTTAGCTTTGTCTTCGCCTGTTGTTGTTGGTGAATCCTGTGTTTTCTGCGCCGTCATTGTAATCCAGCCTCTGATGATAAGGAGTGCTTCTGAAAACTCTTCCTAAAAGAACAGGAAGAATAAGTCTAAAATAACACCAATGGCCAGTGTGAAAATGACAAGATAATTATTATTATTATTTTTTAATATAGATCGTAAAATACATTTTTTTTAAATACCATGTAACACAAAATACTAATTTAAACAATCAGCCATTTTCTGATGATAGCTTTCCTTACATATGGTTTGGTTTCTATCCTTCCACACCATGACAAGTCTGGACCGTGAACCCACTGTCCACTCTGTTTTACATAACTTCACAAGTCATCATGAAGCTGTATAGTAGAGGCAGAGATTTTCCTTATAGGCATGATTACACAATGTGTCTTAGTTAGCACAGAATTCTACCCTCCTTTGTCGGTTGTGTGCCCAAACATGTAAAGATACCCCTTCAGACCTCCAGATGAAGAGATGAATTCCATTCTGAAGTGGGAATTGAATTTTAGCAGCACCTGGAGATGAGTTTTATGCTATTGACTAATGAGGAAGCTTTCTGCAAATGCAGTAGATGTCTGTAGCACTGCACCCACAGAATGTAATATCTGATAGATGGATAAAGTGAGCAGGTTTATGTTTGTTACACATTCCTTAGCAATTATTATCTAATTTCAGAGTAACTTGTTGGGTGCTAATGTGAATATTATCATTTCACTTGTAATATCAAAGTAAAGAAGGTAGTAGAAGGGCCGGTTTCAGACAAAGTGTGGCCTTGGGAAAAATTTAAACTTGTACCCCAAATGCTAATGTACTACATCATACACAAACATTTAGGCCCTGATTCATTAAAGCAATTTTGACAGGCTTCTGCTGTAAAGTACTGTGAAAAGTCGAAAAATTATGGTGCAAATCAGTTACCCAAAAATCTTGCAATTTTTGGCTTTTTTACACCAGTTTCTCCCAACTCGGCCAACACAGGCAGAGCTGATGCGGGACAGGGTCGTAACACCACAGATAATTCATGACAAACTATGGCATTCCTCATGGCCGAAATCTCACTCCAGTACCTGACTCTTGTCAAAGTTTTGAAGTGGTGCACATAGGCGAATGGCATTCGTCAGATGCTCCAGATTCATGGCTTTCATAGGAGTATCATTATGACAAGCATGAAGGTCTTCAGCAGACCTCCAGTTGTCATGGGACAAGTCAGGTACCCAACATACAGTCATGGCTAAAAGTGTTGGCACCCTTGAAATTGTTCCAGAAAATGAAGTATTTCTCCCAGAAAATTATTGCAATCACACGTGTTTTATTGTAAGCATGCTTATTTCCCTTGTGTGTATTGGAACACCACAAAAAAACACAGAAAAAAAGGCAAATTCAACATAATTTCACACAAAATCCCCAAAATGGGTCGGATTACATTATTGGCATCTTTCCAAACTTTGCAGATCCAAAACTTTGTTTCAAGGATGAGATGCTCTTTGAAACTCACCTGTAGCAAGTAATAGGTATGGGCAATATGAAAATCACACCGGAAACCAGATAAAAAGGAAAGAAATTGACTCAATCTTTGCATTGTGTCTCTGTGTGCCACACTAAGAATGGAGAACAGAAATAGATGAAGGGAACTGTTTGAGGACTTGAAATCAAATGTTGTTGACAAACATCAGCAATATCAAGGTAATAAGTCCATCTCCAGAGATCATGAAGTTCTTTTGTCCATGGTGTGCAACATAATTAAGAATTTTACAACCCATGGCACTGTAGCTAATTTAAACAGTTGTCATGTGCCTGTAACAGCCGCTGGTGGAATCGAGATTCACTCATGGCTGCTAACATATTAAATGTCGTTGTCAATCTCCGACAGCGGCACTTAACTCAAAAGCACTGGAAGCGCCATAAGACCTGCCCATCGTCGCCCCTGTCATATGATCATGGAGCGATGATGGATTGTCATGACAGCCGAGGGTCTGTATAAGACCCCCTGTGCCCTTCATTGTACATCTCCTATGAATATCGGCCACAATGATAATTTCTGCTATACATGTGCAGCATAAGCGATTGGAAGATCGCATCTTTGAGGGTACTATCTGGGCTCAATCTAGGGGACTCAGTCTCTGACTTCGGCATTCAGCATGGCTGCTCCGGAAGCACGTCACTAACCCTGCCCATTGGGACCTCTGTCACATGATTGTCGGGCGCCGATGGGTCGGCATGACAACCGGGGTTCTGCAGGAGACCCCTGTATTTGTTATTCCAGAATTGCTATGACCGCTGCCGTGTGGCTGACGTTCATAGCAGACAGATGATCATTTCTGCTACATATCGAAAGATTGTTCAGAAATGTCCAATATATGAAAATATAAAGTAAATTAATCCAATCGTAAAGGGCATAATGAGAAAAAAAATCAAATCGCAAAAGTTAGGCGTTTTTGGTTGCCGCAACATTGCAATAACAAGCAATGAAACCATCATATCTACTCAATAAAAAAGTCAGCTCAGGATGCAAAAAATAAACCCTCACCCAACCCCAGATCACGAAAAATGAAGATGTTATGGTTCTCAGGCTACTTTCACACTTGCGTTTTTTTGCGCTGCGCACCGTGCGCAGTGCAAACGCACATAAAAAACGCATCATGCGTTTGTGTGCGTTTTTTGCGGGTTTGGGTGTGTTTTTTTGCGCATACGTGCGCATTACCATGCGCACATATGAGCACCCATAGACTATAATGGGTGTTTGGGTGAAAAAAAAATGCATTGCGTGCGCATGCGTTTTTTGGGGGCAAGTCGGACTCACTAAAAATGCAACAGGATGCATTTTGTGCGCCCAAGCGCACACTACAAAAAAACGCATGCGCATACAAATGCGTACAAACGCATGTGTATTCGCACCCATGTAAAGTATAGGGAAAAAAATGCATGCTTTTTTTGCGCAAAAAAACGCAAGTGTGAAACCAGCCTCAGAAAATGGTGCCATTTTGTTTTCTTAAAAATTTCGAAAACAATTTACACCGATTAAATAAAAAAGAACCTATTGTATACACGTTGGGTATTGGCAAACTTGTAATATGACCTGAAAAATCGTAATGCAGGTCAGTTTTATCATTTAAGGCTGGAGTCACACACAATGATTAAAAAAACGGTCCGATTTTAACGGTCCGAAATAGCACAAAGGTATCTTAACCAGTGATCTGTTTTTGATGCGATTTTTCTTCATTGATGCGATTTTAATCGCATGTAAGGATCCTTTTGACATCCGTCTGGCGAGATTTGCTCGCAGGATAGCTAAATGGACATATAATGGAGCCCAATGACAGGTTTCCGCACACAAACAAATTAATAGATCTAGACACATTAAATACATATATATATATATTTATATATATTTTAGACATGTCATAGAGACACATTTATATATATATTTCTAATTCATACAGTTCTTCATTGCAGAATAGCCGCTGAAACAATTGCCGGCTTTTGTATAATTATTCTCCTGCCCGACATGAAATGACACATGGTTTACATATAGTTAACCATTTCATTTCATGCTTTTTTTATGTCTATCACTATTTATTATATGAGGGTTTGTGGGTAAAATTGCGGGGACTCCCTGCAGCCTCAGTGACGTTAGCGGGAGACCCAGCAATTTAATACAACGAATTAACCCCTTAAATGAACCCCTACAACTCCAAAATTTTAACCACAAACCCTCATATAATTAATAGTGATAGACATAAAAAAAAACCATGAAATGAAATGGTTAACTATATGTAAACCATATGTCATTTCATGTCGGGCAGGAGAAAGATTATACAAAAGCCAGCAATTGTTTCAGCGGCTATTCTGCAATGAAGAACTATATGAATTAGAAATATATATATATATAAATGTGTCTCTATGACATGTATAAAATATATATATATATATATTATATATATAATATATATATATATATATGTAACCACCGATCGACCAAACCGCTGCACGACCAGCTCTACCCTCGCCTACTGTATTATCACCCATCCCTTGAAGATTGTGAGCCCTCGCGGGCAGGGTCCTCTCTCCTCCTGTACCAGTTATGACTTGTATTGTTTAAGATTATTGTACTTGTTTTTATGTATACCCCTCCTCACATGTAAAGCGCCATGGAATAAATGGCGCTATAACAATTAATAATAATAATAATAATAATAATAATAATATATATATATATGTGTGTGTCTAGATCTATTAATTCGTTTCTTTATTTAACCGGTCACTGTGATTTTACTGTATTTGAAAAAAAAAATTGCCGGCTTTTGGTGCGATTTTACCGCAACTCACACATCGGGTCCGTTTGCAATCCAATTTTTTCTCGCCCCCATAGACATGCATTGTCGAATCCGATCCGAAAATCGGTGACAATCGCAGCATGGATCGGATCCGATAAAAAAAAAATCGCATGATGTGAGCTGCCCCATAGAATAACATTGGGACGAATGCAATGCGATTTTTTATCGCATTGCACTCGTCCGATTTAGTCGCTAGTGTGACCCCGGCCTAAGGAACGTATTCCAAAGTACAACTCATTCTGCAAAAAAACAAGCCCTCATATGGCTATATTGATGGGAAAAAAAACTATGGCTTTGGGAAGAAGGAGAGCAAGAAACGAAAACTCAAAAAAGTAAAATTGCAAGATGGAGAGTTATCATTACATCATTTTATTCTTTTCATAGGCTAATATCATTTTTGAGTTATAAGAATAATGAAATGTTCAGCATTTTGAAGTTTACTCTAATAAATACATATTCTTTGATGAATCCTCAAAAATATATTTTGGTTCTTGAATGAATAAAAAATCTAAATCAAGTATCACTATTGGAATTTCCCCTTTTTGAAAGAGGAAGCAATCAAGTAATATTGCAAAGCTGTGCAGAATTCTTTTACCCCTATTTGCCCAGTAAATCTATCAAATCAAAATGAATTCACAAACAGAAAAAAGCTACCGTAAGCCCATTGATATACCAACTTGGTTGCTCTAGAAAGCTTGAATTTTTGGCTACACTTTGAAATCTCCTGCCATTAGTCATGCTTTTTATCAAGTAGGCAAATGAAAATTTTGGATTTTTTCAAATATACTAATGAAAGTCTACTTGTATGCAACCAAATCTATATTTGCTTTCAGACCTTTGGTGTAATACAACATTGTTTTGCGTTCTCTGAAGAATAACTGGTATCAAAAAGAATTTAGCATTGATAAAAATAGTACAAATGTTAAAAAATAAAAAATAAACAATAGTTCTTATTAGGATGAGCGAAACAGGTCGGCGAGATTCATAAGTCGCCGACTTTTGCCAAAGTCGGGTTTCGCCAACCGGCAACCGACCATGGCGTGAGTTTTGCCGATCGAAACCCAACCTGTTATGAATGAGTCACCATAGCAGAAATACAAGCTAAGTCCAGAAAACCAGAGAAGTTGGCAACTATCAGATTGCAGACCCCTGAACCTATCAACACAACTAGCAGTAGCCGTGGGGGGTTCCTACGATGCCCTAGACCCCTCGATCACAGCCGGAGAAATACATAGGCCTAAAGAAAGAAAGGGGAAATCTAAACTGCCCCAGAGCAGACCCCAAAGCAATAGGCAGCCCCCAACATATAATGACGGTGAAGCAAGATGAAAATACTAACACAGACAGAAAGATAGACTGAGCAAAGACGGGGCCCCAAAACTACCTAGATAGGAAAGGACAGGAAGGCTGCTGTCTGCAATCTGCCAAAACCCTATCAAAGACATAAGCCAACCAGCTGATATGAAAAAGGCCCTGAAGCAGCTAGGCTTCAAAAACTGAATCAGCACTCAGGTATTTTCAGAAGACAGAGCTAAATGAATTCAGCACACCCCAGCAGGGAATGGCAGAAATCCAGAAAAACAAAGCAAAAACAAAGTCAAAGCACAAAAGAAAAAGGCCGAGCAGCAAACTTAGCTTTGGAGGAGCAGGAATTCAGACTGGTCTCCAAGGATCCCACAGAGAAATCACCCGCAGGGCAGAAGGGCGTCGGCAGCATTATATCCAGTCCGTAACTCCACTCAGCCAGTCACAATCATCAGCCTCAGGTGTTTGACAATCAGGCTCACTACCTTTCTTTACCAGAAGAGGGAGTTCCTCGGGCCTCAGTAATGAAGGGGAAAATGAACTCACAACACCAACCATAGCGTGAAGTCGGCCATGCGGTCGGAAAAACCAGCGCCAAAGTCAGATTTTTCCAGAATGCTTGCAGGTGCCTTTTTTTCAGCCAATGAGCAAGGACGTACACTGTGGGCAACGAGATGACATGTGACCACCATCATAGAGAAAGGCATTGCAGTGATTGGCTTGCTTTGGGGGGCATCATAGTGTTTATAAAAACCCTCAATGCTGACCTCCATTTTACTTCTGCCGATCTTAGCAGCAGGGAGAGGTTGCTGTTTATCAGTAGGGAGAGAGTTAGGGCTGTAAAGAATATCTAAGAAGTTCTTATGTGCTTGTGCTGATAGCAATTGTGCTGTACAGTGTGCAGTGAATGGGATGATTTTCTTGTGTGCAGCAGCGCTGGTTATTAGGCTGCCTGATAGCTGTATTGCTGTGTGTACACTGCTGTGCAGACTGCTTTTTACACAGCACTAATACTTTTATTCTTTTTTTCTGCACAGTTACCGACCGTTCATTTTTTCCCACACTGTATAGAGCTGTACGCTCCTCACACACTACCATGTACTGGCTGGTATCGCATGCTGACTATCTGTGTGTGACTCTGGAAATAAATATGGAGGTTTAAATTTTCCCCTACACCGTAGGCTTCTGATACAGTACCGTATATCTGCTGTTTGTATTACGGTGAAATCCATACTGGGAGAGCGTATGTGTGTGACTTCGGAAATAAATATGGAGATTTAAATTTTCTCCTATACCGTATACAGCTGTACACTTCAGAGACAGTACCGTATATCTGCTGCTTGTAATACGGTGAAATCCATACTGAGAAAGCGGTCTGTGTGTGTGTGGCGCCGCTGAGGTTCAGTCGCCACAGAGGTACTGCACCTCCTCCTGAGTTGTGGTACCCCACCATCCAGGTAAGGTGGAGACTCCCAACCATGCTCCAACACCTGCACCCCACACCACAAAGTAGTGTAGCAAAGCACCTTCGGCGGCTCCCTGCTTGGAGTATAGCAAAGCACCCATTGGTGGCTCCCTGCTTGGAACACAAAACGTGCTGGGAGGTGGGTGGAATTAGTTCATATTACACAGAGCGGGAAGAGTTTAGGGATTCAGTCATTCAGTCACTGGGAGTGAGTGAGGATGCAGAAAGATAGAGAGTGAGACAGAGAAGATCCCCGGGAGAGGGATGGATGAAGGAAGTGCCCCAGCAGGCCACAGTGACCTGTGTCTGCTGGCACAGGAGAGAGACATAGAAAGGAAACCTGATTGTTCCATAGAAAGAAAGGATTAGTACGGAACGTGAGGAGTAAAGGAGAACAGAGGACGTGGGTTAGAGGAGAACCCTTCCTAGAAGTTTTGGGCGCAAGGCCGGGGCCCGGTCCCTGAGGTTGTATGGATGCTAATGATCCTGCAGCAGACACCGGAGGAGTAGAAGTTAACAATACTTTATTCCCACATCAGACTTGGGGGCACAACAGCAACTGAATAGTGAGCCGGGACTAGGAAGCAAGGAGTCCCCGAAGCAGACTACAGCTGTCTGCCGTACAAGGAAGGTTGATAAGAACATTGGACAGGAGGAACCCCAGTGTAACTTAGTACTGGGAGTACTTCATATATAGGCGCTATAAGAGGAGACGTTCAGAAAGGCACATGTTGACGGAGTGTTGGAAAGGAGTATCCCATCTGGCCTGGATGTTGACTGAGCCCCTGACCCGGAGGACATGGCACGGAGGCAGGCACCAGTTTGCACAACAGACTGTGAGTAAAGCTTTGGAACTACATGCCCTGGTGTCCTCCACTTATTCCTGCGCCAACACACCAGGCACTGCTACATCTTGGTGCCCGACATTGCTTCACCTACGCCTTCCCTTTGCCTATATATCTACACTGCCCTGGGACTACAGCTCCACCTGTGGGGAGCTATAACATCTTTGCTGCGCCATACCACCAGTCCCAGAGGATCTGCATGCAGCGTCGGCTTAACATCTCCCTTGCTGAACACCACAGGTGGCATCACAAACTATTCATTTAATCCACTACATTCCACCATTCAATTCCCCTTTTTACATTGGGTGCCCAGGGCCACGGACCGGGTCACCGCTGCTGTGACATTCCCATCTGAGAGACCAGCCCGGTACCGAGTACCCCACAGCCCTGGGAGGGCGACCCATGGAAGTATGGTGGAAGAGGCTGCGGACATGGGTGGGGGGCAGCTGGTACTGATAGTGGTGGTGGTGCATCTGCTGGTTATGCCAAAAGCACAATAGCACCAAAGGCAGGAGGTGTTGAGCCTGCGTCATTGTCTGGCTCCAGAAGGCCTGGAAGGCTCCCTTTTCTGGGAGTAGGTAAACTGCTTTTAAAGCCGGAGCATCAGGAACAGGTTTTGGCTTACATTGCCGAAACAGCCTCCAGCTCTATCGCCTCCTCTTCTGAAGTTTCAAAAACTGCAAGCACTGAGTCGTCGCTGCAGACTCTTGGTCAGGAACAACACCTTTCTTTGTGTCCTTCACCCCCACCAAAAGTGAAGGATGCAGCAGGCCACATTTCAGATTACTCCATGGAGCTCTTTTCACATACCATGCCTAAGTTATCAAGTGAAATCCTGAATTCCCCAGTCCAAGATAATTATGACATAGAGTGCACTGATGCCCAGCCAGTGCTATATGATTCTGCTGGTACATTCACCCAGAGCACTGCATTGCCCTCGCAGTCTACTGAGCCAGATTATGACCCTGATGAAACTCGGGTGCCCCTTCCCGTGTACTATACCACCTTACATGGTGACACAGAGGAAGGTGCAGATGAAATTGAAGAGGAGGTGATGGATGACCCAGTTGTTGACCTGGATTGGCATCCACTGGGGGAAGAGGGTGCCGCTGGCAATAGCTCAGAAGAGGAGGAGGATCATCAGCAGGCATTGACATCGCAGCTGCGGTTATCTGGCAGGCCCGTAGCAGTCCAAAAACATGTTAAAAAACAACAAGAGTTGCAGGACAGCCTGGCCAGACGGTCAAATTAGCACAGCGTACAAGTCCTGAATATTTTTACCATAGTTGGAAGTGCAGTGTGGCACTTTTTTGACCAAAATCCTATTGATGAGGCAAAGGTTATCTGTAAGAAGTGCGGAAGGACCTTTAGCAGAGGTAAAACTCTCCGAAATTTGAATACCAGTTGCATGCTTAGACATGTAAACACCATGCACTTGCAAGCGTGGACGGACTACAAAACCTCAGGTAGCACACGTGCACCTGCTCCGACTGAAGGTAGCCAGCAACGCTACATCGCTTCCCCCACTGTAAGCCCACCGGTTAGCACACCACCAGCAAGAAATGTTGAGGTGTCGTCGCAAGGCCAAAGCAGTCAGGGAATCACAATGTTTTTCCAACAAAAGACTGCATCTAGGCCATCACCACCACCATCACCAACCACCTCTCAGTCCGCCATGTCCACCGCTTGTTCCACCATATGCAGCTCTCAAGTCCAGCTCACCCTAGCAGAGATTCTGAGTAGGACAAGAAAGTACTCATCCTCTCATCCCTGTACACTGGCTTTGAACACCTACATTGCCAAACTGATGTCATTAGAGATGATGCCCTTCCGCTTGGTTGAAAGCGCAGCGCTCCAAGAGCTCATGGCCTACGCTGTCCCACGCTATGACCTAACCAGTCAGCACTTCTTTTCTAGAAAAGCCATCCCTGCCCTCCACCTGCATGTGAAAGACCGCATTGTCCATGCACTCAAAGAATCAGTGAGTGGAAATGTGCACCTCACAACAGATGCATGGGCCAGTAGGCATAGCCAGGGCCGTTATGTGTACATCACTGTGCACTGGGTGAATGTGGTGGATGCAGGGTCCACAGGGAACAGCGGCAGTGGGACAGTGCTGCCTAGCCCACAGTATAGGCAACAGTTGGCTGTTGACATTCGACCCTCCGCCTCCTCCTCCTCCAGAAGCGAAAGCTCGTCGACAGAGCAGTCGACAGAGCACTCTATCCGCATCTGCCAGTGTTGCACAAGAGGTGTCCCACTGTCAAACAGCTAGTGGTAAGCGTCAGCAGGCTGTTTTAAAGATGATGTCTTTGGTCCACAACAGACACACCGTGGACGTACTGGCCGACTACTTGCAGCGAGAAACTGAGTCATGGCTGGGCAGTCTACATCTTAAGCCAGGCAAGGTAGTCTGTGATAACGGACGTAATTTTGTGGCGGCCACATACGTTGCCTGGCTCACACCTTGAACCTGGTGCTGCAGTGCTTCATAAATAATTATCCGGAGTTACCAGCCCTGCTCCATAAGGTGCAAAGACTGTGCTCGCACATCCGTCGCTCGCCCGTAGACTCCAGTCGTATGCAGAGGCTGCAGCAATCGCTCCACCTCCCCAAGCACCACCTAATCATAGACATTGCAACAAGGTGGAACTCCACCATGCACATGGTTGAGAGGCTGTGCAAACAGAGGCAGGCTGTAATGCATTTGTGGGAGGATACACAGGCAGGCAGTTTGAGGGCAGACATCGAGTTATCAGGTGTGCAGTGGTCAAAGGTGAAAGACCTCTGTAAAGTCATTCGGAGTTTTGAGGAATGCACATGGCTGGTAAGCGCAGACGACGCCATCATAAGCATGAGCACCCCACTTATGCGTCTGCTCATGCAAACTTTGACGCACATTAAGGATCAGGCGTCTGCAGCAGAGGAGGAAGAGGAGGGAAGCCTTGATGACAGTCAGGTATTGTCTGCTCAGGGAACTGTCCTGGACGAGGTGGAGGAAGAAGAGGAAGAGAAGGAGGATGAGGGGGATGATTATTTTGGGGAGGAGGATGCTTCTCAGGGGGCAAGAGAAAATGTTGGCTTGCCAAGGTCAGGTGCAGGGTTTGTGTGTGACTGGAGGGATGTGGATTTGGCAGAAAGTGCTCCTCCACCCACCACGGGCAGTGCATCATTGACACCTGGAACATTGGCCCACATGTGCGATTATCTCTTGCGGATCCTAAAAAGGGACCCCCGCATTGCCAAAATTATGAAGGATGACGGCTACTGGTTGGCCAGTATCCTCGATCCACGCTATAACGGCAAATTACAGAACATCATGCCACAGGAGAACCTAGAGCTAATATTGGCGAACAAACAAGCCACTCTGGTAAACCGTTTGTGAGAGGCATTCCCAGCACACAGCAGCTGTGCAAGTTCTACCACGAGCCGTACTGGGCAACATTGCTTGTGATGCACACAGCCGAAGTGGCATTGGAGACAGAGGTTTCATGACCATGTTGTGGACTGATTTCTCGAATACCGCTCACACGACTGGTAATACTGATTCGATTGCAACAGACAGGAGACAGCAGTTGTCAACTATGGTTCAAAATTACCTCTTCTCCCCTATTGATGTTCTCCCTCACAGTTCATTCCCCTTTGACTACTGGGCCTGTAAACTGGACACCTGGCCTGAATTGGTGCAATATGCCTTACAGGAGCTCGCTTGCCCTGCTGGTAGTGTGCTATCAGAAAGAGCCATCAGTGCTGCTGGATCAATCCTGACAGAAAGAAGGACCCGGCTGTCGACCCAAAATGAAGTTGATCTCACTTTCATTAAAATGAACCATGCCTGGGTTTCAAAGGATTTTGTACCACCTTCCCCTGATGACACATAGGTTGCCAGCAAAATGGCTCGCTTTGTCCTCCTCTTCCTCCGACTTCTCAAATTCCTCCATTTGCAGCTGCTGAACGTCCAGCCTACACCTCAACATATGCCAGTTTTTCCACCTCCCTAACTGGGCTGTACCCCCCGACAACTTTAGCCAAATAACCCCCAGTTTTCAATTCGTTACTATTATTATAAAGTAAATTAAGGTTGACAAGCTTTAGTAATAAGAATTGATGTCGTTGACATTGAAATGGGCACTGTAGGTGTGTTTACTGTCCTCCACTCACTGCTGACTTTTATTCCCATTGATTTGCATTGGGGTCGGGTTTCGGTCGAAACTCCGACTTTTTCCGATAGTCGGCCGATTTCGTTCGACTCGACTTTTGGTAAAGTCGGGTGGTCCGAAACCCGACTCGACCCTCCCAGAGGCAAAGTCGCTCATCTCTAGTTCTTATCAAGATAAAGTTTAAGCGTATTTTTGAGCACTTAAATTGCCTAACCTTATCCCATTATGATTTAGGGAGAGGAATTTGTTTATAGCCTCACTGAATCATATTTAAAGGGAATCTGTGAGCAATTTTTTACTATGTAATTTGACGGTAGCATGAAGTAGAGACGGAGACTCTGATTCAATCTATATATCACTTACTGTTCTGGGTACAGTAGATATGATAGAGTCACAGTTTTCTCTGCCATAGATCTTGCAGAGGTCAGTTGTTGTGCTTTGTATAACCTTGCGCACACTACAGCTTTCTGTGTATATTGTATAGTGACAGAAAGTTGCAAATCAGTGCTAGGGGTGTGTATGGACTAGGAGGCACAAGGCCAGTTGTCCTTTAGTAATACATTCTTGCTGATAAAGCACTCATTGCATTGAAGTAGCAAAACAAAGCCCAGAAAATGACACATCACTCTAATTAGGGTCTCTGCTTCTACATTATGGTGTGTTCAGATTAAATAGTAAAATCCTTGTGACCAGATCCCTTTAATAACTGTGTGTCCTTTCATATATTGTTTTTTTCCCTTTTATTTGTTTTCTTTGCTAGATCTTGGAAAATGATTCAATCTTTCTTACTGAAGATCCTATAAATATGAGGCTTCACTCTGATACATTACATTTAGCAGTGTAGGTCTCAGCAATGAGCAAGACAGTGCACAAGACCTCTTCCACTGACACTGGCAGCATACTTTTACTCCAACTAGTGAAAAAGCCACTGAAGAATATCGAAAGTGGCAAAGCCAGGTCCATGAGCATGGCCTGCACCATATGACACCGTGGATTGCTGGGGAACGTGGGGACAACCTATATGGTAGCTGGGCTCTGCAATGTGGCCTGCCTCATGGAAGACCAGAGAGCTGATGTTTCTGCAGGTTGACGACTCCTCTTGCAGATTCCTGCTGTGCTAACTTCTCAATAATCAACTACTCTAGTGTATCACTCTTCATGATACCTGCTCCTCATGCTGCAATGTGATCATTGACAGGTAAAAGGTGAAAGAAAGGGGGAAGTATTTACTGCCCAGCTAGTTTATAACCCTTTATACACCAATGAAAACCCACCTTATCCATAAATTATTGCTTTTTCAAACAGGCATCCTCTAATTCTTTTAACCCTGCCATCCCTGGCACCTATGTTTTATGCTATGATGTCTACAATGATGGCTGGTCACAGAGGCAGGAGGGCAGGATTCTAAGGGTTGACATGGTCCCATCTCCGGCATAGCAGATTCTTCTTGTGCGCTGACAGTCCATGGTAAAGGCATAAGGGAGGATCCTGCATGGGAGTAATAAGAGGTACATATCTACCTTGGATCTAATCCTTATAAACAGGGAGGAAATGGTTGAGGAGGTAAAAGTGGCTGGGACCCTAGGAGGTAGCGACCATGCTATTTTAGAATTTTGGATAACTAGAGGAGGAAGACCTGTGAAGACTCAGACGTCAATGTTAGATTTCAGAAAGGCAGATTTTAAGGGATTCAGAAAGAGAATTGGAGGGATCCAATGGCTGGATATCCTTAAGGACAAAAATGTCCAGGAAGGATGGGAAATCTTGAAAAATGAAATTCTCAAAGCACAATCGTTAACAATTCCAAAAAGAGGGAAGAATAGGAAGCATTTAAGGAAACCAGGATGGATGAACACAGAACTTAAGCACATGCTAAAAAGGAAGAAAGACATGTTTATAAAATGGAAAGAGGGAGGCATATCTAAAGAAGAATATAATGCTGTCTGCAGAACCTGCAGGGCACAAATCAGATTATCTAAAGCTGACAATGAATTGAGGCTTGCAAGAGACGTCAAAAGCAATAATAAAGGATTTTGGGGATATGTCAAAAGTAAAAGAAAAGTCAAAGATGCTATAGGATTTTTACAGGATGAAAATGATGAAATGGTAAGACAGGATGTTGAGAAGGCTGAACTTTTAAATTCCTATTTTGCATCTGTTTTCTCTCAGAAAGGAAATGTACCATCAACTATTCTTCACTGTCCTATTAAGGGAATAGAAGAATCCAGGATAACTATAAACAGAAATATAGTGAGGAAACACTTAGCTAACCTAAATGAATTCAAGTCTCCAGGTCCAGATGAATTACACCCCAGAGTATTGAAGGAGATAGCAGAAGAAATTTTTGAACCGCTCTCCATAATCTTTGAAAATTCTTGGAGAGCAGGAGAAGTCTGGAGAAGAGCAAATGTTGTTCGTATCTTCAAAAAGGGAAAGAAGGTGTACCCAGGCAACTATAGGCTGGTGAGTCTGACTTCTATACCAGGAAAGATCTTTGAACAAATTATTAAACAACATGTATGTCAGTACCTGGATAAGAATGAAGTGATTAAACAGAGTCAGCATGGGTTTGTAACTAATAAGTCATGTCACACTAACTTAATTTCCTTCTATGACAGAATCACTGATTGGGTGGATCAGGAAAATGCTGTAGATATAGTATATCTTGACTTCAGCAAAGCATTTGACAAAGTATCTCACACAATCCTTATTGAAAAAAATGACTAAGTATGGAATGGACAAGGCAACTGATAGGTGGATTTATAACTGGCTTAGTGATTGGACCCAAAGAGTGGTCGTAAATGGCTGCACATCCAGTTGGAAGAATGTCTCAAGTGGGATACCACAGGGCTCTGTCCTGGGCCCTGTATTGTTTAACATCTTTATCAACGATTTAGATGAAGGAATTGAGGGTAAACTGATTAAATTTGCTGATGACACAAAGCTAGGAGGGATAGCTAATACTAGAGAAAAGAGAAAGAAGATTCAAAAAGATATAAATAAACTGGAGCAGTGGGCAGCAACTAACAGAATGGTTTTCAACAGGGAAAAATGCAAAGTACTACTGTGAGGAGTCAGCTTCAGCTGTGTCGACTTTTCTTTAGCCTGGACCCACTGGGTCGTGGCACCCACCCACCGAGGGTGAGCTGACCTTGCGAGGAACCACCCCTGTTATGATTGAGTCACCGTAGGAGGCAAAAACAGAAATGCTAGCTAAGTCCTGAAAACCAGAGAATTTGGCAACTATCAGATTGCAGACCCCTGAACCTATCAACACAACTAGCAGTAGCCGTGGGGGGTTCCTACGATGACCTAGACCCCTCGATCACAGCCGGAGAGATACATAGGCCTAAAGAAGGAAAGGGGAAATCTAACTGCCCCAGAGCAGACCCCAAAGCAATAGGCAGCCCCCCACATATAATGACGGTGAAGCAAGATGAAAACACTTACACAGACTGAAAGACAGGCTGAGCAAAGACGGGGCCCAAAAACTACCTAGATAGGAACGGATAGGAAGGCTGCTGTCTGCAATCTGCCAAAACCCTATCAGAGACAAAAGCCAACAAGCTGATATAAAAATGGCCCTGAAGCAACTAAGCTTCAAAAACTAAATCAGCACTCAGGTACTTTCAGAAGACAGAGCTCACGGAACACTGCACACTCCAGCAGGGAGTGGCAGAATCCAAAAAGCAAGAAAAACAAAAACAAATATTAGATGCAAAAAGGCAAAACAGAAAACTTAGCTTTAGGAGAGCAGGAATCAGACTGGTGTCCAAGAGTCCACAATGAAATCACCCGCAGGGCAGAAAGGGCGTAGGCTGCCTTAAATCCAGTCAGTGACTCCACTCAGCCAATCGTCTTCATTAGTCCCAGGTGCCTGATAATCAGGCTCACTACCTTCCTTCACTAGAATAGGGAGTTCACCAGGCGTCAGTGACGGAGGGGAAAATGTACTCACAACAGTACCCCGCCCTTTAGGAGGGGTCACCGAACCCTCAACAACGCTACCAGGGCGATCAGGGTGAGCCCGATGAAAGGCACGCACCAATCTTTTGACATGAATATCAGAGGCAGAGACCCAGGAATTATCCTCCTGACCATAACCCTTCCACTTAACCAAATACTGGAGTCTCCGTCTAGCCAGACTGGAATCCAGAATTTTCTCTACCTCATATTCCAAGTTACCTTCAACCAATACAGGGTCCGGAGGTGCCACCTCAGGCACAACTGGCTCAACAAACCTCTTCAACAAGGACTTATGGAACACATTATGGATCTTAAATGTGACAGGAAGAGCCAAAAGAAAAGAGACCGGATTAATAATCTCCAAAATCTTGTAAGGTCCAATAAATCTAGGCTTAAACTTAGGAGAAGCCACCTTCATAGCAATATTTTTTGATGATAACCACACCATATCACCAATCTTAAACTGGGGACCAATGGTCCTATGTCGATTGGAAAACCGCTGGGCCTTTTTCTGGGAGAGAGATAACTTATCCACCACTTGGTCCCAGATCTGGTGCATTCTCTCCACCACAGTGTCAACACCTGGGCAGGCAGAAGGCTCCACCTGCCCTGATGAAAATCGAGGGTGAAAACCAAAGTTACAAAAAAAAGGTAACATCAAAGTGGCAGAACTAGCTCTATTATTTAAAGCAAATTCGGCCAAGGGCAAAAATGAAACCCAATCATCCTGATCAGCGGAAATAAAACATCTCAAATACGACTCCAAGGTCTGGTTTGTTCTCTCTGTCTGCCCATTGGTCTGAGGGTGAAAAGCAGAGGAGAAGGACAACTGAATTCCCAACTTGGAACAGAACGTCCTCCAAAATTTAGACACAAATTGAACTCCTCTGTCAGATACAATGTTCTCAGGAATCCCGTGCAAGCGAACCACCTGTTGCAAAAACAGAGGCACCAACTCAGAGGAAGATGGCAACTTAGGGAGTGGTACAAGATGAACCATCTTAGAGAACCTATCACAAATCACCCAAATAACAGTCATTCTTTGAGAGACCGGCATATCAGAGATGAAATCCATTGAAATATGGGTCCATGGCCTCCTGGGGACCGGCAAAGGCATCAACAACCCACTAGAGCGAGAACAAGATTTAGACCGGGAGCAAGTCCCACAGGACTGCACAAAATTCCTGACATCATGAGACAAGGTGGGCCACCAAAAAGAGCGACTCACCAGATCTCTAGTACCAAAAATACCTGGATGACCAGCCAATGCAGAGCAATGAACTTCAGACATCACTCTCTTCTTCCACTGGTCAGGAACATACAACTTTCCACTGGGGCAACGCTCAGGTTTGTCCTCCTGGAACTCTTGCAGAGCAAGTCTCAAATCGGGCGACATGGCAGAAAGAACTACCCCTTCGCCTAAGATGGTGGCAGGCTTGGTCACCACAGGAGAATCAGCAAAGAAACTCCTAGAGAGGGCGTCTGCCTTGACATTCTTAGTTCCAGGAAGGAAAGAGACCACAAAATCAAAACGTGTAAAAAACAAGGCCCACCTAGCCTGTCTAGGGTTCAAGCGTTTAGCCGACTCTAGGGAAATCAAATTTTTGTGGTCAGTGAGGACCACAACTTGATGTTTGGCTCCCTCCAACCAATGTCTCCACTCCTCAAATGCCCATTTCATGGCCAACAGTTCCCGATTCCCCACATCATAGTTACATTCAGATGAAGAGAACTTACGGGAAAAGAAAGCACAGGGATTCATTTTAGATGTTACCGGATCCTTTTGGGACAACACCGCTCCTGCACCAATCTCAGAAGCATCCACCTCTACCTGGAATGGGAGTGAGACATCAGGTTGCCGCAGAACTGGGGTGGAGGTAAATCTACGCTTCAGCTCCTGAAAGAAAGCAACCGCCTCCGGAGACCAATTCAACACATCAGCACCCTTCCTGGTCAGGTCAGTCAATGGTTTGGCAATACTAGAAAATTTTGCTATAAATTTCTGATAAAAATTAGCAAAACCCAAAAACTTCTGGAGGGCCTTCAAAGAAGTGGGCTGAACCCAATCATAAATGGCCTGTACCTTGGCCGGGTCCATTTCAATAGTTGATGGAGACAAAAGAAATCCCAAAAAAGAAATTCTCTGTACTCCAAAAAGGCATTTTGATCCTTTGACATACAGAGAATTCTCTCTCAAGATCCGGAACACAGTCCAAATATGTTCCACATGAGAATCCCAATCCTTGGAGAAGATCAAAATATCATCCAGATAGATAATCAAAAATTTATCGACAAAGTCTCGGAAAATATCGTTCATGAAGCACTGGAAGACAGAAGGGGCATTAGTGAGCCCAAAAGGCATCACCAGGTACTCAAAATGTCCCTCCGGAGTATTAAACGCCATCTTCCATTCTTCCCCCTGCTTAATGCGGATAAGATTATACGCCCCCTGAGGTCAAGCTTGGTAAACCAGCAAGCACCTCTGACTCTAGAGAATAGATCCGAAATCAGGTGTAACGGATACTGATATTTAATAGTAATTTTATTGAGGGCACAATAATCAATACAAGGCCTTAAAGAACCATCCTTCTTGGCCACAAAAAAAAAAAAACGGCCCCTAAGGGTGAAGAGGATGGTCTAATATGACCCTTCTCCAACTCCTCCTTAATATAGGACCGCATAGCCTCGTGCTCGGGTACAGATAAATTGAAGAGCCGACCCTTAGGAAGTTTACACCCCGGGTTTAGTTCAATTGCACAGTCATAACTCCTATGAGGAGGCAAGGACGCAGACTCATTCTCACTAAATGCATCATAGTAGTCCGCCAAATAGTCAGGAACCTCATGCGACTGAGGAGAGGTGGAAAAAAACGGAGCCTCACTAAAGGTACACCGGCAACCCCAACTCACCACAGACACAGACTTCCAATCCAAAACTGGATTATGAATCTGCAACCAGGGAAACCCCAGAACAACGGCATCATGCAGACCATGCAACACCAAAAATCTGCAATTTTCTTGGTGGTCTGGGGCGACCCGCATGACCAACTGGGTCCAAAACTGAGGTTTATTTTTAGCCAGAGGGGTAGCATCAATCCCCCTCAAAGGGATAGGCGTCTGTAGAGGTGTCAACGGAAATCCACAACGTTTAGCAAAATCCAAGTCCATTAGGTTTAGCGCTGCTCCCGAATCCACAAAAGCCTTGGCAGAAAATGTGGACAGGGAACAGATCAGAGTAATCGCCAAAAGAAACTTAGGCTGAACCCCACCAACAGAAAACGTGTGTGCAAAGCGTTTCTCACTTTTAGGACACACAGAAATAACATGTGAGGCATCTCCACAGAAAAAACACAGCTTATTACGCCTTCTGAATTCCTGACGTTGCGCCTTAGACAAAACTCTATCACATTGCATAGGTTCAGACGTCTGTTCAACCGGTGGCAACACCTCTCGTGTAATCCTGCGTTCACGTAAACGCCGATCAACCTGAATGGCTAAAGACATAGAATCGTCCAGACCAGAGGGAACAGGAAATCCCACCATAGTATCTTTTACGGCTTCTGACAAACCCTTCCGAAAGAGAGCAGCCAAGGCACTATCATTCCAGGTAGTAAGGACTGCCCACTTTCGGAACTTTTGACAGTACAACTCTGCAGATTCTCGACCCTGGTTCAATGCTAACAGGGTCTTTTCAGCCTGATCAATAGCATTAGGTTCGTCGTACAGCAACCCCAAGGCTTGAAAAAATGCGTTCACATTAGTCAGAGTAGGGTCATCTGGTTTCAAAGAGAACGCCCAATCCTGGGGATCCCCGGGCAGCAAAGAGATGACAATTTTTACCTGCTGCGCGGGGCTCCCTGACGAGTTAGGCTTCAAAGCAAAAAATAATTTACAATTATTTTTGAAACTCAAAAATTTAGATCGATCCCCAAAAAATACATCAGGTGTGGGGATCTTTGGTTCAACAGCATGTGAACGAGCAAGATAGGCGGAAATTCCTCGCACTTCAGCAGCGAGCTGCTCCACACGATCAGACACTTGCTTTATCTCCATTGAGAGAAAAAAAAATTCCCCCTACGGCCTCAGAGATATAGAGGAAAGAATATACACACACCTTTTTTTTTTTTTTTTTTTAAACACAATTCTTTCCTGCTATTGAGTACCCCAGGATCTGCGGTTTGGGCGGGTGATTCTGTTATGACTGAGTCACCGTAGGAGGCAAAAACAGAAATGCTAGCTAAGTCCTGAAAACCAGAGAAGTTGGCAACTATCAGATTGCAGACCCCTGAACCTATCAACACAACTAGCAGTAGCCGTGGGGGGATCCTACGATGACCTAGACCCCTCGATCACAGCCGGAGAGATACATAGGCCTAAAGAAGGAAAGGGGAAATCTAACTGCCCCAGAGCAGACCCCAAAGCAATAGGCAGCCCCCCACATATAATGACGGTGAAGCAAGATGAAAACACTTACACAGACTGAAAGACAGGCTGAGCAAAGACGGGGCCCAAAAACTACCTAGATAGGAATGGATAGGAAGGCTGCTGTCTGCAATCTGCCAAAACCCTATCAGAGACAAACGCCAACAAGCTGATATCGCAATGGGGGGCCGGTCGCCGCTATGTGTCACACGTAGCAAGATCGCTGACGAGGTCGCTGTTGCATCACAAAATCGGTGACGTTTCAGCAATCTCGCCATGTGTAATGGGGCCTTTACATTTAAGCTGAAAAGAAGCAATAATTAGAACACTGAAGGTGCAATTTTTATATGGGCCATATCTCCTAGAAGGCTATTTGCTTAGTTTGTGCCATCAGTTTGGGCTGTCAGACTGCAATCCTTCACACTAGAGTGTATTATTCTATATATAACAAGACAGACAAGTTTGTCCACATTTCCTCAATGACAGACAGTTTTCAGAGGTTCTTCAAAGAAATGAATGCAAACCAGTTCATTTTTGTATATATGAGGCAACACACTGACTTGGTTCCTTGGCCATGGCTCTCATATACCATATGTAGTATACACATGGGAGAAGATTCCTGATCTATGTTGTGGAAGTCATTGAACACAACTGTATATAACATCCACTGTGCTTAAGACAACATATTGATTACAGCAGTTTCATTAGGAAGACCAGTTCAGGTCGTAGAATGATTTTTCGGCCCAAATAGAAACATTCCAACGCTAATATTGATGATTTCATCTGAATGTGCTCTTCCCTTGCCAATATTTTCTATAGCAGACAGAAGCCAAACGCTCAAACATTTATTGTGTAAAAGCTAAGTAAAGTATTAAATTAAGAATAAGGAAAATTAGATTACTTAATTGGTAAAAAAAATAATTTTGGCTCTAGCTGCTCAGTGCTCACATGCATGGCCATATTATAGCTTTGTACAACCTCCAAGTTGTACAAAGCTATTATACGGTACACAAAAAAGTGTAGTAGTAGAAGTAATAGCACTATTATACAGCAGGTGAAATAAGTGTTATACACAATACCAATTTTTCAAGTAAATATTTTTTTAAAGGTGCTCTGACATGAAATTCTCACCAGATGTCGGCAACAACCCATCCAAACCACACAGGAAAAGAAAGCAAACATAAGATGTACATAAATTAAGTTATGTGTAATTGGGTAATAAAGAAAAATTACACAGGAAAAAGTATTGAGCACACTTACTGAAATTTATGTAATACTTTGTACAAAAGCCTTTGTTGGTGATAACAGCTTCAAGATGCCTCATGTATGGAGAAACTAATTGCATGCATTGCTAAGGTGTGATTTGTTCCAATCTTCCACATAAACATTCTTCAAATCCTGAAGGTCCTGTGGGTTCCTTCTATGAACTCTGAGCTTTAGTTCCTTCCATAAATTTTCCTTTGGATTCAGGTCAGGTGTTTGGCTCGGCCATTCTAGCAGCTTTATTTTCTTTCTCTGAAACCAATTGAGAGTTTCCTTCATTGAGTGTTTGGGATCATTTGCTTGCTGATTTGTCCACCCTTGTTTCATCTTCAGGATTTTGGTAGAGGACAGCAGATTTTTAACAAGAATGTCTCAGTGCATTTGTACATTCATCCTTCCTTCAACTGAGACCCACTGATAGGTTTGCTGTGACGATGCAGTGGGTTCAATACAGGCTGATCAGAATGTTAAACTAAGAACCTCATGTTCAGTTATATATATTTTTGCCTAGCAGCATTAGATGAATGTATGATTTTTGGAGGTGCTGTTCATTCTCTGTTTTAACACTTTCCATCAATTACATGAAGTTTGCCAGTGCTGTGTGCTGAATAACAACCTCACACCATCATATCACCACCACCAAACTTCACTGTTGGAATGGTGTTTTAACCCCTTCACCATCTTGGGATTTTCCGTTTTTGTTTTTTTTTTTTTTTCATTTTTTTGCTCCTTTTCCTCCCAAAGCCATAACTGTTTTTTTTTCCATCAATATGCCTGTGTGAGGGCTTGTTTTTTGAGGAATAAGTTTTACTTTGGAGCAACACCATTGGTTTTGCCATATAATGTATTGAAAAATGGAAACACAAACTCCAAGTGGGGTGAAATTGCAAAAAAAGTGCAATTCCAAAACTGTTTATTTATTTATTTTTTTTACCATATTCACTAAGTGCTAAAACTGGCCTGCCATTAAGATTCTCCAAATCATTACAAGGTCATAGATACCAATCATGTAAAGGTTCTTTTTTTATTTAAGTGGTGAAAAAAATCCAAGTTTGAAAAAAATGGCGCCATTTTCCAAGACATGTAGCGTCTCCATTTTTCTAAATCTGGGACTAGGAGCAGGCTTATTTTTGTGTGCCTAGCTAACACTTGTATTGATACTATTTTGGCGTAGATACCATGTTTCAAATTGCCTGTTATTACATTTTATTGCAATATTGTTGTAAGGGGTGTACTGGGACCATGTAATACTCCACTCTCTACCTTAGTGTTCTATTAATGCAGCTATAATGTATATATATATATATATTGTATATAACGTTTTGTATTGTTGCTTGTGTTAGGGAGAGTGTAGTGTCCATTTTTGGCCACTAGATGGGGCATTTTAGTATATTTAGCAGGGATAAGCATTCCACACTATAGATACTTAAACATAGGAGGGGTCAGCTGCAGCTAAGAGAGGGAGAACTTCCTCAAAGGAATTAGTCGGGCTACAGTGCCCAAACCGCCTGCACGGGCTTAAGTGCCCGGAATGATAGCAGTGACCACACATTGTTTGTCAAGGGAGAAGTGGATCTCCCACCTGGGCCATGGGGTACTTGGTACCAGGCCGGTATTTAAAGGGGATTTGTCACGGCAGTGGTGACCCGGTCCGTGGTCCTGGGCATCCAGTTAAAGGAGATATTTACAAGGGAATAAAGTTTATAAAGTTTATAATAAAGTGTTCATGATGCCACCTGTGGTATTTGGTCAGGGGACTGACGTTGCTATGCAGATCCTCTAGGATGGTGACAGGGCAGCAGAGATGGTTGAGCTCTCCACAGGTAGAGCTGTATCCCAGGGCAGTTTGGATGATAATGTTAAAGGTGAGGTTGGTGAATGTGGTGCAGGTCAGGTGACACAGGAATGATTAGAGGACACAGCTGGGTGCAGTTTCCAAAGCTTTACTCACAGTTCTGGTGTGCACAGATGCCCGCTTGGCGCTGTGTCCTCCAGGTGAGGGGTCCAGCAAACTCCCAGGTACATTGGGATGCACCTTCCTAAGACTCCTTTCTGTATATGCCTCTCCTGGCCATCTCACTGTGCTGGTTTTCCGCCTTTCCTGCCCAACACCTCACATTCAGTGTCCCAGGCCAGCATCCGCGGACCTTGTCGGGTGACGTCCTCTCTGCATCCCTTTGCTCCTATATGGCTGCCTTTCCGGCAAAGATAACTGTGGCTTGTGGCTGAGGTACCTATAGGTGCCCCTGCCTATGGCTTGCTAGTTGAGTCTGGCGATTTCTCCACTAGGCTCGAGGGCCGGTACCCCACTGCGACCTGGTCTCTGCACCTGATGGTGATCAGCATGGATACGGGCTCCACGGATGAAATGCTGACTATCCGTGCGCCTAGGAGCCCTTCTCTCTTCTGGGAGCTTCCTACTGTCTTTCCCTTTCAGCTTTCTATCTGCAGCTCCTCCTGACAGGGAGCTGCCTCACAGCAGGTCTGCTAACTTTCACTTTCTCCTCATGTCTGACTCACTCTCTGCACTGTTCTTTCCCTCTGTTAGCTCCTCCCCTTTTCCCTACCTGCTCCACCCACTCCCCCAACACCCTTTACTACCCAGCCAGGGATGAGACCATCCTCTTTAAGGGTACATCCAGAGTGCCGTGCTGCAATAGTCTGTGTTGGGGTTGGGTGCAGGTGTTAGAGTCCTGGGTGGTGCTCTCTCCTTACCTGAGAGTGGGGTACGACACCTCTGGATGAGGTGCAATACCTCTGTGGCAGTTGAACCCTCAGAGGCACCACAGAAGCCCAGCCATCCACAGCATCAGGCCAGAACAGCAGTAGGCCAGTACAGAAGTGGGCCACAGCAGTCTGGGAACTGAAGTTTAAGACAGAAACAGTGGCAGGATGGGGACACAGGTGGCTCCATAATGTGGCAATATATTGCATGGGGTGATGCCCTCAGATCCGGGGCGAAATGGCTGTTGGAACTCCCAGATGCAGTGAATTTGGACCTGGAGGACGCTGTGTCACTGCAGGAGACAGTACAGAAGGGCAGGTCGCTCACCATGTGGCAGCTGGCTTCAGAGGCTGATGCTTTCATGTCTGGGGCAAAACAGACTAGGGAATGTCTAACCGTAACAGAGCTAAACAGGGAGGATGCTGAGGAACCGTACGATATGGTCCGATCCTGGTATGTGCTGTGTGACAAAGACAGAAGTGCAGGGAAAGAGGGGAAGAAATGTGCAATGTGGAACATGTTACTAATGCTGTGAAGAATATGGATGTGCTGTGTAAAGAATATCATTGTTCTTTTGAAAGTTGAATTGGACTGTGTCTCAATTCATGCGGAACCGTCTATAGGGAGCCTTCAGCAGTGCAGAGAGGACACTGACGGTGCAGAAAGTGAAGCCACAGGTATGCAGAGTATTGGACACTATTTTCATGTGAAGGGAGGACAGGGCACAGATACACCGATGTCCTGGGCCATGACTACGGCCCTGTCCCTCCCTCACATTGTGGTGACCAAAAAAAGTAATTTGGTGTCTTATGTTTTTTATTTCTCATTACGACGTTTATCAATCAGATTAATTCTTTTTATATTTTGATAGATCTGGTGTTTCTGAACACAGTGATACCAAATATGTGTATTTTTTAATGTTTTATTTTGAATGGTGCAAAAGGGTTGTGATTTGAGCGTTTATATTTTTTATTTTTCTATATTTTTTAAAACTTTTTTTTTAACTTTTTACTAGCTTCAATAATCTCCTTAGGGGACCTGAAGCTGCGATCCTCTGATCGCTTGTGCTACTCATAGTAAGGCTTCAGATCTGCTATGTGTAGAAGATATGATCATCTACTATGAACACTGCCCATACCAGATTTGTAATGACAAGCACAGGGGTCTCTTGCAGACCAGTGGTTGTATGCCAACCCATCAGTGCACCACGATCATGTGACAGGGGTGCCGATGGACAAGGTTAGCGGTGTGCTACCAGAGCGGCCATGTTAAATGCTGCTAACAGAGATTGGACATCCACATTTAACATGTTAAAATCAGTTGTAATTTTCCTAAAAAATGCAGGCTCAGCGCCACATTATAGGTCGTAAAGGGGTTAACATGGTGTGCATTGTGTCATCCAAAGAGTTATATTTAGATGTCATCAGACCAGATTATATTCTCCCAGCATTTCATAGGCTTGACTACGTGTTGTTGAGCAAGCTTTAAACACGCTTGAACATGCTTTTTGCTTAGCAATGGAGTCTTGTGTGGTGAGCATGCATATGTAAGGAGGAGTAGTAGACCGCGGGTACCTGTTCTGTGCCGGGACCGGAACTGTCGGGGCTGTCTCCTCTGTTGTCCGGGGGAAAGCATAAGGGACCGGACAAACCTTTGCACCCGGAAGTACAGGGTTTGGCTAAGCAGCAACAGCCACAGCACGTGCAGAAGCAGTCAGTCTTGGCAGGAACAGACAGCACACGGCAGGGAAAGAAGAGTGTGTGTCGTCCCTGGAGTACCACTTTGGAGCAGGCCCGCATATGCTTACCTCTGCCGCCACTAGCGGAGACAGGAGAGAGAGATGTGCAGTATGTCTGGCAGTGACTAGAAAACAAGGTGATATATGCTGCGAGCCCATCAGTACAGCGCACGTGCAGCCAAAGAGAAACCAGGTGCGGGACAGACGTTTGCGCCCGGACTTGCCTATAAACATTTGCCAGGCTACGATGGACCTGGATTGTGCGGTGGCCTGCCCAATCTTGGCTACAGCAATTAATGGACTAGGGGCTCAGCGGAAGGTACCGGAGACCAACCGCTGCCGCCAAAACATGGATCATCATTTCCCACAGGTCCTCATCAGATCAGCGTTGTGCCAGCTGTTGTTGGTGCCATCATCCATTCAGCAACACCCACGGCCTGAGAAACGACTGACAGGATAAGTTAACTAAAAGGAACTGCCGTTATTGAATCCATTGTTCTTCAACACTGCATATTCTTTTGCCTTTGAGCTGCTCATTCTACCATTTAACTGTTTATTTCCCCATTCCATTGTTTACCTCCCTGCGTGGAGTATCACCCTGTTAAAGTTATTAACTCTTGCTCTGCCTTCTGACTGTCACTGCATCCCACAGCCTGCTCACACTTACAGGCCATTGAGGTTGAGTGCATTACTTATTGTTTTCTTTGAAACAATTGTACTTACTGATTGCAAGTTTTTCTGTAAGGACCCCGTCACATATAGCGATGCACCAGCGATCCCGACAACGATATGACCTTGTCAGGATCACTGGTGTGTCGCTACATGATCGCTGGTGAGCTGCCAAACCGGCAGGGGGGCCGGTCGCTGGTAAGTGTCACACACAGCAATCTCGCTGATGAGATCGCTGTTGGGTCACAAAACTTGTGACTCAGCAGCGATCTTGCTAGCGAGATCGCTATGTGTGACAGGGGCTTAAGTCTCTACAAGTGGTCCTTTGCTTTTTGGACAACTCTTCTGATAATTATTTTCACTCCTCTGAAAACTTGCGGAAGCAACTGGTTGTGGCTGATTTATGGTAAAATTGTATTCTTTCCATCTCTGGTTTATGGCCCCAACAGTGCTCACTGGAACCTTCAGCAATTTAGAAATTCTTCTGTCAATGCCATCAGTATGTTTTGCAACAATAAGGTTGCGAAAGTATTGAGGTAGCCCACTGGTTTTACCCTTCATGAGATATTTCCTGTGTAACATCATGGTAATAAGACACCTTTTTATAGACCATCAGTTGAACCAGCTGATATTATTTTTCACTAAGTGGCAGGATTGCTGTCTAATTACTGATAGATTTCAGCTGGTGTTATGACTTTCCATGGCTTTTTACACCTCTCTTTCGTCATGTGTTCAATACTTTTTCCCTCTGACATTTTTCATTATTGCACATAACTTAATGTATGGACACCTATGGTTTGATTTCTTTGCCTGTGTGGATTGGATGGGCTGTTACTGACATCTGGTTAGAAATTCATGTCACGGACATCTTTTAGAAATATATTTACTTATAAAATTGGTGAGGTGTTCACTACTTATTTCACAAACTGTATGTCTGTGAGCCAAACATAAAAACCCGATATAAATCTGGTATCGCTGTAATTGGACCAACCCAAAGAATAAAGTTGCCTAACCACATATACTGCACGAGGAACAGCACAAAAAAAGAATTAAACCCAATTCTTCACCTGCTGTTGATTTTTTCATTCTGCCTCCCAAAAATCACATTTACCCTACGCTCTACACTGAGCGCTTACACTGGGGTTTCCGTGTAAATCTCTGAAATACATAATTGAGACAGAACCCTTATAGAAGTTTCCCTATTATAAGGCAGATGGAGGCACTGTGGAACACTGCCTGGCCTATGATCTGGCAGTGTCCGTCTTTTTAAGTGTGCATAAAAACGCAGTCAGCCACGGCCTTGTGCACTACTGATAAGAAGGACACCGCTGAACAGAGGCCAGACAGAGTCCAGAGTAACTCTGCTG
Organism: Dendrobates tinctorius; assembly: GCF_039654945.1. Lineage (NCBI taxonomy): Eukaryota > Metazoa > Chordata > Amphibia > Anura > Dendrobatidae > Dendrobates > Dendrobates tinctorius. The sequence continues at coordinate 5,019,074 of NW_027361866.1, forward strand.
TCTCATTATAGTGAATGGATCCCTCAGGGATTTAATCTGAATCATGTTATTTGGAGATTTAGATAGAAACCCCAAAGTATTTGCTCAGTTTAAAGATCTGGATAAATGTGATCAAAAACGTTATATAAAATGTTCCCAATAAAAGCTTCAACTCAATCCACAAAAAAAGCAGGTCCCCACTAAGGTTTGCTACATGTTAACAGAAGTATAAGTGACTTCCACATTACTGGTAGCACAAAGGCTCTGGAAAAGCACTATAGCTCCTCGCCCTGAAAAACAATCAAGCAAATTCAGCATTCCCAAATCCAAGTGTCTCTCTCCCTTCTGAGCCCCAGTGTACATTAACCATATTCATCGTCCACATTTTGGCATTTCTGTAGTGATGAGAGGCTGCCTAATTTTCGGGTGCATGTCTCCATAAGCATGAGCTGGGCAAAATGTATGGGCCCTACAATGTACTGGGCACTACAATGTACTAGTCATTGGTCACTACAATGGAAGATTTGCAATTTTCACTCAGCAACATTCACTGCTTCTTTTTCCTGGAAAACACCCATGGAGAAATTGCACAACAAATTTTATGGTGCTTTTTCTCCTGTTACCATTGTGAAAATGCAAAATTTGGGGCTAATGTAACATTTTTGTGGGAAAAAGTAAACTTTCATTTTTTTCATTCCACATTGCTTGAGTTACTGTGAAGCACCTGAAGGGTTAATAAACTTCTTGAATGTGGTTTTGAGCAACATGAGGGGTGTAGCTTTTATAATTGTGTCACTTTGGGCTATTTTCTGTCATATAGGCCCCTCAAAGTCACTTCAAATGTGATGTAGTCCCTAAAAAAATTGGTTTTGTAAACGTTGTTGGAAAAATGAGAAATTTTTCACCCTTCTAACTTCCTAACAAAAATATTTCAAATAGTGCACTCATGTAAAGTAGACATGTAGCAAATGTAATTTATTAACTATTATTTTGTGCGACATAATTCTCTGGTTTAAGGGTCTAAAATTAAAAGTTTGAAAACTGCAAAATTTTCCATATTTTCCACAAATTTCCAATATTTTCACAAACATAAGTCATATAGAAGAAATGTTACCACTATCATGAAGTACAATGTGTCTGAGAACTACTTGGATATATTTAGGCGTTCCAGAGTTATTACCACATAAAGTGACACTGGTCAGAACAGTAAAAATTAGCCTGGTCATGTAGGCGGAAACAGGCTCTGGCGCGAAAGGGCTAAATGACCAACGATCAGTTTGTATGTAGCCAATCAATGGTGTGTTAAATATGTCTTCATTATTGTGTTTTATCTATGTTATTACATAGGATTGGAGGTAACATCTACTATATTATCTGTACTCAGAGAGTTACTATGGAGTGTTATCTGTGGTGTTACATAGGACTTCTGGTAACATCTACTACATTACCTGTACTCAAAGATTTACCACTGTGTTTTCTGTAACTATAATGTGTGACTATATTAAATTGCTCTTTAATAAAGCACTTTATCTAGGTGACATTAATATAATTGTTTTCCGCATGCTATCATTGTAACTAAATCTTGTTCATTACCAGCTGGCCGAAAGGAGGAATTCTCATAAAACGCTACTTTACATGATTTGTATACCTCAGATTCACAACAGCCTGTGATCCTGTTTAAATAGGAGGTGCCATAAAGATGCAAATTGTAATTATTATGCAACTCTTGCAAGACTGAGAAAATAAAGGTAAACTTTGCAATTGGTCTTGAAATCTGTAACACGTCTAATTAAGTGAGTCTTATTTATCTGTCATTGTTTCCTATGAAAAGAAAGCGTGGTTGATTGATTTGAAGATCTGCTTTATCTCATTAAAATCTTTGTGATGTTTAATTCCATCTCTGTTAACAGCCTAAATGCCAGTAAGTAATTGCACATTTTGGAAAGAGTGTTCTTATTGTGTCCTATTAATGTGCAATATTTTACCTTTAGCATTATATACTACTAGATTATGGCCCGATGCTATCGCATCGGGAGGATGCGATAGCATCACACCTCTTGCCATGTTAACCTTCAACACACACACACTCCTCTCTCACCTTTCACGATCTCCACTCACTCTTTCACTCCACATACGACCCCTTCTCTCACTCCGTCTCTCATACTCACGCCGTCATCGCCGCTGCTCCACGATCCCCGTCATCTTCTTCCGCCGGTGCCATCCAGGATCAAGACGTTGTCCACACTGGCGACATGTTCTTGCGGCGACGCCATCTTGAGTATCGTGAAATCCTGCGATAATCAAGATGGCGTCGCCGAAGAACATGTCGCCGGCGTGGACGACGTTGGGATCCAAAATGGCGTCGGCGAAATCTCGCGAGTTTTTGCCGACGCCATTTTGGATCCCGACGTCGTCCTCGCCAGCGACATGTTCTTGCGGCGACGCCATCTTGAGTATCGCGGGATTTCGCCGATCCAAAATAGCGTCGCCGCAGGAACATGTCGCCGGCGTGGATGCGGTCGGGATCCAAAATGGCGTCGACGAAATCTCGCGAGATTTCGCCGACGCCATTTTGGATCCCGACGTCCTCCACGCCGGCGACATGTAATTGCGGCGACACCATCTTGACTATCGCGGGATTTCGCCGATCCAAAATGGCGTCGCCGCAAGAACATGTCGCCGGCGTGGAGGACGTCTGGATCCAGGATGGCGCCGGCGGAAGAAGATGTCGGGGATCGTGGAGCAGCGGCGATGACGGCATGAGTATGAGAGACGGAGTGAGAGAAAGGGTCGTATGTGGAGTGAAAGAGTGAGTGGACGTGAGTGGAGATGGTGAAAGGTGAGAGGAGTGTGTGTGTTGAGGAGGAGTGGTGTGTTGAGGGTTAACAGGGAAAGAGGTGTGCGGTGACGTCACCGGTTACAACTGGACGGAAGTTGTTACAACCGGAAGCTGCTTAGGGCATTTATTAGTATAGATTATATACCCTGGCGAGACTAGTATAAATATTGCAAAAAAATAGAAGGACCCACTAAACCCTCACTCATTTTTTTAGTGACCATGATTTTATGTAGGCCATATTATACTGGTGGACCATAGGGTCATATTATATGGCATAATTAAAGAAAAAAAATAGTGCAAGTTCATTCATATTGTAAGTATTCCACATTACAATGATCCAGTTCAACTGTAAGTCCCAATATTAAAGATAAACAATGAATTGACTCAATAGGTTGCAATTTAAAAATGGGCTACAAATATCTACGTTTTTGTTCGAAGGTGGTCAAAAATAAAATTATTCACTCACTGAAATGACTTCTTGGGATTGATTATATGATTTCATTGCATCAAATGATCAATTTTCCTGCATTGCAGCTATGGTGCTCACTGAAATTATCTGTCCGTATAACGAATATATATTTAAAAAAATTAAAATTATATACATATATGTATACATCTTTTTATTGATTTTTTTTGTTAAAGGGAAAAATAAAACAAAATAGTAGCATAGGATATTCAACATGCAAAGCTTACAAGAATGCTAAATATTAGGCTGGAAACTTCACTTCAGCAAAGAAAGCATCTAATCAAAACCATTATGTAAAAACATCCCCAATACATAGACATCCGTAAACCTTGAAAAAGACATTCCTCATAGCGGCTGTAAGAGGATTCATCAAAATCTTTAGCTGGCATAGATTTTAGTTTGAAGCAAAAAGACAGCCCAAACATGCCTTTTAATAAATTCAGCACCTGCATCGCACGCAACGAGTTACATTTTGGTGCGTTTGCCGCACCATCAAAACGACGCATGTGGAGGCATCCGCATACATCGGCACGGCCTGCATACCCAATGTTAAAGATAGGGTACGCACGCCGATGGAGGCAGAGCTGACCGGAGAAGGTGTGGCTGTGGGCGGAGCTTCAAGGAGGAAGTCCACATCCCTCCACAGCTCGGCCATACGCTAGTGTGAAACTAGTCTATGGTGGGCAGTGTGATACACCATTCTTGTTGAATTTCCTTCCATAGTGCTCAGCATACATGAGCTTTCAAAAGTAAGATTTTAATCAATATCTCACTGACAATAATAATAATTTCCAAAATTTTGACAAGTGTGACTTTCATAGAACATTTTTTAATCCATAACATAAAAGTAAGTATAATAATACAAATTTCATTTACAACTTTTCAGTTTTGCTTAAAATAGTTAGTGCAAAAAAGATTACACCCCACATAAAAACTACTACAATTAGCATTTTGTATGACCTCCATTATTTTTAAAGAGAGCAGCAAGTCATCTAGGGATGAAATCAACAAGTTGGCGATATATTGCAACATCTATTATTTTCCATTCTTCAAGCACAACCTCTTTTAGAGCCTAGATGCTGAATGGAGAGTGGTGCTCAACTTGCCTCTACAAAATTTCCCTTAGGTGTTCAGTAGCATTCAGATCAGGAGACATACTTGGCCACTGAACCCAAATGTAAGAGCTCAGTGAAAGACGCAGGGTAAATGTGAGCCTGGCATCAAAATACCTGGCCTCAAAAAATGTTATGTACCGAAAAAGTTGGTTTACATAGAATCAGTTCTCTTAAATGGCAATTGTAATATTAGGAAAATAATTAGCAAATACTGGTACATTTTGAAAAAGGACGGTTTCTTTAAAAAATAAATTCTATCTCATCTAGGTATAACAGCCTGTCGGGGGATTATAATAAAAACATAATTGCCATTAGTAATCTGAAGGATAACACTAGCAAATTTTTGTCAGATTCCTTTTAAGAAAAAACACGGCTTTACAGATGTGACATGATAAAATCCTACTGTTGTAGATAAATTAATCACATTGCCAAAAATATCAAATCCTAGAGTTCAGGTGAAATGCTTAAGATCCACCAAGGTCTGTCTTGTAGTTCGGATTTCGCAACTCATATAAACAATTCCAATTGTGGCCTGCAGTATGTTGACCATAGCAGCAATACTTGATGCCTCCGTTTGAATCTTCATCGACACAAACAAAAATTTACAAAAAGGTTTATCACTTCATCTTTACATAAAACATGGTGGTATTTTTGATGTGGTGATGTCACCTGAGTAGAGCTATTCCTGTGGAAAACCCAGTTAGACAATTCACTCTAAATAAAAGAGAATCCTACTAGATCCATAGAAGACAGAATTTACATCTACATGGTTTATACATACCTCTCAACTTTTGAAGAAGGGAAAGAGGGACAAAGGCTGTGGCACGCGCAGCGCATCATGGCAAATTGTTAGGCCATGCCCTGACCACACCCATCTCACAACTAGTCACACCCATGTCCACGCACCAACTGCACCCATTTAGAACTGCTGATCTCACTGACTAGTATTGAGGGCACAGTGGCTGGCATTATGGGCACAGTGGCTGACATTATGGGCACAGAGGCTGGTACTGAGTAAAAGAAAAAGAGAGAGAGAAAAGAAAGAAGGGAGAAAGAAAGAAAGAAAGAAAGAATGAGCAGAGAGAGAAAGAAAAAATGAACAGAGAGAGAAAGAAAGAACAGAGAGAGAGAGAAAGGAAGAACAGAGATAGAGAAAGAAAGAGGGGAAGGAAAGAAAGAACAGAGAGAGAAAGAAAGAGGGGAAAGAAAGAAAGAACAGAGAGAGAAAGAAAGAACAGAGAGGGAAAGGAACAAATAACAGAGAGAGAGAAAGGAAGAACAGAGAGAGAAAGAAAGAGGAAAAAAAAGAACAGAGTGAGAAAGAAAGAGGGGACAGAGAGAAAGAAAGAAAGAGGGGACAGAAAAAAGAACAGAGAGAGAAAGAAAGAAATAAAAAAAGAAAGAAGGGAAAGAAAGAAAGAACAGAGAGAGAAAAAAAGAAAGAAAGAGGGGAAAGAAAGAACAGAGAAAGAAAGAGGTAAAGAAAAAACAGAGAGAAAGAATGAAAGAAAGAGGACAAAGAAAGAGAACAGAGAGAGAAAGAGAAAAAGAAAGAGGGGAAAGAACAGAGAGAGAGAAAAAACAGAGAGAGAAAGAAATAACAGAGAAACAAAAGAAAGATTAGAGAGAGAAAGAAAGAACAGAGAGAGAAAGAAAGAAAGAACAAACAGAGAGAGAAAGAACAGAGAAAGAAAGATTCTATAAAGATACTATAGCAGCCTGGCTCTCATTGTAGTGCCCACATGAGCCTCCCAATGCAGGACATATCATGATCCGCTCACAAGGCCGGCATCCCCGATTCCAAGGTGATCCTGCTGTCCGTGCTGTCAGAGGAGGACACAGTGATGGATCTGAAGCATTCCCTGAAGTGCCTCCATGGTTCCATCACAATCTCCTCCCGAAATTACCTAATTTCCAGCTTCCAGCACATCACTTCTGGTGGAACGTCACATGCGAGTTTTAAAGTGCTCCTCGGGGCTCTGCTGTGTACTCCTGTGTCCGTGGGAAAAGTAAGCTCCCGGCCGGGACAGACTCTCAAAAATCGGGACTGTCCCACTGGATCCGGGATGGTTGGGAGGTATGAATGCTCCCCAACATACACCTTGTACATGCATGGATCCACACCCCTCATACACACACGGCTCCGCTTTCTATGCCTCGTACACACACGGCTCTGCTCCGTACACCACGTACACACATGGCTCCGCTACATACATCTCATACACATACGGCTCTGCTCCGTGCACCCTGTACACACACACACAGCTCCGTACACTTCATACACACAGGGCTCCACTCCGTACACCTCGTACACAAACGGCTCTGCTTCGCACACCCCATACACACGCAGCTCCGCTTCGTACACATATGGCTCTGCTCCGTACATCTTGTACACACGGCTCCGCTCTGCACACCCCATACACACGCGTCTCCACTCCATGCACCTTGTACACACACAGCTCTGCTACATCCACCCTGTAAACCCCTCCTGACCCCACACATAAACTTGCCCTCATCCAGCACCATGACGACCAGCACAGCAGATTCCTGCAGACACTGAGGCCCCTGATCATGTGACCCCTGACTCCTCCCCTCCTATGACCTCATCACAGGTCCTGTGCACACAGAGCAGCCCAGCAGCGTCATTGCTGGGATTTATCAGTGAGGGGCTGCGGTGAGTTTCACTGGGAGGGCGAGGAATGGATGGGGTCGATGCATGGGGAGGCATGGCGGCTCTGTGCAGTGTGGGAAAGTAAAATCCCAAGAGGGGACAGCGGGTGGGCGTGTCAAAATTGGGAATGTCCCGCTGGATCCGAGACGGTTGGAAGACTTGTTTATATGTTGTTACTGAGTCTGAGTTACACACATTTCCTGGGTTCAGACTCTGCTCCCTTCACCCTGGTCTGCTGAACTTTGATGTGCTGCACATCAAGCTTTGCAAGTGGCCTGCAGTCCATCCATGTGTTTGTCTGCCTAGGCCTATGTAAGGCCCACCAAGACACATACCTATCTCTTGGCATTAACTCTTAGTTTTACTGTGTCCTGCCTGCCTGCTGCCTCCAGTGCTTCCAGGACCTGCTTCATTTCTACTTTCTGGTTTCCTGTATGCCTCCAACCTACAGTGCTAATAGTCCTTGTTTCCCGCATGCCTTATCTGCCTGCTGCACTGATGCCTGAGGCCTATGTACCCATCCAGATGAGCCACCTCACCAGATAAGCAGAAACAGTCTGTTTGAGATATAATCAATTTTTATATCTTCTCATTTTATATATCAAATATGTCCATATCTCACCACATATTTTTCCAATATATGGGGTGTTGCCAAGTTTTGGGTAAGTTGCATACAAAATTTGGGGGTTAATGTTCTCCAATTAACCATTGTGAAAAGTTGATATCTTGGGACTACAGCAACTATTTAGTGGAAAAAAATGTTAATTTTCATTTTTTTATTCTTCATTTCTAAGCAGCCTCTGAAGGGTTGATAAACTTCCTGATAATGGTTTTGAATACTTTGAGGGGCGCACTCTTAGGTCTTTACATTTATTTGCCAATATATTTGCAACACAGTGCCACCTCAAAAGTACATGAGTTCCTATAAAAAGAAAGAAAAAGATTTTGTAAATTTCCATGAAATAATGAAAATTTGCTGCTAAACTTTTAAGCCTTCTACCATACTAGCGAAATAGGAGGATGTTTGAAAACCGATGTTGACATTTAATTAGACATACAGTAAATGTTGCTTATTAATTTTATTGTGTAACTGTATGGTTTAAGAAAATAAAATTTCAAAGTTTGAAAATTGCTAATTTTTCCAAATTTCCAGCAAATTTCAGATATTTTCGTAACAAACGCAGGACATAATTTTGCTACTAACATAAAGAACAATGTGTCTAAAAAAACAGTCTTAGAATTACTTGGATATGCAGAGACATATTACATAATAAAGTGACACATGTCAGAATTGAAAAATCTGTCCTTGTCATGAATTCCCATGCTGGCTGCAGCGGTATAGGGTTAAACAAAAATATATTTGCTTTATAGTAAAAAACATATATGCTCAGCCTTGAAAACACCATAAGATATCTAGATAGTCTCAAATAGGCATCAAAGGCTAGAAGAGAAGCAAAAAAAATTATACAAACTAAAAATAAGTGAGATGAGCACCTGTCAGCTCAACTCTAAAAACTCTAAAAACCAGTGAGTTGTGACAGGATTGTCTGCACAAATTTATTTTTTGTGACATTTGAGTCTGTCTAAAAATCAGGGATATCTTGCAAGCTATGCCCGTGAAGCAGCTATAAATCTCAGTTAGACACAACATTACAAATGCGTACTTTGTTGTGCACTATACTACAGACCATAAAACCAAACTTTAACCCATTTTCTCTATAACCTTCTCTGCAAATATAATAATCTAGGCTTTCTATGCAAATCTCTTATGCAAAATGAATTGTTGCTCTTGTAATGTGACTAGTAACCACAGGAAAAAAATTATTGACCATTCCAAAATTGTTGACGTAGCTTGCAAAGTCACTTCTAACTTCTTTCCTATGGAGAAACATTGAGTAAAGGCATCATGCCAGCCAACAAATTTTGTATGTAGGCCATGTCAGCCAACAATTTAGTCCAAAATAATTCCAAGGAATTATTTGATTCTAATATCGAAATTTTGCTTCATCAATTACAGCAAACTTTCGACTGTGTTGAACACCGGAATCTTTGGAATACCATGAAAAATATGGGTGTGCTGAACCATCTGATCAGCCTCATTAGGAACCTATATTTCGACCAAGAAACCACAGTCTCCTTTCATCATTTCTCTTCAATTTATTTGTAGAAGCTATTTTCAGGAAGGTTGGACTTGCCGAAAAAGAATACGAAGCCAAAATTGCTGGACGAATCATCCGCAATCTTAAATCCGCAGACGATACAACATTGATAGCAACAACATTGATAGCTGAAATTAACGACTTATTACGGAGTATCAAGAAAGAGAGCTTGAACATAGAACTCAATACAAAGAAGACAAGGATATTGACAACTGCCAGGGACACATTTGTGATGAACGAGAAGTTATAAAGGACCTCGACCTACTCAGATTAATGATCACTCAAGATGCAGCAATGACACCGGAAGTCAATTGTAGAATAACTATGGGCAAATCAACAATGAAGTCAAGTGACAAGGTCTTCAAATCAAGAAACATATCACTGGCGACAAGCACACACACATAGTCTGGTCTCTTCTGTAGCAACATATCGATGTAAAACCTGGACGGTAAAGAAACAAGACAGAAGAAGAATCAACACTTTTGAAATGTGGTGCTGGAGAAGGATATTATTAATACCATGGATGGCAAGAAGAACAAGCAAATCAATTTGGAACAAATCAAGTCAGACATGTCACTTGAAGCAAGGATCACCAAGCTACGACTTGCCTACTTTGGACACATCATACAAACAGAGCAATTAATGGAGAAAAGCATCATGGTTGGAACAATAGAAGGAACAAGGCAAAAAAGGAAGAACAGTCAGCAACCTGATGGATTGATACAATTAAGATAACAGAGGGGAAGACACTGGTGGACCTATTTAGGCTTGTACAAGATTAATCTTCTTACAGAGCGTTCATCATCAAGTCGCCATGATTCGAGATCGATCTGATGGCCGTTAATTAATTTATAAACATACAAATGCGCTCATAACATTCGGTGTTAATTAGTGTTAATAAACTTCAGGCAGTTAGTAAAAGAAAATGTCAAATTAAAGATAAACTGTAGTGAAAATTCTTATTAGTAGCAACTATCAGCAGAAATTACCAAACTGAATCTTTATGCTCGTGTGAACATAAGTGTGCTCACTTGAAATAATTAAGAAGATTTGCACTACCCTGGTGGATCATCCACTGGTGCAGTGAACTTCCTCAGTTAGCACTAGAATTCTAGGATAGAGGAGTGCGGTAGATCCACTGCCTGAGGAAGGAAACAAACTGTTCCCAGTATACGTCCGACTTGGCATTTATAGTTACAAGGTATTTATAGCCCTTTTTTGGACATGTGTCTATCACAATTGTAGGCATTATGGCATGGCTGTTCTACTTGTGGGGTATTGGTACATATAAAGTGGCACTAGTTTCAAAATATATTTAAGTGCATTGTGGCATTGTATACTCCAGTGTTTTCCAATCAATTTGCATTTTACTCAGGTGTGTGCAATATGGCAGGGCTATCTAGCCTGTAGCACATTGGTGCTTATCGAATTGTTCATAATATATAAATGTGTAACATGTAACTGTATGCTCATATATTTATATACATTTTTTCATGTCAGCACTAGTTTGCAATATAATATATGCCCATATTTTTGGGTATTATTACCTGTTACACATTATTGGTTGTTACACCATTCGATTTAATTTTGCTATGTTGTACATATTTTAGTTAAACTACAGTACATTACTTTATTTGGGGACACTTCATTATTATTTATTTATGTCATATTGTTTACCGGTATTCCTCCATTCGGGTATTTGGATTACCACCCTTTCTTTTATATATACATGTGTACATATATACAATTTTTGTATATGTTTTAATAATAAAAATATTTTTGGATATCAGTTCGGTTTTTCGCAGTTTGTTTTGTTCAGTTTTCCGAATCATCCTATATTTGTCCATTTGGTGCGTATATATTGGTTTACCATAAGTAATATATTCAATTAGGATAAGCACTATTGTCTTGGAATTTTTCTCTTTTGTATTCTGAGGAAGGAGTAGGTTCTACTCCAAAACACGTTGCAAATAATTGAAAGTTTTTTTATAATTACTGCCTGGATTATTCTTTGTCAGAGGCAGCGCCCGGGATCGAAAGCACTCTTCTCTCCTTTACTTCTTATATCCTCTCTTCTTTTGGTGTGAGTAGAACAGCTCAAGCAGTAGCCTCAATTTGATCATAGATCATACTTCACGTATTTGTGACGCACACAAGCTGATCTGGTGAAAGATTAACCCTCAGACTTACGCTTACACATTACACAAGGGGACTCTCTTGATTTTTATCTCTCTAGCACTTGAATTCAGGTATACTGGGTGCCTTTTCCGATTAATAAACTTCCAAGTTTTCATGCAAGAGGAGCTTAAGATTCCAGTGTTTAAGAGTACCATAGTGTACACTGGATCAGAGCAGTGTGAATATTTTTGCTCATTTGTAGTGCTAGCTTTATAGCTTAAAAAACTATTGAAGGTGTGTATTTCATAATTAAAACATCCCTTAGCTTTTTAGAGAAACAGATGACCCTTTTCCCAGTGGAGTACGAAGTGAAGTATGCCAGGGTTTTTCTTCACAAAGTTGCCTGGATTCAGATAAATCAGTTTTTTTGAACAGATAGCAGAAAGTTGCAACTTCCTAAGTTAACTCATGTGTGAATTCTGCATGTCATGTTTGGAGAGCCCCTGATGTGCCTAAACAGTGGAAACCCCCCAATTATAACTCCATCCCTAATCCCAACACACCCCTAACCCTAATCCCAACCCTAACCACAAACCTAACCATAACACACCGCTTACCTTAATCCCAACCCTAACCCTAATCCCAACCGTAACCCTAACTTTAGCCATAACCCTAACTTTATCCTCAACCCTAATGGGAAAATGGAAATAAATACATTTGTTTAATTTTATTATTTTTCCCTAACTAAGGGGGTGATAAAGGGGGCTTTGATTTACTATTTATAGAGGGTTTTTATAGCGGGGTAGCAGCTGTCACACACTAAAAGATGCTTTTTATTGCAAAAAATAGTTTTTGCATCACCACATTTTGAGAGCTATAATTTTTCCATATTTTGGCCTATAGAGTCATGTGAGGTCTTGTGTTTCGCAGGACGAGTTGACGTTTTTATTGGTACCATTTTCGGGCACATGATATTTTTTGATCGCTTTTTATTCCGATTTTTGTGAGGCAGAATTAACAAATACCAGCAATTCATGAATTTTTGGGGAGGGTGTTTATACCATTCCACGTGTGGTAAAATTGATAAAGCAGTTTTATTCTTCGGGTCAGTACGATTACAGCGATATCTCATTTATATCATTTTTTATGTTTTGGTGCTTTTATACAATAGAGACTTTTATATAAAAAAAATTATTATTTTTGTATCACTTTATTCTGAGAGCTATAGCGTTTTTATTTTTCCGGTGATGGAGCTATATCGAGGGACAAGATGACGATTTCAGCGGTACCACATATATTTATATTCGTCTTTTTGATCACTTGTTATTCCACTTTTTGTTCGGGGGTATGATAAAGCATTGATTTTTTGCCTTGTTTTTTTTTAATGGTGTTCACTAAAGGGGTTAACTAGTGGGACAGTTTTACAGGTTGGGTCATTACAGACGCAGCAATACTAAATATGTGTACTTTTAATGTTTTGATATTTTTATTTAAATTTTTTTATTGATGGAATATTTATTTTTTATTAGTATTATTTATTATTTTTTTAATATTTTTACAAATTTTTTTAATTTCATTCTTACTTTTACATTTTGTCCCATTATGGGACACTCATTTTGTGCAGGCTGATTGCTTATTTGGAATGCAGATCTGAATGCATATAAGCTGTCAGCGCTGCACTCTGTGCACACTGACATGAGAGACTTCCTGACACATGCACTGTGCATGACAGGAAGTCTCTCAGCTCTGGTAACCCGGATGTCGTCATGACGGCATTGGGTTACCATGGCCGCGGGGTCTCTGATCCAAAGGCAGAGGGGTCCATGACCACTCCTGGTACTTAGTGCCGGGAGTCAGCTGTGAAAATCAGCTGACACCCGGCCGCGCTCCCCCCTCCACTGTTGTGCCAAATGGTCTAGGCACCTATGTAGTTTATCAAATCAGCAGGAATACAAAGCCAGACTTAAAGATGTGATCTTCTTACATGTCTTTGGATGGATTTGCCATTACGGTGACCGCATTTCTATATTGAACAAATTCTTAGAAAGCATAAAAACAATAACTTTACAATAAGAAATGCCAACTGCCTAATATTAAAAAATGTCAGCAATAACTAAGGGAGGTTGACAGATTAATATAACACCCATCAGTGTAATAAAGGTTTTGCAGAGCTGAAGGTAAAGTTTGACAGAAATAGAACAAAGAAATAGCATTGACCTAATTACAAAAGGTATATCGACAAAGTATAATAAAATACCTAGCAACATCTTTTAACCCCTTCCTGACATGAGACGTACTATCCCGTCCACGGTACCCGGGCCCGTATGACCGGGGACGGGATAGTACGTCTACCGCGATCAGCGGCGCCCACGTGGTGAGCGCCGCTGATCGCGGCCGGGTGTCAGCTGATTATCACAGCTGACACCCGGCACAATGTGTCAGGGGCGCTCACGGACCGCCCCCGACACATTAACCCCTTGCACACCGCGATCAAACGCGATCGCGGTGTACCGGGAGTTAAAGGGAAGCATCGGCAGGGAGGGGGCTCCCTCCGTGCTTCCCTGAGCCCCCCACGGCAGCGCAATGTGCAGCGCTGCTGCGGGGGACTCCTATCCTCCAGGCCCCCGAATCCAAGATGGCGACGGGGGCCTTCGGGGGCCTGGGGAAGCTGGCTTCCTCAGTGCCTGCAAAGCGCAGGCATGAGGAAGCCTTGTGCACTGCCTGTGACAGATTGCTGATCTGTCACAGTGATCTGTGATGTGACAGATCAGCGATCTGTCACAGGACAGTGATGTCCCACCTGGGACTATGTAATAAAGTAAAAAAAAATTTAAAAAAAAGTGTAAAAATAAATTAAAAAAAATCGCCAAATAAATTAGTAAAAAAAAAAAAAAAATATTCCCCAATAAATTCATTTTTTTAAAATAATAAAAAAAAAAAACAATAAATGTACACATATTAGGTATCGCCGCGTCCGTAACGACCTGCCCTATAAAACTGTCCCATTAGTTAACCCCTTTAGCGAACCCCTTAAAAAATAAAAATAAAAAACGAAGCAAAAAATAATGATTTATTATCATACCGCCAAACAAAAAGTGCAATAACGCGAGATCAAAAAGACACATATAAATATCCATGGTACCGCTGAAAACGTCATCTTGTCCCGCAAAAAACAAGCTGCCACACAGCATCATCAGCAAAAAAATAAAAAAGTTATAACTCGCAGAATAAAGCGATGCAAAAATAATTATTTTTTATATAAAATAGTTTTCATTGCATAAAACCGACAAAAACATAAAAAAACGACCTAAATGAGGTATCGCTGTAACCGTACTGACCCGAAGAATAAAAGCGCTTTATCAATTTTACCGCACGCGGAACGGTGTAAACGCACCCCCCCCAAAAGAAATTCATGAAACGCTGGTTTTTGTTCATTCTGCGTCCCAAAAATCGGAATAAAAAGCCATCAAAAAATTTCACGTGCCCGAAAATGGTACCAATAAAAACGTCAACTCGTCCCGCAAAAAATAAGACCTCACATGACTCGGTGGGTCAAAATACGGAAAAATTATAGCTCTCAATATGTGGTGATGCAAAAACTATTTTTACAATAAAAAGCGTCTTTTAGCGTGCGACAGCCGCCAAACATAAAAACCGCCATAAATAGTAAATCAAACCCCCCGTTATCACCCCTTTAGTTAGGGAAAAATAATAAAATAAAAAAAATGTATTTATTTCCATTTTTCCATTAGGGTTAGGGCTAGGGTTAGGGCTAGGGGTGTGTTGGGGTAGGGTTAGGTTAGGGTTAGGGCTAGGGTTAGGGTTAGGGCTAGGGTTAGGGTTAGGGCTAGGGCTAGGGCTAGGGTTAGGGCTAGGGTTAGGGCTAGGATTAGGGCTAGGGTTAGGGGCGTGTTGGGGTTCGGGTTGGAGTTAGAATTGGGGGTTTCCACTGTTTGGGCACATCAGGGGCTCTCCAAATGCAACATGGCGTCTGATCTCAATTCCAGCCAATTCTGAGTTGAAAAAGTCAAATGGTGCTCCTTCCCTTCCAAGCTCTGCTATGCGCCCAAACAGTGTTTTACCCCCTCATGTAGGGTATCAGCGTACTCAGGACAAATTGCAAAACAATTTTTGGGGTCCAATTTCTCCTGTTACCCTTAGGAAAATAAAAAATTGGGGGCAAAAATATCATTTTTGTGGAAAAAAAATGATTTTTTTATTTTCACGTCCGAGTGTTATAAACTTCTGTGAAGCACTTGGGGGTTCAAAGTGCTCACCACACATCTAGATAAGTTCCGTGGGGGGTCTAGTGTCCAAAATGGGGTCACTTGTGGGGAGTTTCAATAGTTTAGGTACATCAGGGGCTCTCCAAACGCACATGACACCCGCAGACCATTCCATCAAAGTCTGCGTTCCAAAACGTCACTGCTTCCCTTCCGAGCCCCGACGTGTGTCCATACAGTAGTTTTCTCCCACATATGGGGTGTCAGCGTACTCAGGACAAATTGGACAACAACTTTTGGGGTCCAATTTCTCCTGGTACCCTTGGGAAAATAAAAAAAATGGTGACTAAAAGATCATGTTTGTGGAAAAAATACGAATTTTTTATTTTCACGCCCGGGCGTTGTAAACTTCTGTGAAGCACTGGGGGGGTCAAAGTGCTCACCACACATCTAGATAAGTTCCTTGGGGGGTCTAGTTTACAAAATGGTGTCATTTGTGGGGGGTTTCCACTGTTTAGGTACATTAGGGGCTCTCCAAAGGCAACATGACACCCGCAGACCATTCCATCAAAGTCTGCATTCCAAAACGTCACTACTTCCCTTCCGAGCCCTGACGTGTGCCCATACAGTAGTTTTCTCCCACATATGGGGTAGCAGCGTACTCAGGACAAATTGGAAAACAACTTTTGGGGTCCAATTTCTCCTGGTACCCTTGGGAAAATAAAAAAATGGTGACTAAAAGATCATGTTTGTGGAAAAAATACGAATTTTTTATTTTCACGCCCGGGCGTTGTAAACTTCTGTGAAGCACTGGGGGGGTCAAAGTGCTCACCACACATCTAGATAAGTTCCTTGGGGGGTCTAGTTTACAAAATGGTGTCATTTGTGGGGGGTTTCCACTGTTTAGGTACATTAGGGGCTCTCCAAAGGCAATATCACACCCGCAGACCATTCCATCAAAGTCTGCATTCCAAAACGTCACTACTTCCCTTCCGAGCCCCGACGTGTGCCCATACAGTAGTTTTCTCCCACATATGGGGTATCAGCATACTCAGGACAAATTGGACAACAACTTTTGGGGTCCAATTTCTCCTGGTACCCTTGGGAAAATAAAAAAATGGTGACTAAAAGATCATGTTTGTGGAAAAAATACGAATTTTTTATTTTCACGCCCGGGCGTTGTAAACTTCTGTGAAGCACTGGGGGGGTCAAAGTGCTCACCACACATCTAGATAAGTTCCTTAGGGTGTCTAGTTTCCAAAATGGTGTCATTTGTGGGGGGTTTCCACTGTTTTGGTACATCGGGGTTTTCCAAACGCGACATGGCGTCCGATCTCAATTCCAGCCAAAAACGTCAAATGGCGCTGCTTCCCTTCCGAGCTCTGCCATGCGCCCAAATAGTGGTTTACCCCCACATGTGGGGTATCAGCGTACTCAGGACAAATTGCACAATAACTTTTAGGGTCCTGTTACCCTTGGAAAAATAAGAATTGAGGGTGAAAAGATCATTTTTGTTTAAAAAATATGATTTTTTAATTGTATGGCTTTATGTTATAAACTTCTGTGAAGCCCATGGGGGTTCAAAGTTCTCACCACACATCTAGATAAGTTCCTTAGGGGGTCTAGTTTCCAAAATGGTGTCATTTGTGGGGGGTTTCCACTGTTTTGGTACATCAGGGGTTTTCCAAACGCGACATGGTGTCCGATCTCAATTCCAGCCAAAAACGTCAAATGGCGCTGCTTCCCTTCCGAGCTCTGCCATGCACCCAAATAGTGGCTTACCCCCACATGTGGGGTATCAGCGTACTCAGGACAAATTGCACAATAACTTTTAGGGTCCTGTTACCCTTGGGAAAATAAAAATTGGGGTGAAAAGATCATTTTTGTGGAAAAAATATGATTTTTTAATTGTACCGCTGTATGTTATAAACTTCTGTAAAGCCCTTGTGGGTTCAAAGTTCTCACCACATATCTAGATAAGTTCCTTGGGGGGTCTAGTTTCCAAAATGGGGTCACTTGTAGGGGGTTTCCACTGTTTAGGTACATCAGGGACTCTCCAAACGTGACATGGCGTCCAATCTGAATTCCAGCCAATTTTGCATTGAAAAAGTCAAACGGCGCTCCTTCCATTCTGAGCTCTGCCATGCGCCGAAACAGTCGTTCCCCCCCACATATCAGGTATCTGCGTACTCAGGACAAATTGCACAATAACTTTTGCAGTTCAATTTCTCCTGTTACCCTTGGTAAAATAAAAAAAATTGAACCTGAAGTATTTTTTTTATGAAAAAAAGTTAGATGTTCATTTTTTTTTAAATATTCAAAAAAATTCCTGTGACGCACCTAAAGGGTTAATAAACTTCTTGAATGTGGTTTTGAGCACCTTAAGGGGTGCAGTTTTTAGAATGGTGTCACTTTTGTGTATTTTCTATCATATAGACCCCTCAAAGTGGCTTCAAATGTGATGTGGTCCTAAAAATAAAATGGTGTTGTAAAAATGAGAAATCGCTGGTCAACTTTTAACCCTTATAACTTCCTAACAAAAAAAAATTTTGGTTCCAAAATTGTGCTGATGTAAAGTAAACATGTGGGAAATGTTAGTTATCAAGTTTTTTGTGTGCCTTATCTCTGTGATTTAAGGGCATAAAAATTCAAAGTTGGAAAATTGCGAAATTTTCAAAATTTTCGCCAAATTTCCGTTTTTCTCACAAATAAACGCAAGTTATTTGAATGAAATTTTACCACTAACATGAAGTACAATATGTCACGAGAAAACAATGTCAGAATCACCGGGATCCATGGAAGCGTTCGAGAGTTATGACCTCATAAAGGTACAGTGGTCAGAATTGTAAAAATTGGCCCGGTCATGAACGTGCAAACCACCCTTGGGGGTGAAGGGGTTAAAGTTAACAGGAACCTTAAAACTAAAAAAAAAGATCCTGAATATATCAGAAGAGGAAGAATTTAAATTTGTTTGTGTAACAATAAAATACCAAAATTGTATGTAATTGGGGTATTAGGACATCATAGAGGCCACCCTCTATGATCTAGAATAGAGAACTGCCAACAACTGGCCACATTATTCCATGGGGAAAGTTAACTTTTTCTCAGGGGTCTCAGGAGCCAGATCCTTGGCAATCGGCTGATTGCTGAAGGGCTCTCAAAATTAAGGAATAGTCTCTTCTCATATGAGGTACAATTGAATCATGATGTCCAACTTTAGAAATTTTTCATAGAATCAGCTTTTTTTCTAAGAAAAAGGAACCATTTAGCGATCTGATAAAATCCCAATATAAAACAATAAATTATACACACTGGCACTCCCCCTAAAAAATTACTGCAATAGCTGCAAGTGAAGAACAGGCACTGTGCAAGTCCTGAAGAATAATTGTACAAACTTGAGAATGAAACAAACTCCACTGCGCTTATGCTCAAGAAGTCTCAGGTGAATAAAGGCCAAAAGAATAGCAACAACTAAGGTTACAAATGAGGTAAACCCTTTGCTAATACTGCACACAATAACTGTCAGATAGCAGTGAGGCTATATTTAAACCACACAGACGTTGTGCATATTCAGCTCACTAGCCCCTAAAAAAGCCTCAGAAGAATAGAGGCCAGAAAACCCTGCTCAAAACAAAGGTTACAATCGCACACAATTGCTGACAGATGGTGGTGAGGCAGCAATTGAACCGCACACATTGCGCTCTAACCAATGCCAGTGAATGGCGGTAAGTTTAAGCACTTACTTGCAATGATGAGGTTCCACGTTGCTGAGTTCCGCTTTTAGGCAGTGAAGCAGCGTGTGACATGTAGAAGTGCGCTCTCAGAGCGGCGCTGATTAATAAAATCCAGCTGACAAGCGGGGATAGAGAGTAGGGAGTTTTAGAAAGGGAGAGGCTGACGGCAGGCTCCGGCCATAGCACCGCCGCCGACACACTGCAGGGAACAGAACGCTAGGAGCGTGACGTCACGTGACCAGCTGCTGGATTTTATTCAAGTTTGTACAAAATCCCAATATACTTTATTGATTTATCCATAGAAGAAGATACAGAAACAGGTGCAGGAATTGACGCATTTCAGATCAGTTATGATTCTTAATCTAACAATCGTTTACAGTGCGCACATTGCACGCTGTCAGGATTCTCCAGTGTTGGTAAATTTCCTCAATTTACTTTTTCTGAGTAAAGCCCATCATGTCTAGTTGGAATGTGGCCAGAGGTATGCAAATGGCATACTTACAGTCACATGATCGCCCACTCTTGCCTCCACCTTCATTTTTATTCTATTCTAATGATAGGTCATCAATATCATTATAGTGGAAAATCCCCATAGCTAAAATTATTACTTATCAGCATTTAGTTAATGATTCCTATATCACTTATATTAAGAATGTACATAGAACTCTGCAGGAAGTCTTGGGACCTGTATTGTAATTACATGCCAAATGCACACCATAGCAATAGGCATAATTAATATATATACATATACAGTTGTGCTGAAAACTTTACATACCCAGGGAGAATTTTTGCTTTCTTGGCCTTTTTTCAGAGAATATGAATGATACCACAAAACTTTTTCTCCACTCATGGCTAGTGGTTGGGTGAAGCCATTTATTGTTAAACTACTGTATTTTCTCTTTTTAAATCATAATGACAACCCAAAACATCCAAATGACCCTGATCAAAAGTTCACATACCTCATTTCTTAATACCGTGTATTGCCCCCTCTAACATCAATGACAGCTTGAAGTCTTTTGTGGTAGTTGTGGATGAGATTCTTTATTTTCTCAAATGGTAAAGCTGCCTACTTTTCTTGGCAAAATGCCTCCATTTCCTGCAAATTCCTGGGCTGTCTAGCATGAACTGCGTGCTTGAGATCTCCCCAGAGTGGCTCAATGATATTGAGGTCAGGATACTGAGATGGCCACTCCAGAACCTTCACTTTGTTCTGCTGTAGCCAATGACAGGTCAACTTGGCCGTGTGTTTTGGATCGTTGTCATCTTGGAACGTCCAAGTACGTCCCATGTGCAGCTTCCAGGCTGATGTTTGCAAATTTGCCTCCAGTATTTGCTGATAATGTGCTGCATTCATCTTTGATTCAACTTTGACCAAGTTTCCTGTGCATTTTTAGCTCACACATCCCCAAAATATCAGTGATCCACCTCCCTGCTTTACAGTTGGAATGGTGTTCCTTTCATTCTAGCTCTTGTTGTCCTCTCTCCAAATGTAACGTTTAAAGTTGTGGTCAAAAAGTTTAATTTTGGTCTCAACACTCTGAATTACCTTGTTCCAGAAGTTTTGAGGCTTGTCTCTGTTCTGTTTTGGGTTTTGTAGGCAATATACTTTGTGGCATTTGTGCAGTAATGGCTTTCTTCTGGCAACTCGACCATGCAGCCCATTTTTCTTCATCTTGAAACAGCCACACCGCTAGTTTTCAGAGAATCCAGTATTTCAGCTGATGTTATTTGTGGGTTTTTCTTTCCATCCCTAACAATTTTCCTGGCAGTTGTGGACTACATTTTTGTTGATCTACCTGACCGTGGTTTTGTTTTTACAGAACCCCTGATTTTCCATTTGTTAATCACAGTTTGAATGCTGCTGACTAGCATTATCATTTCCTTGGATATATTTTTGTATCCCTTTCCTGTTTTATACAGTTCAACTACCTTTTCCCATAGATCCGTTGACAATTCTTTTACTTTCCCCATGACTCACAATCCAGAAATGTCAGTGACTGGATGAAAGATGCAAGAGTCTGTCTGGATCCCAGAAACTAACTCAGTTTTTATGTACACACACTGATTACAAGCAAACACGTCACAGGTGAGGATGTTACCTTTAGTAGCCATGCAAACCCATTTGTGTCAACTTCTGTGCATGTTATCAGGCCAAAATCACCAGGGTATATCAATTTTTGATCTAAGTCATTTGGATGTTTTGGGTTGTCACTATGATTCAAAAAGAGAAAACACAGATGTTTGATGATAAATGGCTTCACCCAACCAATAACCATTCATATTCTCTGAAAAAAAGGCCAAATTTTTTTTTTATATATTATATATATATATATATATACATATACATATATATATATACACACATACATATATATATATATATATATATATATATATAATGTGTGTGAAAAAAGAGGAAAAGCAGCACAAAAAATAAACAGACAATGCAGGTGCAAGCCTTCCAGGCATATACCAAACCTCAAAAATAGTCCTCAAGATGAAAACAGCACACCAAAAGAGTTTCAATCAAAGTTCTATTTATTAGCCCATCTGGCTAGTTGCCCATACAGCAGATGCTGCTTTCATCTTGAGGACTATATATATATATATATACACAGTACAGATCAAAAGTTTGGAAACACCTCATTCAAAGAGTTTTCTTTATTTTCATGACTATGAAAATTATAGATTCACTCTGAAGGCATCAAAACTATGAATTAACACATGTGGAATTATATAATTAACAAAAAAGTGTGAAACATCTGAAAATATGTCTTATATTCTAGGTTCTTCAAAGTAGCCACCTTTTGCTTTGATTACTGCTTTGCACACTCTTGGCATTCTCTTGATGAGCTTCAAGAGGTAGTCACCGGAAATGGTTTTCACTTCACAGGTGTGCCCTGTCAGGTTTAATAAGTGGGATTTCTTGTCTTATAAATAGGGTTGGGACCATCAGTTGTGTTGTGCAGAATTCTGGTGGTTACACAGCTGATAGTCCTACTGAATAGACTGTTAGAATTTGTATTTTGGCAAGAAAAAAGCAGCTAAGTAAAGAAAAACGAGTGGCCATCATTACTTTAAGAAATGAAGGTCAGTCAGTCCGAAAAATTGGGAAAACTTTGAAAGTGTCCCTAAGTGCAGTGGCAAAAACCATCAAGCTCTACTGTTATGATTGGGTCACTGAGGAGGAAAACAAGACCAAGCTAAGTCACAGAAAACCAGAGAGGTTGATAACTAAGCGGATTGCAGACCCCTGATCCTATCCACACAACTAGCAGCAGCCGTGGAGCGTACCTGCGATGATTCTAGATGCCTCGACACAGCCAGAGGACTAAATAAGCCTAAAGCAAGAAAAGGGGAAACCTAAACTGCCCCAGAGCAGACCTCAAAGGAATAGATAGCCCCAAAACATGTATTGTCAGTGAGACAAGATGAAAACACAAACAGTTAGGAAAATAGGCTGAGCAAACGATGGGGCCCACACTAACTAGAAAGGACAGGAAAGGAAAGATACTGTCTGCAATCACGCCTAAAAAACCCTGCAAAAATGTCCAACTCTTCTGATAGCATAAAAAACCCTGAAGTCACTAGACTTCACCCACTATATCAGCACTCTGGCATATTCTGAAAACAGAGCAAAAAGAGGCCAATCTAATAAGGGACAAAAAGCAAACTGGCACAAACAGTAACATAAAAATAGAAATTCAGCACAGCCCCAGCCAGGGCTGGCTGACCACACAAAACTGAATAGACAAAACCAAATCAAATGTGAACAATAGCAAAGAACACTTAGCTTGAGAAGGCAGGGACTGAGCTGGAAACTAAGACCTCAGGAGGTAGGAAAAATCACCAGCAGGGGCTGGAGGGAGTTGGCTGTCTTAAATCCAGTCAGAGACTCCAGATGTCCAATCGTCGTCCTCATTATCAGGTGGCAGGTCTCTGTTACTTAGATCAGCTTCATTACCTCCTGCAACCACCAGAGGGAGCCCAGAAAGAGAACTCACGACTCCTCTGTCAATACAACCAGCTCCACCACCCTCACCAGCAATCAGAGGTAGACCAGAAAGTAAATTCACAACAGTACCCCCCCTTGAAGAGGGGTCACCGAACCCTCATCCACGCCACTAGGCCGATCAGGATGGGTCCATTGAAAAGCACAAACCAATCTATCGGCATGAATGTCAGAAGCAGAGACCCAAGAATTATCCTCCTGGTCATAACTCTTCCATTTGACCAAATACTGCAGTCTCCATCTAGCCAAACTAGAATCCAATATTTTCTCTACCTCACATTCCACATTGCCTTTAACCAATACAGGATCAGGAGGTGCCGCCATAGGAACTACTGGCTCAACAAACCTCTTCAACAGAGATTTATGAAACACATTATGGATCTTAAACGTAACTGGAAGAGCCAATCGAAAAGAAACAGGATTAAGAATCTCCAAAATCTTATAAGGTCCAATAAATCTTGGCTTGAACGACAACCAAACCATATCACCCACTTTAAACCGGGGACCAATGGTCCTATGCCGGTTGGAAAACTGCTGTGCCTTTTCCTGAGAGAGGGACAACTTTCCACCACTTGGTCCCAAATCTGCTGCATTCTCTCTACCATAGTGTCCACACCTGGGCAGGCTGAAGATTCCACTTGCCCTGAAGAAAATCAAGGATGAAACCCAAAGTTACAGAAAAAGGGCGACATCAAAGTGGCAGAACAAGCTCTATTGTTTAGCGCAAATTAGGCCAAGGGCAAAAATGAGACCCAGTCATCCTGATCAGCAGACATAAAACATCTCAAATAGGACTCCAAAGTCTGTTTTTTTCTCTCAGTCTGCCCATTGGTCTGAGGATGAAACGCAGAGGAGAAAGATAACTGAATTCCCAGATTGGAACAAAAAGCTTTCCAGAATCTGGAAACAAACTGGACTCTTCTGTCCGACACAATGTTCTCAGGAATCCCATGCAACCGAACCACCCGTTGTAAAAACAAGGGCACCAACTCTGAGGAGGATGGCAACTTTGGGAGTGGTACAAGATGGACCATCTTCGAAAATCTATCACAAATCACCCAGATAACAGTCATTCTCTGAGAGACAGGAAAATCATAAATAAAATCCATTGAGATATGGGTCCATGGCCTCTTGGGCACTGGCAGGGGCATCAACAACCCACTAGAACGAGAACAGGGTTTAGGCCGAGAACAAGTCCCACAGGACTGCACTAAATTCCTGACATCACGAGATAAGGCAGACCACCAAAAAGACCGAATCACCAAATCTCTGTTACCAAAAATACCTGGATGACCAGCCAATGCGGAGCAATGAACTTCAGACATCACTCTCTTCCTCCACTGGTCAGGAACATACAATTTTCCCATAGGACAACGCTCAGGTTTGTCCTCCTGAAATTCCTCCAGGGAGCGTCTCAAATCAGGCGAGATGGCAGAAAGAACTACCCCCTCACCTAGGATGGTAGTAGGCTTGGTCACAATAAGAGAATCAGCAAAGAAACTCCTAGAAAGGGCATCTGCCTTAACATTCTTAGTGCCCGGAAGAAAAGAGACCAAAAAATTAAAACGCGTGAAAAACAATACCCACCTAGCCTGTCTAGGATTCAAGCGTTTGGCTGATTCAAGGTAAATCAAATTCTTGTGGTCGGTGAGGACCACAACTTGATGTCTATCTCCCTCCAACCAATGTCTCCACTCTTCAAATGCCCATTTCATGGCCAACAATTCCCGATTCCTCACGTCATAGTTACGTTCAGATGGGGAGAACTTTCGAGAAAAGAAGGCACAAGGATTCATTTTAGAAGTCACCGGATCTTTCTGGGACAAAACAGCTCCTGCACCAATCTCAGAAGCATCTACCTGTCATGATCCAGGTTGGATCTGACAGATAAATGTACAAAGTAACCTTTTTTTTCCTTAAGCTGTGTGCTTAAGATTGGTTTTTGCCCCCGGTGGCCGTTATGGTCATTGCCCTGGCGTTTTTAGTTCTAGTTTGCCCCCGGTGGTGGTTAGTGTTATTGCACGGGAATCACTAACAGGTGTGATTGCTCAATAAAGGTGTGTCAGTTGTGCTCACTTACAGTTGGTGATATTATTGGTCTTTTCCAACCATCCTTGGTGAAGGAAGGAGCTGAAGGAGAGAGAGTCCCGAGCAGCTCAGTCAGAGTCCTGGAGTGGCAGCTATGGTGTCAGTGACGAGGTCTTGCATAGCTTGGTGGAGTGGCAGCTATGGCGTCAGTGAGGAGTTCCTGCAAAGCTTGGTGGAGTGGCAGCTATGGTGTAGAGCTGCATTCAATTGCTGGACTCTGTTGCTGGACAGTTGCACTCAGGTGCTGGACTCTGTTGTGGACAGCTGCACTCAGGTGCTGGACTCTGTTGCTCCAAGGCGGCACTTGGGTGCTGGACGTTGTTGCTGTAAAGCTGCACTCAGGTGTTGGACACGGTCGGAGGAAGATGCACTCAGGTGTTGGACTCTGTTGCTGAGAGCATTAGCAACAGAGCAAAGCTAAGTGGTGTTCCCTGTTTGTCTCTTTTCCTTATGTGTGTTAGTGCAGTGGTGGGATTAGTGTCTGCACCATCCACTTCACTAGAAAGGGCTAGGTGCAGGGCGAGCTAGGGATATTAGGTATCCTGATCGGCGCCCGGTGTGGAACCGGCATAGGGATCATTAGGAGTGTAGAGACTCTGACTCAGGGGAGTGCAGGAGGTCTCCACGTCCCCGTTCCCTATCGCAGGGCCACCATTGTAATTGTTTCCCTGGTTTTCCCCTTTATTCTGAAATTCACCCTCCTGGAGGCGGTGTATCCAGACTTACGTGTACTACTGAAATTTGCCTGCTGGAGGCGGTGTATCCAGCTGCACGTGTTATTATTTAAATTCGCCCTGCTGGAGGCGGTGTATCCAGGTTCACGCGTGTCATATAAATTCGCCCTGCTGGAGGCGGTGTGTCCAGTCGCGCGCGTTCATGACACTACCTCCACCTGAAATGGAAGTGAGACATCAGGTTGCCGTAGAACCGGAGCAGAAGTGAATCTCCACTTAAGCTCATGAAATACCGAGACAGCCTCTGGAGACCAATTCAGCACATCAGCGCTCTTCTTGGTCAGATCAGTCAGTGGTTTGACAATATCAGAAAAATTACCTATAAATTTACGATAAAAATTAGCAAAACTCGAAAACTTCTGGAGAGCCTTCAGAGAAGTGGGCTGAACCCAATCATAAATGGCCTGTACCTTGGCTGGGTCCATTTCAATAGTCGACGGAGACAAAATAAATTCCAAAAATGAAATCCTCTGAACACCAAAGAGGCATTTCGATCCCTTAACATACAGGGAATTTTCCCTCAAAATCCAGAACACAGTCCGGACATGTTCCACATGAGAATCCCAATCACTGGAAAAGATCAAAATATCATCCAGATAGATGATCAAAAACTTATCCACAAAGTCCCGGAAAATATCATTCATAAAGGATTGGAAGACAGAAGGGGCATTAGTGAGCCCAAAAGACATCACCAGGTACTCAAAATGTCCCTCCGGAGTATTAAACGCCGTCTTCCATTCATCCCCATGCTTGATGCGAATAAGATTATACACCCCCCTGAGTTCAAGCTTGGTATACCAGCAGGCACTTTTAACTCTTGAAAATAAATCAGAAATCAGGGGTAACGGGTACTGATATTTAACCGTAATTTTGTTAAGGGAACGATAGTCAATACAAGGCCTTATTGAACCATCTTTCTTGGTCACAAAAAAACCCTGCACCTAAGGGTGAAGAGGATGGTCTAATCTGACCCTTCTCCAACGACTCCTTGATATAAGATCGCATAGCATCATGTTCGGGTACCAATAAGTTGAAAAGCCGACCCTTGGGAAATTTAGACCCAGGCATCAACGCAATTGCACAGTCATAACTCCTATGAGGAGGCAAAGACGCAGACGTACTTTCACTAAATACATCAGAAAAATCAGCCAAATAATCAGGAATATCATGAGACTGAGGAGAGGTGGAGAAAACAGGAGTGTCACTAAGAACACCCTGACAACCCCAACTCACCACAGACACAGATTTCCAATCCAAAACTGGATTATGAGTTTGCAACCAGGGAAAACCCAGAATAATAGCATCATGCAAATTGTGCAGCAAAAAAAATTTACGATTTTCTTGGTGGTCTGGGGCAACCTGCATTATCACCTGGATCCAAAACTGAGGTTTATTCTCTGCCAAAGGAGTAGCATCAATACACCTCAAAGGAATAGGTATCCGCAGAGGTATCATGGGAAAACCACAATGTTTAGCAAAGTCCAAATCCATCAGATTCAAAGCTGCTCCTGAATCTACAAAAGCCTTAGCGGAAAATGTGGATAAGGAGCAGATCAGAGTAATTGCCAAAAGGAACTTAGGTTGTACTCTGCCCATAGCAAATGTGTGTGCAAAACGTTTCTCTCGTTTAGGGCAGACATAAATAGTATGAGAGGCGTCTCCAGAGAAAAAAAACAGCTTATTACGCCTTCTAAACTCCTGACGTTGCGCCCTAGACAAAACCCTATCACATTGCATGGGTTTAGACTAGTGTTGAGCGACTTTTGGTTTTTTAGGGTCGAGTTTCGTTTCATGAAACCCGACTTTTCCAAAAGTCGGGTCGAGCAAAATCGGCCGACTATAGGGAAAAGTCGGGGTCGTCCCGAAACACGAAACCCAATGTAAGTCAATGCAGAATTAAAGTTGGCAGTGAGAGGAGGACAGGAAACACACCAACAGTGCCCATTTGAATGCCAAAAGCATAAATTCTTGTTACTGAAGTTTGTCAACCTTAATTAACTTCATAATACTAGTTACGCACTGAAAAATGGGGGTTATTTTTCTACAGTTGTGGGGGGGAAGGGCTGGCTCCAGGTTTTCGTGGGCCCAGGGCCAAAGAGCGCCCCTTTAACACATACCACAACTCATGATGCTCCGATACGGCAGAGAAATAGCAGTATAGTACAATGAAAAATACTTCACCTCTTACATCTCATGACTGATATCCATTTTAAATTCTCCAATACCTCCAAAAATGGACAGTATATAACTCCATACAGTATTATGGCCAGCGCTTAGTGCGCTATACAGAGTAATGAGGCCCATATATTTCTCCATACGGAATCATTATTCCCATATAATGTTTCAAACCGTATATGATGAGCTCCACATAATGCTACAGAATATGTTGGTCCCAATGGATGAAGCTCCACTGTCTTATGGGCCCAAATAATGCTCCATATATAATGGGCCCCATTTCTACTGCTCTAGTGTATAATAGGCCCTGTAAATGCTGCTCCAGTGTCTGATGTCCACCTTTGGAATGCTCCAGTGTTTGGTGGGCCCCATATATCATTCACCAGAGTATAGTGCTCCCCAAAAATTGCTGTCCCAACATTGAAAACAATTACATAAGTCTCCTTGCTAGGGAATCCCTGCACTACTCTGAACTCCTTGTCGTCCCATCTTCCATCTCACTGCACTTGGCTGTTTAGGCCCTCCCACCGGCAGAGACACTTTTGCGTACTATGCGGTGCCCTGTGCCAGTGCCATCACCCATGAGTATGCCCCCCCACCTGCTCAAGGAACCTGCACTTTCATCTGCACCTTCCTCTTTGTCACCGTGTAAGGTGGTATAGTATGTTGGAAGGGGAACCTGAGATTCCTCTGGGTCAGATTCTGGCTGTGTAGAGTGCGAGGGGAATGTAGTGATCTGGGTCAATGAAACAGCAGCATCATCCAGCAGTGGCTGGGCCTCAGTGCACTTGTGGCGTCCCCAAGAGTACGGTCGCCACTGTGGCATTGCGTTCCTCCAGGGAGTGTGTTGTCAAGCTTGGGAGCAACGAAGGATCTCTCTAGCAGTGAAACCAACACACAACACATTTTCCACTCCAGGCCAGCAGGGAGACTTCTGAACCTGACTGCTGAGGTGCTGCTCTCTGTGGTCGGCAGGAGGTAAGTTAGGGAACTTTGTGCTGGGAAGTGTGTGGACGTGAGAAGGGGAGCTGGAGGATGCGCAGAGTTAAGGCTCACTCCTAGCTGGAGCGCATGGTCCGGATTCCGGTCTCCGAGTTTGTAGGGACACTGACGTTCCTGCAGCAGAAACCGGGGGAAGTAGCAGCTATAAATGCTCTGTACCCAACTAAGGCTTGGAGGCCCCAGCATCGCCGTGTGCGAGGCAGAAGGAAAAGGCTACAGCTGTCTGCCATACAAGTAAAGTCTGAGGAACATCTGTTAGACAGGAGGCGTTTCAGTGAACCACGGTCCTGTGAGTGCTTCCCCCACAAGTGCTAGAAAGGAGACGTTCAGGAAGGTACATGTTGGCGGAGTGTTGGAAGGGAGCTTTCCATTCTGGTCCCGGAGGTTGGCAGAGGTCCTGACCCGGAGGACACAGCACGGAGGCAGGCATCTGTGTAACCTACAGACTGTGAGCAAAGCTTTGGAACTGCACGCTCTGGTGTCCTACAGTTATTCCAGCACCGCTACATCTGGGTACCAGCACCCACACCGCCTGTGCCTTTCCCCCATCACTACATCTACACTTCCCTGGGACTCCAGCTCCACCTGTGGGGAGCTTCACCATCTTTGCTGCACAACACCATCAGTCGCAGAGGATCTGCATGCAGCGTCGGCCTTACATCTATGTTGTTGAAAACCACAGGTGGCGTCAAACTATCTATATAAACTCTTTACCATTATACCACGCCATTTACATGGGCGCCCAGGGCCACCGTCCGGGTCACCGCTGCTGTGACACATCCCACTGACACCGGCCCGGTACCGAGTACCCCACAGCCCTGGGAGGGCGACCCATATGCCGACTGCTGATTGGGCTGCGTTATTCCCACGAACCTCCAAACAGCGTCCCTGAAGGCAAAGTTTTTGGTTTCCGGGGGCGGTATGATTGCAAAGCTGAACCTTAAAGGAATGTCCAAAAGGGCACCACCAGGAGTGGAGCCTGTGGCTTAATTGGACTGCACCCGGGAAACCACTACCATACAAGCTACAGAAAAGATGGACAGATTGCAAGCTTTGTCGATTCTGTGTGTGGTGTGGTATGTCCGTTTGTAGTTGTGCTAGCGATTTCTCAGCTTTATACCGTTAACGACCGAGACTCCGGCATGGCCCCGCGGTACGCGTCAAGCTAGAGGGATATGCGAGGTTGTGGCACGTGAGATCGAGCAATAACAGGTCTAGCATTCCAGTACATGTCCGGGGCTGCATGCACGCTACACTGAAAGGACCAGCTTTTGTCGCTTACAGGTGCAGATAACCTGCTGAACTCCGTTAGTGATGGGGATCTGTTATTCAGATTATTCCCCGCGAACGATGAATTCCCAGTAAGTTCAGGTCAACCGCAATTCCGGAGTTAGGCCAAACTGTCATTCCTGAAAAAATTACGTGTCCAAACCACAGGTGCTGTAGCTTGCTTAACAGCTCGGCAGCCGTTCTCAGGCCCAGTATGGATTCAACAACATTATAGAAAGTTGATAAAGGGTACAGTTTCACCAGATAACACGTATATATGTAGCCTAGTTTACACATTAAAAACATATGTCTATAGATCAGGAGGCAGTCTCAGATGTTCTCAGGCCCAGTATGGATTTGACCAGATTGTACAAAGTTGAGAAAGGGTACTTTATCACTGGATAGCAGGTATATATAGCATAGTTTAAACATGTAAAATCTCTGTGTTCTCAGTATGGATTACACAGCAATCTAAAAAGTGGAAAAAAGGAAATTCATTTGAGGCGTACACAACTATATACTTTTGGTGTTATTTTTAAATCTTCATATATATTTCTGTCTCAGTAATACAGCCCAGCCTCTCAGCAATAGGAAATGAGATGCATACAATTAGTGACATAAAGGCTATTGATTGCAGAAATCTAGGAATTATTATTCACGGGAAAAACTTCCGTCACAATTCTCATAGGCGATGCTGACCCTCAATTAATTTGTGTGTTGAGACAGTGAAAACATTTTTTTGTGAATAAAGTCTTGCTGTATCGCACTTCCGTTGATTCCATCATTTTTACTCATCTCAATCCAATTTTTATCACAGGGAGCGATGTAAACATGGTGCTCACTGGCTATCATGATCTGTCACTTAACTTTGGAGTGCAAAAGACAGAAGCCACAGGCCGTAGGCAATTCTATTTGATTGGCATGAGAGGGCACATTTTGAAATGTGCGCCGGAATGTCACACGTTTGTGAGTAGGAAAACTTTGAAAGCTGATGATAAACCACCACTGCATGTAATTGTGAGTCGACGTCCATAAGAAATGGAAGCCACTGATCATCTGGAGCTAGAGCCCGGCCAGCAGGAAAGGGCATAGCTACATCTTAACCATCATCTTTCAGTTCAATCAATTTGTAGGGGCAGTCCCAGTGAAGGATTTGACAGCCCAGACTACACAGAGGAGGAGCAGGGAGAAGTAAACATTGCAAATGCTGGGGCCCTGCCCAAACAAGGGGGGAACACTCGTGGGCGTCGGTACTGGTACTGGGCCCCTCAAAGTACAGCGGTGTGTCTGACGGCGGGTGTGCACCACCACTGTCAGAGACACTTGATTGCACTATGAGGGACCCTATGCCAGTGCCCGCTCCCAAGAGTCGGCCTACCCACCTGTCCAGGGCAACGGCACTCGCACGGTTTTGTGCGCTAGGTGGTGACCCCGGCCATGGGGGGGCCGCCCACTTAGGGAGGTTTACAAAGTGGCATATGTAGATGTGGGTCATTCAGCTGCTGCAAAAAGGCGAAATAGGTCAAGTTCGCGGAATAGGAGGAGGACCAAAGCAAGCCATTTTTCTAGCAACCTATGTGTCATCAAGGGAAGGTGGGACAAAATCCTTGGAAACCCATGCATGGTTCATTTTAATGAAGGTTAGATCATCCACATTTTGGGTTGACAGACGGGTCCTTTTTTCTGTCAGGATTGATCCAGCTGCACTGAAGACTCTTTCCGATAGCACACTTGCAGCTGGGCAAGCGAGCTCCTGTAAGGCATATTGTGCCAATTCAGGCCAGGTGTCCAGTTTAGCGGCCCAATAGTCAAAGGGGAATGACCTGTGTGGGAGAACATCGATATGGGAGGAAGAGTAGTTGTTAACCACAGTTGACAACTGCTGTCTCCTGTCACTTTCCATCGATGCAGCAATACCAGTTGTGTGAGCGGTCCGTGAAAAATCAGTCCACAACATTGTCATGAAACCCCTGTCTCCAACGCCACTTCTGCTGTGTGCACCACGAACACCTCTGCCAAGCTGCCCCCGGCCCGTACGGCTCGTGTGAGAACCATCACCGCTGCTGTGTGCTGGGAATGCCTCAACCAAACGGTTAACCAGAGTTTCTTGTTTAGTAGCCAATATTAGGTCAAGGTTCTCCTGTAGCATGATGTTTTGTAATTTGCCTTTATAGCGTGGATCCAGGATCCTGGCCAACCAGTAGTCGTCATCGTTCATCATTTTGGCAATGCGGGGGTCCCTTTTTAGGATCTGCAAGGCATAATCTGACATGTGGGCCAATGTTCCCGGTGTCAGTGATGCACTGCGAGTGCTGGGTGGAGGAGCACTTTCTGGCAAATCCACATCCCTCCAGTCACGCACAAACCCTGTACCAGACCTTGCCACGCCAACATTTTCACTTGCCCCAGGAGATGCATCCTCCTCCCCTAAGTAATCATCCCCATCATCATCCTCCTCCGCCTCTTCTTCCTCCACCTCGTCCAGGAGAGGTCCCTGTGCAGACAATGGCTGAATGTCATCAAGGATTCCCTCCACCTCTTCCTCCTCGTCAACATTGGCTGCAGACGCCTGCTCCTTAAGGTGCGTCAAAGTTTGCATAAGCAGACGCATAAGTGGGATGCTTATGCTTAGGATGGCATCGTCTGCGCTTACCAGCTGTGTGCATTCCTCAAAACACTGAAGGACTTTACAGAGGTCTTTCAGCTTCGACCACTGCACACCTGTCAACTCCATGTCTGCTCTCAAAGTGCCTGGCCGTGTATCCTCCCACAAATGCATTATGGCCTGCCTCTGCTTGCACAGCCGCTCAAACATGTGCAGGGTGGAGTTCCACCTTGTTGCAATGTCGATAATGAGGCGGTGGTTGGGAAGGTGGAGCAATCGCTGCAGCTTCTGCATACGAATGGAGTGTACAGGCGACCAGCGGATGTGCGCGCACAGACTTCGCACCTTCTGGAGCAGGGCTGTTAACTTCGGATAATTATTGAGGAAGCACTGCACCACCAGGTTCAAGGTGTGAGCCAAGCAAGGTATGTGGCTGAGTTTTGAAAGGGTTATGGCTGCCACAAAATTACGGCCGTTATCACTAACTACCTTGCCTTCCCCCAGATGTACACTGCCAAGCCATGACTCAGTTTGTCGCTTCAAGTACTCGGCCAGCACCTCGGCGGTGTGTCTGTCGCCCAAACACATCATCTGCAACACAGCCTGCTGACGCTTTCCACTAGCTGCTCGATAGGGGGACACCTCGTGTGCAACAGTGGCAGCTGCAGATGGAGTGCTCGTACGACTGCGCTCTGTGGACGAGCTTTCTCTTCTGGAGGAGGAGGAGGAGGGTCGAACGCCTACAGCCAACTGTTTCCTATACCGTGGGCTAGGCAGCACTGTCCCACCACCGCTGTCCCCTGTGGACCCTGCATCCACCACATTAACCCAGTGCGCAGTGATGGACACGTAACGGCCCTGGCTATGCCGACTGGACCATGCATCAGTTGTGAGGTGCACCTTTCCACTCACTGACTGCTTGAGTGCATGGACAATGCGGTCTTTCACATGATGGTGGAGGGCTGGGATGGCTTTGCGAGAGAAGAAGTGGCGACTGGGTAGGTCATAGTGTGGTACTGCATAGGCCATGAGTTCGCGAAAAGCTGCGCTTTCCACCAACCGAAAGGGCATCATCTCAAACGAGATTAGTTTGGCAATGTGGGCGTTCAAACCCAGTGTACGCGGATGAGAGACTGAGTACTTTCTTGACCTACTCATAGTGTCTGGGAGGGTGAGCTGGACTTGAGAGCTGCATATGGTGGAAGTAGCGGTGGACAGGGCGGACTGAGAGAGGGTTGATGATGGTGATGGAGTTGGTGTTCTTTCTGATGGCCTAGATTCAGTCTTTCATTGATATAACAGTGGGATTCCCTGACTGCTGTGGCCTTGCAACGACACCTCAACATTTGCTGCTGTGTTAATCGGTGGGCTTACAGTGGGGGCAACAATGTAGCATTGCTGACTACCTTCTTTGTGATCAGTTGCACATGTGGTACTTGAGATTTGGTGTTGTGTCCACACTTGCAAGTGCATGCTGGTTAAATGTCTAAGCATGCAACTGCTATTCAAATTTTTCAGCTTTTTCCCTCGGCTAAAGGTCTTTGCGCACTTCTTACAGATAACCTTGGCCTGATCATGAGGATTTTGTTCAAAAAAGTGCCACACTGCACTCTTCCTACTTTGGCAGACATTTTGCGGCCTAGCACGCTGTAATATTTTGACCCTCTGGACAAGCTGTCCAGCAACTCTTTTGATTTTTGGAACCTGTCTTTGGAGTGCTCCGGGCCTGCCAGATAACAGCTGTTGCGATGTCGATGTCTGCTGTGGATGCTCCTCCTCCTCATCTGAGCTATTGGAAGCAGCACCCTCTTCCCCCAATGGATGCCAATCTGGGTCAACAACTAGGTCATCCATCACCTCCTCTTCAATGTCATGTGCACCTTCCCCTGTGTCACCGTGTATGGTGGTATAGTGTGCGGGAAGGGGCACCTGAGTCTCATCAGGGTCAGAATCTGGCTCTGTACACTGCGAGGACAATGTAGTGCTCTGAGTGAATGTACTAGCAGAATCATCTATCAGTGGCTGTGCATCAGTGCACTCCATGTCAGATTCATCTTGGCCTGGGTAATTCACCATTTCACTTGATAATCCAGGCATGGTATGTGAAAACAGCTCCATGGAGTAATCAGTAGTATGGCCTGCGTCATCCTTCAATCTTGGTTGGGGTGAAGGACACAAGGAAAGGTGTGGTTCATGAACATGAGCCTCCAATGACGACTCAGTGCTTTTATTTTTTACAACTTCAGAAGAGGAGGCGATAGAGCTTTAGGCTGAGTCAGCAATGTAAGACAAAACTTTTTCCTGAAGCTCTGGCTTTAAAAGCGGTTTGCCAACTCCTAGAAAACTAAGCCTTCAAGGCCTTGTGGAGCCAGACGATGACGCAGGCTCAACACCTCCTGCATTCGGTCCTATTTTGCTTTTGCCACTACCATCAGATCCACCACCAACACCATCATTACCAGCTGCCAACCCCCGCCCAATTCCATGGCCTCTTCCACCAGCCTTCCTCATTTTTGGTAGAAATGTAGACAAAATCCAACAAACTATATAGTAATGTAAAACAAGGTACAAGGTGTCTATAGGACAGGGGAGATTTTGAATTTCTGCACACACTTGTAGACACTGGACACTTTTGGATTGTGTGAGGCCCACTGAATATCACAGCGCTATGTCACAGGCTCGATGTCGCAGGTGTGAAAAATGTCACTAGAGGATAACGGAGATTTTGAATTTCTGCACACACTTGTGGACACTGGACACTTTTGGATTGTGTGAGGCCCACTGAATATCACAGCGCTATGTCACAGGCTCGATGTCGCAGGTGTGAAAAATGTCACTAGAGGAAAACGGAGATTTTGAATTTCTGCACACACTTGTGGACACTGGACACTTTTGGATTGTGTGAGGCCCACTGAATATCACAGCGCTATGTCACAGGCTCGATGTCGCAGGTGTGAAAAATGTCACTAGAGGATAACGGAGATTTTGAATTTCTGCACACACTTGTGGACACTGGACACTTTTGGATTGTGTGAGGCCCACTGAATATCACAGCGCTATGTCACAGGCTCGATGTCGCAGGTGTGAAAAATGTCACTAGAGGATAACGGAGATTTTGATTTTCTGCACACACTTGTGGACACTGGACACTTTTGGATTGTGTGAGGCCCACTGAATATCACAGCGCTATGTCACAGGCAGAAATTGGCTAGTGTATGACAAACTGCAAGGTGTATATAGAATTGGGCAGAATAGGAATCGCCCTAGAGTGTAGGTCTGTAAGAGCGGAACAAGTCCTCGACTTATCCTTACAGAGCGACACACAGATAGCTTCACTGTGGCCGTGATAACAGCCGTTACACGGTACTGAGAGAGGAGCGTGCACGTACACGGCTGTCCGGTGTACGTAAAATTGTCAAGCTCCGTGTTTTTTAAGTATACGGACTGACACACGCTGTCTCTCTATAGTTTTGAATGTGATCAAACAGCAAATATATTTAACTGTTTGAAAACTAGACAAAACTAAAAGGTGCAGGTCTGTAAGAACGGAACATGTCCTCGACTTATCCTTACAGAGTGACACACAGATAGCTTCACTGTGGCTGTGATAACAGCCGTTACACGGTACTGTGTGAGGAGTGTGCACCACTGTATGGTGTGAAAAAATGCACGCTCAGTACCTCACCAGGACAAAAAAAAAATTGTGATTGCTTTTAAAAAAGCAGTTAGCAGAGCAGTGGATAAACAGCAATGCAGCCGTCAGGAAGCCTTAGAAGGCAGAATAACAACCAACACCTCTGATCCAGCAAAATATAGCCTCCACTTGCACTGCACACACAGTGACTGGTGTGTTGTACAGGCAAAATCGCTAGCAGCAGAAGCAGTTTTTGGTGTCTTCTTCCCTGCCTAACGCTCTCCCTACAAAATCATCAGCAGCAGCAGCAGCTCTCCCTATTCTGAGATCAGCATGAGTGACATGGTGGTCGGCGTGCACGCCCTTTTATACCCCCTGTGACGCCCACCAAAGCAAGCCAATCACTTGCATGCCCTTCTGAAAGATGGTGGTGACCCCTGCCTATGTCAGCACGTTGCCCACAGTGTCCGTGGATCCTGATTGGCTGAAAAAAAGCGCAAAACAAACTTTTGAAACGCGACTTTGGCGCTTAAGTCGCCGACCTCGACTTTGCCAAAAGTCGGCGACTTTTGAAATTTTTCGACCCGTTTCGCTCAACTCTAGTTTAGACGTTTGTTCAAAAGGCGGCAACGCCTCTCATGTAGTTTTACGTTCACGTAAATGCCGTTCACTGTCATTAGCCAACTTGAATGGCTAATGACATAGAATCATCAAGACCAGAGGGAAAAGGAAATCCCACCATAACATCTTTTACGGTTTCTGATAAACCCTTCCAAAGAGAGCTGCCAAGGCACCATCAATCATTCTATGTAGTAAGGACCGCCCACTTTTGGAATTTTTGACAGTATAACTCTACAGGATCCTAACCCTGGTTCAATGCCGATAGGGTTTTCTCAGCTTGATCAATAGCATTAGGTTCATCATACAACAACCCCAAGGCTTGAAAAAATGCATCCACATTAGTCAGAATAGGATTTTTAGGTGTCAGAGAAAAAGCCCAATCCTGGGGATCGCTGCGCAGCAAGGAGATGACAATTTTAACCTGCTGCCCAGAGCTCCCCGATGAGTTAGGCTTCAAGGCAAGAAATAATTTACAATTATTCTTAAAATTCAAAAATTTAGACCGATCCCCAGAAAACACATCAGGAGTAGGGATTTTTGGTTCAACAGCATGTGATTGAGCGAGATAGGCGGAAATTCCCCGCACTTCAGCAGCGAGCTGCTCAACACGATCAGACAATTGCTTAATCTCCATTAAAGAAGAAATCCTCCCATGGCCCCAGAGAAAAAGAGGAAAAAATACATATATAAAAAAAAAATTCTGACACTTTCTTTTTTTTTTTGCAATTCTTTCCTTCTTGAGTACCCTAGAATCTGCGGTTTAGGCTGGTGATTCTGTTATAATTGGGTCACCGAGGGGGAAAATAAGATCAAGCTAAGTCACAGAAAACCAGAGAGTTTGGTAACTAAGCGGATTGCAGACCCCTGACCCTATCCACACAACTAGCAGTAGCCGTGGAGCGTACTTACGATGATTCTAGACGCCTCGACACAGCCGGAGGACTAAATAAGCCTAAAGCAAGAAAAGGGGAAATCTAAACTGCCCCAGAGCTGACCCCAAAGGAATAGATAGCCCCCAAACATGTATTGTCGGTGAGACAAGATGAAAACACAAACACAGTTAGGAAAATAGGCTGAGCAAACGATGGGGCCCACACTAACTAGAAAGGACAGGAAAGGAAAGATACTGTCTGCAATCACGCCTAAAAAGCCCTGCAAAAATGTCCAACACTTCTGATAGCAAAAAAAACCATGAAGTCACTAGACTTCACCCACTATATCAGCACTCTGGCATATTCTGAAAACAGAGCAAAAAGAGGCCAATCTAATAAGGGACAAAAAGCAAACTGCGACAAACAGTAGCATAAGAATGGAAATTCAGCACAGCCCCAGCTGGGGCTGGCTGACCACACAAAACTGAATAGTCTAAACCAAATCAAATGTGAACAATAGCAAAGAACACATAGCTTGAGAAGGCAGTGACTGAACAGGAAACTAAGACCTCAGGAGGCAGGAAAAATCACCAGCAGGGGCTGGAGGGAGTCGTCTGTCTTAAATCCAATCAGAGGCTCCAGATGTCCAATCGTCATCCTCATTATCAGGTGGCAGGTCTCTGTTACTTAGATCAGCTTCATTACCTCCTGCAACCACCAGAGGGAGCCCGGAAAGAGAACTCACAACTCCTCTGTCAATACAACCAGCTCCACCACCCTCACCAGCAACCAGAGGCAGACCAGAAAGTGAACTCACAACACTCTACAAAGAAACTGGCTCACATGAGGACAGCCCCAGGAAAGGAAGCGACGAGTCACCTCTGCTGTGGAGGATAAGTTCATCCAAGTCATCAGCCTCAGAAAACACAGGTTAGCAGCAGCTCAGATTAGCGACCAGGTCAATGCCACACAGAGTTCTAGCAGCAGACACATCTCTACAACAACTGTTAAGAGGAGACTTTGTGCAGCAGGCCTTCATGGTAAAATAGCTGCTAGGAAACCACTGCTAAGGACAGGCAACAAGCGAAGAGACTTGTTTGGGCTAAAGAACACAAGGAATGGAAATCTGTGCTTTGGTCTGATGAGTCCAAATTTGAGATCTTTGGTTCCAACCACCTTGTCTTTGTGCGACACAGAAAAGGTGAATGGATGGACTCTACATGCCTGGTTCCCATTGTGAAGCATGGAGGAGGAGGTGTGATGGTGTGGGGGTGCTTTGTTGGTAACACTGTTGGGGATTTATTCAAAATTGATGGCAAACTGAACCAGCATGGCTACCTCAGCATCTTGCAGCGGCATGCTATTGCATCCGGTTTGCGTTTAGTTGGACAGTCATTTATTTTTCAACAGGACAATGACCCCAAACACACCTCCAGGCTGTGTAAGGGCTATTTGACCAAGAAGAAGAGTGATGGGGTGCTATGCCAGATGACCTGACCTCCACAGTCACCAGACCTGAACCTAATCGAGATGGTTTGGGGTGAGCTGGACCGCAGAGTGAAGGCAAAAGAGCCAATAAGTGCTAAGCATCTCTGGGAACTCCTTCAAGACTGTTGGAAGACCATTTCCGGTGACTACCTCTTGAAGCTCATCAAGAGAATGCCAAGAGTGTGCAAAGCAGTATTCAAAGCAAAAGGTGCCTACTTTGTAGAACCTAGAATGTAAGACATATTTTCAGTTGTTTCACACTTTTTTGTTAATTATATAATTCCACATATGTTAATTCATAGTTTTGATGCCTTCCGAGTGAATCTACAATTTTCATAGTCATGAAAATAAAGAAAACTCTTTGAATGAGGTGTGTCCAAACTTTTGGTCTGCACTGTACTGTATATATATATATATATATATATATATATAGCAAGGTAGCGCCCAGTGTTCATGCTGAGGGACACTCACTCGGCAGCGGATTAACCACGTCAGGCACGGGTTGTTCACATAAATCAGTCCATCTGGTTTAATGTGCAGTATCAACCATATAGCAGCAACAGTCTTACATCAGACCAAATGGAGATTCAATGTAGAGCTCCGCTCTCTTAGCCCTGTGGTCACACAAGCTGCGCTTTGTCCAGCAAACAGGCTCTACAGTCTCTCAGTTAATTCCCCCTGTCCGGGGTTACCTCTTAGCTGCTTCTCAGTCCTGATGTCCCTTCCCTCCTGGGGACTGTCCAGTACTCACAGGCTATTACACACAGGCCACACATGGTCAGCGGCGTCCACATGTGCGCTTCAGGAAGGCAGCACACCTTCTAGCACGTCGGCCTTCTGGAACCTTCCACACGGACCAATCAGATCAAGGCATTCACTCATGTGACCTACCCTGGTCACCTCATATGGTCTGTAGCCACACCCACAGAATCACATGGTTATGACCTCATTGCAGGTCCTTCAGATTCACAACCACACACATAGGCTTTACTTCAGACACACGCCCCTGGGTGGGTTTGTAGGTGACTGGTCCCACCAGTCTCACCAGCCACCTGGAAGCCTTCCCTGACACACTGTTACAAAAACCTCAGCAGTACCTCTGCTGATTAACACACATTCAAGCTTCCATCCCAGGGCCACCCACCCTGGAATACATAACGGTCATTTACCATCCTGCCGGTCATCCTATTTCCATTACCACAATGGACATGCCTGTATGTAGAATGTAAGTCCGCAAGGACAGGGTCCCTTCCCCTCTGTACCAGTCTGTGTGTGTGTGTGTGTGTGTGTGTGTGTGTGTGTGTGTATGTGTGTGTGTATGTCCGGGATTGGCATCTGCACTGTTGCAGCTACAGCCACAAAATTTTGAACAGTCACACAATTTTGCACAGTCACACGTCTGGACCCCGAGAGCGTCATAGGCTATGTTGTGAGGTGAAATTTTAACCCTGCGCGTTCCAATTCACCAAACAATTTTGCCCCTAGGTACATAATGGGGAAAAAGTGTACGTATGTGTGTGTCTGGGATTGGCATCTGCACCGTCGCAGCTACAGCCACGGAATTTTGCACAGTGACAGGTCTGGACCCCAAGAGCGTCATAGGCTATGTTGTGAGGTGAAATTTTAACCCCGCGTGTTCCAATTCACCAAACAATTTTGCCTATTATTCTTATCATTTCTATGGTGTTATCGCCCTTCTGTAAAGCTGGAAATAACACAATTTAATACCGTGCCAACACAGACCACCCTCTGACACAGACTGCAGGGGGAGCCCAGTATCACACAGGATAGGATTAGATACACGGCTCAGCAGTCAGTATCACACAGGATAGGATTAGATACATGGCTCAGCTGTCAGTATCACTCAGGATAGGATTAGATACACAGCTCAGCAGTCAGTATCACACAGGATAGGAATAGATACATGGCTCAGCAGACAGTATCACACAGGATAGGATTAGATACATGGCTCAGCACACAGTATCACACAGAACAGGATTAGATAAACGGCTCAGCAGTCAGTATCACACAGGATAGGATTAGATACACCGCTGAGCAGTCAGTAACACACATGATAGTATTAGGTACATGGCTCAGCAGTCAGTATCACACAGGATAGGGTTAGATACACGGCTCAGTAGACAGTATCACACAGGACAGGATTAGATACACTGCTCAACAGTCAGTATCACACAGGATAGGATTAGATACACAGCTCAGCAGTCAGTATCACACAGGAGAGGATTGTACACATGGCTCAGCAGTCAGTATCACACAGGATAGGAATAGATACACAGCTCAGCAGTCAGTATCACACAGGATAGGATTAGATACACAGCTCAGCAGTCAGTATCACACAGGATAGGAATAGATACACGGCTCATCAGACAGTATCACACAGGATAGGATTAGATACACAGTTCTAGCACACAGTATCACACAGAATAGTATTAGATACACGGCTCAGCAGACAGTATCACACAGAATAGGATTAGATACACGGCTCAGCAGACAGTATCACACAGAATAGGATTAGATACACGGCTCAGCAGTCAGTATCACACAGGATAGGGTTAGATACACGGCTCACCAGACAGTATCACACAGGATAGAATTAGATACACAGCTGAGCAGTCAGTAACACATGATAGGATTAGATACACAGCTCAGCAGAAAGTATCACACAGGAGAGGATTAGGTACAGAGCTCAGCAGACATTATCACACAGGATAGGGTTAGATACACAGCTCAGAAACAGGATGTGCCAAAGGAGAGGACATTTTCATTCCAAGAATTTCACTCATTCCATCTGATTTGTTTTTTGATTTTAAACGCCTCCAGTTTCCAGTTCAACTCCTATTTGCAATGTCCATTAACATTGCTCAGGGACAGTCCTTGAAAGTAGTAGGGATCGATTTTCAATCTCCATGCTTTTCTCATAGTCAACTTTACGTGGTCTGTTCAAGAGTTGGAACTGCCAAATCTGTTCATCTTTGCACTGAAAGGAAAAACCAAAAATCTTGAATGAGTTGAAAATAAAATACTATCAATACTTGGGTAATCGTTTAGTTAATTTGTGCTGCAAATCTGTAGTGTTGAATATATGATGTGAAATGTTTTTATGTGCAATATAATCATTATAATTTGTTATAACTAACCACAGTTGGTTACTATGCCCAGGCAACGCCGGGCTCTTCAGCTAGTGTATATATATATATATATATATATATATATATATATATAAATACAAGCTTCTATTGTATGCAAAAGCCCTGCAGTTATCATAGGAGTTTTAATCATTAACTGGAAGCAGCTCATCTTGGCTTTTCTGGAAATTCTACTGACTTACTGCATTATGAGTTTAACCACTGCAGATCGTTAAGTAAAATGACAATTTTGCTGGTCTCTATGCCCTCTTAGTGAACTCAATGTAATATTATAGCAATCATTTTGTACTTACACTGAATCAATGCAATGTATACTAATAAATGACAATTTATTTAAAGGGAACGAGTCACCATAAAAAACGCTATTACCCTGCAGATATGGGGTTAATCTTTAGGTTAATAGCATTATTAACTTGCTGACGCCCGTACTTACCCGAACACTACTGGGAGAAAATTAACTTTATTTCCCTTGGCAGCATTCTGGTTTCAGTCAAGGGGGCGGCGCTTGTTAAGTCACAGCTCTGACAGCCGACCCCAGAGCAGAGCCAGTGTCAGTCAGGGCCGGCGGCAAAGTTACAGCCACCAACTGAACCAGCGCCGGTGCGGTCCACGTGGCTGAAACCAGAATGTTGCCGGGGGGGGGGGAGTTCATTTTCTCCATGCAGCATTAGGGTAAGGGCAGGTACTGTGCAGATCAATAACTCTATTAACCTGCAGATTAACCTTATATCTGCAGGTTAACAGCAATTTTCTGATGATAGGTTCTCTTTAATACCCTGTTTCTTTATTTCGCCACAAGTAATCTTAGTGCTCAATTCACCCACTACATTATTGTTTTTGCTGCACTGGGGTCCTGGGTTCAAATCCCACCAAGAACAGCATCTACGAGGAGTTTGTATGTTCTCCTCATGTTTGTGTGGGTTTCCTCCGGGATTGCTCCCACACTCCAAAGATATACTGATAGGGAATCTAAATTATAAGCTCCAATGGGGACAGTGCTGATAATGTCTGTAAAGCGCTATGAAATTATTGGCACTATATAAGCAAAGCAAAATGGGTCGCCCCGTCCAAGGGCTGTGGGGTACTCGGTCCCGAGCCGGTGTCAGTGAGATGTGTCACGGCAGCTATGACCCGGTCCGTGGCCCTGGGCGCCCAAATCAATGGTGGTTTGTAATATAGTTTATGTGATAGTTCGTGACGCCACCTGTGGTGTTTGGCAAGCAAGGTGTTAAGCCAACGCTGCGTGCAGATCCTCTGGGTCTGATGGTGTGTTGTAGCATAGATGGTGTAGCTCCCACAGGTGAAGCTGTAACCCCAGGGCAGTGTAGATGTGGGGACACTTTGATGGTGTAGTGTCCGGCGCAGGGGATGTGAGGAATGTTGGTACCCAGATGTAGCGGTGCTGGCGGTGTTGGCGCACAATTGAATG
Organism: Dendrobates tinctorius; assembly: GCF_039654945.1. Lineage (NCBI taxonomy): Eukaryota > Metazoa > Chordata > Amphibia > Anura > Dendrobatidae > Dendrobates > Dendrobates tinctorius. Next base: position 5,063,474 of record NW_027361866.1, read on the forward strand.
GAAGACACCAGGGCTTGTAGTTCCAAAGCTTTACTCACAGTTCATGGTACACACTGGTGCCTGCCTCTGTGCCGCATCCTCCGGGGCAGAGACTCAATCAACCTCCCGGGCAAGTCAGGATTCTCCTCTCCAACACTCCGCCAACATGTACCTTTCCTGAACAACTCCTCTATTGCGCCTTTTAGTGTGAAGAGCTCCTGTACCGTGGTACCCTGAAGTTCCTCCTGTCAGATGTTCCTAACAACTCTACTTGTATGACAGACAGCTGTAGCCTCTCTCGGGGACTCCCTTCTCCGGAGTCCTGGCTCTCTATTCAGTTGCTGTTGTGCCCCAAGTCTTAGATGGGAGTAGTGCATTTACAGCCAACGAACCATAAGTGTCCATGCAACCTCGGGGACCGGGCCCCGGCCTTGCGCTGAGAACCTATAGGCAGGGTTCCTCTTTCAACCCACAACTCCTCTCTGTTCTCCTACTCCTTCGTTCCGCGCTGTTCCTTCTCTCTCTTATGGAAGCTTAGGTTGCAGTTCTACGTCTTTCTCCTTCTGTGCCTTTCCCGTGCCAGCTGGCTCAGATCACTGAGGCAGCTGCAGCACTCCTTCCTCCATCCCTTCTTCCAGGGATCCCCATTCCTCCCGAGTGGCTTCCTTCCTCTCTGACCCTCTGTCAGACTGATCCTGTAATTCCAAACCTTCCAAACCCTTTATATGAATCTCAACTCCACCCACCTTCCAGCACATCTCGTGTTAGGAAGCATGGACCCACGAAAGGTGCTCTGCTACCCTTTAAGCATGAAGCCGCAATGTGGTCAGTGCTGAACTATCCTGTGTGTGGGGTGCAGGTGTTGCAGTGTGGAAAGGAGTTCCCAACAACTTACCTAGTTGGTGGGGCACTACACCTTAGGAGAAGGTGCAGTACCTCTGTGGCGACTGAGCCTCAGGGGCGCTACATACCCCCCGTTAAACACAGCACGTCTGCGGGCTGCAAGACAACAAAGTAAGACAGCAAAGAAACATACAAATATTTTGTAATGCATAACAAACTTTTATTATACTAATCTTCCTAGTATAGGAGGTACTCATCTTGAACGTTATAAACAATTCTATCTTAAATTCTAAAATTTTTAATTCTAAGTGCAATTCTCAATTCAAAGTGCTATTCTCTGTAACACATTTTTCTCTCATTTTCCTCTCTTTCTCTAGACGCAAGACGCTGACCTCAAGTACCTGGTCCGTCACCTGTCACTTTCAATTCTTTATTCATATCACTCATCTCTATATCAGACATTCCTAATTCTTCTATAAAAGCCATTTCTCAGTTACTAATACTCTTATAAAACACATTATCAAATACTTTACAGTAAAACATTCAACAGTTATTCTTGTAAGTGCTGGACACCACTCCCAGCCGGGATCTCTTGCAGTGTCCTTTGAGGTAGACATCATCTTCGGAAAGTGTCTTTATATAAAACATCATCTTCGCAAAGTGTCTTTTATATGTAAAACCAAGAAAAGGCACCTAAAGAGGTGCAACTATTTACACTAAAAGTTTTTGGATCACTCCAAGTTCATGATCGCTAGTTCAAAATTGAAGAATGCTGCCATTGCAAAAACTAGGCAACAAAAGTGCTACCAGAAAAACAGAACATGATGAACAATAGAAAAAATAGCAAAAAGGCACAACTGGTGCAAATAAACCCTCCTGGGTAACGAGAGTTACTGTAAATTCTTAATGCTGGTCCCCTCCTGGGGATCTGGAGGTTTGGGTCCCGCTACCAGATGTGGTATCTTCATCTGTTACTTCGGGTCCTGCAGGGGTTGTAGCCGGTATTTCTGCCGTCAGCGATTCGGCCAAAGCGGCAGCGGATACCGATAGATGTTGTTCCGTGACTGCAGGGGGTATCACAGCGAATGATACTATGGCCGGCTGTTGCGGGTATAAAGCAATTTGGTGGCCACCCCCTGATGTCGGTGCGATCACTGGACCGTTTCTGTCTGCGGGCGTGGCTCCTAATACTAGGATCATGGTAGGGGCTGTCATCATACCTACTACCTCCCGGTGATGTTCCGGCTCCTGCGGAAGGAACTGGATGGCGAATGATGGTGGCCGTAACCCCCAGGGTTGTCTGTTGTACGGCCGGTAGCTGTATCTGTCCCGGCTCAGGACCAGGACAGGCAGGCAGGAGCCTGCGTGGCCGCGGTGGCTTCTGGCTGGGACTCCGCTCCCGTCCCACAATCTCCAGGACTCTCATGTATCTTCTCCTGGCAGACCGCATCCAATGACAGCACCGGCCTAGCGGCAGCGGCGGGGGTTGTAAAGGGTGTCGGAGCGGTGGCACGCTCCGCGAGCACTGCCTGGGGGCGGGTGGCTTCCCCCCGTCATTTTCTTCTGGCCTCCGCGCTCCTGCCATCATGGCGTTCTGGCGTTCTTCTTCCTGCCTCGGCCCCTTTCCCGCCACTGGCTTCTTCTGCCCCTCCTTCCGGGGGCGGCGTCTTCTTCCAGCGCCTCCATACCAAGCCACTATACGAACCCCTCAGGGCGTGGGCCATGTCGCTGTCACATAGTAATTCAGGCAGGGAAGGCCCAATACTCTTCGTGGTCTTTTCCTAGGACCTCCCATCTCTTCACGCCCTTCTTCTCCGCGCCAGCGGCCATTTCTAATGTCCATTTTACAGTCTATCAAGTCAGGTCTTCTGCACATTTTCAAAAGTATAAAGTCTCACAAATTTCAGGCACACAGAAGCCGATGGCATCGGGTCTCGTCATCCTGTTCGTGATGTCAAAATTGGGTCGCCCTGTCCCAGGGCTGTGGGGTACTCGGTACCGGGCCGGTGTCAGTGGGATGTGTCACGGCAGCTGTGACCCGGTCCGTGGCCCTGGGCGCCCAAATCAATGGTGGTTTGTAATATAGTTTATGTGATAGTTCGTGACCCCACCTGTGGTGTTTGGCAAGCAAGGTGTTAAGCCAACGCTGCGTGCAGATCCTCTGGGGCTGATGGTGTGTTGCAGCATAGATGGTGTAGCTCCCACAGGTGAAGCTGTAACCCCAGGGCAGTGTAGATGTGGGGACACTTTGATGGTGTAGTGTCCGGCGCAGGGGATGTGAGGAATGTTGATACCCAGATGTAGCGGTGCTGGCGGTGTTGGCGCACAATTGAATGGAACACACCAGGGCTTGTAGTTCCAAAGCTTTACTCACAGTTCATGGGACACACTGGTGCCTGCCTCCGTGCCTCATCCTCCGGGGCAGAGACTCAATCAACCTTCTGGGCAAGTCAGGATTCTCCTCTCCAACACTCCGCCAACATGTACCTTTCCTGAACAACTCCTCTATTGCGCCTTTTAGTGTGAAGAGCTCCAGTACCGTGGTACTCTGAAGTTCCTCCTGTCAGATGTTCCTAACAACTCTACTTGTATGGCAGACAGCTGTAGCCTCTCTCGGGGACTCCCTTCTCCGGAGTCCTGGCTCTCTATTCAGTTGCTGTTCTGCCCCAAGTCTTAGATGGGGGTAGTGCATTTACAGCCAACTACTCCACCGGTGTCTGCTGCAGAACCATAAGTGTCCATACAACCTCGGGGACTGGGCCCCAGCCTTGCGCTGAGAACCTATAGGCAGGGTTCCTCTTCCAACCCACAACTCCTCTCTGTTCTCCTACTCCTTCGTTCCGCGCTGTTCCTTCTCTCTCTTATGGAGCTTAGGTTGCAGTTCTACGTCTTTCTCCTTCTGTTCCTTTCCCGTGCCAACTGGCTCAGATCACTGAGGCAGCTGCAGCACTCCTTCTTCCATTCCTTCTTCCAGGGATCCCCACTCCTCCCGAGTGGCTTCCTTCCTCTCTGACCCTCTGTCAGACTGATCCTGTAATTCTAAACCTTCCAAACCCTTTATATGAATCTCAACTCCACCCACCTCCCAGTACATCTCATGTTAGGAAGCAAGGACCCACGAAAGGTGCTCTGCTACCCTCTAAGCATGAAGCCGCAATGTGGTCAGTGCTGAACTATCCTGTGTGTGGGGTGCAGGTTGGAGTGTGGAAAGGAGTTCCCAACTTACCTAGTTGGTGGGGCACTACACCTTAGGAGAAGGTGCAGTACCGCTGTGGTGACTGAGCCTCAGGGGCGCCACACATAATAAATAAAAAATATGCCAATGGTTAAGAATGCCCCCAACATACACACTCTGATGGAAGTGAAGAGTGCAGTGTGAACAGGATGGAAAATAAATTTTGATATGGAATCATGAAAGTGTTTATGATGCCCAATATTTCCATTAGATGTTATAGAAGAATACATTAAAGCAATAGATTATATTAAAGTGTTATATGTCAGGACAAACTTACCAGATGCTGGTACAAATTTGTTTGTGTCTTATTTCACCCCTTTCCAATTTCTCCCATATTTATACAGTACTGTTGGGAAATATAAATGTAAGCTAGAAAGCAGTGAAATTGTTGAAGAGTGAAGACTTCACTATCTGCACCAGGAGCTAATGGGCCCTCACTGAATGGCTGGGATTTTAGATAATGCAAATTCCAGCCATTTAACCCTTTGTCTGAGGGGACTAGGGGGGTAGTCGTGGCTGGTGGTGGTTGCTCTGTCACACCCTGGTCTCTTGCCAAATACACACAATGTCCCAGTGGTAGCGTACCTTTGTGTCAGCTTTCCCACCCGTCTGGTCCACTGGGGGTCTTTTTCTTGGGGTTCCACACAAATAGAGACAGAGTCAAATTCCAACTTAAAACAAATGATTTTACTTAGTTCCTTTATCAGCTCGTCCAGTCCAAATTTAGGTACAGCACAAGATACTTCACAATACACGTCATTTTCTGTCCCTGTGCTGTCCCTCACTTCTTCAGGACTATCGCAGGGTCGCACCATTTTCCTCGATACCTCAGCATTCTGTCTGACCAGTCTGACTATCTTTAGGAGTTTCCGGTCCGTTTCACCTCGGACACGCAGGCGTCTTCCTATGTAGCTGACCAACACCATGACAAAGCTGCCCTGTATTCCTTTGCTTCACCAGCAATCGCTACTCCCAAGCCCTGGACAAGCTGGGCTCCTTTACTTAAAGAAATGTTACGTGGCTCAACTGCCCTGTCCAGGGTCTCAGGCTCTACTGACTGAAAACAGGAAAACCTTGTAGCTTACCCCAGTTGGTCCTTCCTAAATTTAACTAATTCCTATCCTACACTTATTACTATCCTACACTGCCTCCCTCTAGTGGGCTAAGTCAATCACTACACTTTCCCTACCCTTTAATGTAATTTAAATAGAAATATACATATATATCTAAAAGTAGAAATCAAAAAGCAGCACCAAATGAATACAAGGGGTGCAAAAAATCCTTCCAGGTATGTACCAAACCTCATACTAAGGTCCAAGAGAATGAATGCAGCACTCCAAATGGAAAAATAGATGTGGTTTATTGGCCCATGTGCGACATTTCGGTCCCAGGTGTGGTCTCATCTTTAGAAAAGACCTTTTTCTTGGATGACAGCCATGCACACCAATTTAATACAGTGTACGGAGTGTGATCTGAGCATGGACAGGCTGACACCCACCCCTTTAACCTCTGCAGCAATGCTGGCAACACTCATGCGTCTATGTTGAAAAGACAACCTCTGGATATGATGCTGGTCATATCCATGCAACTTTTTTGGTCGACCATGGCAAGGCCTGTTCTGATTGGAACCTGTCTACTTAAACTGCTGTTTGATCTTGGCCACCATACAGCAGCTCAGTTTCAGGGTGCTGGCAATCTTCTTATTCTTAGGCCATTTTTATATAGAACAACAATTATTTTTTTCGGATTTTGACAGGGTTCTTGGCCATGAGGTGCCTTGTTGAACTTCCAGTGACCAGAAAAAGAGAGTATGAGAGCGATAACACCAAATTTACCACCTCTGCTCCCCATTCATACCTGAAACCTTGGAACAGAGCCGGGCAGCCTGGAAGCAATTTTGGATACACCTGGCCAGGTAGGTACGGAGCCCTTCCTTCTGCGCTGTCCTCCCTTTTTCCTCGCTGCCTAACAGCTCATCCTCCTGCTGCAAATTGTCTCTGTCTGTTTTTAAAAACAAACCGTTGCCTTCATGGCAAGCAGCTAGAGCCTATAACAGGTATCGCTCCTTTGTGTCGACTCCAGGCTCTGGTATGCTGCTGTGCAGCCGAGTATTAGATCAGGCCAGGAGACCTGCAGTCCCTTGCCCTCCGGATTTAGCTGCCGGGGCTTCAGTACTCGTGCAACCACGGACACCGGTATCCAGTTCCTAGCGCTCAGCTCTGGGGTGCATTTAATCACAGCTCCAATCCCCATGTTCTGATCGACTTCTCTCCTACTGACACCTGGTAAGGGGACCCCTCCTTGCTTCCAGGCATGATATTACTCCCTGCGAGGGAGGCAATGCCACTCTGGTAACCGGACTCCTGGGGTGCCACAGCTGGGAGAACATTCTTGTGTTTAACGCTGAGCACTTATGACGGGGTTTCCATGTAAATCCCACAAAAATGCAATTCAGACGACACCCCCAATGGAATCACTCATCATATAGAGGCAGATGGAGACACTTTACACTCCATTTGGTGTCTGCTCTAGTGGTATCAATCTTTTTAGGTGTGCACAGATCTCTTGTCCACACTTCTTTCTAAAAAGAAAGTCCTAAGTGACTCCCTATGCGTAATAAGTGGTTCCATAAGGGGTTTGGCTCCTCCTCCTCCTGGCTCTTCTCTGCAGCCCCCCTGCTTGTTCCATGTTCTCAGTGCCCTTGCTCTTCCTGCTTCAGCGGTCACGTGGTACCGCTCATTAAACTCATGAATATGCGCATATTTATTACTTTAATGAGCAGTACCACGTGACCACTGAAGGCAGGAAGAGGCGAAGAGCAGCCACCGAGAACATGGAACAAGCAGGGGCTGCGCTGCAGAGACAAGCACCAGGAGGGGGTGAGTATGAATGGGGGGAGCCATATTCACCTGTCCCTGTTCCAGAGCTGGCAACGCTGATGAGCAGCAGGCATCAGGATCTGAGTATACAGTTTTTATTTTTTTGTTTTTTGTAATGGAGGTAGCGGCAGCAGCGCAGCAACATGATGGGGCCACTCACTGTCCTCATTATCTGGGGCCACTCACTGTCCTCATTATCTGGGGCCACACACTGTGCAGCAAAACTGGGGCCACTCACTGTGCAGCATTATCTGGGGCCACTCACTGTGCAGCAAAACTGGGGCCACTCACTGTGCAGCAAAACTGGGGCCACTCACTGTGCAGCCAAACTGGGGCCACTCACTGTCCTCATTATCTGGGGCCACTCACTGTGCAGCATTATCTGGGGCCACACACTGTGAAGCAAAACTGGGGCCACTCACTGTGCAGCATTATCTGTGGCCACTCACTGTGCACCCTATGCTTATACGTGAGTCAATAAGTTTTCCCAGTTTTTTAGTGACAAAATTAGAGGGGTTGGCTCATACACGGGTCGGCTTACACACGAGTATATACGGTAATTGTTTTTATTTATTTTTTGCTCCATTCACGATGTGATAAGTGATAAGACCCATTTGTTTGTCGGGTTACGACTACAGCGATACCAGATTAATATTGTTTTTTCATGCTTTGCTATTTTTACAGACTTAAAAAAACAATATTTTACAAAAATGAATTTGTTTTTGCATCATCATATTCTGAGAGCTGTAACTTTTTGATTCACTTTTTTTGTGAGTCACTATGATGAAAAAGCAACATTTTTGGCATGTTTTTTATTTATTTTTTTATAGCGTTTTCCATACTGAATAAATAATGTGCTAGTTTTATAAAGTGGGGATATCAATTATGTGTACCGTACTTTTTTTGGTTATTTTTGTTTTATCACAAACTCTGTGTTTTGAGTGGCGAAGCAGCTTTTTGTGATTTGTGTGCACTTTTTTGTGTGTTTTTTTTACTTTTTACATATTTTATTTTACTTTTTTTTTACTTTTTCACCTAGTCTCACATGCAAAATTTTTCTTGTGATTGCTGGCCTCATACACAGCAGTACTTGTGTACTGCAGTGCATGAGTGCCGTCAGTGAGTCACTGAGTTAGCCCGTGAGAGCCAGCTTATAGCTGGATATCACAGGCCACCATATCCTGGGGTCATCACATGACCTCAGGGTAACATGGTAACCATCGAGACCAGCGATTCTCATCGTGGGGATCGGATAGTTACTAAGGGGGTCTTGTGACCCCCTTGCAGCAAATTAAATACCGCTATCACGATTGACAGCGGTATTAAAGTGGTTAATCAGCCCTGATCAGTCAGAAAACCGCCCGAGTCTGGTACTGCAGGGTGTCAGCTGTCACCCGCCAAGCGGCGCTGTGGATACAGGCCCATTAACCACCTCCGTTAAAAGGTGTAACAGAGGTCGTTGAGGGGTTAATTTCATTATAATGCCAGAATGTTCAACAACCATAATTAGCCATTACAGGTATCAATTAAAGGACGAACTCTGTCAATTATCTCTTTTGCAGAACTAGTATTAAGCTACTTCGTCTGCTAGCACTGCACACTGCCCTCCATCTTCCTGATAACTCTGCTGCACTGTCAGAAGAACGTAGGACGCAATATAATTCAGCAAGTTTACTAACTCATAAGGAGCTGACAAAAGCCTCTGTACTGCCAAAAACAGATAAAAGCAATGCAGCATAGTGTCAGTAGTTTTTGGGTGATATAGCATATTTTTCTGCTAGTTTTAGCTGCACGAAGCTGTGAAGAGAGAAGGGGCAAGAAAAGTAGAAAAGTTTTTCTTAGACTCACAAGCATATTTTCAGATACTATACTACATATATACAGACCAATATAGAATTTTTTTCCACTATTAAAATTATGCTTTAAAATCTTCCAGGAGCTGAAAACTGGTAGGATTTTACATTATTTGATCTATATGAACAATCACTTAAAACATTAAACTAGTTCCTTTCTCAATAAAAAGTCCCTATGCAACGGACAGGGCAGCCATGGCAGAAAATGGTGGATCCTGGCTGAGTGTGTGTGTTTTTACCTTAGCGATACGCCACTGTAGACTGCATGATGCCGCTTGTCATGGCAGGCCAGGACTCGACAAAGTAGAGATGAAAGAGAGACTAGAAATAAACATTTATTTACTGAATGAACTGAAGAAACATATATATCAGATATCAGGCATGACGCTTAAAGAACACATCTCCTGCACAATCCAGAGGCAGGAACTTCACGGTTACACATGGCAGTACATTTCTTCTGTAACACGTAACAGTCAATAAACACATCACAATGGGAACCGCCATCTTTCCTCCTTGTGAGAATATAATCGGCTGAGGTACGTTGCTACGACTCCTTACAACTATTCTCAACTTTCAATTGATGTGGCCACACACATCTTCGTGAGCCACTGCATCTTCAATTACCCATAGGAGAGCATGTGTCCCAGCCTGGCCATCTTCTTCTCTATGACCTTCAGGTCTGGCTACACTTTCACTTGTTATCTGGTATGAGATGCCTGAGATAAGAAATAGTTATGACACTTAATTTTTGTTTACTTTAGAACATGCTATCCGAGTATGGTCTCCCTTCTTCGCACACAACACCTTTTTCAATACAGGTCTGCTAACAATAGGACCAAAGGTCCTCCTCTCTTCAGCACTTTTCCCTAGCTATCTTCTAACAGGAAACTGCATTTTTTTATGCCCACTTAACTCCTCCCATCCTTGGTTTGCCCCCTTCAATAGTTAATCCTTCTCACTGGTTAGCTATCATTTGAAAGCATAAAAATGTATTATACAATCATAAGATCTTTAAGCAGGGGGGACATCAAGAATTTCTCCACTCCTTTACACTCCCTCCTCCTTTGAGGATGCAGTCCTTAGTCATCCTCAGTCTGCATGACAATAAAAGCAGCAACACCATAAAACACAATATAATGCATTTTTGAACTTGGGATGATTTTGAACATCTTTTCCTTTAAGGTGCAACAGTCAATAGAGTTGTTTTGGTCATTTTTGGTAAGGACCCCACATCCGGAGCAAAGTCCTTAAACTTTGTAACAGTATAGTGCAACAACAGTCCTGAATACGGCCCAGTCCATAACTGAGAGTGTAGGATCTTTCAGCTACCTAAGTACCCTCAATCCAGCAAAAAAGGGAGCAACAGGCTCAACAAAAATAAAACTAAAACAAAGTTCCGCCATCCAGCTATCAGTAAGTGAGGCTGCAAAGCTTCTTACCTCATGAACTCAATTGCTCCATATGAACAGCCACTTGAAAGGGAATCTCCAGAACATGACCCTTTTCGTCAACTTACAGTACAATGAACCGATAGTGACTTTACTCCTGTAGAGTTTTAAGGGTCTTTCTGTCCTGCTGAGACATATTTTCCCTGATCTACCTGTGCCCCTCCGAATGTATCGCCAGCCTGAACTTCCTTCCCAGGAAATCCTCTGGCATCAACTCCTCACCAGGCCGGTACCTCTCATTGTCTTCTTAAGCACTTCAGGCAAAGGACGCAAAGCAGTCGCTTTGATATAGGGCTCCTCTGCAGAGGCTAATGTAGTCTCGACAAAATTGAAACTTTCAACCGTCATTGTGTTCCAGACATTCTTTTTCGAACACAAGAGACACTGCTACCATTCCAACTAATGGTGTCGATATTAACTTCACCTCGCTCTTCCTATGGTAGTACCACTCTTGCTTGGGCTGTCTTTCTCCTGATTTAAACATGTCTTACTCCTTTTTCTGGTGTCTATGTCTCCAGCCATTACTCCTGTCTTCTTACTTCATGTCCCAGTGGGCAGGACTTTTCCTTCCATAACACCTTCCTCTGACATGCATTTTCCATAGCAGGCTGGCTACTCTTTACAAGACACTTCCTTCTTGAGACTGAAATCTCGAAATCTGGCAAACCTTTGCTCTCTTTTGTGCCCACAATGCTTATGATGAGCGGACATTATCTTCTGTACTGCAACACCAATCGCCATCTTAACATACCATTCAGGCACCATTTTCACTGCGCCATGAGTCTTTCCCACATTTCCTTTCTGCAAGACTCAATTTTGATGACTACTCCAAATGTTATGGAAAAAAAAGGGGGTATCCTATTTGCATGTGTATGCTTTTACCTTAGGGATACACCACAGAAGACTGTTTGCTGCCGCTTGGCATGGCAGGCCAGGACCCATCAAAGTAGAGATGAATGAGAGACCAGAGTCCAAAAATAAACATTTCTAACAGGAAAATACATTTCCTATGCCTATTTAGCCTTCCCACCATGGGCTGGCCCCAAATAATTAACCCTGTACACTGGATAGCTAATTGCTGCAGAACCCAAAATGGATGAATGAACATTTAAAACAGTACAATACAGTAAGGGTCCCGTTTCACTAAGCGACGCACCAGCGAACCTGACAACGATACGACCTGGTAAGGATCGCTGGTGCATCGCTAAATGGTCGCTAGTAAGCTGCCAAACAGGCAGATCTCTTAAGCGATGCAGCAACCATCCAGTGATCCTTGGCGGTCGTTGGTACCTTGTCACACAGCAGCTTTTCTGAACGATTCCTTCCTGCGTCCTTGAGTTCTGCGTTGCCAACGAGGTCGCTCGTCGGGTCAAACACAGCGATGCGCGCTGGCCAGTGGGACACCAACGATGAAAGAATGGCTAAGGACATTCAAGCATGATCAGCGATATCTAGCGGGGGCCCTGTCGCCGCTGCGTGTCACATGTAGCGGGATTGCTGGCGAGGTCGCTGGTGCGTTACAAAATCGGTGACACTTCAGCCATCTCGCTACCGTTCTCGCTTTGTGAGAGGGGGCTTAAGTAATCATAACGTCTTCAAGAGGGATGTCAACACCTTTTCCACTCCTTTACACCTACCCAATCTGGTTTTCTCCAATAAGTGGTTGCATTCTCAAATTGGGAAATAAATTTACATTTGCAAGAACAAGTAAGTGAACTCTTTGGAAGTACCTATTTCATTCCTTAAATATTTCTGCATTGATTACAAATAAAATGTGGCCTGATTGTTATGTCAGTCATAGAAAAGGGATGAACGCACAAATAGTGTAACTGTTTATGTGTTTTACTGAGCAAATTATGTAAAGGTCCACAGTACAGGGGAAAAGTAAATGAATCCTTGAAATTAATGCATTCCACCAAATGTTTCCTGTAGCTGCAGATACTATTTACATTGCATTAATTTACAAAAACCTAAATGGACACTGCATAATAAATTATAAATAGATTCCTGGAGAACAAGCAATTGTATCGACACTGTAGAGGTTCATGCACTTACGTACCACCAACAGGTGGAGCTATAGAGTTCAAGTCCTCTTTCTCTCTGAAGAGGCAATTTGCATATTAAATTTCCCAGAGGAGCATTGCACGGTGAATAAGCCTCCTTACCTTGACAAGCCAGAGCTGGTATGTCACTCTCCACAAGGAGAAACCTTACCCCTTAGACCTCAGTCCAGAGCCTCTCACCCTGCCAAATCAGATCTCATACTTTGCACTGACGAGGGCCAATAGCCCGAAACACCGTGTCTGCAAATTGAGATTCTGATTTGGCTTTTATCCTAAGTCATATTACAAGACTCGTTAAATGGTTGATTGTGATTTGTAGGATCGCTACTACCAACAGGTGGCGCTATAGAGTTCAAGTCCTCTTTCTCTCTGAAGAAGCAATTTGCATATGCACTTAGGTAGACACTATAGTTTATACCGACCGGTTCTTGTGTCAAAATAGTGTGAGGTTTATTAAACTCTAAAATATTTTACAGTTCTTTAATTTAAAAAACAACCTTTTTTCTGGTACAAGCGAAATAACAAAGATCACATCCTTTCAAAATGAAGGCAAAGGAACAACCTCTCCCACCCAGACAGCAATTCAAGGTACTGCAGTAGGCTCAGTGTTTCATATTTATTGGTTACTTTCCAGTTCCAACATCACACTACAGTTCCAACACTTTAGACGCTTTAGCTGCCTTTCATAGGACCTGCAATGCCCGTACTGGAGGAATGGGAGCGACCTTTCCCACCCAGGCTCTTTTGGTCGCTCCTAAATCCTGGACCTCAAATCTGGTCCCAATGGAAACAATCTCAGCAATGTACCATTGCTGGAGCCTTCAATTCTGGGACTTACGTCAATGAGGTTAGCCACCTCAGTGACATATACGTGTAATCCAGGACTTTACCTCCTGCTCCTTTACAAGGTAATATACATATGAATAGCCATAAATTCAATATAAAAAGCAAATAATCATCTATTAAGGCTACTTTCACACTTGCGGTTTTTTTGCGCTGCGCTGCGTGCGCAGTGCAAACGCGCATAAAAACCGCATCATGCGTTTTGTATGCGTTTTCTTGTTTTTGCGCATGGTCTTTACAAAAAACGCATGCTTTTTTTGCACTGACGTGCACATAGACCATAATGGGCTTTTGGGTGAATTTCATGCGCATTGCGTGTGCATGCGTTTTTTGAGACAGGTTAGGCGCACAAAAAATGCAACAGGATGCATTTTGTGCGCCCGGGCGCACACTAAAAAAAATGCATGCGCATACAAACGCGTACAAACGCATGACTATGCGCACCCATGTTAAGTATAGGAAAAAAAACACATGCGCATTTATGCGCAAAAACGCAGCGCAAAAAAACACAAGTGAGAAACCAGCCTAACATATACAGTATACCAACTAGACACAACTATATCTAAAAACTAATTTTCATGAATTATACAACTCTACAACTCTATGCATGCTATTAGTTTACTTAGATTGTGTTTATCTATAAATAAGATGCAAATAACAATCCACATGTTGCTAGTATCAATGCAGAAATCTAATTAATAAAAAGGGTTCACTTACTTTACCATGCAACTGTATGTAGTAAAGTAGACATGTCAACAGAGCTGAAAGGTGCTCTTTAAGGCAGCATTCAAACATACTGGATATAACATTTATTATATAACAAGGATTAAGAGTTGACCAACTTGAGTTTTTAATTTTTCTACACAGCTTATCAAACAATCTTGGGTAGCCAAGTTTTTTTCAAGGATACATTAGAAAACTATAATAACTAATTAAGATTATATGTGATATATGTCTATAATCCATAAATCTCATATGAAGCCATTAGCTGCTTTTTCTATAAACTGTAAAATGATGATAATTACAGCCATTAAATATTTGTACAAGTTTCTCCAGCTTCAAATAATTCACAGACGCATGAAATTATTTTAAGGGACATTGCTTGAAAAAACATTCCCCATATTTATGGATTGTCCACAAACTATCTATCTATCTACAGTGGCATGTAAAAGTTTAGGCACCCCTGGTCAAAATTACTGTTATTGTGAACAGTTAAGCAAGTTGAAGATAAAATGATCTCTAAAAGGCCTAAAGTTAAAGATAACACATTTGTTTTGTATTTTAGGCTAAAAAATAATACACATTTGTCTTTTTTCACATTTTAAAAATTACAAAAAGAAAAATGGTCTGATGTTAAAGTTTGGGCACCTTTGGAGATTTGCGTGCTCAGATAACTTTGACCAAGGTTTCAGACCTTAATTAGCCTGAAAGGGATATGGCTTGTTCACCCTCAATGTTAGGAAAGGCCAGCTGATGCAGATTCCACAGGTTTAGAAACACGTAGCCTCCTCTAACCTTGTGCGAAAAAACAGCCACCATGGGTTCTTTTAAGCAGCTGCCTAGCACTCTGAAAATGAAAATGGTGGAGGCCCACAAAGCAGGAGAAGGCTATAAGAAGGTGGCAAAGCGTTTTCAAGTTGTCCTTACCTCAGTTCAATATGTAATTCAGAAATGGCAGTTTACAGAAACAGTGGAGGTCAAGATAAGGTCTGGAAGGCCAAGCAAAATTTCAGAGAGAGCTGCTCATAGGATTGCTAGAAAGGCATATTAGAACCCCCACTTGACTGCAAAAGACCTTCAGAAAGATTTAGCTGATTCTGGAGTTGTGGTAATTGTTCTACTGTTCAGAGAGACACCTTATCAAATATGGCCTTCATGGAAGAGTCATCAGAAGAAAACCTCTCCTGCACCCTCACCATAAAATTCAACACCAGAGGTATGCAAAAGAACATCTAAACAAGCCCAATGCATTTTAGAAACAAGTCCTGTGAATCGCTGAAGTTAAAATAAAATTCTTTGGTCGCAATGATAAAGGTATGTGCAGAGAAAAAATTGCATAGAATTTCAGGAAAAGAACATCTTTCTAACCAATAAGCATGGGGATGGATCAATCATGCTTTGGAGTTGTGTTGCAGACAATGGCACAGGAAACATTTTATGGGTAGAGCGAAGAATGGATTTAATGAAATTTCAACAAATTCTTGATGCAAACATAACACCATGTGTAAAAAAGCTGAATTTGAAAACAGGATGGCTTCTACAAATGGATAATAATCACACACATCAAAATCCACAATAGATTACCTCAAAAGGCGATAGTTAGAGGTTTTTCAATCATCATTGAAAATCTGTGGCTAGTCCTCAAAATAGCAGTGCATGCAAGACGACCCAGGAATCTCACAGAAATGGAAGAATTTTCCAAGGAAGAATGGATGAAAATCCATCAAACAAGAATTGAAATACTCTTGGCTGGCTACTAAAAGCGTTTACAAGCTGTGATATTTTTAAAAGGGAGTGCTACTAGGTACTAACTATGCAGGGTGCCCAAACTTTTGCATTGGCCTATTTTCCTTATTGTAATTTTTAAAATGTAAAAAATGACAATATATACTTTTTTTGGCCTAAAATACAGAGAAAATTTGTCATCTTTAACTTTAGCCCTTTTAGAGATCATTCCATCTTCAACTTGCTTAACTGGTCACAATAACAGTAATTTTGACCAGGGGTTCCCAAACTTTTAAATGCCACTGTATATATCTATATATCTATATATATATAAAGTGATATATGGTATTGGCTTTCCTTGGGTTATATTGGTGTTTTTTAAACATCAAGGGTGGAGATTTCATGAAATCACATCCACTTTGCTTGGACATTTAAACTGTGTTCACATGCAATATGGAAAATAGGCCAATGCAAAAGTTTGGGCACCCTGCATAGTTAGTACCTAGTAGCACTCCCTTTTAAAAATATCACAGCTTGTAAACGCTTTTAGTAGCCAGCCAAGAGTCTTTCAATTCTTGTTTGATGGATTTTCATCCATTCTTCCTTGGAAAATTCTTCCATTTCTGTGAGATTCCTGGGTCGTCTTGCATGCACTGCTATTTTGAGGACTAGCCACAGATTTTCAATCATGATCGAATCGGGGGACTGTGAGGGCCATTGAAAAACCTCTAGCTATCGCCTTTTGAGGTAGTCTATTGTGGATTTTGATGTGTGTGATCATTATCCATTTGTAGAAGCCATCCTGTTTTCAAATTCAGCTTTTTTACACATGGTGTTATGTTTGCATCAAGAATTTGTGGAAATTTCATTAAATCCATTCTTCGCTCTACTCATAAAATGTTTCCTGTGCCATTGTCTGCAACACAACTCCAAACCATGATTGATCCATCCCCATGCTTATTGGTTGGAAAGATGTTCTTTTCCTGAAATTCTATGCAATTTTTTCTCTGCACATACCTTTATCATTGCGACCAAAGAATTTTATTTTAACTTTCAACGATTCACAGGACTTGTTTCTAAAATGCATTGGGCTTGTTTAGATGTTCTTTTGCATACCTCTGATGCTGAATTTTATGGTGAGGGTGCAGGAGAGGTTTTCTTCTGATGACTCTTCCATGAAGGCCATATTTGATAAGGTGTCTCTGAACAGTAGAACAATTACCACAACTCCAGAATCTGCTAAATCTTTCTGAAGGTCTTTTGCAGTCAAGTGGGGGTTCTAATATGCCTTTCTAGCAATCCTACGAGCAGCTCTCTCTGAAATTTTGCTTGGCCTTCCTGACCTTATCTTGACCTCCACTGTTTCTGTAAACTGCCATTTCTGAATTACATATTGAACTGAGGTAAGGACAACTTGAAAACGCTTTGCCATCTTCTTATAGCCTTCTCCTGCTTTGTGGGCCTCCACCATTTTCATTTTCAGAGTGCTAGGCAGCTGCTTAAAAGAACCCATGGTGGCTGTTTTTTCGCACAATGTTAGAGGAGGCCATGTGTTTCTAAACCTGTGGAATCTGCATCAGCTGGCCTTTCCTAACATTGAGGGTGAACAAGCTATAACCCTTACAGGCTAATTAAGGTCTGAAACCTTGGTCAAAGTTATCTGAGCACCCAAATCTCCAAAGGTGCCCAAACTTTAGCATCAGACCATTTTTCTTTTTGTAATTTTTAAAATGTGAAAAGATGACAATGTGTATTACTTTTTAGCCTAAAATACAAAACAAATGTGTCATCTTTAACTTTAGGCCTTTTAGAGATCATTTTATCTTCAACTTGCTTAACTGTTCACAATAACAGTAATTTTGACCAGGGGTGCTTAAACTTTTACATGCCACTATATATATATATATATATATATACACATACACACACACACACTAATAAGTACTGAATACGTGATGTATGGTGGCTAATGGAAAGAATGGTAGACCATTCGCGATATTGAAGAAACACAGAAAAGGAGAAACTCGAATTTATGGATCTAGGGAAAGGTCAATAAATATATCAATAAAGATTTATATAAGAAAATATAAATGAAAAATACAAGATTAAAAAATCGACCTTTATTTAGACATAATTGGTATATAATACTAAAAACAGAACGTGCCGATACTTGGATTTATATGATAAAAAAATGAATCCTTGACGAAGGATCGTTGTATCCGAAACGCGCGTCGGGGCTGTGCTATCCTTGGCCCGGTGGACCTTTAAGGTATAGATTCCCTTGCCAATCCTTGCCCATTGCACCTTGCACTTTTTTACTTCATTAGCACTCTGGCTCTTTATTTGTATAAATTATACTGCCATCCTCTATTTGGCTGCACACTGCACTTTGGTATACACTAGTAGCGCTTCACATGTGCCTTTTTTCAATATATGATTATTAATTTGTGAGTTTAGTGCTGCGGAATTATTTTGCACATGAAATTATTTATTTGTTTTTTACTTTGTTACTATGGCATGTAATATGTTTCTACTCACCACACACATCATGCACACTGAATTTTGGCACTTTTGCATGTAATTTCTTGTATTATTTTATACTAGTATATTAATACACACAATTTTTCTATACACACCTTTTCAAATTTTTTCTTATATATATATATATATATATATATATATATATGTTTTTGTGTATATATATATATATATATATATATTTTTAGGGTTGGCTTGAAGGTAATACATATATGATTTATATTACACATGCTTTGAATATAGACTATTTTTTATGTACAGTCATGGCCAAAAGTATTGACACCCCTGAAATTCTGTCAGATAATATTCAGTTTCTTCCTGAAAATGATTGCAAACACAAATTCTTTGGTATTATTATCTTCATTTAATTTGTCTTAAATGAAAAAACACAAAAGAGAATGAAGCAAAAAGCAAAACATTGATCATTTCACACAAAACTCCAAAAATGGGCCGGACAAAAGTATTGGCACCCTCAGCCTAATACTTGGTTGCACAACCTTTAGCCAAAATAACTGCGACCAACCGCTTCCGGTAACCATCAATGAGTTTCTTACAATGCTCTGCTGGAATTTTAGACCATTCTTCTTTGGCAAACTACTCCAGGTCCCTGATATTTGAAGGGTGCCTTCTCCAAAGTGCCATTTTTAGATCTCTCCACAGGTGTTCTATGGAATTCAGGTCTGGACTCATTGCTGGCCACCTTAGAAGTCTCCAGTGCTTTCTCTCAAACCATTTTCTAGTGCTTTTTGAAGTGTGTTTTGGGTTATTGTCCTGCTGGAAGACCCATGACCTCTGAGGCAGACCCAGCTTTCTCACACTGGGCCCTAAATTATGCTGCAAAATTTGTTGGTAGTCTTCTGACTTCATAATGCCATGCACACGGTCAAGCAGTCCAGTGCCAGGGGCAGCAAAGCAACCCCAAAACATCAGGGAACCTCCGCCATGTTTGACTGTAGGGACCGTGTACTTTTCTTTGAATGCCTCTTTTTTCTCCTGTAAACTCTATGTTGATGCTTTTGCCCTAAAAGCTCTACTTTTGTCTCATCTGACCAAAGAACATTCTTCCAAAATGTTTTAGGCTTTTTCAGGTAAGTTTTGGCAAACTCCAGCCTGGCTTTTTTATGTCTCGGGGTAAGAAGTGGAGTCTTCCTGGGTCTCCTACCATACAGTCCCTTTTCATTCAGATGCCGACGGATAGTACGGGTTGACACCGTTGTACCCTCGGACTGCAGGGCAGCTTGAACTTGTTTGGATGTTAGTGGAGGTTCTTTATCCAACATCCGCACAATCTTGCGTTGAAATCTCTTGTCAATTTTTCTTTTCCGTCCACATCTAGGGAGGTTAGCCACAGTGCCATGGGCTTTAAACTTCTTGATGACACAGTGCACGGTAGACACAGGAACATTCAGGTCTTTGGAGATGGACTTGTAGCCTTGAGATTGCTCATGCTTCCTCACAATTTGGTTTCTCAAGTCCTCAGACAGTTCTTTGGTCATCTTTCTTTTCTCCATGCTCAATGTGGTACACACAAGGACACAGGACAGAGGTTGAGTCAACTTTAATCCATGTCAACTGGCTGCAAGTGTGATTTAGTTATTGCCAACACCTGTTAGGTGCCACAGGTAAGTTACAGGTGCTGTTAATTACACAAATTAGAGAAGCATCACATGATTTTTCGCACAGTGCCAATACTTTTGTCCACCCTCTTTTTTATGTTTGGTGTGGAATTATATCCAATTTGGCTTTAGGACAATTCTTTTTGTGTTTTTTCATTTAAGACAAATTAAATGAAGATAATAATACCAAAGAATTTGTGTTTGCAATCATTTTCAGGAAGAAACTGAGTATTATCTGACAGAATTGCAGGGGTATCAATACTTTTGGCCATGACTGTATTTTTATTTTGCATGTGTATTTTATTTATATATTATACAAATGTCTGGTCCGCCGTGTTATTTGTAAGTTTGATATTCATCAACATTCATTTTTTTATCATATAAATCCAAGTATCGGCACGTTCTGCTTTTAGTATTATTATATACCAATTATGTCTAAATAAAGGTCGATTATTTTATATTGTATTTTTCATTTATATTTTTTTATATATATCTTTACTGATATATTTATTGACCTTTCCCTAGATCCGTAAATTCGAGTTTCTCCTTTTCGGTGACCCTTGATGTTTCTAAATATGCTGCCAAAGTGTGCAGTTTTAGTGCTTTTCTTCTCTATAAGCTTCTATGGGTAGCCTGAAAAAATGCATGTAAAAAATTGCCATTGTATTTTAAGCGCAGACTCAAAGCTTTTGTTGACACCTGCCGAAAACATGCAGAAAAATGCAGCATTTATGCTACATGTGAACACGGCCTCAGCGTTACATTTTCATTACATTTTTATGGGTTTAATAGCTGCTGCCGCTCGCAGCAGCCTATTCATCAGTGGTTCTCAGCCTGGAAAGTGGCATATTGGCACCATCCAGGTGGAAAACTATTTGTCCCACACACATGGATTACGGCATGTCACGAAACGATGGACAGGTATGGTATATTGTTGTTTTTTTATTTTAGTTTTATTATTCGTTAGAATAGGCGTTAGGTGGGTATATCTGTGTTTATAATTTTTAAATAAAAGTGGAAAACTGTGTTTTGTTTTACTTCTAATACAGAACTTTATTCTGGCTGTGTCTTTATTTACCATGTATCTATAGGATTAGTAGTGGATAGGTGTCTTATAGACGCCTCTCCATTAGTAATCAGTGGGCTTGACGTCACCGGACAATACAAAGGTGACATCAACCCCACAAATATTAACCCCACTTGCCACTGCTACAGGGAAAGTGGGAAGAGCCAGGCAAAGCACCAGAATTGGCGCATCTAATAGATATGCCTTTTCTGGGTGGCTGCGGGCTGCTATGTTTAGGCTGGGGGGAGTTAATATCAATGGCCCCTTACCAGCCTGAGAATACCAACCCCCAGCTGTTAGCTTTAGCAAGGCTGGTTGTCAAAAATAGGGGGGCCCCATGCCGTTTTTTAAAATTATTTAAATAATAAAAAAAGTGGGACCCCTTTATTATTGATTAGCAGCCTTAATGAATCTGACAGCTGAGGGTTTCAGCCCCCATCTGTGAGTTTTGCCTGGCTGGTTACAGAAAATAACGCCAGGCTTTTTAATTTATTTATTTATAGCGCAGGCGGGTGATGAATACTCCCATCAGCTGCTCCTGCTGTCACTGTTATTAGGGGTAGTTGATGGGAGTAATGGTTCCATCAAACGGCGCCTGCTGTTATTGTTCTCACTTGAATATAACTCTCAGCAGCCCAGTAAGTGACACATTGCTTGAATCAAGGTCTCTGCCCCTACATCATGCTCCTCTCAGATTAGCCGACAAAAACTTGATGACTGTCATGCTGTGATACGAAGGGTTAAACAGAGTACACCAACTCCTCTAGATAGCAGCAGGGCAGAAAGAGAGAGTGGAATATTAGCTCACAAGCAGACCTGCAGTAACACAGCGAAACAACCACTAGGTGGCAATAGAATAGTCAGAGAGCCAGGTAGTAAAAAGAGAATATGAAGTACAAAGGGAAAATCCAAAACAATGTGTCAGGAGAGAGCAACAGGTCAGTACCAGTCAGTAGCAAAGGTATCAGAAGGGAGAGACAAATCAAGTCAGGCACGAGCCAAAGTCAATACTGGGGAATCCAAACACACAGAAAGATAAGGAGCAGGGGCGGGCATAAGGGAAGTACACAGACACGGGTAGGTTCAGATGTACGCAGCAGGACAAATCAGGAACTCACCAGAGCCAGCACACACGCCGAAGGCAAGCAATATAACTGGCACTGCACACAGGTTCCAGCACAGATATGTATTACCTGACACAGGAATGAGGAAAAGAAAATTAACCCCTGACACAACCAGACCAGGAAAGGAGAGACAAGATAAACCTGGCCTAGATCATGACAGTGACATTCCCTTTAAAGATGTCATTCTATTCTTTTAAGAAAATTCAGATGTTGAAAACTACAGCTATCAGATTCTGCTGTGTTTTCAAAAGGAAAGCAGTATTCTGAAGGGGTGAACAAAGTTTTATTAAATATGATTATTGCGGCTCCTTTTTCAAAGGTAATATGAATGCCATGTCATGGAACATTTACTCTGCATAGAACCGATTTTTCCCTTAAGACTTGCAATCTCAGCTTTTGTTCTGTTTCTCCTCTTTGTAAATGAGCTTCGCTGTGTATGCAGATAGTATGCAGTTTTGCATCCTGCAGTTTGAGTTGATTACATGAAATTGTGTAAATGTGGAACAACAGCTGCTGCCGCGCCGCACATGCAGAATGATTGATTTTATAAGATGGCTTTCACCAGCCTTCTAGATCAGTGACTTATTACAACGTGGAAGCTTTAATAACAATTCACTCGAACAGTCCTCCAAACTCCTGAATGAGTAGGGGGTGGGGTACACATTGTACACTAAGAAGCCATATATACTAATTACAGTGCATTTCCATAAAGATAATGCTATTTACTATCTAAAAGTTTGAGGCAGGTGTGGAAAAAACTGCTGAAAAGAAAGAATTCTTTGAAAAATAGAAATGTGAATAGTCTACCTTTATTAATTACAAAAATGAATGAACAAGAGAAAAATCTAAACCAAATCAAGATTGCGAGCCCCATCGGGGACAGTGCCGATATTGTCTGTAAAGCGCTGTGGAATTAATGGCGCTATATAAATGAGTAAAACAAATGAAAAATAAATAAATCAATATTTGGTGTAACCACTAAAGTTGGGTGAATTTAGTCAAATAAAATTCAATTGTATTCGAATTTTATAAAACTGTATTCTCCAGAATGCAGATTTTTTGGGGTAATTCACTCCACACAAATTCAGCAAAATAAAGGCCGACAAAAATTTAGGAGGAAAAATTAATTCCTCAACGCTCTCCTCTCTGAAACCAACTCCTCTGCTTGTTCTCCCCCATATGGTTCTTGACACCTCTTTTTACCACTGTTATATGCTGAAACCCTGCCAGAACTTCTCTCTTCTGCACATGCATGTTGTAAGATCATGGAGACGCTGTGTCTTCACGACGTGTACCAAAACCTTATCATGCGAGGCCTGGGACTTCCGCCATTACTAAGCATTGGACCTCCCTGCACATGCACACAGTAAAGTTGCAATTTCCTGCCCTATTGTGAAGATGCCGAGGATTGAGCATGCAGTGGTGGTAGGAAGAGGTCCCATGGACTGTACTGGAGGCAGTGAGCAGCGGAGGTCAGTGGTGAGGTGAGTATTAATCAGATTTGTTTCTAGATCTTATGTTTATTATGTTCTTGGCTCTCTCTAAAGCACAAAGTAGAAACAAATACAATCAATTTGTAGAAAATTAATTCACTACAAAACTAAATTGAGCAGAGGGTTGGACCAGATGACCCAGGAGGTCCTTTCCAACTCTACCATTCTATGGTTCTATGATTAAATTCCCAGTAAAAATTGGCAAATTTGGGGAATTTAAATCTGGTCAGATCTGTTCATTTCTAGTAACCACCCTTTGTACCCTTTGCCATCAAAAAAGCATCTATTCTTCTAGGTACATTTGCCTATAGTTTTTGAAGTAGTTTGGCAGAGAGGTTTTCCAAATGTCTGGGAGAACTATGGATATAGCCTTGACCAAACCGTTCTGTCCCTTTATGCAATCCCAGAACGATTTGATAATGTTGAGATGAGGGCTCTATGGAGGCCATATCATCCCTTCCAGGAGACATTGTTCTTTACTTTGACAATAGTTCCAAATTACATTGGCTGTATGTTTGGACTCGTCCTGCTGCAGAATACATTTGGAGCCAATCAGACGCCTCCCTGATGGTAATGCATGATGGATAAGTACATGCACGGACACTGAAATAACTTGAAACTGACAAAGGAAATTTTAAATTTACTGAGTATCAAACTAATGAAAATCAGACATTGCTTCTGAATCGAATTTGGACAGAAACATTTAAAAAAACTAATGGAAATTGTCTGGATAAAATTATGGTACCCTTAATTTAGTCTTTGTTGCACAACCTTTTGAGGCAATTACTGTAAACAAATGAATTCTTTAACTCTCAGTGAGATGTCTGCACACGTCTACATGTATTTTGGGCCACTCCTCGTGAGCAAACTGCTCCAGCTGTCTCAAGTGTGAAGGTGCTTTATCCGGACTCCAAGTTTCAGCTCCCTTCACAGATGTTCAATAGGATTTAGATTATGGCTCATAGAAGACTCTCCAGAATGGTCAAATGTTTTGCTATGAGCCATTCTTGGATGTTTTCAGCTGGGTATTTTGGGTCAATATCCTGTTGAAGGACCTATGGCCTGCGACTCAGACCAAGCTTTCGGACACTGGGTAGCACATCTTAACACTTCTCAGCATATAGTTTTGAGATTACATTATGTACCCTGCAAAGGTTCAAGACACCACTGTGCCAGATGCAGCAAAGCAGCTTCAAAACATAACCTAGCCTCCTTCATGTTTCACAGTAGGTGTAATGTTGTTTTCTTTTTATGCTTCATTTTTGCATTTGTGGACATAGAGGTGATGTGATTTGCCAAAAATCTCCAGTTTTGTCTTATCTGCCCAAAGGATATTCTCCCAGAAGATTTGTGGCTCGTAAATATGATTTTTTGTCAAATACCAGTCTTGTTTTTTGATGATTTGCTTTTACTTCTCAGTCGTCTTCCATGAGGTCCATTTTAGCCAAGTCAGCAAAAAATGGTGCAATCTGACACAAATGTAAACCCTGCTTTTCACTATTTTTTTTTGCCTGTCTTTATCTGCATCACAAAATACTCATTTGGAGTATAGAGCATGACAGTGAAAGGATCAGCTTAGCACTTGTGTCTCATTAACTCTGAGGATAAGCTGCTGCTGGGTACTGTTCAGATAAGCATAGTACTAAGAGAAAGAGGCAGGTGCTGACCCTTTCACTACCATCATCTGTGCTTCAAATGAGTACTTTCTGACATCTATGCTGCTGAAGTAATGAAGACAAATTGCCTAATAAAGTGATTTACAAAGTTTTATAACTTTTCATGCTGGACAAAGTTATTTAACGAAACACAATGAACTATCTTCAGCGTAAAGAAGAGCACAGAGTCCTGGAAGTGATGATATGGCCCCTACAGAGCCCTTATTGCAAAATCATTGCGTCTGTCTAGGATTATATGAAGATGCAGAAAGATTTGAGCAAGCCTCCATCCACAGGAGATCTGTGGTTAGTTTTCCAAGATGTTTGGAACATCTCTGCTAAGTTCCTTCGAAACCTGTGTGCACATATGTCTAGAAGAATTGATGCTATGATTGCAAGGGACCTCTTGTAGTCCGGTTTGCTTTGTGGTCTCAAACCACCTGGTTGTATTTCTAAGTTTGAGTGTGTGATGTAAGGGGTTGCTGACTTCGCCTGTACAGGCCACATGTCTGTAGATAGTATGGGAACTTTTGCAATGGTTGGCAGTTAAATGAGACCAAAGTCCAATGTACTGTATAAAAATATAAACATTTTTACTGGAACTCATCAGACAGGATTTCAGCAATTGATAGCAGGCACCGTACTTTTGATACATTTCTTCTTGGCACACAGATGTTCTTTCTTTGAGCTTATTAGATACGGCACTTCAGTGTTATTGCATATTGGAGATATTTACCAAACTCTCCTCCCCTGGTCTTTGCATTCTCCATCCACCACTACAGTAATACCATGTGTCCTCTCCTTGATGGAAAAGGAATTCTTTAATCCTCTTAAAAAAGGCTAACACGGTGCTATGCATCCCAATCCTTCTAGCTACCTATGGGAATTACACCTCCCTCACTAGTATATACTGTTATGCTACCAGCTGTACTCACTGTGGGTGGCAGATGCCTTCTTAGTTTCTGTTACTCAATCTCCACACTCCGGCCATATTACACTCAGTTGCTGATAGGTTACTTGATCTCAAACATGCTATCTTTATTCTCTTCCTGCATGGCCTATATTCTGAACAACAGTGTATAATGCTTCCTTCTTTTTCAAAAGCTTCTCTCTAACTCAGCAACAACCAGTAACTAGCTTCCTAAGCCCAATTAACTTCTCCCCACTTGGACTTGCCCTTAACAGATAACTCTGTCGCCTCTAAATCACCAGGAATCTGCAGCCCACATTCGAATGAAATTCATAAAACAGCAGATCAATACATTAATATATAGGAAGTCTACGGAGAGGGTGTTTAGACAACTTCTCCACTTTTACAGTGGCATGTAATAGATTGGGCACTCCGGGTCAAAATTACTGTTATTGTGATCAGTTTGCTAAGTTGAAGATTAAATAATATTTAAAAGGGCTAAAGTTAAAGATTGCACATTTGTACTTTAGGTAAAAAATATATGCTCTCATAATTTGCAATTTATAAATTGCAAAAAAAGAAAAAGGGTTGATGCAAAAGTTCGGGCACCCTGCATGGTTAGTACCTAGTAGTATCCCCTTTTGCAAGTATCACAGCTTGTATTCAGTCAAGACAGAGTCTTTCAATTCTTATATGAGGGATTATCCATTCTTCTTTGGAAAATTCTTTAAGTTCTGCGAGATTCCTGGGTCGCAGTAGCATATCTACCAGGGGGGCAGAGGGTGAGGCCCACTGCTCACAGGGACCCACCCGGAGCTAACACTATCCTTAATTATATCAGCGAGCACAGCCCACCGATATAGTTAAGCTCCGTGGTAGAGCAGTGAGACACGATCTCTGCATTACTGTGGACAGTGGCCGGGGGAGAGGCAGAGGAGCCTATGTCCCACTGGACTCTGGGTGCCGGCACTGTACCTATGACAGCTGCCTCCAGTATACTGCAGACATGCCCACATTCCATGTTGTGTGGTGTTTGCTGCAGAGCAGTCAGGATGAACAGCACTTCTTTCATCCAGAGAGGAGCAGGACAGGGGACACAGTGCTGCTGTAAGTAACAATTCAGACTTCTGCTCATGGGCGTACCCACCGTGGGACGGGGGGGGGGGGCAGCTGCCCTCCCCCAGAAGCAGGGGTGCACAATTAAAGAACACCTCCTGGCTGCGTTAGTGGAGAGCAAGTTTACTTTTCCCACCTCCACGCCCCCCATGCACCCTATCCTCGCCCTCCCAGAGTGACACACCGCAGCCCCGGGCCCTCACGGCTAATAAATCCCAGCATTGATGTGGCTGGGATGCTCTATGCACACAGGAACTGTGATGAGGTCACAGGAGGGGAGGAGTCAGGTGTCACATAATCAGGGGCCTCAATGCATGCAGGACTCTGCTGTGCTGGTTGTCATGGTGCTGGATGAGAGGAAGTTTATGAGTGGGGTCAGGAGGGGTTTACAGGGTAGATGTAGCAGAGCGCATGTGTACAAGGTGTATGGAGCGGAGATGTGTGTGTACGAGGTGTACGGAGCGGAGCCGTGTGTGTACGAGGTGTACGGAGCAGAGCCCTGTGTGTGTATGAGGTGTACGGAGCGGAGCCCTGTGTGTGTACGAGGTGTGTGGAGCGGAGCCGTGCGTGTATGAGGTGTAAGGAGCAGAGCCATGCATGTACAAGGTGTACGGAGTGGAGCCACATGTGTACGAGGTGTATGGAGTGGAGCCACATGTGTACGAGGTGTACGGAGTGGAGCCACGTGTGTGCGAGGTGTACGGAGCGGAGCCACGTGTGTACAAGGTGTACGAAAAAGAGCCCTGTGTGTAAGAGGTGTATGGAGCGGAGCAGTGTGTGTAAAAGGTTACGGAGTGGAGCGGTGTGTGTACGAGATGTATGGAGCGGAGCCGAGGGTGAGCAAGGTGTATGAAAAAGAGCCCTGTGTGTACAAAGTGTACGGAGCAGAGCCGTGCGTGTACAAGGTATACGGAGCGGAGCCGCATGTGAACGAGGTGTATGGAGCAGAGCCGCATGTGTACAAGGTTTACGAAGTAGAGCAATGTGTGTGTACGAGGTTTACGGAGCGGAGCCACGTGTGTATGAGGTGTACGAAGCGGAGCGCGTGTTTACAAGGTGTACGAAAAAGAGCCCTGTGTGTACGGAGCGGAGTTGTGTGTGTACAAGGTGTACAGAGCAGAGCCATGTATGTATGAGATGTACAGAGCGGAGCTGTGTGTGTACAAGGTGTACGAAGCGGAGCCCTGTGCGTACAAGGTGTACAGACCCGTGTGTGTGTATGGAGCGGAGCCGCGTGTGTACAGGGTGTATGAAAAAGAGCCCTGTGTGTACGAAATGTACGGAGCAGAACCATGTGTATATGAGGTATACGTAGCAGAGATGCATGTGAACGAGGTGTATGGAGCAGAGCAATGTGTGTTTACGAGGTGTACGAGGTTTACGGAGAGTGGCCACGTGTGAACTAGGTGTATGGAGCAGAGCAGCATTTGTATGAGGTTTACGGAGTGGAGCCATGTGTGTGTACGAGGTGTGCAGAGCAGAGCAGCATGTGAACGAGATGTATGGAGCAGAGCCGCATGTGTACGAGGTTTAAAGAGTTGAGCCATGTATGTACAAGGTGTACGGAGCATGGCCGCATGTGAACAAGGTTTATGGAGCAGAGCCGCATTTGTACGAGGTTTACGGAGTGGAGCCATGTGTGTACTGAGTAGAGCTGTATGTGTGCGATGTGTACAGATTGGAGTCATGTGTGTACGAGGCATACAAAGCGGAACCGTGTGTGTATGAGGTGTGCGGAGCCGTGCGTGTACAAGGTGTATGGTGGGGGACAGTCCCAATTTTGAGAGTTTGCCCCGCTGTCAAGTCCGGGAGCTTAGTTTTCCTGCGGACGCAGGAGTACACAGCAGAGCGCCGAGGAGCACTTTAAAACTTGCGTGCTGGAAGCTGACAGGAAATTAAGTATCTTCGGGAGGAGATTGTGACGGAACCATGGAGGCACTTCAGGGAATGCTTCAGATCCATCACCGTGTCCTGCTCTGACAGCACAGACAGCGGGATAGTCTTGGAATCGGGGATGCCGGCCATGTGAGTGGATCATGATATGTCCTGCATTGGGAGGCTCAGGTGGGCACTACAATGGGAGCCGGGCTGCTATAGTAACTTTATGGAATCTTTCTTTTTCTGTTTCTTTCTCTCTCTCTGTTCTTTCTTTCCCTTTCTAATCTTTCTTTCTCTCTCTGTTTCTTTCTCTCTCTCTGTTTTTTATTTCCCTCTCTAATCTTTCTTTCTTTCTCTGCTTCATTCTTTCTCGCTCTCTGTTCTTTCTTTCTTTCTTTCTTTCTTTCTTTCTTTCTTGCTCTCTGTTCTTTCTTTCTTTCTTTCCCCTCTTTCTTTCTCTCTCGCTCTGTTCTTTATTCTTTCTCTCTCTGTTCTCTTTCTTTCTCTCTCTCTGTTCTTTCTTTCTCTCTCTGTTCTTTCTTCCTTTCCCCTCTTTCTTTCTTTCTCTTTCTTTCTTTCTTGCTTTCATTCTTTTCCCTCTTCTTTCTCTCTCTGTTCTTTCTATCTTTCTCTGTTCTTTCTTTCTCCTCTATCTTTCTTTCATTCTTTACCCTCTTTCTTTCTCTATCTCTGTTCATTCTTATTTCTCTCTCTCTGTTCTTTCTTCTTTCGCTCTCTGTTCTTTCTTTCTCTCTCTGCTCTTTCTTTCTTTTTTCTCTCTCTCTCCCTGTTCTTTCTTTCCCCTCTTTCTCTTTTCTTAAATTCCCCTCTTTCTTTCTTTCCCTCTCTGTTCTTTCTTTCTCTGTTCTTTTTTTCTCTCCCTGTGCTTTCTTCCTTTCTTGCCCTCTTTCTTTCTCTCTGTTCTTTCTTTCTCTCTCTGTTCTTTTTTTCTTTCCTCTTTCTCTCTCTCTGTTCCTTCTTTCTTTCCCCTCTTTCTTTCTCTCTCTGTTCTTTCTTTCCTTTTTTATCTCTCTGTTCTTTCTTTCTTTCCCCTCTTTATTTCTCTCTCTCTGTTCTTCCTTTCTCTCTCTCTCTGTTCTTTCTTTCTCTGTTCTTTCTTTCTAGCTCTCTGTCTCTCCTTTCTTTCTCTCTCTCTGTTCTTTATTTTTTCCCTCTCTCTGTTCTTTCTTTCTTTTCCTCAGCACCAGCCACTGTGCCCATAATGCCAGCTACAGTGCCCTCAGTACCAGTCAGTGTGATCAGCAGTGCTAAATGGGTGCTGTTGGGGTGTGGATATGGGTGTGACTAGTTGTGAAATAGGTGTGGTTGGGGCGTGGCCTAAAATTTGCCACACGCCGAACCATGGCTTGCCCCCCCGTTATGATTGGGTCACCAAGGAGGAAAGCAAGACCAAACTAAGCCACAGAAAACCAGAGAGGTTGGTAACTAAGCATATTGCAGACCCCTAATCCTATCCACACAACTAGCAGTAGCTGTGGAGCATACCTATGATGATTCTAGATGCCTCGACACAGCCAGAGAACTAAATAAGCCTAAAGCATAAAAGGGGAAATCTAAACTGCCCCAGAGCTGACCCCAAAGAAATAGATAGCCCCCAAACATATATTGTCGGTGAGACAAGATGAAAACACAAACGCAGGTAGGAAAATAGGCTGAGCAAACGATGGGGCCCAAACTAACCAGACAGGACAGGAAAGGAAAGACACTGTCTGCAATCACACAAAAAACCCTGCAAAAAATGCCCAACACGTCTGATAGAAAAAATACTGAAGTCACTAGACTTTGCCCACTATATCAGCACTCTATATTCTGAAAACAGAGCAAAGAGAGGCCAATCTAATAAGGGACAAAAACAAACTGGCACAAGCAGTAACAAAAGGATGAAAATTTTGCACAGCCCCAGCCAGAGCTGGTTGACCACACAAAACTGAAATAGACAAAACCAAATCAAATGTGAACAATAGCAAAAGAACACTTAGCTTGAGCATGCAGGGACTGAGCTGGAAACTAAGACCTCAGGAGGAAGGAAAAAATCACCAGCAGGGATAGAGGGAGTCGGCTGTCTTAAATCCAGTCAGAAACTCCCAATGTCCAATCGTCCTCCTCATTATCAGGTGGCAGGCCTCCGTTAATTAGATCAGCTCCATTACCTCCTGTAACCACTAGAGGGAGCCCGGAAAGAGAACTTGCGACCCCTCTGTCAATACAACCATCTCCACTACATTCACCAGCAACCAGAGGTAGGCCAGAAAGTGAATTCACAACACCCCCCTAGTTTTGATCCTGGGCACGCCCATGCTTCTGCTGCTACCGGCCGGAGGTGTCTGCACTGTCCAGGATGGTGCTCCCCTCCTCATAAGACCCAAAGGGATTTTTGTTATCTATCTGCCGTCTCTGAGGCACAATAGTTTCATGATGGCTGCTTGAACTTTTAAACAGATCGGGTCACTGTCAGTGCGAGTTGCCCGAGCATCACCTTATCTGAAAAAAAACTTCAAATCAGCTGCTTTAAATCTCATGGTGCCCCAGATAGAGAGACAAGACTGGTCAGTAATGTGCATTGATAGACATGACCACGGCTGCGGACACCACTTATGAGGATACATTGGGTGTGGAAAGTATTCAGACCCCTTTAAATTTTTCACTCTTTGTTTCATTCCAGTCATTTGGTAAATTCAAAAAAGTTAATTTTTTTCTCATTAATATAAAGCGACGGCCGGGGGACCACCACAATGCACTTAGACTACGGTACACAAGATGAGGTGCAAACAACCAAGGGTTAATTTATTTACAGGCAAGCATTGCAATGTTTAGGAAAATGCAGAAACAGGTATGCTATGGAAACAGACAATTTACAAGGATAATATTCTCTAGCTGGGCCATCAAACAGCACGGAACATCAACTATAACAGCTCAGTTTATTTATCCAACTGGCAAGACAATACAGTAAAGTAATGTATGATGCTACAATAACTATAACCTATCTGGCCTTTGCTAACCAGGCCACATGGCTGCCATGCTCTATCTATTGCAGCCTATCCTAAACCCTAGCATGTGCACAGAAGGGGTTAACACTCACAGTAGCGTTGGTATCTCAGTCCAATCCCAGGGGCCCCTGCAGCTTTGCAAGATGGTGCGCACTTCTTCCTGGAAGCTCTGTGCAACATGGTCTTTTCCTTGTGTGCAGGTACAGTGATAATCCTATAAACGGTGGATTCCCTTCTCTGGATTCCTTTCTTGTCATTTCTTCGTGGCTCCTACGGCAACACAGTAAAGCCACCTTGTTTCCTCAGAAGAGTTTACAAAATCTTTCCTTCACAGCTCAGGCATGTCTCCTTCCTGCAGAATTCTCAGCTCTCTCTCTCACAGAAAACAAGCCCCTCCCCTCTCCAGTGCTGGCAGAAGAAACCAAACAGTCTATACTGCAGGGAAAATCAGAGTGTCCCACTGTTCTCACCAAGGGGGTTGCTATCTCTTAAAGTGGCAGCTTGTTTCCATGGTCCATAGCAATGCCACCCCCTTACAAATGTACATTCTGAACCCCATCTTGACTGAAAAAACAGTAATGTAGAAATTTTTGCAAATTTATTAAAAAAGAAAAACTGAAGTATCACATGGTCATAAGTATTCAGACTCTTTGCTCAGTATTGAGTAGAAGCACCCTTTTAAGCTAGTACAGCCATGAGTTTTCTTGGGAATGATGCAACAAGTTTTTCACACCTGGATTTGGGGATCATCTGCCATGGTTCTTTGCAGATCCTCTCCAGTTCCATCAGGTTGGTTGGTGAACGTTGGTGGACAGCCATTTTCAGGTCTCTCCAGAGATGCTCAATTGAGTTTAGGTCAAGGCTTTGGCTGGGTCAGTCAAGAATGGTCACAGATTTGTTCTGAAGCCAATCCTTTGTTATTTTAGCTGTGTGCTTAGGGTCATTGATTTGTTGGAAGTTGAACCTTCAGCCAAGTCTGAGGTCCAGAGCACTCTGGAGAGGTTTTCTTCCAGGATATCTCTGTATTTGACCACATTCATGTTTCCTTCAATTGCAACCAGTCGTTCTGTCCCTGCAGCTGAAAATCACCCCATAGCATGATGCTGACACCACCATGTTTCACTGTTGGGTTTGTATTGGGCAGGTGATGAGCAGTGCCTGGTTTTCTCCACACATACCGCTTAGAATTATCACCAAAAAGTTCTATCTTAGTCTCATCAGAACAGAGAATCTTATTTCTCATAGTCTGGGAATCCTTCATGTGTTGTTTAGCAAACTCTATGCGGGCTTTCATATGTCTGGCACTGAGGAGAGGCTTCTGTCAGGCCACTCTGCCATTAAGACCTGACTGGTGGAGGGCTGCAGTGATAGTTGACTTTGTGGAACTTTCTCCCATCTCCCTACTGCATCTAGGGAGCTCAGCCACAGTGATCTTGGAGTTCTGCTTTACATCTCTCACCAAGGCTCTTCTCCCACAATTGCTCAGTTTGGCTGGACGGCCAGGTCTAGGAAGACTTCTGGTGATCCCAAACTTCTTCCATTTAAGGATTATGGAGGCCGCTGTAGTCTTAGGAACCTTGAGTACTGCAGAAATTCTTTTGCAACCTTGGCCAGATCTGTGCCTTGCCACAATTCTGTCTCTGAGCTCCTTGGCCAGTTCCTTTGACCTCATGATTCTCATTTGGTCTGACATGCACAGTGAGCTGTGAGGTCTTATATAGACAGGTGTGTTTCTTTACAAATCAAGTCCTATCAGTTTAATTAAACACAGCTGAACTCCAATGAAGGAATACTTCCCGTACCCACTGTATGTCTCTTTCACTCATGTAATATAATCAATAAAGGAAATAATTATTTGATCCCTTGCTGATTTTGTAAGTTTACCCACTGACAAAGACATGAACTGTCTATAATTTTACAGGTAGGTTAATTTTAACAGTGAGAGATAGAATAACGTCAAGGTTAGATTTCAGAAAGGCAGATTTTAAGGGACTCAGAAAGAGAATTGAAGGGATCCAATGGCTGAATATCCTTAAAGACAAAAATGTTCAGGAAGGATGGGAAATCTTGAAAAATGAGATTATCAAAGCACAATCATTAACAATTCCAAAAAGAGGGAAGAATAGGAAGCATTTATGGAAACCAGGAAGGATGAACACAGAACTTAAACGCATGCTAAAAAGGAATGTTTACTTAATGAAAAGAGGGAGGCATATCTAAAGAAGAATATAATGCTGTGTACATAACCTGCAGGGCACAAATCAGATTAGCTAAAGCTGACAGTGAATTAAGGCTTGCAAGAGACATCAAAAGCAATAAAAAGGATTTTGGGGATGTGTCAAAAGTAAAAGAAAAGTCAAGGATGCTATAGGATTTTTACAGGATAAAAATGATGAAATGGTAAGACAGGATGTTGTGAAGGCCAAACTTTTAAATTTCTATTTTGCATCTGTTTTCTCTCAGAAAGGAATACAAGAATCCAGGATATCTATAAACAGAAAGATAGTGAGGAAACACTTAGCTAACCTAAATGAATTCAAATCTCCAGGTCCAGATGAATTTCACCCAAGAGTACTGAAGGAGATAGCAGAAGAAATTTTTGAACCACTCTCCATAATCTTTGAAAAGTCTTGGAGAACAGGAGAAGTCTCAGAAGACTGGAGAAGAGCAAATGTTGTTCCTATCATCAAAAAGGGCAAGAAAGTGGACTCAGGGAACTATAGGCTAGTGTTGTGAGTTCATTTTCCCCTTCACTACTGAGGCCCGAGGAACTCCCTCTTCTGGTGAAGAAAGGTAGTGAGCCTGATTGTCAAACACCTGGGGCTGATGATGATGACTGGCTCAGTGGAGTTAATGACTGGATATAAGGCTGCCGACGCCCTTCTGGCCTGCGGGTGATTTCTCTGTGGACTTCTAGGAAACCAGTCTGATTCCTGCTCATCTAAAGCTAAGATTTCTGCTTTGCCTTTTTGCATTAGTGTTTTGTTTTCCTTGCTTTTCTGGATTCTGCCATTCCCTGCTGGGGTGAGCTGAATCTTCTTTTGCCTGTTGCTCTGTCTTCAGAATATTCCTGAGTACTGACATAGCTTTTTTGAAGCCTAGCGTCTTCAGGGCCTTTTTTACTGTCAATTGGATGACTCTTATTTTCATAGGGTTTTTCACGGATTGCAGACAGCAGCCTTCCTGTCCTTTCCTATCTAAGCTAGCGTGGGCCCCATCTTTGCTCAGTCTATCTTTCTGTCTGTGTTTTGTTCTTTCTTCTCGCTTCACCGTCATTATATGTGGGGGGCTGCCTTTTGCTTTGGGGTCTGCTCTGGGGCAGTTTAGATTTCCCTTTCTGTCTTTAGGCTATGTAGTCCTCCGGCTGTGATCGAGGGGCCTAGGGCATCGTAGGAGCCCCCCACGGCTACTGCTAGTTGTGTTGATAGGTTCAGGGGTCTGCAATCCGATAGCTGCCAACTTCTCTGGTTGTCTGGACTTAGCTAGCATTTCTATTTTTGCCTCCTATGGTGACTCAATCATAACAGGCTAGTGAGTCTGATTTCTATATCAGGAAAGATATTTGAACAAATTATTAAACAACATGTATGTAAGTACCTGGATAAGAATGAAGTGATTAAACAGAGTCAGCAGGGGTTTGTAATAAATAAGTCATGTCAGACTAACTTAATTTCCTTCTATGACAGAATCACTGACTAGGTGGATCAGGGAAATGCTATAGATATAGTATATCTTAACTTCAGCAAAGCATTGACAAAGTATCTCGCACAATCCTTATTAAAAAATGACTAAGTATGGAATGAACAAGGCAACTATTAGGTGGATTCATAACTGGCTTAGTGATCGGACCCAAAGAGTGGTCGTAAATGGCTGCACATCCAGTTGGAAGAATGTCTCAAGTGGGGTAACACAGGGCTCTGTCCTGGGCCCTGTATTGTTCAACATCTTTATCAATTATTTAGATGAAGGAATTGAGGGTAAATTGATTGCATTTGCTGACAACAGAAAGCTAATAGGGATAGCTAATAATATAGAAGAGAGAGAAAGGATTCAAAAAGATATAAATAAACTGGAGCAGTGGGCAGCAACTAACAGAATGGTTTCTAACAGGGAAAAATGCAAAGTACTACATCTGGGCAATAAAAATGAAAAAACATATACAGAATGGGAGGAATAGGGCTAAGCAACAGCACATGTGAAAAAGACTTGGGTATACTAATAGATCACAGACTGAACATGAGTCAACAGTGTGATGCAGCAGCAAAAAAGGCACATGCAATTTTGGGATAAATTAACCCAAGCATACAGTCTAGATCACATGAAGTCATTATTGACCTTCACACCTCTTTGTTCAGACCTCATCTGGAATACTGTGACCAGTTTTGGGCACCACATTTTAAAAAAGACATCAACAAACTGGAGCAAGCTCAGAGAAGAGCGACCAGAATGGTGACAGGTTTGCAAACCATGTCCTATGAGGAACGGTTGCAGGATTTGGGAATGATTAGCTTGCAAAAGAGAAGATTGAGAGGAGACTTAAAGTGAATCTAATAAAGAAAATTTAGTGGGCACCACACAAAAGGGATACACAGGAAGTCTGTAAAACAACAACTATGGAAAATAGAGAAAAGCTACAGACTTAAACCAGGATCACCTGAATAGACAAAATAATTTTATTGGATACAAAAATGGACTTAACCTGTTAAAAACATTTAAAAAGTCATAGATATGACAATAGACCCTGCTGGCCCACAATAGAGCTAGAAAACTCTCCCAAAACAATACATGATATACACAAATGGTTTATGTTGGCTCATATCTGAAAAGACAATATAGCATACAGGACAATGGGTGTAGAAATCAGTGATAATCACACAAGGTAATTACTAAATATAAGCATAAATCAACTACACTTGTAAAAAGGTAAAACAATACCTATTTATTTGTCACCAACATGCTAATATAAGCTGTAGAAATGCAGCCGAAAACAATCCCCAATAGTATTATTGTCACAAATGACATACATGCAAAAAACCACTCAAATGCAATGATACCCGTCCCTTCAAATGGAAGATGAATACAATCATATAGGCGTATCTATGGCTGGGGGAGCTTGTGGAGATGCCCGACGCGTATCGCCACAACTGGGTGTTTCGTCAGGGGCAAGTGGTTATACCAAAACATATGCTATATATATATTCAACAAACTAGCAAATAAATGGAATGCAGCTGCAGAATTACCTCATCGAACACGTGCCTTTCCAGGCGGCGGAAAATCCTAAGAGAGTCCATAGCAGTGTGTACACTCCACACGTGAATAGAAACAGATTCCGTAAAACCCGGACGTACTAAAGAGTATTGAACGCGCAGGTCTTAGCATAGACGGTGCTTTCGCAGTCACATTGCTCGCATAACGAAATGCCCAACGCGCAGGTCTTATCAAAGTCGGCGCCTGCGCAGTCACATACCGCCTCCTCACAACACAGGCGTCTAAAGCGGAAGTACGTCGCAGAAAAAGGGGAGTAACCATGGTGACGGGGAAAACAAATACAAAATATGTTATACTGTGCGGTGATAGCAATTGCACAACATAAGTGCATCAAGAACAATCACATAGCTCGCATAACGAAATACCCAACGCGCAGGTCTTGACAAAATCGATGCCTGCGCAGTCACATGCCGCCTCCTCGCAACACAAGCGTCTAAACCTGAGGTTCGTCACAGGAGAAGGGGAGTAACCATGGTGACGGAAGAAACAAATACAAAACATGTTATACAGTGCGATGATCGCGATTGCACAGCATAGGTGCATCAAGAACAATCCTGGTGCACTAATAGTGAACTAAGAATAATTGAAAAGACCATCGATCGCTAGTTTGTAGATGTTAATATACAAAAGTAAATGACCTAACACTGCGCCTATCTGGATGCGATCGACACATGCGCAGTATCCTAGTGACTACAAATGAACCGATGCATTATCTTAAAGAAGGATATCGGCACAACCAAAAGACAAATAGAAATAAGCAATGTCACACTGTACAACCTCTATGAATGATAGATCAAATCTCAATAGAAGTGAATGGTTCATCAAATAGATGTTAACCTGAGAACTACATGTAGTGCTATATAGTTTCGCATTCACATAGTATATTCATATGTAAGATGTCTCATAAGTCAATTGCTTCACAGTGCGCACACACACCGAATGACCTACAGGAAGCAAGGAACCTAATTAGATGCCAGTGGAACCGGATAGAATGAAAGAAATGCATTACCACATCATGAGAGCACGTATATACAAGTTCAGTGGTTCATTAAAAAATTCAGCGACTATCAGCGTCTATCTTATTTGTATAGGTGCACCGATTTTCCATGACCTCCTTGAGCGTTGAGTTATATGGTGTTGCTGAATTTTTTCTCTATTTTCCATACTTAAAGTGAATCTGTCACCCCATTTTAGCCCTATAAGCTGCGGCCACCACCATCAGGGGCTTATCTACAGCATTCTGTAATGCCGCAGATAAGCCCCAATGAAACCTGAAAGATAAGAAAAACGCTTTAGATTATACTTACCGGGGGTCGGGGTCAGGTGCGGTGGGTGTTGCGGTCCGGTCCGGCACCTCCCATCTTCATACGATGATGTCCTCCTCCTTGCTTCTCTCTCAGCTCCTGCGCAGGCGTACTTTATCTGCCCTGTTGAGGGCAGAGTAAAGTACTGCAGTGTGCAGGCGC
Source organism: Dendrobates tinctorius (assembly GCF_039654945.1). NCBI lineage: Eukaryota > Metazoa > Chordata > Amphibia > Anura > Dendrobatidae > Dendrobates > Dendrobates tinctorius. Next base: position 5,102,201 of record NW_027361866.1, read on the forward strand.
CGGGAAAGGTCAGAGAGGTCCGGTGCCTGCGCACTGCAGTACTCTGCTCTGTCCTCAACAGGGCAGATAAAGTACACCTGCTCAGGAGCCGAGGGAGAAGCAAGGAGGAGGACATCATCGTATGAAGATAGGAGGCACTGGACGGGAGGGCGACACCCATCGGACCGGACCGAACACCTGGGGTGAGTATAATATAACTTTTCTTTTCTTTCAGGTTACATAAGGGGGTTATCTACAGCATTACAGAATGCTGTAGATAAGCCCCTGATGGCGGTGCCGGCATCTGTTAGGGCTAAAATGGGGTTACAGACTTCCTTTAATAGCTGTCTACAAATATCTGAAGGGCTGTCACATTGTAGATGGATCATCTTTATTCTCATTTGCACAAGGAAAGACTAGAAGCAATGGGATGAAACTGAATGGGAGGAGACACAGATTAGATATTAGAATTTTTTTTATAGAGTGATCAATGAGTGGAACAGGCTGCCACGAAATGTAGTGAGTTCTCCTTCAATAGAAGTCTTCAAACAGAGGCTGGACAGACATCTGTCTGGAATGATTTAGTGAATCCTGCTTTGAGCAGGGGGTTGGACCAGATGGCCCAGGAGGTCCCTTCCAACTCTACCATTCTGTGATTCTATGAATATCATAAATAAAATCCAGAAAATCACATTGTATAAATTATATAAATTTATTTGCCTTTTGCAGTGAGAAATAAGCATTTGATCCCAAAACAACCATTAAGAGTTCTGGCTCCTACAGACCAGTTAGACGCTTCTAATCAACTTGTTACCTGCATTAAAGACAGCTGTCTTACATAGTCACCTTTATAAAAGACTCCTGTCCACAGAATCAATTAATCAGTCAGACTCTAACCTCTACAACATGGGCGAGACCAAATAGCTTTATAAGGATGTCAGAGACAAGATCATAGACCTGCACAAAGTTGGAATGGGCTACAAAACACTACATAAGACCCTGGGTGAGAAGGAGACAACTGTTGGTGCAACAGTAAGAAAATGGAAGAAATACAAAATGACTGTCACTCGACATCGATCTGGGGCACCATGCAAAATCTGACCTCATGGGGTATCCTTGATTATGAGGAAGGTGAGAGATCAGCTTAAAACTACATGGGAGGAACTTGTTAATGATCTCAAGGCAGCTGGGACCACAGACACCAAGAAAACCATTGCTAACACATTATGCCGTAAAGCTATAAAATCCTGCAGTGCCCATAAGGTCCCCCTGCTCAAGAAGGCACATGTGCAGGCCCATCTGAAGTTTGCCAATGAACAACTGGATGATGCTGTGAGTAATTGGAAGAAGGTGCTGTGGTCAGATGAGACAAAAATAGGGCTCTTTGGCATTAACTAAACTCGCCGAGTTTGGAGGAAGAGAAATGCTGCCTATGACCCAAGGAAAACCGTGCCCACTGTCAATCATGGAGGTGGAAACATTATGTTTTGTTGATGCTTCTCTGCTAAGGACACAGGACTACTTCACCGCATCAATGGGAGAATGGATGGAGCCATGTACCGTAAAATCCTGAGTGACAACCTCCTTCCCTCAGTCAGGACATTAAAAATGGGTCATGGCTGAGTCTTCCAGCAAGACAATGTACAGCCAAGGCAGCAAACGAGTGTCTCAAAAAGAAGCACATTAAGGTCGTGTAGTGGCCTAGCTAGTCTCCAGACCTTAATCCCATAGAAAACTTATGGAGGGAGTTGAAGCTCTGAGGTAATGATTTAGAGATGATCTGCAAAGAGGGGTGGACCAAAATTCCTTCTGACGTGCGCAAAGCTCATCAACTTTCTGGATTTTATATTTGATATTCTATCGCTCAATGTTAAAATTAACCTACCATTAAAATTATAGACAGTTCATGTCTTTGTCAGTAGGCAAACTTACAAAATCAGCAAGGGATCAAATAATTATTTCCTTCACTGTATGAAGGAGTGTGGGTTACCAGAGTGAGATGCTACCTATATGATGCCATATGAATAAATCTGAATTCAGAAGCATAAAGGGGTTTCTGCATTGCAGTGTATGGTAGTTTGCCATGAAATGGAAACAATGAGTCAATGAACCTTCTCTTACAAAATTTCTCATCTGTATGTGCAGTATACAGTCATGTGAATTGCCCCTAATGGAATTTGTGCAGATTTTAAGCATTGTAAATGGTGAACAACCTATACCATGATCAACTGCTCACCATTCTGCTTAGTGGTAAGGTTTTTGAAACCATTGATTATGCTTGAATGACTTATGTTTATTTCTTCAATTTGAGTTAAAACTGGTATATTTCAACAATTCAAGGAAGCCTGTCTGCCGCTATCCTTGAATTACTCTTCTCTTTTAACAGCATGAAATATAGGGTGTCCCTAAAGTCTGGACACATAGGAATTCTCATTAACTATTTTTTTTCCACCATAGATTAAATATTGCTTTGTAAAAAGAAAAGAAAGAATTGAACTGGTACTTCTCAGTGGACATGAAGGATGGTTATATCAAAAGATAGCAGATTAATTCAATGTACATCATCTAAAGGGATTCCACTTGGCATTTCCACGGTGGCAAAGGTGGTTCAATACTGGTTGCAAAGCAATCCACATTTTGTTGATTATGCAAAACAGTAAGGAGCACAAAAAATTATGGTGTGGTTCGTGGAAAGCTAATGTGTTGGGTGGGACCATTGTTATTCGATAAACATGTAACTTGTGAGACTTTTCTCGCCATGCTGAGAGATCAGTTAAAGCCACAAGTTGAAATTAAAGTTTAGGTGAAGGACTTTCTGAATGGTTCCAACAAGATTGTGCCCTGCCCATTTTGCCACAGTGGTAAGAGATTGGCAAGTGACAATTTCCCTGACTGGATTGGAAGATGTGATCATGTGGAGTGGTTGCTTCATTCACCTGACCATTGCCCCCTTGACGACTTTATACAAGGTATGTTAAAACATAAAGTGTACTCAATGAAAATCACAAATGTAGCACACTTCATTGAATGCTTAAAGAATGAATGTGCTAAAATTGACAGCAATGTGGATTTATTTCATCGAAATCACATGAATTTTGAAAGGGCATCAACCTTTGCATCACAAATGATGATCACTTTGAAGAAGTTATTTAATATTCCAACTGAATAAAATGTTAATAAATTTAATTTCTTGAAAATATGTATTTTGCCTTTGTGTCCAGTCTTTTGGGACACCCTGTAGAAAAGGCTTAATCACTTTGAGTCAATTGTCTTTGATGACAAAAGTTTTAAGTTTGAAGTTACAAATGTAAAGCTTTTAGGGTGCCATATTCATTCTTGAGGTATTTGCCCATAAGAATGCCAAGTCAAAGCTACCAGCAGTACTTCTAAGTCAAAATCCAATCAAGATCCCAAATCATTTATTGACCCCTGAAATGCTAAAGAGATTAGAAACACTTTCAAATCATCACCTTCCCAACATTATAGCTCCAGAGCTCTACACCAGCTAGTTACTGGCCTCAACAGTCACATGCTGTATTACTGACATCATCATCCAAGTAGTATTAGTCCAGGTTGAATAGTCATTTTAAAGCAGAATTCCAGTGTTTGGGAATTTTATCAGTGGTTGAGTGATGCACTTAATCTAAGATCCCTGACCATGGTCTTATACTTAATCACTGCATTCTTCAACTTTTATTGGTGCCGCTCCTGTCATATGATGCCAGTGAACTATAGGCCGGTGAGTCTGACTTCTATACCAGGAAAGATATTTCAACAAATTATTAAACAACATGTATGTAAGTACCTGAATAAAAATGAAGTGATTAACCAGACTCAGCATGGGTTGGTAATTAATAAGTCATGTCCGACAAACTTAATTTCCTTCTATGACAGAATCACCGACTGGGTGGATCAGGGAAATGCTGTAGATATAGTATATCTTGACTTCAGCAAAGCATTTGACAAAGTATCTCACACCATCTTTATTGAAAAAATGACTAAGAATGGAATGGACAAGGCAACTGTTATGTGGATTCATAACTGGCTTAGTGATCGGACCCAAAGAGTGGTCGTAAATGGCTGCACATCCAGTTGGAAGAATGTCTCAAGTGGAGTACCACAGGGTTCTGTCCTGGGCCCTGTACGGTTCAACATCTTTATCAATGATTTAGATGAAAGAATTGAGGGTACACTGATTAAATTTGCTGATGACACAAAGCTAGGAGGGATAGCTAATACTGGAAAAGAGAGAGAAGATTAAAAAAGATATAAATAAACTGGAGCAGTGGGAAACAACTAACAGAATGGTTTTTAACAGGGAAAAATGCAAAGTACTCCATCTGGGCAATAAAATTGAAAAAAACATACAGAATGGGAGGAATAGGGCTAAGCAACAGCACATGTGAAAAAGACTTGGGTATACTAATAGATCATAAACTAAATATGAGTCAACAGTGTGATGCAGCAGCAAAAAGGCCAAATGCAATTCTGGGATGTATTAACAGAAGCATACAGTCTAGATCACGTGAAGTCATTATTGCCCTCTACTCCTCTTTGGTCAGACCTCATCTAGAATACTGTGTCCAGTTTTGGGCACCACATTTTAAAAAGACATCAACAAACTGCAGCAAGTTCAGAGAAGAGCGACCAGAATGGTTACCGGTTTACAAACCATGTCCTATGAGGAACGGTTACAGGATTTGGGAATGTTTAGCTTGCAAAAGAGAAGACTGAGAGGAAGCTTAATAGCTGTCTACATATATCTCAAGGGCTGTCACATTGTAGAAGGATCATCTTTATTCTCATTTGCACAAGGAAAAGCTAGAAGCAATGGGATGAAACTGAATGGGAGGAGACACAGATTAGAAATTTTTTTTGACAGTTAGAGTGATCAATGTGTGGAACAGGCTGCCACGAGAGGTGGTGAGTTCCGCTTCCATGGAAGTCTTTAAATAGAGGATGGACAGACATCGGTCTGGGATGATTTAGTCAATCCTGACTTGAGTAAGGGGGTTGGACCAGATGACCCAGGAGGTCCCTTCTAACTCTACCATTCTATGATTCTATGATCTTGTGACCCCAACTTCTGACTGACAGGAAAATAGAAGCAACGGTCACAAGCACTCTATGTGAGACCCATAACTAGGCTCTCATAGACTTGCATTAAAAGGTGACTTCCCTCTCACTCCAGCAAATATGCTGAATCCAGCAGGTCACAAACCACCGCAAGTAAGTGTAAGACTACAGTCAGGGACTTCAGTTTAGCAGCACCACTCCAGTGGTGCAATAAAAAAAATAGATGGAGTCGTGTTTTAACCCCTTTCCCAACCGAAACATATCCATACATCCCTGTGACCTGGGACTTATTGATCTAGGATGTATGGATACGTCTCAGAAATTTTGTGTGTGCAGAGGCTGACACCAAGCACCGCACTGCTCCTGGCACTTTAATCCCCTCACATTTCGGGAGCAGGCAGAAGGAAGAACACCCCTTTGCCTTTGGATCGGAGACCCCACGATGACGTCCCGTTCGTTGCCATGGTGATCCAATGTCATCATGATGACATCCAGGCTACCAGAGCTAGCAAAGTTGCTTGTTCATACTCAGAGCATGATCAGCAAGTTTGCCTGTCAGTGCAGCACTGACAGTTTGCATAGCATATGAATGCTCCTGCAAACTCCAATATGGCGCTTCTTCCCTTTTGAGCTTTGCACTGTGCCTCAAAAGTAGTAATCCCTCACATATGGGGTATCGGCGCACTCAGGAAAAATTGCACAACAAATTGTATGGTGCAATTTATCCTATTAAACTTGTGAGAATAAATACATTTTGGGGCTAAAATAACATTTTTGTGAGGAAATTGTGATTTTTTTTATTTTCATGACTATACGTTATAAAGTTCTGTGAAGCACCTGGGAGTTCAAGGTGCTCACCACACATCTAAATACATTCCTTGAGGGGTCTAGTTTCCAAAATGTTGTCACTTGTGGAGGTTTCCATTGTTTAGGCACATTAGAGGCTCTCAAAACGGGACATGGCGTCCGCTAATGATTCCAGCAAATTTTATATTCAAAAAGTCAAATAACGCTGTTTCCCTTTCAAGTCCTGCCTTGCACCTACACAATAGTTTTTCCCACTTACTCAGGAAAAATTGCGCAAAAAATTGTATGCTGCAATTTCTTCTATTATGCTTATGAAAATGCAAAATTTGGGCTAAAAAACATTTTTCAGGCGAAAATGTGATTTTATTATTTTCATAGCTCAACATTATAAACTTCTGTGTAGTAACCGGGAGTTCAAAGTGCTCACCACACATCTAAATACATTCCTCGAGAGGTCTAGTTTCCAAAATGGGTTCACTGGTGGGGGGTTTCACTGTTCAGGCATGTTAGGGCTCTCCAAACGTGACATGTTCCAGCAAATTTTGCATTCAAAAAGTTTAATGGCGCTCCTTCCCTTTTGAGCTCTGCTGTGCGCCCAAACAATGGTTTTCCCCCAAATATGGGGTATTGGCATGCTCCAGAGAAATTGCACAATTTTTGGTGTCCATTTTTTCCTGTTATCCTTGTGAAAATAAAAAAAATGTCAGTCTGAAGTACATTTTTTGTGAAAAAAAGTTAAATGTTCATTTTTTTCCACATTCCAAAAATTCTTGTGAAGCTCCTGAAGATTGAATAAACTTCTTGAATGTGGTTTTGCTCACCTTGAGGGGTGCAGTTTTAAGAATGCTGTCACTTGTGGATATTTTCTGCTACATTGACCCCTCAAACTGACTTCAAATGTGAAGTGGTCCCTAAAAAAATGGTTTTGTAAATTTTGTTGGAAAAATGAGAAATCACTGATCAACTTTTAGCCCTTATAACTTCCTAACAAAAAAAGTTGTTTCCAAAATTGTGCTAATGTAAAGTAGACATGTGGAAAATGTTATTTATTAACTATTTTGTGTGACATAATGCTCTAATTTAAAAGGATAAGAATTCAAAATTTGAAATTGCGAAATTTTCCAAATTTTTGCCAAATTTCAGTTTGTTTCACAAACAAATGCAAGTTATATTAAAAAAAGTTACCATTATCATGAGGTACACTATCAGAATCAGTGGGATCCATTGAAGCATTCCAGAGTTATTGTCTCATAAAGTGACAGTGATCAGAATTGTAAAAATTAGCCCGATCATTAACATGCAAACCACCTTGGGAGTGGTAAAGGGGTTACGTATTGCACAGTTCCTAATTGTACTGTTTATGTGATGCACTGACACTACAGATCTTCCAAAGCTAGTGAAACTGCTCCTAAACTCTATGGGTGACAAGTGAGGCTCCCGAATGATGCTCTCTCTTTCTAAAGTCTCCCAAAGTCTCTGATATGGTATATCATATTGGCTCTTTATTGATCCTCTAAAGGCAGCTGTCGCAAGCGGCATCCAAATTTTCAGCATCATCTCTACACAGTACCCAACATTTCCAATCAATAAATCCCGTTCTTCTACCCCTGTAAAACAATTATATGAAAACATTTTCAACAATAAAAAGGAAAAAGCAGAGAAAAAAATTCCATTCTACTACTTTGCAAATAACTGTTCTCTGTAAATTCACAACAATTGTTAAATGTTTCTGTGTCCAAGGTTTACAACAGTATCCTACGTAACAAATAAGACAATTGCACTGCAGTGACAATGGTGCACTAAAAATAATGACCTCTTTTTGCTGCGGCTGCGGTTATTGCTGAAATGTACAATTTACACATTTATGGAATGGGCCGTAAAATACAAGTACGTTGTCACAGCTCCTTTTAAAGTTCATTCTTCAATGCAGAAATCACGTGCATGAGATCTGGAAATCGCATTAGCCTCTTGTAGATTTGCCTGGTAAATATCTGCCATTGCATTTCCATAACCCCCTGACAGATTATCTTTTATTCTGATTTACAATTCCTTTTTTTTTTGTTAACAGTTACCCACCCACTCCTTTCCTTTCTTCTCAGATTCTTGATTGTTTATGTCTGGGAACTGGAATCAAATATTCACGGTATCAGAAAATGGAGGACACGGTATAACTTGCTGTCTTTCCCAATATACATGATAAATCTGAATAATCTAAATTTTTATTGCAGTAATATTTTTCCGTAAAAAAGGGGCCACAATTCCTATTCTTTCCTTTTTTTCCTTTTTTTTAATAAAACCCCAAATTCTTAATAAACAGTTCAATCTCCTGCACAGTAAAAAGGAGCTCTTTTACAACGCTGACAGATTGTGGAAAATGATTACATGCCGATTCCACTTTAGCTCTGCGATAAATCTTTCCCCCTCCATTTCTGCTCCTTTTATTAATGTTATAGTTCTGGCTGTTTTATGGCACACACAAGAAAAAAAAAAAACCTTCAAAGTTTTTTCCCCATCAGCAAAAAAGACCAGAAAATCATAAAGTTAGTCAAGTAAAGCAAAATATATTTCCCTAATTTCTATAGGACGTTAATAATTTCCCTCTTTATTTGTTTTATTTGCATTGAAACGAGCAAACATTTTTAGGTATCCTCTATGGGTTAGGGCTCCTTCAGACATCAGTGATGTCTCTCGTATGCAAAAAACGGCTCGAGTTTCATCTGTAATTTTTTAATCAGATTTTCATCAGTTTACAGTCAGTTTTTCAGTTTTTGGGCTCATACCCATTTGCGAGAAAAAAACGATCCAATTTCCGGACCGAAAAAATGGACGAGTGTTATACGAGTGTCATGCAAGTTTAATGCGATTTCCATGCAATTTTTCCACAGAGCATCCATAATTCATGCGTATGCAGTCCGTATGCAATGCGCTTTTACATACAGCGGCTCTCTCTATGTTAAATCTAATGTTAAAATAGCATTGTTAAAAGAACTATACACATCGCTTTAAAACAAAATAATGTTAAAACATATATATATTAGTTTTATTTTTTATACCGCTCACTAGAGATGAGCGACTTTGCCTTTTTTAGGGTCGAGTCGGGTTTCATGAAACCTAACTTTCTCAAAAGTCGGGTCGAACGAAATCGGTCGACTATAGGGAAAAGGCCGACTGAAACATGAAACCCAATGTAAGTCAATGGAGAAGCAAAGTCGGCAGGGAGTGGAGGACAGTAAACACACCTACAGTGCCCATTTCAATGTCAAAAACATCAATTCTTATTACTGAAGCTTGTCAACCTTACTTTACTTAATAATAATAGTTAAGCATTGAAAACAGGGGGTTATTAGGCTAAAGTTGTGGGGGGTTAGGGCTGGCTCCAGGTTTTCGTGTGCCTTGGGCAAAAGAGTGTCTGTGCACCCCTTTAACACATACCACAACTCATGATGCTCCGATACAGCAGAGAAATATAGGTATAGTACAATGACAAATACTTCACTGCTTACATGACATGACTGATCTATTTTAAATTGTACAATAGCTCAAAAAAAGGACAGTATATTACTCCATACAGTATTATGGCCACCACATTCTGCGCCATACAGAATAATGAGCCCCGTATATTTCTCCATACAGAATAATTGGTCACATATAATGTTCCATACAGTATATAATGAGCTCCACATAATGTTACAGTATACGATGGTCCCCATGGACGATGCTCCAGTGTGTTATGGGCCCAAATAATGCTCCACATATAATGTGCTCTATTTCTAATGCTCCAGTGTATAGTGGGCCCCTGTAAATGCTGCTCCAGTGTCTGATGTTCCCAATCTGGAATGCTCCAGTATATGATTTGCCTCATGGATGATGCTCCAGTGTCCTATGGGCCTTAATTATGCTCCATATATAATGGGCCCCATTTCTAATACGCCAGTGTATCATGTGCCCCATAGATGCTGCTCCAGTGTCTGATCTGCCCCATTTGGAATGCTCCAGTATATGATGGGCCTCATGGATGATGCTCCAGTGTCAGATGTCCCCCAATTGGAATGCTCCAGTATATGATGGGCCCCATAGATGCTGCTCCAGTGTCTGATCTGCCCCATTTAGAATGCTCCAGTATATAATGGGCCTCATGGATGATGCTCCAGTGTCAGTTGTCCCCCATTTTGAATGCTCCAGTATATGATGGGCCCCATTTATAATTAACCCAGGCATGGTATGTGAAAAGAGCTCCATGGAGTAATCTGAAGTGTGTGCTGCCGCATCCTTCACTTTTGGGGTAGGTGAAGGAAAGTGGCTGCTCATGACCAGAAGCCTGCACTTACGACTCAGTGCTTGCATTTTTTTTAAACTTCAGAAGAGGAGGCGATAGAGCTGGAGGCTGTTTCAGCAATGTAAGCCAAAAACAGTTCCTGATGCTCCGGCTTTAAAAGCAGTCTACTTACTCCCAGAAAACGGAGCCTTACAGACCTTCCAGAGCTACACCATGATGCAGGCTCAACACCTCCTGCCTTAGCTGCTATTGCGTTTTTGGCACTATCAGCAGATGCACCACCACCACCATCAATACCAGTGGTCCCCCACGCCTACGTCCGCATCCTCTTCCACCATACTTCCTCATGTTTTAGAAAATTTACCCAAAATACCAGCAGATATATGGTACTGTATCAGAAGCGTACAGCTCTATACAGTCTAGGGATAACAGTAAATCTCTGCATATATTTCATGAGTCATACACAGACGCTCACAGGCTCAGTATGGATTACCCAATAAAATAAAAAGGTGAAAAAGGGTACAGTATCACCAGATACAAGGTATATATAGTATAGTGTAAACATTCTGAATTTCCGTATACATTTCAGGAGGCAGACAAAAATGCTCTCAGGCCCAGTATGGATTACACAAGAATATGAAAATCTGTAAGTTGGTAATGTAACACAAGCGTACAGCGGTATACAGTGTTGGGAAAATTTGAAATCTCGGTATATATTTCTGGAGTCACCCTCAGACGCTCACTCAGTCTGGGTTTGACCATAATAAAAAATGTTGTAGAAAAGGTACTGGATAACAAGATAGCAAGTATATATATTATAGGGTACAATTGAAATCTCCATATACATAGTCCTGTAGTCAGTCTCAGACGCTTACTCAGTATGGATTTGACCGTAATACTAAATGTCAAACAAAGGTACTGTATAACAAGATACAAGCTGTGTCGAGTATAGGGTGAAAATTGGTATCTCTGATTCACCGTATATATAGAAGGCATAAACCAGACACGCTCACTCACTATGGATGATACCGTAATACAAAATTTGGAACAAAGGTACTGTATCAGCACATACCAGGTGTATCCAGTCTAGGGGTAATTGTAAATTTCCATCTATACTTCTGGAGTCAGACACAGACACTCACAGGCTCAGTATGTATTACACCAGAATTTAACAAGTAGAAAAAGGGAAAGGTAGTCGAAGCGTACAACAGTATACCGTGTTGTGGTACTTTTAAATCTTCGTATATATTTCAGTCTCAGTAAGCCAGTCCAGACTCTCCACTACTGGAAACTACATGGATACAAGTACAGACAGAAAGTCGAGTGTTAGCAGAAATTTGGGAGTTACTCATCGTGGGAAAACCTCCCAGTAGATGTGGCAGAGGCGATGCAGACCCTCAATTACTGTGTCTGTGGAGACAGCGAAAATGGTTCTTTGTGAAGAAAGGTTTGCTTTATCGCAGTAGCGTGGATCACATCACCGTTACTCGTCTCCATCAAACTGTGATCACAGGGAGAGATGTAGACATGGTCCTCACTGCCTATTATGATGTGTCTGGTCATTTTGGAGTGCCAAAGACAGAAGCCACAGACCGTAGGCGATTCTATTAGATTGGCATGAGAGGAGACATTGAAAAATGGTGGCAGGAATGTCACACGTCTGTGACTATCAGGTAATCATAAAGCACCACTGCATCCGCTTGTAAGTTGACGTCCATTACAAATGGTAGCCATTGATCATTTGAAGGTAGAGGCCAGCAGGACAGGGCATAGCTACATCTTAACCATCATCGATTAATACACCAAATTTCTAGTAGCTGTCCCTGTGAAGGATTTAACTGCCCAGACTACACAGCGGTGGAGCAGGGAGAGGTAAGTGTTGAAACTTGCAAGTGCTGTGGCCATGACCAAGCAGGGGGGCACACTCGTGGTCGACAGTACTGGCACAGGGCCCCTCATAGTACGCTGGGGTGTCTGACGGTGAGTGGGCCCCCCCCACTGTCAGAGACACTGTATTGTACTATGAGGGGCCCTGTGCCAGTGCTGTCGGCCATCTGTGGGCCCATCCACCTGTTTAGAGCAATGGCACTTGCCCGGGTGTGCCAGGTGTTGACCCCATCCATTAGGGGGGTGGGCAGCCCACTTAGGGAGGTTTAAAAAATGGCATATGTGTTGGCTGGACATTCAGCTGCTGCAAAGGGCGGAATTGGGCAAGTCCGAGGAACAGGAGGACAAAAGCGAGGCAGTTTTCTGGCAACCTACGGTATGTGTCATCAGGGGAAGGTAGGACAAAATCCTTTGAAACCCATGCATGGTTCATTTTAATGGAGGTTAGATCATCAACATTTTGGGTAGACAGATGGGTCCTATTTTCTGTCAGAATTGATCCAGAAGCACTGAAGACTCTTTCAGATAACACACTAGCAGCAGGGCAAGCGAGCTCCTGTAAGGCATATTGTGCCAATTCAGGCCAGGTGTCCAGTTTAGAGGCCCAATAGTCAAAGGGGAATGACTTGTGAGGGAGAACATCATAGAATCATAGAATGGTAGAGTTGGAAGGGACCTCCTGGGCCATCTGGTCCAACCCCCTGCTCAAAGCAGGATTCGCTAAATCATCCCAGTTAGATGTCTGTCCAGCCTCTGTTTGAAGACTTCCATTGAAGGGGAACTCACCACTTCTCGTGGCAGCCTGTTCCACTCATTGATCACTCTAACTGTCAAAAAGTTTTTTCTAATATCTAATCTGTGTCTCCTCCCATTCAGCTTCATCCCATTGCTTCTAGTGTTTCCTTGTGCAAATGAGAATAAAGTTGATCCTTCTACAATGTGACAGCCCTTTAGATATTTGTAGACAGCTATTAAGTCTCCTCTCAGTCTTCTCTTTTGCAAACTAAACATTCCCAAATCCTGCAACCTTTCCTCATAAGACAGGGTTTGCAGACCGGTCACCATTCTGGTCGCTCTTTTCTGAACTTGCTCCAGTTTGTTGATGTCTTTTTTAAAATGTGGTGCCCAAAATTGGACACAATATTCCAGATGAGGTCTGACCAAAGAGGAGTAGAGGGAAATAATTACTTCACGTGATCTAGACTGTATGCTTCTGTTAATACATCCTAGAATTGCATTTGCCTTTTTTGCTGCTGCATCACACTGTTGACTCATATTCAGTCTGTGATCTATTAGTATACCCAAGTCTTTTTCACATGTGCTGTCACTTAGCCCTATTCCTCCCATTCTATATATGCTTTTTTCATTTTTATTGCCCAGATGTAGTACTTTGCATTTCTCCATGTTAAAAACCATTCTGTTAGTTGCTGCCCACTTCTCCAGTTTATTTAAATCTTTATGAATCCTCTCTCTCTCTTCTCTAGTATTAGCTATCCCTCCTAGCTTTGTGTCATCAGCAAATTTAAACAGTTTACCCTCAATTCCTTCATCTAAATCGTTGATAAAGATGTTGAACAATACAGGGCCCAGGACAGAGCCCTGTGGTACCCCACTTGAGACATTCTTCCAACTGGATGTGCAGCCATTTACGACCACTCTTTGGGTCCGATCACTAAGCCAGTTATGAATCCACCTAACAGTTGCCTTGTCCATTCCATACTTAGTCATTTTTTCAATAAGGATTGTATGAGAGACTTTGTCAAATGCTTTGCTGAAGTCAAGATATACTATATCTACAGCATTTCCTTGATCCACCCAATCAGTAATACCGTCATAGAAGGAAATTAAATTAGTCTGACATGACTTATTAGTTACAAACCCATGCTGACTCTGTTTAATCACTTCATTCTTATCCAGGTATTGACATACATGTTGTTTAATAATTTGTTCGAAGATCTTTCCTGGTATAGAAGTCAGACTCACCGGCCTATAGTTGCCTGGGTCCACCTTCTTCCCCTTTTTGAAGATAGGAACAACATTTGCTCTTCTCCAGTCTTCTGGCACTTCTCCTGTTCTCCAAGAATTTTCAAAGATTATGGAGAGGGGTTCAAAAATTTCTTCTGCTATCTCCTTCAGTACTCTGGGGTGTAATTCATCTGGACCTGGAGACTTGAATTCATTTAGGTTAGCTAAGTGTTTCCTCACTATCTTTCTGTTTATAGATATCCTGGATTCTTGTATTCCTTTCTGAGAGAAAACAGATGCAAAATAGGAATTTAAAAGTTCAGCCTTCTCAACATCCTGTCTTACCATTTCATCATTTTCATCCTGTAAAAATCCTATAGCATCTTTGACTTTTCTTTTACTTTTGACATATCCCCAAAATCCTTTATTATTGCTTTTGACATCTCTTGCAAGCCTCAATTCATTTTCAGCTTTAGCTAATCTGATTTGTGCCCTGCAGGTTCTGCAGACAGCATTATATTCTTCTTTAGATATGCCTCCCTCTTTCCATTTTATAAACATTTTTTTCTTCCTTTTTAGCATGTGCTTAAGTTCTGTGTTCATCCATCCTGGTTTCATTAAATGCTTCCTATTCTTCCCTCTTTTCGGAATTGTTAACAACTGTGCTTTGAGAATTTCATTTTTCAAGATTTCCCATCCTTCCTGGACATTTTTGTCTTTAAGGATATCCAGCCATTGGATCCCTCCAATTCTCTTTCTGAATCCCTTAAAATCTGCCTTTCTGAAATCTAACCTTGACGTCTGAGTCTTCACAGGTCTTCCGCCTCTAGTTATCCAAAATTCTAAAATAGCATGGTCGCTACCTCCTAGGGTCCCAGCCACTTTTACCTCCTCAACCATTTCATCCCTGTTTATAAGGATTAGATCCAAGGTAGCAGTTCCCCTTGTTTTCTCCTTTACCTTTTGGAAGATAAAGTTGTCAGCAAGAGAGGATAAGAATTTCCTTGACCTGTTAGTTTTGCCTGAGAGAGATTCCCAACAAATGTCTGGATAGTTGAAATCTCCCATGACAACTATGTCATATTTTTTGGAGAACTTGGCCATTTGATGCATAAAGAGTTCATCCATATCTTCAGCTTGCACAGGCGGCCTGTAGTAAATGCCTACAATGGTGTCCTTTCCATTGTTCTGTCCTTGTATTCTTACCCAAACAGTTTCCACAGAACTCCCAGTCTCTGAAGCTTCAATCTCTGTGCAGATATACGCATTTCTAACATACAATGCGACACCCCCTCCTCGTTTATCAAGTCTGTTTCTTGCAAATAAGTTGTATCCTTCTAGTCTTGTATTCCAATCATGTGTATTGTCCCACCAAGTTTCAGTGATTCCAATGACATCATATTTCTTTTCCTGTGTTAGTAGTTCCAATTCTCCTTGTTTGTTGCCCATGCTTTGTGCATTAGTATAGAAACATTTTAGTTTGTGATTGGTTTATCTTTCTCCAATATTTTTATTAATTAGATTCTTTCGTCTTTGTTCTTCCTTTCCACTTCTAATAGCAGAGTTCTCAATAGCATTTGTCAGGTGTATGGCTTTTTCTGGTCTTTTGCTTCCCTTCCCATGTTGTTCTAGTTTAAAGCTCTCCTTACAAGTGTAGCAAGGCGACTTCCAAATACCTGCTTTCCAGTCTTCGTAAGGTGCACCCCATCTCTAGCAAGTAGTCCATCGTATAAGTAGTTCACTCCGTGATCCAGAAATCCAAATCGTTGCTGACGGCACCATCGACGTAGCCAGTTGTTCACCTGCAGAATCTTATTCCACCTCCTTGTTCCATGGCCATCCACTGGGAGGATGGAAGAAAAGACCACCTGCGCTCCCAGTTCTTTCACTTTCTTGCCTTTCATATGGGAGGAGAAAGTAGTGGTAACCATAGTTGACAACTGCTGTCTCCTGTCACTTTTAATCGATGCAGTATTAGCTGTCGTGTGAGCAGTACTTGAGAAATCATTCCACAACATGGTCATTAAGCCCTTGTCTCCAACGCCACTTTGGCTGTGTGCACCACGAACACCTCTTCCATTGTGCCCACTACGGCTCATGGGAGAATCAGCACCGCTGCTGTGCGCTGGGAAAGCCTCAAATAACCTGTTTACCAGAGTTGCTTGTTTGTTAGCCAATATTATCTCTAGGTTCTCTTGTGGCATGATGTTGTGTAATTTGCCTTTGTAGCGTGGATCGAGGATACTGGCCAGCCAGTAGTCGACATCTCTCATCATTTTGGCAATGCGGGGGTCCCTTTTTAGGATCCGCAAGGCATAATCACACATGTGGGCCAATGTTCCAGGTGTCAATGATGCACTGGCAGTGGTGGGTAGAGGAGCACTTTCTGGCAAATCACATCCCTACAGTCACGCACAAACACTGTACCTGACCTTGGAACGCCAACATTTTCTCTAGCCCCCTGAGAAGCATCCTCCTGCCCAAAATAATCATCCCCCTCATCCTCATCCTCTTCTTCCTCCACCTCGTCCAGGACAGTTCCCTGACCAGACAATGGCTGACTGTCATCAAGGCTTCCTTCCTCCTCCTCCTCCTCCGCTGCAGACGCCTGATCCTTAATGTGCGTCAAACTTTGCATGAGCAGACGCATAAGTGGTGCTTATGATGGTGTCATCTGCTCTTACCAGCCGTGTGTATTCCTCAAAACACTGAAGGGCTTTACAGAGGTCTTTCAGCTTTGACCACTGCACATCTGACAATTCCATGTCTTCCCTCAAGCTACCTGCCCGTGTATCCTCCCACAAATGCATTACAGCCTGCCTCTGTTCGCACAGCCTCTCAACGATGTGCAGGGTGGAGTTCCACCTTGTTGCAATGTCTATGATTAGGCGGTGCTTGGGGAGGTGGAGCAATCGCTGCAGATTCTGCATACGAGTGGAGTGGACGTTTGAGCGACGGATGTGCGAGCACAGTCTTCGCACCTTATGGAGCAGGGATGTTAACTCTGGATAATTATTAAGGAAGCACTGCACCACCAGGTTCAAAGTGTGAACCAGGCAAGGTATGTGTGTGAGTTTTGCACGGGCTATGGCTGCCACAAAATTACGGCCGTTATCACTGACTACCTTGCCTGCCTCAAGATGTAGACTGCCCAGCCGTGACTCTGTCGCTGCAAGTAGTCGGCCAGTACCTCGGTGGTGTGTCTGTTGTAGCCCAAACACATCATCTTTAACACAGCCTGCTGACACTTACCACTAGCTGTTCGATAGTGGGACACCTCGTGTGCAACACTGCCAATTGCGGATGGAGTGCTCGTGCAACTGCGCTCTGTGGATGAGCTTTCGCTGATAGAGGAGGAGCGAAAGCCTACAGCCAACTGTTTCCTACACCGTGGGCTAGGCAGCACTGTTCCACCGCCACTGTCCCCAGTGGAGCCTGCATCCACCACATTAACCCAGTGCGCAGTGATGGACACGTAATGGCTCTGGCCATGCCTACTGGTCCATGCATCTGTTGTGAGGTGAACCTTTCCACTCACTGACTGTTTTAGTGCATGGACAATGCGGTCTTTCACATGCCGGTGGAGGGCAGGGATGGCTTTTCGAGAAAGAAGTGCTGACTGGGTAGGTCATAGCATGGGACAGCGTAGGCCATGAGGTCGCGGAAAGCTTCGCTTTCAACCAAACGGTAGGGCATCATATCTAATGAGATTAGTTTGGCAATGTAGGCGTTCAAACAACGTGTACTCGGATGAGAGGATGAGTACTTTCTTGTCCTACTCAGAGTGTCTGGTAGGGTGAGCTGGACTGGAGAGCTGCATAGGGGGGAAGTAGCGGTGGACAGGACGGAGTGAGAGGGGGTTGGTGATGGTATTGGTGTTGATGGCCTACATTCAGTGTGGTGTTGCAAAACCATTGTGATTTCCTGAGTGCTTTGGCCTTGCGACGACACCTCCACATTTACTGCTGGTGGTGTGCTTAACGGTGGCGGTGGTCTTACAGTAGGGGAAGCGATGGAGCTTTGCTGGCTACCTTCAGTCGGAGCAGGTGCACACATGCTACCTGAGGTTTTGTAGTCCATCCACGCTTGCAAATACATGTTGATTAAATGTCTAAGCATGCAACGGGTATTCAAATTTTTGAGTTGTTTACCTTGGCTAAAGGTCCTTCCGCACTTCTTACAGGTAACCTTTGCCTCATCAGTAGGATTTTGGATAAAGAAGTGCCACACTGCACTCTTCCTACTATGGTATGCATTTTCTGGCCTTGCATGCTGTGCTAAGTTGACCGTCTGGCCAAGCTGTCATGCAACTCTTTGAGTTTTTGTTCCACATTTTTGGACAACTACGGGCCTTGCAGATAACCGCTGCTGCGACGTCAATGCCTGCTGCGGATCCTTCTCCTTATCTGAACTATTGCCAGCGCCACCTCCTCCCCCAATGGATGCCAATCTGGGTCCAGAACTGGGTCATCCATCACCTCCTCTTCAAAGTCATCTGTACCTTCCTCTTTACCTTCCTCTATGTCACCATGTAAGGTGGTATAGAATGCGGGAAGGGCACCTGAGTTTGATCAGGGTCAGATTCTGGCTCAATAGACTGCGAAGGCAATGTAGTGCTCTGGGTCGACGTACCAGCAGAATCATCTAGCAGTGGCTGTGCATCATTGCTCTCCATGTCAGATTCATCTTGGACTGGGGAATTCACGATTTGACTGAATAACCCAGGCATGGTATGTGAAAAGAGCTCCATAGAGTAATCTGAAGTGTGGGCTGCCACATCCTTAACTTAACTGGTGTGGGTGAAGGACACAAGGAAAGGTGTTTTTCCTGACCAGAACCCTGCACTGACGACTATGTGCTTGCAGGTTTCGAATGTTCAGAAGAGGAGGCAATAGAGCTGGTGGCTGTTTTGGCAATGTACGCCAAAACCTGTTCCTGATGCTCCGGCTTTAAAAACGGTTTTCCTACTCCAAGAATAGGCAACCTTACAGGCCTTCTTGGGCCAGACAATTACTCAGGCTCAACACCTCCTGCCTTAGCTGCTATTGTGCTTGTGCCAGAACCAGCCGATGCACCACCACCATCAGTACCAGCTGTGCCCCCTGCCCACGTCCGCAGAATCTTTCACCATACTTCCTCATGTTTGGGAAAATGTACCAAAAATACCAGCAGAGAGATGGTACTGTATGAGGAGCGTCCAGCTGTGTAAGGTGTATTAAAAAAATTAAATCTATGTATATATATTTTGTTAGTCACAGACGCTACCACAGTATGTATTGGACCGTAATCCAACAAGCAGATATACAGAACTGTATCAGAAGTGTACAACTGTATATGTTTTTTGTGTAACTAACAATCTCCGTATATGTATTTACGGAGTGTCACACACACACGCTGACTCTCTATAGATGTGACTGTAATGTGAACGGCAGATATACAATACTGTTTGAGAATCGGACAGCTCTATACGGTGTGTGTATGGAAAATTGTCAAGCTCCGTCTATTTGTATAGGGACTGTCTCTGTCTCTGTCTAGTTTTGAAACGTAATCAAACAGCAAATATACGAAACTGTTTGAAAAGCGGACAGCACTCTAAGGTGTAGGTCTGGAAAAATGGAAAAGCTCCTCGGCTTTTTTTTTCCAGAGTCACAAACAGATAGCTTCTATTTGTCCGTGATACAAGGTGGTACATGGTAGTGTGTGAGGAGCGTTCACCGCTATACGGTGTGTGATAAAATGAAAGCTCAGTAACTCACCAGGACAAAATAATAAAATTTGGAGTGCTTTGAAAAAAGCAGTTTGAACAGCATTGTGCACACAGCAATGCAGCTAGCAGGTAGCCTTAAAAGGCAGGCTAATCACCACCAGTGCTGCTGCACAAAAACAAAAATCCTCCCCTTTCACTGCACACTAACTGTACATTGAAAAGCGCTATCAGCAGAAGCAGTTTTTTTTCTTCTTCCCTGCCTAACGCTCTCGTTACACACTGCGATAGCAATATCGCTGTAAAGTCACCGATTTTGTGACATTGCAGCGATATTGCTGCATGTGATACTTACCTCCGACCGGCTCCACCGCTGGTTATCGCTGATCGCGCGAGAAGCTCCTGGATCATTCCTCGTCGGTCACTTCCTGCGGCGCTTCCTGCTGTGATGACGTCAGGATCGCCTCGTCTGACAGGTAAATAGCGACCCCCGACCCCTGCGATGTCGCTGGTGAGATCTGCCTGTGTGGCAGCTCACTAGCGATGCACCAGCGATCCTGACTGCGTCATATCACGCTATGGTTGGGTTTCGATCGGCGAAACCCGACTTTAGCTAAAGTCGGTGTTTTTTGAATTTGACCGACCCGTTTCGCTCAACTCTAGCGCTAACATATTCCGCAGCAGTTTGCACACATTATCATCACTGTCCCTGATGGGGCTCACAATCTAAATTCCCTCCCACATTCCTCCTGGTCTTTGGAATGTGGGAGGAAACCAGAGTACCCGGAGGAAACCCACTCAAACACGGGGAGAACATACAAACTCCTTGCAGATGTTGTCCTTGGTGGGATTTGAACCCAGGACTCCAGCGCTGCAAGGCTGCAGTGCTATCCACTGAGCCACCGTGCTGCCCATGTAATGTAAAGACATGGCTGTAATGCTGAATACATTGATACCTTCGGTGGAGAAATCCGCTTTATGGTTCTTAGGGTTCTTTTGAGCCCAGATGTCAATCTGCACATATGCCGCTTCAGGTATACATGCCAACAATATGGAGCAGATTTCTCAAAAAAAGGTATCGATGTAATCAGTATTACAGCACCATTATGACCATGTCTTTATTTTACATTGCTAAAATCGTGCTGACAGGTTCTCTAATCTATCGTACACACTTGTTTCACTTCATTATTTCACAAGTCCAGCAGTTTGTTTTCCAACATTAAGTAGGAAATAAAATGCACCATTGTATTTAAAAGGTTCGAGACATGATCAGAAAGCCAGGTACTGATTCTGAAAATAAAGTGTTTTTGTAATAGTTTCAGATAAAGGCTAAATATTGATGTAAACGGTCCCACAGAATGGCATCTTTAAAAAGGATCGTTTTGTACTCATCACTAGTGTTGAGCATTCCGATGCCGCAAGTACCGGGTATCGGCCGATATTCTCTGTATCGGAATTCCGATACTTAGTTCCGATACTTTTTTCATATCGAATACCGGAATCGGAAGTTCCCATAATGCTAGGAGCCCGCTCGATTTGATTCAGCCAGTGGGGATCCTCAGAAGTGTGGGCACATCCTGTTAGGCATGTATGCATGTTAACTACTGGCATGGCTGTGATTGGCTGCTGAAATGATGTCATGATGCACAATAAAAACCGCAGCAGCCGCCATTTCGGGTTCACTCTGCTGTGAATTCAGTTAGGGGCAGGCTGTTGTTGAAGACTGTGAGGGACAGTTAGAAATAGCGATAATCAAACATATTTATTGCTCTACCCAGGCTACATAATCCACCACTGTAGCATTTTTGTAGCCCAGCAGCGCTGTTTTAATAGCTGTCTGCAAGGGCTGTGTGAGTGCAGACCCACGCTGTGTAGTGTGTCCTGCAGGCACGTCTGCTTGTAGGCCGCCCAGCGTGTGTCTCTGCCTCATACACATTTTTCTTTTATTGCTGTTTTTTTTTCCTCCTGTATAGTGTGCTTCCATACGTATCCATATACGTTGGTTGCAAACACTAAAGGAGTGGACAGCGGAGCCTTTCAGCAGCCTTTCAGTGCTATAGCCCATTTCTCTGCACTGTTTTTGGCTGTCTGATAGGTCTCTCTGTGTGTGAGTGCAGCTCACATTGCAGTGTGTTCTACAGCCACCGCTGGTTCTAGTCCGCTCAGCGTGCGTCACTGCCTCATACATAGTCCTTTTTTTGCAGCTAATTTGTCCAGATTTTTGCTCTTATATTAGTGTGCTTCCATCCGCATCCATTGTCATTAGTTGGTTGCAAACACTATATAGGATTAGATAGAGGAGCCTTTTTGCTGGCTTGTGCCCTTCAGGGCCAGCCAGACTAGTATCACCCTATTTTTTGGAGCCTCATCAATTGCATTGTAGGTTAGCTTCCTGCATTGTAATCGCTCCAAAAAGTTTGTGATACTATAGCTTTCAAACTTTGGTCACATCCTTTTATTTCCCCCCCCCAAAAAAAAAGGAAATAAAGTTCACCAAACACTCCACTTTAGAGTTGTGTAGGCCACATTAGATCATATTAAAGTGTAGTACACACACTCTTAGCCAAATTAGTGTTTCTTATACTGGTTAGCAGGTGTTCAGGAATAAGAACACTAAGCCACCCCTTTTTTACTTTTCTGCCTATTTTTATCAGTCTACCAAGATGAAGAAGGCAGGGAGTAAGGCACATGGTCGTGGCCATGGAGTTTCAGCAGGGAGAGGACGGGGGGATTCAGCAGGGAGAGGACGTGGGGATTCGGTGTCTGCTGCGGCCACCAGTGACCCGGCATCCCCCACTTTTACCAGGCAACAGTCCTTCATGCGCAGCTTTGTAGGACCTCGCCGTACCCCACTGCTGCGTGACGAACAAATTGAAGCCGTTGTCGGATGGATGGCAGCTAACGCATCCACTTCAATGACTTCTGCATCCTCCCAGGGCCAGAGCACTGAAGAGCAACCATCTGTCTCTTCACCACCTGCCAAATTGCCCAGGCAGTCTGAGAGCCCTGGACAGGAGCCATCTCAATCTTTACTTCTGTTCTCAGAACCTGTTGGCTTGGAAAGAGGTGGCCAGCCAAGCAGCATTCTAGAGCGTGAAGAAGAGGGAGTATGCAGTGATGCACAACTGCTTTGTCCCTCTGAATCTGAAGAGGCGGGTGGGCCAGTGCCTATTGTCAGCACACCTCAGTGCTCATCTGATGATGATGAGACTCAGTTGCCAATTTCTGGTGCGTACGGTGCTGGCGAGACAACCCAGGACCAGTCGGTGCTTGAAGAGGGGAGTGGAGATGATGAGGTCCTTGACCCATCATGGCGTCAGCCACAGGAAGGTGGTGGGAGCAGCTCTGAGGAAGAGATTCCCCGAACGGCCAAAAGAGGAGGGAGAGGGCGGGGGCAGACTTGGTTGCCTGTAGCCTCCACTTTGGCACCCGTGAGGAGCAATCCTCTTCCAAAACACAAAACGGGCGCTCCCAGGACTTGCAGTGCGTGGTCTTTTTTTGACACAGTTGCAGATGACATTTGCTTTGTCAAATGCAAGCTGTGTCATCAGAAAGTTAAACGAGGGGAAAATGTGAGCAACCTCAATACCACAAATATGTGGAAACATGTGCGTACCAAGCATGAGGTGGAGTTACACAGACACACTGAAGATGTAGGCCAACCTTCAGCAGCACCTACCACCTCTTCAGCTCGTGTTGGGGCCTCTTCCTGCAGCTCACACACAGCTGGTTCGGCTTCCTCACTGGAACGCCATGGAAGAACCACTGCCACTGTTGTCCAGAGACCCAGTGAAATTCCACCCACTGAACCACGTTCTCAGTCATCAGCACACTCCCAGGCCACTCACCAGCAATCGGTAGCACAGGCATGGGAGAAAAAGCGGCCATACTCGGCAAACCATCCCTGAGCACTGGCTCTGAATGCTGGCATTGCCAAACTACTGGCCCTTGAGATGCTGTCATTCAGGCTGGTGGAGACTGACACCTTCCGGAACTTGATGTCATTGGCAGTTCCACAATACAATGTGCCCAGCCGCTTTTATTTCAGCAGGCAAGCCATCCCTGCCCTACAAAAGCATGTGGAGGGAAAAATTAAAAATATGCTACTAAACGCCGTCAGTAGCAAGGTCCACCTGACCACCAATGCGTGGACCAGTAGCCACGGACAGGGACAATACCTTTCCCTCACTGCCCATTGGGTCAATGTTGTGAAGCCGGGTACAGATCTGGAGAGTGGCTCTGTACGTATTCTGCCAACTCCAAGGAATGCAGTCTGTACATATTGAGTCCTCCTCCTACTCTAGTTCCTCCGAATCAGCACTGCATGATCCTGTTAGGCCAGATATGAGCACAGGTGTGGCCGAACGTCAACAGGCCGTCCTTAAATTAATTTCTTTGGGGAATCGGAGCCACACAGCACAGGAGCTCTGGAATGCCATCAAGCAGGAGAGCGATGTGTGGTTTGTGCCAGCGAATCTCCAGCCAGGTTTGGTAGTGAGTGACAATGGCCGAAATCTAGTGGCAGCTCTGGGCCTAGGCAACCTCACTCACATACCATGTCTGGCACACGTGCTCAATTTGGTCATGCAGAGCTTTCTGAGGGACTATCCGGATCTTGATGCACTGCTGCACAAGGTTCGCCTAAAGTGTGCTCACTTGCGGCGTTCCAGCATGGCAAGATCGCGCATTGCATCTCTGCAACGCCGATTACGCCTGCCAGAACATCGCATCATATGTGACTTCTCCACCAGGTGGAATTCAACGTTACATATGTTGGAGCGGTTGTGTGAGCAGCAGGCAGCAGTAATGGAGTACCAGCTGCATCAGGCGCAAACAAGTCGCACTGTGCGTCGGACACACTTCACCACCACTGAGTGGGCCACTATGAGGGACATCTGCCAAGTTTTGCGTGCCTTCGATGACTCCACGCGGATGGCCAGTGCAGATGATGCACTAGTCAGCATGAATGTCCCCCTTATCTGTCTGCTTCAAAAAACCTTACAAGCACTAAGTGAGGAGGTTTTTGAAGAGGTCGAGGATGAGGAGTCAGAAATGCCATCTGCCTCTGGCAAGTCTGCGCAACGTGCTTCCACACAAAGGCCCAGGCAGGGGACACTTAGTGAGGAGGATGACGAGGAGTCAATGGAGGAGGAGGAACACATCTCTCCAGAGGAGGGAGGTACACAAGGCTCTAGTAGTCAGTGTGTACAGCGAGGGTGGGGTGATGCTGAGCAGGCTGAGATGCTGCCTCAAGCTGGGGACAGCGTTTCCGGTCCAGTTGGCAGTCTGCAGCACATGGTTGATTTCATGCTGCAGTGCTTGTTAAATGACCGCTGCATCGCCAACATTCTCCACACGGCTGATTATTGGGTGTACACCCTCCTAGATCCTCGCTACCGGGACAACTTACAAAGCCTCATACCACAGTTGAACCGGGAGCGTAAAATGTGGGATTACCAAGAAACACTTGTGCAGGCCATCATGTTCTCCATTCCCCCCGCAAGTGTTGCTGGTAGTGCTTTTCAAAGCAGCCATGTGGGTAGAGGCAGTGGAGGAAGCTCTGCACAAAGAGGTAGCAGAGGCAGTGCCGCAGGACAAGGCAAGGCCAGTATGGCCCAAATGTGGAAAAGTTTTGTGGGACCGCCACAAACGGCTACACCATCACAGACGGCTCCAGTCAGCAGGAGGCAACGTTTCCGTCAGATGGTGACAGACTACTTGTCTTGCCCTGTTAGTGTACTCCCAGACGGCTCTTCCCCGTTCAAGTATTGGGTCTCTAAGCTGGATACATGGCCAGAGCTTAGCCAGTATGCATTGGAGGTGCTGGCTTGCCCTGCTGCCAGTGTATTATCGGAACGTGTCTTTAGTGCTGCAGGTGGTGTGGTAACAGACTGTCGCACGCGACTATCCGCCGATAATGTTGACCGGCTTACTTTTCTGAAAATGAACAAGGCCTGGATCTCACCTGAATTTGCCAGTCCTCTTCCAGAATAAACAATTGGCTGGCAACAGGATCCTGGTCTCCTGCTGTGTTCATGTTTCTATGACCTGAACTTTATTTCCTGGACTACAGCAATGCCCATTGTTGCTCAGAAGTGCTGTCCACACAGACAAAACACTCGCTCATGTGTAAGTGGGGTTCGGTAACGTCAGCTGATCCCCTGCTGTGTGTACGGCAAACTCTCCTGCTGCCTACAACTTCTGACTACCTCTGATTTAATATGTTCTCTGATTTGCCCTCTGTCTCCACTCTGTTTTGAGTATTTCCTCCGGCCTACAACACCGCCTGTTTCTGCTCTCAAGTGCCGTCTGCACAATCAACACTTGTTCCTGTGTTACCTGGGTCCTGTAACATCTGCTCATCTCCAGAGGTGAGTCCGGCAATGTTTCCTGCTTTGACTACATTCCCACTACTTGTAGTAGAAAAGTGGACAGAGCAGGAGACATTGCCTGACTCACCTCTAGGGAGAAGCTGCTGTTACAGAACCCCAGTAACACAGGAACAAGTGTGGGTTGTGCAGACGGCATTTCAGAGCAGCAACTGGCGTGGTTGGAAGCCAGAGGAAATACTCGAAAAAGAGTGAAGACAGAGGCCTAATTGGAGTACGTTGACAGTTAGTAGTAGTCTAGAAACAATAGAAAACGCCACCAAGCAGGCCTCAGCCTACTACCTGATTTTCCCTGGGCTCCGACACCGCCAGTTGGTGCTCAGAAGTGCTGTCCACACAGACAAAACACTCGCTCATGTGTAAGTGGGGTTCGGTAACGTCAGCTGATCCCCTGCTGTGTGTATGGCAAAGTGTCCTGCTCCCTCCACAGTCAAACAACCTCAGATTTACACCTGGCTCCAAGAAGGCCTCGGCCTACTACCTGATTTTCCCTGGGCTCCGACACCACCAGTTGGTGCTCAGAAGTGCTGTACGCACAGACAAAACACTCGCTCATGTGTAAGTGGGGTTCGGTAACGTCAGCTGATCCCCTGCTGTGTGTACGGCAAACTCTCCTGCTGCCTACAACTTCTGACTACCTCTGATTTAATATGTTCTCTGATTTGCCCTCTGTCTCCACTCTGTTTTGAGTATTTCCTCCGGCCTACAACACCACCTGTTTCTGCTCTCAAGTGCCGTCTGCACAATCAACACTTGTTCCTGTGTTACCTGGGTCCTGTAACATCTGCTCATCTCCACAGGTGAGTCCGGCAATGTCTCCTGCTTTGTCTACATTACCCCCAACACTTGTAGTGGAAAAGTGGACAGAGCAGCAGACATTGCCTGACTCACCTCTAGGGAGAAGCTGCTGTTACAGAACCCCAGTAACACAGGAACAAGTGTGGGTTGTGCAGATGGCATTTCAGAGCATCAACTGGCGTGGTTGGAAGCCAGAGGAAATACTCGAAACAGAGTGAAGACAGAGGCCTAATTGGAGTACGTTGACAGTTAGTAGCAGTCTAGAAACAATCGAAAACTGCCACCAAGTAGGCCTCAGCCTACTTCCTGTTTTTCCCTGGGCTCCGACACCGCCAGTTGGTGTTCAGAAGTGTGGTACGCACAGACAAAACACTCGTTCATGTGTAAGTGGGGTTCGGTAACGTCAGCTGATCCCCTGCTGTGTGTATGGCAAAGTGTCCTGCTCCCTCCACAGTCAAACAACCTCAGATTTACACCTGGCTCCAAGTAGGCCTCGGCCTACTACCTGATTTTCCCTGGGCTCCGACACCACCAGTTGGTGCTCAGAAGTGCTGTACGCACAGACAAAACACTCGCTCATGTGAAAGTGGGGTTCGGTAACGTCAGCTGATCCCCTGCTGTGTGTACGGCAAACTGTCCTGCTGCCTCCAAATTCAAACAACGTCTTATCTTAAACTGCCTCCAAGTAGGCCTCAGCCTACAAAATGACTATCCCTGGGCTCCAACATCATCAGTTGTTGCTCGGAAGTGCTGTCCACACAGAAAAAAACACTCATTCATGTGAAAGTGGGGGTCAGTAACGTCAGCTGATCCCCTGCTGTGTGGAGGGCAAACTGCTGCTGCCTCCAAATTGTAACTACTTCAGATTTAAACATTATCTGATTTGGCCTCTGTCTCCACTCTGTACCTAGCATTTCCCCTGACCTCCAACACCGCTAGTTCCTGCTCACAGTTGCAGTCCACGCATTCCACACTTGTTCCTGGTGTTCTGTTACGTGAGCAGATCCCCCAATGTGTGTCCGGCATTGTCTCCTGCGCTGTCCACCTTCCCACTGCAAGTGGTGGGAATGTGGACAGAGCAGGAGACAGTGGCAGACACACATCAGGGGATCTGCTGGCATTACAGAACCCCAGTAACACAGGAACACGTGTGGATTGGGCAGACGGCTGCTGTACGCATAAACTGGCGGTGTTGGTGGTCACGTGAAATCCTGGAAACAGAGTGGAGACAGAAGCCTAATTGGAGCATGTTGACAGTCTGTTGTAGCCTACAAACAATCTAAAACTGCCACCAAGTAGGCCTCGGCCTACACCATGATTGTCCCTGGGCTCCAACAACGCCAGCTGGTGCTCGGAAGTGCTGTCCACACAGAAAAAAACATTCATGTGAAAGTGGGGTTCGGTAACGTCAGCTGATCCCCTGCTGTGTGGAGGGCAAAGTGTCCTGCTCCCTCCAAAGTCAAAATACCTCCGATTTACACCTGGCTCCTAGTAGGCCTCGGCCCGCACCATGATTGTCCCTGGGCTCCAACAACGCCAGTTGGTGCTCGGAAGTGCTGTCCACACAGAAAAAAACACTCGTTCATGTGAAAGTGGGGTTTGGTAACGTCAGCTGATCCCCTGCTGTGTGGAGGGCAAACTGTTGCTGCCTCCAAATTGTAACTACTTCAGATTTAAACATTCTCTGATTTGGCCTCTGTCTCCACTCTGTCTCTAGTATTTCCCCTGACCTCCAACACCGCCAGTTCCTGCTCACAGTTGCCGTCCACGCATTCCACACTTGTTCCTGTGTTCCTGGTGTTCTGTTACGTGAGCAGATCCCCCAATGTGTGTCCGGCACTGTCTCCTGTGCTGTCCACCTTCCCACTGCAAGCGGTGGGAATGTGGACAGAGCAGGAGACAGTGGCAGACACACATCAGGGGATCTGCTGACATTACAGAATCCCAGTAACACAGGAACACGTGTGGATTGGACAGACGGCTACTGTACGCATAAACTGGCGGTGTTGGTGGTCACGTGAAATCCTGGAAGCAGAGTGGAGACAGATGCCTAATTGGAGCACGTTGACAGTCTGTTGTAGCCTACAAACAATCTAAAACTGCCACCAAGTAGGCCTCGGCCTTCACCATGATTGTCCCTGGGTTCCAACAATGCCAGTTGGTTCTCGGCAGTGTCTTTGGCACGGGTACTCCCTGTTGCCCAGCCAGGTTCCAGCACGCCATCTGTTTCCGGGTAGTGTCAAGGTCACTATGCCAACTATCCGTTGTCCTGTCGTCTTGCGGCCGGGTTAGCCGACTCTATGGTGCCTGCAGTTTAGGTGACTCCTATGTGGGCTGCGGGAACTGGCACTGAAGGCTGGATCAGTAGTGCCAATGGGACATGGACCCCCTGTAGGACTGTGGGTTTCGGTAACTGCGGCCGGCTTGCGGCCTGGCTACTTTGCTTTGGATGGGTACCTTCTGCTTCCCACCCGGGTTCCAGCACTGTCAGCTGGTTCTCGCCAGAGCCTTTGGCCTAGGTGCCTCCATCTCGGTATCCGAAGGTCCAGCACCGTCAGCTGGTCCTTGGTAGTGCTTTCTAGCACAGGTACCTTCTGCTTAGTAACTGTGGTCCAGCACCGGCAGTTGGTCCTGGGTAGTGCCATTGGCTCTTGTTCCTTCTGCTACCCATCCGGGTTCCAGCACTGTCAGCTGGTTCTCGCCAGAGCCTTTGGCCTAGGTGCCTCCATCTCGGTATCCGAGGTCCAGCACCGTCAGCTGGTCCTTGGTAGTGCTTTTTAGCACAGGTACCTTCTGCTTAGTAACCGTGGTCCAGCACCGGCAGTTGGTCCTGGGTAGTGCCATTGGCTCTTGTTCCTTCTGCTACCCATCCGAGTTCCAGCACTGTCAGCTGGTTCACGCCAGAGCCTTTGGCCTAGGTGCCTCCATCTCGGTATCCGAGGTCCTTGGTAGTGCTTTTTAGCACAGGTACCTTCTGCTTAGTAACCGTGGTCCAGCACCGTCAGTTGGTCCTCGGTAGTGCCATTGGCTCTTGTTCCTTCTGCTACCCATCCGGGTTCCAGCACTGTCAGCTGGTTCTCGCCAGAGCCTTTGGCCTAGGTGCCTCCATCTCGGTATCCGAGGTCCAGCACCGTCAGCTGGTCCTTGGTAGTGCTTTTTAGCACAGGTACCTTCTGCTTAGTAACCGTGGTCCAGCACCGTCAGTTGGTCCTCGGTAGTGCCATTGGCTCTTGTTCCTTCTGCTACCCCTCCGGGTTCCAGCACTGTCAGCTGGTTCTCGCCAAAGCCTTTGGTGTTATGAATGAGTCACCGTAGGAGGCAAAAACAGAAATGCTATCTAAGTCCAGAATACCAGAGAAGTCGGCAGCTATCGGATTGCAGACCCCTGAACCTATCAACACAACTAGCAGTAGCCGTGGGGGGTTCCTACGATGCCCTAGACCCCTCGATCACAGCCGGAGGACTATATAGCCTAAAGACAGAAAGCGAAATCTAAACTGCCCCAGAGCAGACCCCAAAGCAAAAGGCAGCCCCCACATATAATGACGGTGAAGCAAGAAGAAAGAACACTAACACAGACAGAAAGATAGACTGAGCAAAGACGGGGCCCAAGCTAACTAGATAGGAAAGGACAGGAAGGCTGCTGTCTGCAATCCGTGAAAAACCCTAAGAAAATAAGAGCCAACAGACTGACAGTGAAAAAGGCCCTGAAGATGCTAGGCTTCAAAAAGACTATGTCAGTACTCAGGAATATTCTGAAGACAGAGCAACCGGCAAAAGGAGATTCAGCTCACCCCAGCAGGGAATGGCAGAATTCTGAAAAGCAAGGCAAACAAAAGCAAAACACAAATGCTAAAAGGCAAAGCAGAAAACTTAGCGTTAGAGGAGCAGGAGTCAGACTGGTCTCCTAGAAGTCCACAGAGAAATCACCCGCAGGGCAGAAGGGCGTCGGCAGCCTTATATCCAGTCCGTGACTCCACTCAGCCAGTCATCATCATTAGGCTCAGGTGCCTGATAATCAGGCTCATCGCCTTCCTTTACCAGAATAGGGAGTTCACCAGCCCTCAGTGACGAAGGGGAAATTGAACTCACAACAGTACCTCCCACTTGAGGAGGGGTCACCGAACCCTCAACCATGCCACCAGGGCGATCAGGGTGAGCCCGATGAAAGGCACGCACCAATCTTTTGGCATGAATATCAGAGGCAGGGACCCAGGAATTATCCTCCTGACCATAACCCTTCCACTTAACCAAATACTGGAGTCTCCGTCTAGCCAGATGGGACTACAGTATTTTCTCTACCTCATATTCCATGTTACCTTCAACCAATACAGGGTCCGGAGGTGCCACCCCAGGAACAACTGGTTCAACAAACCTCTTCAACAAGGACTTATGGAACACATTATGGATTTTAAATGTGACAGGAAGAGCCAAACGAAAAGAGACCGGATTAATAATCTCCAAAATCTTGTAAGGTCCAATAAATCTAGGCTTAAACTTAGGAGAAGCCACCTTCATAGCAATATTTTTTGATGATAACCACACCATATCACCAATCTTAAACTGGGGACCAATGGTCCTATGTCGATTGGAAAACCGCTGGGCCTTTTCCTGGGAGAGAGATAACTTATCCACCACTTGGTCCCAGATCTGGTGCATTCTCTCCACCACAGTGTCAACACCTGGGCAGGCAGAAGGCTCCACCTGCCCTGAAGAAAATCGAGGATGAAACCCAAAGTTACAAAAAAAAGGTGACATCAAAGTGGCAGAACTAGCTCTATTATTTAAAGCAAATTCGGCCAAGGGCAAAAATGAAACCCAATCATCCTGATCAGCGGAAATAAAACATCTCAAATAAGACTCCAAGGTCTGGTTTGTTCTCTCTGTCTGCCCATTGGTCTGAGGGTGAAAAGCAGAGGAGAAGGACAACTGAATTCCCAGCTTGGAACAGAAAGTCCTCCAAAATCTAGACACAAACTGAACTCCTCTGTCAGATACAATGTTCTCAGGAATCCCGTGCAAGTGAACCACCTGTTGCAAAAACAGGGGCACCAACTCAGAGGAAGATGGCAACTTAGGGAGTGGTACAAGATGAACCATCTTAGAGAACCTATCACAAATCACCCAAATAACAGTCATTCTTTGAGAGACCGGCATATCAGAGATGAAATCCATTGAAATATGGGTCCATGGCCTCCTGGGGACCGGCAAAGGCATCAACAACCCACTAGAGCGAGAACAAGATTTAGACCGGGAGCAAGTCCCACAGGACTGCACAAAATTCCTGACATCATGAGACAAGGTGGGCCACCAAAAAGAGCGACTCACCTGATCTCTAGTACCAAAAATACCTGGATGACCAGCCAATGCAGAGCAATGAACTTCAGACATCACTCTCTTCTTCCACTGGTCAGGAGCATACAACTTTCCACTGGGACAACGCTCAGGTTTGTCCTCCTGGAACTCTTGCAGAGCAAGTCTCAAATCGGGCGAGATGGCAGAAAAAACTACCCCTTCGCCTAAGATGGTAGCAGGCTTGGTCATCACAGGAGAATCAGCAAAGAAGCGCCTAGAGAGGGCGTCTACCTTGACATTCTTAGTTCCAGGAAGAAAAGAGACCACAAAATCAAAAACGTGTAAAAAACAAGGCCCACCTAGCCTGTCTAGGGTTCAAGCGTTTAGCCGACTCTATGTAAATCAAATTCTTGTGGTCAGTGAGGACCACAACTTGATGTTTAGCTCCCTCCAACCAATTTCTCCACTCCTCAAATGCCCATTTCATGGCCAACAGTTCCCGATTCCCCACATCATAGTTACGTTCAGATGGAGAGAGCTTTCGGGAAAAGAAAGCACAGGGATTCATTTTAGATGTTACAGGATCCTTTTGGGACAAAACAGCTCCTGCACCAATTTCAGAAGCATCCACCTCTATCTGGAACGGGAGTGAGACATCTGGTAGCCGCAAAACCGGGGCGGAGGTAAATCTTCGCTTCAGCTCCTGAAAGGAAGCAACAGCCTCCGGAGACCAATTCAACACATCAGCACCCTTCTTAATCAGATCAGTCCATGGCTTGGCAATACTAGAAAATTTAGCTATAAATTTCCGATAAAAATTAGCAAAACCCAAAAACTACTGGAGGGCCTTCAAAGAAGTGGGCTGAACCCAATCATAAATGGCCTGTACCTTGACCGGGTCCATTTCAATAGTTGACGGAGACAAAACAAATCCCAAAAATGAAATCCTCTGTACCCCAAAACGGCATTTCGATCCTTTGACATACAGGGAATTCTCCCTCAAGATCCGGAACACAGTCCGAATATGTTCCACATGAGAATCCCAATCCTTGGAGAAGATCAAAATATCATCCAGATAGATAATCAAAAATGTATCCACAAAGTCTCGGAAAATATCGTTCATGAAGCACTGGAAGACAGAAGGGGCATTAGTGAGCCCAAAAGGCATCACCAGGTACTCAAAATGTCCCTCCGGAGTATTAAACGCCATCTTCCATTCATCCCCATGCTTAATGCGGATAAGATTATACACCCCCCTGAGGTCAAGCTTGGTAAACCAGCAAGCACCTCTAACTCTAGAGAATAGATCCGAAATCAGGGGTAACGGATACTGATATTTAATAGTAATTTTGTTGAGGGCACGATAATCAATACAAGGCCTTAAAGAACCATCCTTTTTGGCCACAAAGAAAAAAACGGCACCTAAGGGTGAATAGGATGGCCTAATATGACCCTTCTCCAACACCTCCTTAATATAGGATCGCATAGCCTCGTGCTCGGGTACAGATAAATTGAAGAGCCGACCCTTGGGAAATTTACACCCCGGGCTCAGTTCAATTGCACAGTCATAACTCCTATGAGGAGGCAAAGATGCAGACTCATTCTCACTAAATACATTATAAAAGTCCGCCAAATAGTCAGGAACATCATGCGACTGAGGAGAGGTGGAAAAAAACGGAGCCTCACTAAAGGCACACCGACAACCCCAACTAACCACAGACACAGATTTCCAATCCAAAACTGGATTATGAATTTGCAACCAGGGAAACCCCAGAACAACGGCATCATGCAGACCATGCAACACCAAAAATCTGCAATTTTCTTGATGGTCTGGGGCGACCCGCATGACCACCTGGGTCCAAAACTGAGGTTTATTTTTCGCCAAAGGAGTAGCATCAATCCCCCTCAAAGGGATAGGCGTCTGCAGATGTGTCATCGGAAATCCACAACGTTTAGCAAAATCCAAGTCCATTAGGTTTAGCGCTGCTCCCGAATCCACAAAAGCCTTGGCGGAAAATGTGGACAGGGAGCAGATCAGAGTAATTGCCAGAAGAAACTTAGGTTGAACACCACCAACAGAAAACGTGTGTGCAAAGCGTTTCTCTCGTTTAGGACAAACAGAAATAATATGCGAGGCATCTCCACAGAAAAAACACAGCTTATTACGCCTTCTGAACTCCTGACGTTGCGCCCTAGACAAAACTCTATCACATTGCATAGGTTCAGACGTCTGTTCAACCGGTGGCAGCACCTCTCGTGCAATCCTGCGTTCACGTAAACGCCGATCAACCTGAATGGCTAATGACATAGAATCGTCCAGACCAGAGGGAACAGGAAATCCCACCATAGTATCTTTTACGGCTTCTGACAAACCCTTCCGAAAGAGAGCAGCCAAGGCATTATCATTCCAGGTAGTAAGGACCGCCCACTTTCGGAACTTTTGACAGTACAACTCTGCAGAATCTCGACCCTGGTTCAATGCCAACAGGGTCTTTTCAGCCTGATCAATAGCATTAGGTTCGTCATACAACAACCCCAAGGCTTGAAAGAATGCGTTCACATTAGTCAGAATAGGATCATCTGGTTTCAAACAAAACGCCCAATCCTGGGGATCGCCACGCAGCAAAGAGATGACAATTTTAACCTGCTGCGCGGAGCTCCCTGACGAGTTAGGCTTCAAGGCAAAAAATAATTTACAATTATTTTTGAAACTCAAAAATTTAGATCGATCCCCAAAAAATACATCAGGTGTAGGGATCTTTGGTTCAACAGCATGCGAATGAGCAAGGTAGGCGGAAATTCCCCGCACTTCCGCAGCGAGCTGATCCACACGATCAGACAATTGCTTTATCTCCATTGAGAGAAAAAAAATTCCCCCTACGGCCTCAGAGATATAGAGGAAAGAATATACACACTCTCTTTTTTTTTTTTTAAACACAATTCTTTCCTGCTATTGAGTACCCTAGGATCTGCGGTATGGCGGGTGATTCTGTTATGAATGAGTCACCGTAGGAGGCAAAAACAGAAATGCTAGCTAAGTCCAGAAAACCAGAGAAGTCGGCAGCTATCGGATTGCAGACTCCTGAACCTATCAACACAACTAGCAGTAGCCGTGGGGGGTTCCTACGATGCCCTAGACCCCTCGATCACAGCCAGAGGACTATATAGCCTAAAGGAAGAAAGGGGAAATCTAAACTGCCCCAGAGCAGACCCCAAAGCAAAAGGCAGCCCCCAACATATAATGACGGTGAAGCAAGAAGAAAGAACACTAACACAGACAGAAAGATAGACTGAGCAAAGACGGGGCCCAAGCTAACTAGATAGGAAAGGACAGGAAGGCTGCTGTCTGCAATCCATGAAAAACCCTAAGAAAATAAGAGCCAATAGACTGACAGTGAAAAAGGCCCTGAAGACGCTAGGCTTCAAAAAGACTATGTCAGTACTCAGGAATATTCTGAAGACAGAGCAACCGGCAAAAAGAGATTCAGCTCACCCCAGCAG
The DNA here is from genome assembly GCF_039654945.1 of Dendrobates tinctorius. Taxonomy (NCBI): domain Eukaryota; kingdom Metazoa; phylum Chordata; class Amphibia; order Anura; family Dendrobatidae; genus Dendrobates; species Dendrobates tinctorius. The sequence continues at coordinate 5,137,878 of NW_027361866.1, forward strand.
GGAATGGCAGAATCCAGAAAAGCAAGGCAAACAAAGGCAAAACACAAATGCTAAAAGGCAAAGCAGAAAACTTAGCTTTAGAGGAGCAGGAGTCAGACTGGTCTCCTAGAAGTCCACAGAGAAATCACCCGCAGGGCAGAAGGGCGTCGGCAGCCTTATATCCAGTCCGTGACTCCACTCAGCCAGTCATCATCATTAGGCTCAGGTGCCTGATAATCAGGCTCATCGCCTTCCTTTACCAGAATAGGGAGTTCACCAGCCCTCAGTGACGAAGGGGAAAATGAACTCACAACACTTTGGCCTAGGTGCCTCCATCTCGGTATCCGAGGTCCAGCATCGTCAGCTGGTCCTTGGTAGTGCTTTTTAGCACAGGTACCTTCTGCTTAGTAACCGTGGTCCAGCACCGTCAGTTGGTCCTCGGTAGTGCCATTGGCTCTTGTTCCTTCTGCTACCCATCCGGCTTCCAGCACTGTCAGCTGGTTCTCGCCAGAGCCTTTGGCCTAGGTGCCTCCATCTCGGTATCCGAGGTCCAGCACCGTCAGCTGGTCCTTGGTAGTGCTTTTTAGCACAGGTACCTTCTGCTTAGTAACCGTGGTCCAGCACCGTCAGTTGGTCCTCGGTAGTGCCATTGGCTCTTGTATCTTTTGCTACCCATCTGGGTTCCAGCACCGTCAGCTGTTCCTCAGTAGTGCCATTGGCTCTTGTTCCTTCTGCTGCCACTACGCGTTCCAGTACTGTCAGCTGGTTCTCGCCAGTTTCTCAGCCTTCTTGTACCTTCTGCTACATTTCCAAGATCAAGCTTTTTGAAATTGTCTTTGGTAATCCGCATTGATCTCCATGATGACGACCCTGATGACGACGACCCTGAAGACCACACCAAAGAAGACCAGAAATATGACCCTAAATAATATGACCAAGAGGACAAAGAACATGAAGACAACCACCAAGATACAGAACAAAAGACAGAAGAACAAGAAGCAGAAGAACAGAAAGCAGAGGAACATTAAGCATAAGGCCGGAGTCACACTGGCGAGGAATACGGGACAGTGAGAGGCGCTAAAAGCATGCATTAGACACGGACAAATGATTCTCTATGGGGTCACTCGCACCAGCCGTATATTTCTCCTCCGTATCCTACGCTCCGTGCCACTCGCAGCATGCTGCAATTGTCAGCATACTACGCCCGTAGTACGCCAATGCAAGTCTATGGGTGCGCAAAAAATACGCATTACACACGGAACACACGTGTGACCTGCGAGCAATACGCAGGTCTTTTGGCTGGTGAACAGGAAATGGGCCAATCCATCATCAGGAAGCGTAGACATGCAAATGAGCTCAAAAAGCGCTCCAGACATCCAGGAAGTACGCCTCCACGGAGTACAGCAGCAGCATGGCGTCCACGTATATTAATGTAGAGATGCTAATTGTGCTGGTGCAGGAGCGTCCAGAAATATGGGACCCACGCGACGCAAACTATGCGAACCGCACAAGAAAGGAGGCGTCATGGAGGCGCATCTGTCGCCAGATGTACCATGACTTTGGTGACAGACCACGTGATGAGCAGCATAAAATTCGTAAGTGCAACCATAAAAATATAATTAACTTTAGCGCGCGCTCTAAAATGAATCTACAATCAGCCCCCCCCTTCCTGTGCATGTACTTTTATTAGCCTCATGAGGCCGTAACATTAGGATGTGACACGTGGCTTCACACAGCCATAATTAGGGGTTAGGCCACAAGCTCCTCATCCTCCTAGCCACTAAAATTTGTTTCAGGGGAGCTAATGGGACCATGGGTATCGGCACAATTACATATGCCACCATGGGTAGAACGCACACCCCATAAGGCCCCATGCCTAGACTACTGTTTGAAAATGTGACCTCTCAAATATCTGATTTTGACAATCTTTCCTGTCACATTGCAGTGGAAGATGTGATGAAACGGTGGAGAAGCATCCGGGATCAGTACCGCCGGGAACGCCAGCAGCGGTCCAGGAGTGGGGATGCTGGCCATGTCAAGCGCAAATATATCTACTATGACCGGCTGAACTTCCTCGCCCCAATTCTGGCTCTGAGACCGTAAGTACATACCTCACACCACATGACACAAAAACATTACACAAATACTTTACAGGGACAAAAATATTGATGTATTTTTGCCTCTGTTCGATTTCATAACAGAACTCAATCCAACCTTACGGATCGAGGAACGGCCTCAGAGGCAGAGCCCATTATAGATCCTGTAGGGGATGAGGTGGCTGGCCCATCTTCTCCCCCTACAAGAAGGATGGCTGAAGAGGAGGCATCACCAGAACACACAATGGCTGCCCTCCACAACACACCACCAGGACGGTCTGCAGCTGCAACCTCACCCATCCTGGAAGAGATGGGCAACTTGAGCAGCAGCCCAACTGCCCAGATCAGGCCCTCCCCACAGGCTGGTCTAGCATCACGGCGAATAAGAAGAAGGCGCCAGGTCACCATTCAAGAGAGCAGGACCAATGTGGACACTGGGGTGCTGAATTACTTGTCCAGAGTCACTACAGATGATGGTGAGGAGGCCTATGCACATAGCCTCACCCTTTATCTCCGTGCCCTTACCCGTGAGGTCAGGCTCCGTATTAGGGGGTGTATTCAGATCCTGCTTGATGCCAGCACCCCCCCAATACCCCATATGAGGTGTTTGAATTTCTGGAGAGGTGGCAGCTTTCACCAAGAAATTTAATGCGCATGAGACCAACCACACAGATGCTTGCTCAAGCAGGGTCTGAACAGCCCCTAATACGTGGGCCAACACCTCAACCCCTTCCTCCCCCTACCCATCCTTCTATTCCGCAGCCCCAAATGTCTTCATCAAGCCAACCCCACCAATATGGCCACTTGTACCCACCCAGTGTTGGAGGCTGGTCCCAACCTGGTTGGGGACGATCTGGCTATCTTGGTGGGTATGAGCCACGGGCCTACCAGAGCCAACAAGAAGCCCCTCACCATCATCATTATTACTCTGGCCAGTATCACCAACAGGCCCAGGAGGCTGGACAACAACAGCATCATGGGCAACAGTATGGCCCCACACAGGGCGATGTTGGCCACAATGTCCAGCAGCACCCACAGGCTGTTCCTCCCCGTTCCCCTTCCCCTACATATGAGGATTTATGAATCAAAAGTTTGGAGATGTCCAGTAACAGGTAACTGGTGCTTCTAATCTAGACAAAAAAACAAGTGTTCTCCTTCACCAACATTTAGAACATAATTTAACACTCACATTTTTAAACAATGTTTTCCAAACATATGAAACAATCCATCATGACAGGCAACGCTACCTCACGCCTTTCACACAGATATTACATGTGTGTATAAAAGAGAATATTTAAATGCACTATACTGTTACCTGAAAGGATGAAAATACACTAATCACTTGCTAATGCATAGGAAAGGCGTGCTTGCCTTTAGTTAAGTAGTCAACTTTGTTATTAGCATTCTCTAGTAAACCAATTTGAGGCGACCAGCATTCAGAATATCACGCTCTCTCTGTCTTAACAAGTGAGTTTTGTATTTTCATCCTTTCCAGTATAGCATGCTTAAATATTGTCTGTTCTACAGACAGGTAATATCTGTGTGAAAGATGTGAGGTAGCCTTGCCTGTCATGGTGGAATCTTTCTATGATTGGAAAACATTATGAGGAAATGTGAGTGTTATCTTATTGACTTTATTTATGTGATGGAGCTCACCCTTTGTTGCCTAATCAAGGTTAATGTAGGCATGCAGCAATGTTGTTATTGCATAATGTTTGTTGCAGTTTTTTTCTGTAATGTTAATGTTACACCAAGTTAAAGAAGGCCCAAAGGGTCATTTTGGCCTTGCCAAATTTGTGTTATGGCAAAATTATGTTTGCCTTTAAGCAAAACCAAAAAAAAAAGGCAAAACTAAAAATTTGGCTACTCTAGTTAACGTCTCTGTGTGATTTCTCACTATCCCTCACAACATACTAACAGACACCAACCAATGAAAGAAACACTCATAGAATCATAAAAAGGCTTGAGTAATATACACTCACTGGCCACTTTATTAGGTACACCATGCTAGTAAGGGGTTGGACCCCCTTTTGCCTTCAGAACTGCCTCAATTCTTCGTGGCAGAGATTCAACAAGGTGCTGGAAGCATTCCTCAGAGATTTTGGACCATATTGACATGATGGCATCACACAGTTGGCGCAGATTTGTCGGCTGCACATCCCTGATGCGAATCTCCCGTTCCACCACATCCCAAAGATGCTCTATTGGATTGAGATCTGGTGACTGAGGAGGCCATTTGAGTACAGTAAACTCATTGTCATGTTCAAGAAACCAATCTGAGATGATTCGAGCTTTATGACATGGCGCATTATCCTGCTGAAAGTAGCCATCAGATGTTGGGTACATTGTGGTCATAAAGGGATGGACATGGTCAGCAACAATACTCAGGTAGGCTGTGGCGTTGCAACGATGCTCAATTGGTACCAAGGGGCCCAAAGAGTGCCCAGAAAAAATTCCCCACACCATGACACCACCACCACCAGCCTGAACTGTTGATACAAGGCAGGATGGATCCATGCTTTCATGTTGTTTACGCCAAATTCTGACCCTACCATCCGAATGTCGCAGCAGAAATCGAGACTCATCAGACCAGGCAACGTTTTTCCAATCTTCTACTGTCCAATTTCGATGAGCTTGTGCAAATTGTAGCCTCAGTTTCCTGTTCTTACCTGAGAGGAGTGGTACCCAGTGTGGTCTTCTGCTGCTGTAGCCCATCTGCCTCAAAGTTCGACGCACTGTGCATTCAGAGATGCTCTTCTGCCTACCTTGGTTGTAACGGGTGGCAATTTGAGTCACTGTTGCCTTTCTATCAGCTCGAACCAGTCTGCCCATTCTCCTCTGACCTCTGGCATCAACATGGCATTTCCGGCCACAGAACTGCCGCTCACTGGATTTTTTTTCTTTTTCGGACCATTCTCTGTAAACCCTAGAGATGGTTGTGCGTGAAAATCCCAGGAGATCAGCAGTTTCTGAAATTCTCAGACCAGCCCTTCTGGCACCAACAATCATACCACGTTCAAAGGCACTCAAATCACCTTTCTTCCCCATACTGATGCTCGGTTTGAACTGCAGGAGATTGTCTTGACCATGTCTACATGCCTAAATGCACTGAGTTGCCGCCATGTGATTGGCTGATTAGAAATTAAGTCTTAACACACAGTTGGACAGGTGTACCTAATAAAGTGGCCAGTGAGTGTATATTTAGACACACTTTGAAAAAAAAATTATAACATAGACACAGCATTCTCTTGCCAAGAAGCTGCCCCCTCAGGTGAGATAAAGTAATTCGTGAATATATCACGCACTTTGAGGCCAGAGAGCGGTCTACGTTGAGGGATGATAGGTGGTCTCACCCTGCGCACATTGTCCGGCCTACGCACAACACCATCAGAGGAGGAACAATCATGTATCCTGGTGAAGTTATGCAGAACAACACAGGCTTTGACAACTTCATTCACATTTTGCTCACTCAACTGAATGGCAGACTGGAGTACCCGCCATTTGGCACAAAAAATCCCAAAGGAACACTCCACCAGTCGCCTAGCACGTGATAGGCGCAAGTTAAAAATTCTGCGCCTGTGGTCAAGGTTGCGCCGGGGATATGGCCTCATGACATTACGTGATAACTGAAAGGCCTCATCTGCCACAAGGACATAAGGGACTGATTGTTCGGGGGAGCCTGGTAGCTGGCGTGGTGGTGGTAGATCCAACTGGTTGTTGCGTAGCCGCCGACCCATTATGGAAGTATTGAAGACTCTAGAGTCTCCCGTCCTTCCATAGGCCCCAATGTCAACAATTATAAACTTATATTGAGGGTCTACCAGAGCCAACAATACAACAGAAAAGTATTGCTTATAATTGAAGAATTGGGAGCCTGAGTTCGGCGGCTTACGCACCCTGATATGTTTGCCATCCAGGGCCCCAATACAATTTGGAAACTGGCAGTCCTCCTCAAAGTCCCTTGAAATCCTTAACCAGTCTTCCATCCTGGGCTCAGGTAGGACCACCTGATGGAGTCTTGTCCAGATTTCTGCACATGTAGACCTCACTATGCCTGAAATGGTTGACTTTCCAATGAGAAACTCATGGTGGAGGGCGGCATAAGACAGGCCAGTGGACAGGAAGCTGTAGAACAACAGAAATAGTACAGGTTAGAATGGGTAAAGTAAAAAAAAATCAGTTACATGCCGACCAAACTTGGTAGGGAATGAGAGAGGACAACACACACATATTTGGTGGCACAATGACTAAGTGATATGCAGTACATATTAGATGTAACATTCTGCTGTGTCAGGTGAAACATATTTTGAGTAAGATGAGGGTATTAAACTTTGTCCAAGAAGGCCAAAAAACATAAATTAACACACACATTATGAACAGAGAGAATGTGGTCGTGGAGTACATACCGTATTGTGAGTAGAAGTCGCTCCTCTGCAGATATGGCTTTGCACATCCTAGTGTCCTGAAAGGTGATCCCAGGGCGCACTGTCTCCAAGAGGCGATCAAATGTGGAAATGCTCATTCGACAGTACTGGTAAAATTTGTCCGGATGCTCCCGCAGAGACGAATAGAGGCGGTGAAAATGACCTCTAGTGAGTCGTTGCCTCAAAAGTGGATGCACCCACATGCGTCTCCTCCTTCGCGGATCCACTATCACAGGATATGGTTGGCCAAAGCGCCGTGACAAAAGCCAGGTAAAGAGAACCTGCTCGGTTGTATTGAATGTCAGACCCTCGGCCATGCTGCACAAAGAACACCAACACACCTCGTGAAAGCAAGGTGACAAATGTACAGAATGTAGGCAGCCACCTTTTTCTGAGTGTCTAAATAGGGTGCAGGCTAATGATTTAAATTGTTTGCAGGCCTCAAAACCGTTAAATGTCCATTTTGCAAGGCTGCAAGAAAATCTCGCCATACGGATTGATTACGGATTACATACGGATACACACATGCGAAAAATACGCGACCTCACCTTGCTTACGGATGACCTACGGACCACTATTTAATGGTCATTGATCCGTATTACGCATGTAAAATACTGACCGTATTTTGCGCAGGTTAGTGTGACTCCAGCCTTAGACTAAAAATCAGCATAGAAGAAATCAAAATTATAAGCAGAAGAAAAAACTACAAAAAGGAAAATGGGCCGATGCAAAAGTTCGGGCACCATTTGAGAATTGTGTATATATATGTATATATATATATATGTATATTGTGTGAGGTGCCAAGGGGAGAGGTACTAGAAAACAGGTATGTTTCTCCCCGTTTCATTTCATATGTCTCCCTGTACTGATGATGAAGCCAGTTTATTTCACTGTAATCCAGTCCTGGTTTCCTTAGTGATCAGCATGGAAAGGACTGGTAGTTCCCCTCTCCACTTATTCAATCCAGGTTTTGGTTTCCTGACTGGTCCAGCTGATATAATCAGGAGGAGCTGGGAGCTCTCAGTCTATCTCGGCTGCTGAGCTGGGAGCTGACACAGTAAGATTACATGGACTTGTTTGCTGTTATATAGGTTTATTTTGTAGTTAGTCTGCTATTGTTAGTGGCCAGACGGCCTTAGATGTTTTATTTCATGTTTGGCATGTGTAACATTGAATAACAAGTGTGCACAAAATATATGCCGTGTTCATATTCATGTGGAACTTGCTAGTCTGCTGAAGTGACTTCATAGCCACACGCTTGTGCCAAAGCAAAGATCCCAGCTGAGCTATCTATTCCCCACAAATGGTGTTTCGAATGCAGGCACTTGTGGCTGCTGGACTGTGACTGCAGAGAAAACGCTGTGTATGTCCTGGCTGAAAGCTTCTGCGCTTTTGAAGAGCCAAGAGTCCAGTAATATGGAGGAACTAGTGAAGCAGTTATTGCAAGCAAATGTGCAACAACAGCAGACTAATACTTGCTTCCAGAAGGCTCTGGAGCAGCAACACCAGATGCAGCAAGAGCAGTTGGAGGCAATAAAACAGGCCTTGGTTCGGCAACCCCGAGATGAGGGAGACCGTGCACAAAGCGCTGCTAGTGCGCAGAAAGCCGTACAGAAGACTTTGCTTAAAATGACCGCAGACGATGATGTGGAAGCATACCTCACCGTGTTTGAACGTATTGCAGAACGTGAGCCCTTACCGCTGGACAGATGGGCTGAGGTAGTTGCTCCATTTCTGAGCAGAGATCCACAAAAGGCCTATTATGATCTGAGTGGAGCGGATGCTATGGACTATATCAAACTCAAAGGCGAAATCCTTGCAAGGCTGGGAGTAAACACGTATGTACACGCACAGAGGGTGCATTTATGGAATTTTGTGGAGCATCAGCCAGCCCGCTCACAAATGCATGATCTCATCCATCTAGTAAAAAAATGGCTGCAACCAGAGGCTGACGTCCGCACAGATGGTGGAACGTGTTGTTCTAGACAAGTACCTGCGGTCCTTACCCGCTAAGATCCAGAGGTGGGTTGGACAGGGTGACCCAACTACCGCTGACCAGTTGGTGAATATGGTCGAACGCTACAATGCTTCTGAAAGCCTACTCCAAGGGACGTTAGCACCCCACTGGCTCCCCAAGAAATTGCTGGAGAGTCCTGCGAAACCTACTGCATCTTCAAAAGAAGAGAACGTCACAATGAAGGGCAGCAGACCTACAAAGGACTATGGAGGTGGTACGGGCTCACATCAAGCCAGCAGACCTCGTCTGGGATCTCCATCGAGGAGACAAGGGCCTATACAATGTTGGCGATGTCGCGGGCTTGGCCATGTAGCAGCTAACTGCCCAATGACTACAGAGCCAATGGACTGTAACGCTATGAGGCGTCTTTCGTTGTATGTGCAGTCAGTCTGTGTGGCGGAGACCCTCACGGGAAATGAACAACACGTGTGCCACGTCGAGGTTGACGGTTATAGTGTGAATGCCGTCTTGGATTCCGGCAGTCAAGTAACTTTGGTACATGCCAGTTTGGTGGACTCTAGCGCCCTAACTAACTTAACCGTGGGCATTAGTTGCATCCATGGGGATACTAAGAACTACCCCACTGCCTGGGTTACTCTTGCCACGCCAGTAGGGACCAAAAGACAACAGGCGGCAGTCATAAAGTCTATGGGACACAGTGTAATCCTGGGGAGAGACTTTCCCTTATTTTGGGACTTGTGGAACTTCAAAAGTGGCATGAACCCTCTAGTTGAAGACGGTACTCCGGAGCTAGCCCCTGAACCATTGCAGCAAGACGACGGAGAACCCATCTCAGAGGAAGTACTAGAATCTGCGGACTCTCCTCTGGCTGTGTATGCAGGCGAGGCAGACCAGCTAGAGGATGTTTTAGAAATGCCTGATCTTGAGGTGGCCCGTGGTAAGTTTGGGACCGCTCAGCACCGGGATCCTACTCTAGCAAGGGCGTGGGAAAACATAAAGGTCTCCGAGGGAAGACCATTGTATCCAGGGGCTCAAAACAAGTTCCCACACATGGCGGTGCAGCAGGATATGTTGTATCACATAGACAAGGTGCGAGGGGTGGTGGTAGAACAACTAGTAGTACCCAAGTCCTTTCGCCAGGTAGTTTTGGAGTTGGCACATAAACATCCCTTGGGAGTACACCTGGCGGTAGAAAAGACAAAACACCGTATTCTGCAACGTTTCTTTTGGCCGGGTCTAGTGGGAGACGTGACCCAGTACTGTCGGTCATGTCCTACGTGTCAATTGACCGCACCTATGTCACATTTTAGAAGCCCCTTAGTGCCCTTACCAATAATAGAGGTGCCCTTCGAGAGGATAGCAATGGATATAGTCGGTCCATTAGTTAAATCTGCCAGGGGTCATCAGTACATTTTGGTAGTATTGGATTACGCTACGCGTTATCTCGAAGCAGTGCCCTTGCGGAATGCCAATGCGAAATCAATTTCAAAGGAGCTGGTTAATATGTTTTCCCGCACCGGCATTCCGAAAGAGATACTTACGGATCAAGGGACCCCCTTTATGTCTCATATACTTAAGGATTTATGTAAACTACAAAAATCTCCCATTTGCGTACCTCAGTATATCACCCTCAGACTGACGGTTTGGTGGAGCGCTCTAACGAAACCTTAAAGGGAATGTTGAAAAGGGTGGTGGATAAGGACGGGAGAGAATGGGATGCCCTACTACCATACCTCCTGTTCGCTATACGTGAGGTACCCCAATCCTCCACAGGCTTTTCACCTTTTGAGTTGGTTTATGGGCGGTGTCCTAGAGGCCTGTTAGATATTACCAAGGAGACTTGGGAACAAGAGGTGACTCCTTATCGCAGTGTAATTGAACACATAACACTTATGCAGGACCGAATTGCAGCAGTTATGCCAATAGTTAAAGAGTGTTTAGAGCGCGCACAACATGCCCAAAGTACGGTATACAACCGAGCGGCAAAAACACGAGTCCTTCAACCCGGAGACAGGGTGTTGGTATTGGTGCCTACCGTAGAGAATAAATTTCTTGCGAAATGGCAGGGACCATACGAAGTGCTGGAATGAATAGGTGAAGTAAATTATAAGATACACCAACCAGACAAGAGAAAGCCCAAACAAATATACCACATAAACTTGCTTAAGGCCTGGCGGGACAGGGAGAGTCTGGTGGCAGGAGCTGCCCTTGAGGATGAGCCACGAGGGGCACCACCTTCTAAGGTAAAGGACCCCCAGGTAGCTCCGCCAGAAGTGGGTATTGCAGACACGCTATCCGAAAGCCAAAAATGAGAGACCAGGGAGTTCATACAGAGGAACGCAGATATTTTCTCGGAACTTCCTGGCCGGACTCACCTAATTAAACATGACATTGTTACTGATCCACAGGCGCGGGTACGGCTAAAACCATATCGAATTCCGGAGGCTCGGAGACGAGCCATTGCCCAGGAAGTGAAGAAGATGTTAGAGCTCGGGGTCATTGAGGAGTCCCGGAGTGACTGGGCTAGCCCTATCGTACTGGTGCCCAAACCCGATGGGACTATCCGATTTTGTAACGACTTTCGGAAAGTAAATGAAGTATCGAAATTCGATGCCTACCCGATGCCAAGAGTCGATGAACTAATAGAGAGACTGGGTTCGGCCAGGTACATATCCACTATTGACTTAACAAAAGGTTATTGGCAGATTCCCCTCACGGAATCAGCCAAAGAGAAAACTGCCTTTGTTACGCCCAGGGATTATTCCAGTACCGAGATATGCCATTTGGGTTGCATGGTGCCGCAGCCACCTTCCAACGTCTAATGGATATTGTCCTAAAACCCCATGGCCAGTATTCGTCCGCGTACTTGGACGACATCATTATCTTTAGCGATGACTGGGACACGCATTTGTCAAAAGTACAAGCCGTCTTAGACTCCCTAAAAACAGCTGGGTTGACTGCCAATCCCAAGAAATGTACGTTGGGATTGGAAGAGGCTCGCTATCTGGGATACAGCATAGGGAGAGGCGTCGTGAAGCCTCAAGCCAATAAAGTGGACGCTATTCAAAATTGGCCACGACTGGTAACCAAAAAACAGGTTGGAGCTTTTTTAGGGATCGTTGGTTACTATAGGCGGTTAATCAAACATTTTGCGACCATCGCAGCTCCTCTCACAGATCTTACTAAGGGGTCGAAATCTGTCACAATAAAGTGGAACGCAGAAGCAGGGGAGGCCTTTCAGCGATTGAAAACAGTCCTCTGTGACCAACCAGTGTTGGTTGCACCAGACTTTAAACGGGAGTTTATTGTCCAAACGGACGCCTCTGGGGTGGGCCTCGGTGCGGTTTTGTCTCAAGAAGTAAATGGCGAGGAACAACCAGTGGCCTATCTAAGCAGAAAGCTTACGAGAGCAGAAAAGAACTACAGTGTAGTTGAGCGGGAAGCCCTGGCTGTGAAATGGGCCCTGTTCACCTTGCGCTATTATTTACTAGGTCGCCAGTTTAGACTAGTGACGGACCATTCGCCCCAAACGTGGATGTCCCGGGCAAAAGAAGGCAATGCGCGGGTGACACGCTGGTTCTTAGCATTACAAGGGTTTAAATTTTCCATTGAGCACAGGGCGGGCACAGCGCACAGAAATGCTGATGTGTTGTCTAGAACGCACTGCTTGGTGACTCATCGTGTCCGACCCCACGGGCTCGAACAGAGGAGGGGGGTGTGTGAGGTGCCAAGGGGAGAGGTACTAGAAAACAGGTATGTTTCTCCCCGTTTCATTTCATATGTCTCCCTGTACTGATGATTAAGCCAGTTTATTTCACTGTAATCCAGTCCTGGTTTCCTTAGTGATCAGCATGGAAAGGACTGGTAGTTCCCCTCTCCACTTATTCAATCCAGGTTTTGGTTTCCTGACTGGTCCAGCTGATATAATCAGGAGGAGCTGGGAGCTCTCAGTCTATTTCGTCTGCTGAGCTGGGAGCTGACACAGTAAGATTACATGGACTTGTTTGCTGTTATATAGGTTTATTTTGTAGTTAGTCTGCTATTGTTAGTGGCCAGACGGCCTTAGATGTTTTATTTCATGTTTGGCATGTGTAACATTGAATAACAAGTGTGCACAATAAATATGCCGTGTTCATATTCATGTGGAACTTGCTAGTCTGCTGAAGTGACTTCATAGCCACACGCTTGTGCCAAAGCAAAGATCCCAGCTGAGCTATCTATTCCCCACAATATATAATTGCCTTAAATTGTCCGTCATCCACTTCCATCTGGATGTCCCCGAATCCCACAATCCACCGCACCGCACCGTAAGTACGCCGACCGCCATTTTGGAACACCCAAGTGATGCCGCTCGGATCCAGGATGCAGCTGCGATCCCGAACGCCGCTGCAATCTCGACTGCCGCTCGGATCCAGGCAGCTGCTGCAATTCCGAATGCCGCTGCAATCCCGAACGCTCGGATCCAATCCACCGCTGCAATCCCAACCACTGCTGGGATCTCCGCTGCCGCTGCGATTCCGACCGCAGCTGGGATCCCGGGCGCTGGGATCCCAGCTGCCGCTCGGAACCAGGCCGCCGCTGCAATTACGAGGCTGTGAAAGGGGTGTAACGAGAGGGTATAACAAGAGGGATGTAATGAAGGGGGTATAATGAGAGGTTGTAATGAGAGGGTGTAAAGAGGGGGGAGTAATGAGACGGATGCCGCCGCCGGACCCCCGCCAGGACCCACCGCTTTACTACACGTGCCGGATCCTGCCGCTGCCTGCCCACCCACCTCCGTGCAGTCACAGCCGGCAGGAAAGACCGCAGCTTGAGGCCTGTGCTGGAGATTGGGTGCGGCCACCCTCCGGTGGCGCCACACACCATCTCCAGCACAGACCGCAAAACACCGTCTTTCCTGCCGGTTGTTACTGCACGGAAGTGGGTGGGCAGCCACCCCCAGCGCCACAAAGCTGCCCCCATCATGATGTTACTGCCCTCCTGATGCGATAGCATCGGGCACAAATCTAGTATATATATATATATATATATATATATATATCCACACTACCGTTAAGAAGTTTGGGGTCACCCAGACAATGTTGTGTTTTCCATGAAAACTCATACTTTTATTAATCAAATAAGTTGCCAAATTAATTTAAAATCTAGTCCAGATGTTGACAAGGTTAGGAAAAAAGATTTTTATTTGAAATAATAATTTTCTCCTTCAAACTTTGCTTTTGTCAAAGAATGCTCCCTTTGCAGCAATTACAGCATTGCAGACCTTTGGCATTCTAGCAGTTAATTTGCTGAGGTAATCTGGAGAAATTTCACCCCATGTTTCCAGAAACCCCTCCCACAAGTTGGTTTGGCTTGATGGGCACTTTTTGCATACCATATGGTTAAGCTGCTCCACAACAGCTCAATGAGGTTGAGATCTGGTGACTGCGGTGGCCACTCCAATACAGATAGAATATCAGCTGCCTGCTTCTTCCCTAAATAGTTCTTGCAAAATTTAGAGGTGTGCTTTGGGTCATTGTCCTGTTGTAGGATGAAATTGGTTCCAATCAAGCGCTGTCCACAGGGTAGGGCATGGCATTGTAAAATGGAGTCATAGCCTTCCTTATTCAAAATCCCTTTTACCTTGTGCAAATCTCCCACTTTACCAGCACCAAAGCAACCCCAGACCATGACATTACCTCCACCATGCTTGACAGATGGCGTCAGGCACTCTTCCTGCATCTTTTTAGTTGCTTTGCGTCTCACAAATGTTCTTCTGTGTGATCCAAACACCTCAAACTTGGATTCATCTGTCCATAACACTTTTTACCAATCTTCCTCTGTCCACTGTCTGTGTTCTTTTGCTCATATTAATCTTTTCTTTTTATTAGCCAGTCTCAGATATGGCTTTTTCTTTGCCACTCTGCCCTGAAGACCATCATCCCAGAGTCGCCTCTTCACTGTACACGTTGACACTGGCGTTTTGCGTGTACTATTTAATGAAGCTGCCAGTTGAGCACCTGTGAGGCGTCGATTTCTCAAACTACAGACTCTAATGTACTTGTATTGTTGCTCAGTTGTGCAGCGGGGCTTCCCACTTCTCTTTCTACTCTGGTTAGAGCCTGTTTGTGCTCTCCTCTGAAGGGAGTAGTACACACCATTGTAGGAAATCTTCAGTTTCTTGGCAATTTCTCGCATGGAATAGCCTTCATTTCTAAGAACAAGAATAGACTGTTGAATTTCACATGAAAGTTCTTTTTTCTGGCCATTTTGGGAGTTTAATGGAACCAACAAATGTAATGCTCCAGATTCTCAACTAGCTCAAAGGATGGTCAGGTTTATAGCTTCTCTAATCAGCCAGACTGTTTTCAGCTGTGCTAACATTCTTGCACAAGGGTTTTCAAGGGTATTCTAACCATCTATTAGCCTTCTTACACAGTTAGCAAACACAAAGTACCATAAGAACACTGATGTGATGGTTGCTGGAAATGGGCCTCTATACACCTATGAAGATATTGCATTACAAACCAGACGTTTGCAGCTAGAATAGTCATTTACCACATTAACAACGTATAGAGTGTATTTCTGAATCATTTAATGTTAACTTCATTGGAAAAAACTGGAACACTTAAACAACAGAATATAACTCCAAGTAAATCAAACTGTGTGAAAGCAAACTGTCCACTTAGGAAGCAACACTGATTGACAATCAATTTCACATGCTGTTGTGCAAATGGAATAGACAACAGATGGAAATGACTGGCAATTATCAAGACACACTCAATAAAGGAGTGGCTCTGCAGGTGGGGACCACAGACCACATTTCAGTAACAATGCTTTCTGGCTGATGTTTTGGTCACTTTTGAATGTTGGTTGTGCTTTCTCATTCGTGGTAGCATGAGACGGACTCTACAACCCACACAAGTGGCTCAGGTAGTGCAGCTCATCCAGGATGGCACAGCAATGCGAGCTGTGGCAAGAAGGTTTGCTGTGTCTGTCACTGTAGTGTCCAGAGGCTGGAGGCACTACCAGTAGACAGGTCAGTACACCAAGAGACATGGAGGGGGCCATAGGAGGGCAACAACCCAGCAGCAGGACCGCTACCTCTGTCTTTGTGCAAGGAGGAACAGGAGAAGCACTGCCAGAGCCCTGCAAAATGACCTCAAGCAGGCCACAAATCTGCATGTGTCTGCACAAACGGTTAGAAGCCGATTCCATGAGGATGGTCTGAGGGCCCGACGTCCACAGATGGGGGTTGTGTTCACAGCCCAACACCATCCAGGACGCTTGGCATTTGCCACAGAACACCAGTATTCTGCCTCCGACATCTAATTTGCAATCTCTGATTATCTGTTTGCTAATATTTGCTGTAATTTACTAGTAAGCTATTTGTTTGCAATGTTTTGACTCCCTCTAGCGGCCAGAGTCATATTCGCAGTCTTCTGTTGTTTTTTTCCATTTTCTTATGTCTGAATCTCTTCCCCTCTTTGCAATGCATTATGGTAGCTTTCCATCCACTTTCCTCCATTTTCCTTCAGCCTGTATCCAGGAAGGAGCTCACCTTTTCCTCTCCCCTTGCAATTGCATCGCTGATATGTACTCATGCTTTCTGTAGCTAATTCCTGTCCTAATATTAGCCTGGTTTAATCAGTCCTGCTTCTGGTCAGCTATTAGTGTGCAAATGTTCATTCACAGTGTACTATGTATAATATGTATTCCTGTTGTACCCTGTCCTGATTGTATGTATATTATGTTTGTTGTTATGATTGAGTCACCGTAGGAGGCAAAAACAGAAATGCTAGCTAAGTCCAGAAAACCAGAGAAGTTGGCAGCTATCGGATTGCAGACCCCTGAACCTATCAACACAACTAGCAGTAGCCGTGGGGGGTTCCTACGAAGCCCTAGACCCCTCGATCACAGCCGGAGAGTTAAATAGGCCTAAAGGAAGAAAGGGAAAATCTAAACTGCCCCAGAGCAGACCCCAAAGCAATAGGCAGCCCCCAACATATAATGACGGTGACGCAAGATGAAAATACTAACACAGACAGAAAGATAGACAGAGCAAAGAGGGGCCCAAGCTAACTTGATAGAAAAGGACAGGAAGGCTGCTGTCTGCAATCCGTGAAAAGCCCTATGAAAATAAGAGCCAACAAACTGACAGTGAAAAAGGCCCTGAAGATGCTAGGCTTCAAAAAGCTATGTCAGCACTCAGGAATATACTGAAGACAGAGCTACAGGCAAAAGGAGATTCAGCTCACCCCAGCAGGGGATGGCAGAATACTGAAAAGCAAGGAAAACAAAAAACAAAACAAAAAGGCTAACAGCCAAAACAGAAAACTTAGCTTTAGGGAGCAGGAATCAGACTGGTGTCCTAGGAGTCCACAGAGAAATCACCCGCAGGGCAGAAGGGCGTCGGCAGCCTTATATCCAGTCTGTGACTCCACTCAGCCAGTCATCCTCATTAGACTCAGGTGCCTGATAATCAGGCTTACTACCTTCCTTCACCAGAATAGGGAGTTCACCAGACCCCAGTGACGAAGGGGAAAATGAACTCACAACAGTTTGTATTGTAGTTTCACCGCACCAATATATCAAGTTCCATAAAAGCACAGATTCAATCACAATCTCCTTATTGGACCCCGGTATACCTGTTTAGCTGACTGTATAAGCTGCAATGAAGTCCAGTCTGTCTCATTCAGTGAGGACAGAACAACAGAACTGGCAAATTCGCCACTGGTGCCCTGTGCTCTTCACAGATGAAAGCTGGTGAACATTGATTACATGTAACAGGCCTGACAGAGTATGGAAACGCCATGGAGAGTGATCTGCTGCCTGCAACATCCTTCAGCATGACCAGTTTGGCAGTGGGTCAGTAATGGTGTGGGGTGGCATTTTTTTGGAGGGCCGCTCAGCCCTCCATGTGTTCGCCAGAGGTAGCCTGACTGCCATTAGGTACCGAGATGAGATCCTCAGACCCCTTGTGAGACCATATTCTGGTGCGGTTGGCCATGGGTTCCTCCTAATGCAGGACAATGCCAGACCTCATGTGGCTGGAATGTGTCAGCAGTTCCTGCAAGATGAAGGTATTGAAGCTATGGACTCGCCCGCCCATTTCCCAGACCTGAATCTGATTGAATACATCTGGGACATCATGTCTCGCACCATCCACCCATGTCACATTGCACCACAGACTGTCCAGGAGTTGGGGGATGCTTTAGTCTAGGGCTGGGAGGAGATCCCTCAGGAGACCATCCGCCGCCTCATCAGGAGCACTCCCAGGCATTGTAGGGAGGTCATACAGGCACGTGGAGGCCATACAGGCATGTGGAGGCCACACACAGTACTGAGCATCATTTTGACTTGTTTTAAGGACATTACATTCCACTTTAATTTTGAGTGTGACTCCAAATCCAGGCCTCCATAGGTTAATAAATTTGATTTCCATTGATGATTTTTGTGTGATTTTGTTGTCAGCACATTCAAATTTGTACAGAACAAAGTATTCAATGAGAATATTTCATTCTTTCAGATCTAGGATGTGTTATTTGAGTGTTCCCTTTTTTTTTTTTGAGCATTAGATAGATAGATAGATAGATAGATACAGTATATATCTATCTATCTATATATATATATATATATATATATATACTGTATATATGTGCGTGTATATAGATAGATATATACACATACGCATAGTATAGGTGTATATGTCACATATATATATATATATATATATATATGTATATATATATATATATATATATATATATATATTTGTAAAACTGAATGTATGTGTGTATCGCCAACCAATCACGAAGCATCTTTCATTTCACCAGAGCTGTTTGAAATAAGCTGAGCTGTGATTGGTTGCTCTGAGCAACAGTTTTCCCACTCCACGACAACACCTCAGAAGACACTGACCGGGTGGAAGAAATCTAGCATCACCAGAAACATAAGCTCCTGGCAATTGTCTGCCCCCCAGAAAGGAGCAGAGAGCACATGACAGAAATGAATCACCCCCTCCTATGCCTATATCCCCATCTCACATCCTCCACCCCATAGGCACATCTTTCCTCTTAAAGGGATCTCCGGTATGGAAGTTTGGGCAAATCCCTCAGCGCTCTGATTCTGACCTCAGGCTTCTATTAAAGGGATCATCGGTATGGAAGTCGGGGCAAATCCATCCAGCACTTTGGTTTTGACCCCAGTCCTCTCTTAAAGGGATCCTCAGTATGGAAGTTAGGACCGTTCCACTCAGCGCTGTGGTTCTGACCCCAGTGTCTCTTAAAGGGATCATTGGTATGGAAGTTAGGGCAATTCCACTAAGCACTCTGGTTCTGACACCAGGCCCTTCTTAAAGGGATCCCAGGTACGGAAGTGAGGGCAAATCCACTCTGCACTTTGGTACTGACCCCAGGCCTCTCTTAAAGGGATCTCCAGTATGGAAGTTAGGGCAATTCCACTCAGCATTCTGGTTCTGACCCCAGGTTCTCTTAAAGGGATCTCCTGTATGGAAGTAAGGGAAAATCCCCCAGGGCTCTGATTCTGACACCAAGATTCAATTAAAGGGATCATTGGTATGTAAGTCAGGGCAAATCCACTCAGCGCTATGGTTCTGATCGCAGGCTCTCTTAAAGGGTTCCCTGGTATGGAAGTTAGGGCAATTCCACTCAGCTCTCTGGTTCTGACCCCAGTCTCTCTTAAAGGGATCATTGGTATGGAAGTGAGGGCAAATCCACTCTGTGCTCTGATTCTGACCCCAGACTTCTATTAGATGGATCTCTGTTGTGGAAGTTAGGGTGGCTTAGCCCCCACGTGGCTATGATCGCTCTGATTGGCTGTTAAAAGTGAAACTGCCAAACAGAGTGATAGTAATATTTCATCAATGAAATTTGATGAAATATTACAATCCAACTATGGCCGATGCTGCAGTAGCATCGGACATGGCTGGAAACACTAACCTGACCCCCCCACCCAGCTGGCAGAGGCGATAGGCCCCCGCCACGGACTGACAGCAGCGATCGGACACTGCCATCAGGATCTGTTCCCCCTCCCCTTCCCTCAGCTCCCCCCACAGTCCGATCCCCCCCCTCACCATGCCCGGTACCTGCTATGTCCCTCTGGCTGTCCCGGTGCCCCGTCGTCCCGGATCATGGGCGCCGCCATCTTGAAAAATGGCGGGCGCATGCGCAGTGCGATTGTAATATTTCACCAATGAAATTTGGTGAAATATTACAATCCAGTCATGGCCGATGCTGCAGTAGTATCGGACATGGCTGGAGACACTACCCTGACCCCCCACACCGGCTGGCGGGGGTGATCACCCCCGCCACTGACTGATGGCAGTGATCGGATGTTACCGTCACGATCTGCCCCCCTCCCCTTCCCTCCGCTCCCCCCGCAATCCGATCCCCCCTCACCCTCCCCGGTACCTGCTATGTCCCGCTCTGGCTCCTGGTGTCCCATCGTCCCTCTTGCATGGGCGCCGCCATCTTGGAAAATGGCTGGCGCTTGCGCAGTGCGCCTGCCAAAATATGCCGGCTGGCAGATTCATTCATTTATTTTGATCACTGTGATAAACTCTCACAGTGATCAAAATAAAAAAAAAAGTAAATCACCGCCCCCTTATCACCCCCATAGGCAGGCACATATAATAAAATAAAGAAATTTTTTTTATTTTTCCATTTAGGGTTAGGGTTGGAATTAGGGTTAGGGTTGGAATTAGGGTTAGGGTTAGAATTAGGGTTAGGGTTGGAATTAGGGTTGGGATTAGGGTTAGGGTTGTAACTAGGTTTAGGGTTGGAATTAGGGTTAAGATTAGGGTTAGGGGTGGGTGGGGTTGGGATTAGGGTTAGGCTTGTGGTTAGGGTTAGAGTTGGGATTAGGGTTAGGGGTGTGTTGAGGTTAGGGTTGTGGTTAGTGTTATGATTAGGGTTGCAATTAGGGTTAGGGGTGTGTTGGGGTTAGGATTGTAGTTAGAATTGAGGGGTTTCCACTGTTTAGGCACATCAGAGGGTCTCCAAATGCGACATGGCACCACCATTTATTCCAGCCAATTTTGCTTTCAAAAAGTCAAACAGTGCTCCCCCCATTCTGAGCCCCGACGTGAGCCCAAACAGTGGTTTACCCACACATATGGGGTATTAGCGTACTCAGGAAAAATTGCAGAACAACTTTGGGGGTCTAATTTCTTCTTTTACCCTTGGGAAAATAAAAAATTGGGGGCTAAAAATATTATTTTTGTGGAAAAAAATGATTTTTTATTTTCACGCCTGGGCGTTATAAAATTCTGTGAAGCACTTGGGGGTTCAAAGTGCTCACCACACATCTGGGCGGTCTAGTTTCCGAAATGGGGTCACTTGTGGGGGGTTTCCACTGTTTAGGCACATCAGAGGCTCTGCAAACGTAACATGATACCCGCAGACCATTCCATCAAGTCGGCATTTCAAAACGTCACTACTTCCCTTCCGAGCCCCGACGTGTGCCCAAATAGTGGTTTACCCCCACATATGGGGTACCATCGTACTCGGGACAAACTGGACAACAACTTTTGGGGTTGAATTTCTCCTGTTACCCTTGTGAAAATAAAAAATTGTGGGCTAAAAAAAATCATTTTTTGAGGAAAAAAAATATTTTTTATTTTCACGGCTCTGCGTTATAAACTTCTGTGTAGAAATTGGGAGTTCAAAGTGCTCACCACACATCTAGATTAGTTCCTTAGGTGGTCTAGATTACAAAATGGAGTCACTTGTGGGGGCCTTCCTCTGTTTAGGCATATCAGGGGCTTTGCAAACATAACATGAGGCCCGCAGACCATTCCATCAAGTCGGCATTTCAAAACGTCACTACTTCCCTTCCAAGTCCAGACGTGTGCCCAAACAGTGGTTCCCCCTCCCACATATGGGGTACCATCGCTCTCAGGACAAACTGGACAACAACTTTTGGGGTCCAATTTCTCCTGTTACCATTGTGAAAGTAAAAATTAGTGGGCTAAAAAATCATTTTTTGAGAAAAAAAATATTTTTATTTTCACGGCTCTGCGTTATAAACTTCTGTGAAGCACCTGGAGGCTCAAAGTGCTCACTATGCATCTAGATAAGTTCCTAAGGGGGTTTAGTTTCCAAAATGGGGTCATTTGTGGGGGAGCTCCAAAGTTTAGGCACACAGGGGCTCTCCAAACATGACATGGTGTCCGCTAAGGATTGGAGCTAATTTTCCATTCAAAAAGTCAAATGGCACTCCTTCCCTTCTGAGCCCTGCCGTGCGCCCCAAACAGTGATTCCTCCCACATATGGGGTACCAGTGTACTCAGGACAAACTGGACAACAACTTTTGGGGTCCAATTTATGCTGTTTCCCTTGAGAAAATAAAAATTAGCTTGCTAAAAAATAGTTTTTGAGGAAAAAAAAATGAATTTTTATTTTCTCTGCTCTGTGTTATAATCTTCTGTGAAGCACTTGAGGGTTCAAAGTACTCACCACACATCTAGATAAGTTCCTTTGGGGGTCTAGTTTCCAAAATGGGGTCACTTGTGGGAGAGCTCCAATGAGGTATTCGTGTACTCAGGAGAAATTGCCCAACAAATTTTAGGATCCAATTTACCCTGTAGCACATGTGAAAATGAAAAAACTGAGGCTAAAAGAAAATTTTTGTGAAAAAAAAAGTACTTTTTTTATGGATCAATTTCTGAAGCACCTGGGGGTTAAAGTGCTCACTATGCAGCTAGATAAGTTCCTTGGAGAGTCTAGTTTCCAAAATGGGGTCACTTGTGGGGGAGCTCCAATATTTAGACACACAGGGACTCTCCAACCGTGACATGGCAACCGCTAAATATTCCAGCATACAGTTAGGTACATATATTTTTGGACAGAGACAACATTTTTCTAATTTTGGTTCTAGACATTACCACAATGAATTTTAAACAAAACAATTCAGATGCAGTTGAAGTTCAGACTTTCTGCTTTCATTTGAGGGTATCCACATTAAAATTGGATGAAGGGCTCAGGAGTTTCAGCTCCTTAACATGTGCCACCCTGTTTTTAATTGTAAATAAAATGTTCATTTCTAGTACTTGGTTGAAAAGCCTTTGTTGGCAATGACTGCCTGAAGTCTTGAACTCATGGACATCACTAGACGCTGTGTTTCCTCCTTTTTGATGCTCTGCCAGGCCTTCACTGTGGTGGTTTTCAGTTGCTGTTTGTTTGTGGGCCTTTCTGTCTGAAGTTTAGTCTTTAACAAGTGAAATGCATGCTCAATTGGGTTGAGATCAGGTGACTGACTTGGCCATTCATGAATATTCCACTTCTTGGCTTTAAGAAACTCCTGGGTTGCTTTGGCTTTATGTTTTGGGTCATTGTCAATCTGTAGTATGAAACGACGACCAATCAGTTTGGCTGCATTTGGCCGGATCTGAGCACACAGTAACATAGTAACATAGTAACATAGTTTTGAAAGCTGAAGGAAGACCTTATGTCCATCTAGTTCAGCCTATTTTTAGTGCAGCTGTTCTGCATTGTTGATCCTGGGGAAGGCAAAAAACCCACAGAGTAGAAGCCAATTTTCTCCATAGGGAAAAAAATTCCTTCCCCTAAGCTGGGTCAACCATCTACCTATAATATTATGCTATTCGTAAGCTTCTATACTGTTACTCACAAAAAAAGCATCCATTCCTTTCTTAAATTCATTCAGTGAGTTGGCCATCACCACTTCCTCAGGAAGAGAATTCCAGAGCCTCACTGCTCTTACTGTGAAGAGCCCTCTTCTATGCTGGTGCAGAAATTGTCTTTCCTCCAAGCGAAGACTGTTCTTGTCACAGTCCTTGGTACAAACAGTTCATTGGAGAGATCTCTGTATTGCCCTCGGATATACTTGTACATATATATTAGGTCTCCTCTAAGTCTTCTCTTTTCCAGAGTAAATAGACCTAATTTTGATAACCTTTCTGGGTATCGTAGTGAACCAACTCCATTTATCATTTTAGTAGCCCGCCTTTGAACCCTTTCAAGTTCAGTAATGTCTTTCTTGAGCACCGGCGTCCAAAATTGCACACAATACTCCAAGTCTGGTCTGACGAGTGATTTGTACAGAGGGAGAATTATGTTTTCATCTCGTGTCCCCAGACCTCTTCTAATGCATCCCTTGACCCTATTTGCTTTGGTGGCAGCTGCCTGGCACTGGGCACTCCAATTTAGCTTCTTATTGACTAAGATGCCTAAGTCTTTTTCCATGTCTGATTTCCCCAGCAGTTTCCCATTTAGTAAGTAATTGTAGCATCTGTTTCTCCTTCCCATGTGCATAACCTTACACTTATCTGTGTTAAACCTCATTTGCCATTTTTCAGCCCAATTCTCCAATTCACTCAAATCTGTCTGTAGTTGCAAACTGTCCTTCTTTGTGTTAACTACCTTACATAGTTTTGTACCATCTGCAAATACTAATATTTTACTGTGTAAGCCATCCACTAGATCATTAATAAATATATTAAATAGTAGGGGGCCCAATACAGAACCCTGTGGTACCCCACTAGTAACCCTGGCCCATTCTGAGTATGCCTCATTAATAACCACTCTTTGCTTTCTATCACTAAGCCAGCTACCTACCCATCTACATACATTTTCCCCTAGCCCAAGCTTTCTCATCTTACTTACCAATCTTTTATGTGGGACAGTGTCAAATGCTTTAGAGAAGTTGAGATAAATGACATCCAATGATTCTCCTTGGTCCATTTGAGAGCTTACATCCTCATAGAAGCTGATCAGGTTAGTTTGACAGGAGCGATCCTTCATAAATCCATGTTGATATGGAGTTAAACATTTATTAACTTTGAGATATTCCATAATGGTATCCCTTAGAAACCCTTCAAAAATTTTACCCACAACAGATGTTAAGCTTACCGGCCTATAGTTTCCAGGTTCCCTTTTACACCCCTTTTTGAATATTGGTACCACATTTGCTTGCCGCCAATCAAAAGGAACAGACCCTGTTTCTATTGAGTCTTTAAATATAAAGCAGTATGGCTCTGAATACGTCAGAATTCATTTGGCTGCTTGTGTCACATCATCAATGAACACTAGTGACCCAGTGCCACTGGCAGCCATGCATGCCAAAGCCATCACACTGCCTCCACCGTGTTTTACAGATGCTGTGGTATGCTTTGGATCATGAGCTGTACCACGCCTTTGCCATACTTTTCTCTTTCCATCATTCTGGCAGAGGTTGATTTTGGGTT
This sequence comes from Dendrobates tinctorius, assembly GCF_039654945.1. Lineage (NCBI taxonomy): Eukaryota > Metazoa > Chordata > Amphibia > Anura > Dendrobatidae > Dendrobates > Dendrobates tinctorius. The sequence goes on from NW_027361866.1 coordinate 5,162,562, forward strand.
CATCTGTCCAAAGAATATTCTTCCAGAACGGTGCTGGCTTTTTTAGATTTTTTTTTAGCAAAGTCCAGTCTAGCCTTTTGATTATTGATGCTTATGAGTGGCTTGCACCGTGCAGTGAACCCTCTGTATTTACTTTCATGCAGTCTTCTCTTTATAGTAGATTTGGATATTGATACGCCTACCTCCTGGAGAGTGTTGTTTACTAGGTTGGCTATTGTGAAGGGGTTTCTCTTCACCATGGAGATTATTCTGTGATCATCCACCACTGTTGTCTTCCGTGGGCGCCCAGGTCTTTTTGCATTGATGAGTTCACCAGTGCTTTCTTTCTTTCTCAGGATGTACCAAACTGTAGATTTTGCCAATCCTAATGTAGCAATTTCTCGGATGGGTTTTTTCTGTTTTTGCAGCTTAAGGATTGCTTGTTTCACCTGCATGGAGAGCTCCTTTGACCGCGTGTTTCCTTCACAGCAAAACCTTCCAAATGCAAGCACCACGCCTCAAATCAACTCCAGGCCTTTTATCTGCTTAATTGAGAATGACATAACGAAGGGATTGCCCACACCTGTCCATGAAATAGCCTTGGAGTCAATTGTCCAATTACTTTTGGGCCAATTAAAAACAGGGTGTCACATGTTAAGGAGCTGAAACTCCTAAACCCTTCATCCAATTTTAATGTGGATACCCTCAAATGAAAGCTGAAAGTCTGAACTTCAACTGCATCTGAATTGTTTTGTTTAAAATTCATTGTGGTAATGTCTAGAACCAAAATTAGAAAAATGTTGTCTCTGTCCAAACATATGTGGACCTAACTGTATTTTCCATTCAAAAAGTCAAATGGCGCTCCTTCCCTTCTGAGCCCTGCTGTGCACCCAAACAGTAGTTTATGACCACATATGAGGTATCATTGTACTCAGGAGAAATTGGATCCACATTATCCTGTTACCCATGTGAAAATGAAAAAATTGATGCTAAAAGAACATTTTTGTTGGAAAAATTAAAATGTCCATTTTTTCCTTCCATGTTGCTTTAGTTCCTGTGAAGCACCTGAAGGGTTAATAATCTTCTTGAGTGTAGTTTTGAGTAGCTTGAGGGATGCAGTTTTTAGAATGGTGTCACTTTTGGGTATTTTCTGCCATATAGACCCCTCAAAGTGACTTCAAATGTGAGGTGGTCCCTAAAAAAATAGTTTTGTAAATTTCATTGTAAAATTGAGAAATCGCTGGTCAACTTTTAACCCCTATAACTTCCTAACAAAAAAAAATTCTGCTTCCAAATTTGTGCTTATGTAAAGTAGACATGTGGGAAATGGTATTTATTAACTAGTTTGTGTAAGATAACTCTCTGGTTTAACAGAATAAAAATTCAAAATTTGAAAATTGCAAAATTTTCAAAATTTTCACCAAATTTCTGTTTTTTTCACAAATAAACGCAAAAATTATCGACCTAAATTTACCACTAACATGAAGCCCAATATGTCACGAAAAAACATTCTCAGAATCGCTGGGATACGTTGAAGTGTTCCTGAGTTATTACCTCATACAGGGACACTGGTCAGAATTGCAAAAAATGGCTAGGTCATTAAGGTCAAAATAGGCTGGGTCATGAAGGGGTTAAAGGGATCCCCAGCATGGAAATTAGGACTGTTCCACTCAGCGCTCTGGCTCTGACCCCAGGCTGAGGGGATAATGTGGGATAATAGGGTTAGTAGTCCGGTGGTTCTGGCTGACGGGATGATGTGGGATATTAGTAGTCCGGTATCTCTGGCTGATGGGATGATGTGGGATATTAGGGGTAGTAGTCCGGTGGCTCTGGCTGACGGGATGATGTGGGATATTAGGGGGAGTAGTCCGGTGGCCCTGGCTTATGGGATGATGTGGGATATTAGGGGTAGTAGTCTAGTATTATCAGAGTGCTTGGCAGCTACTTAGAAATACCCATGGCTGCTGTGTTTTTTAAAACAAGGTTTGAAGAGGCTTGACTTTCATAAAACTGGGAAATTTGCATCACCTGGCTTTTCCTAACCATGATAGTGAACAAACCATAACCTAATATGCTAATTAAGGTTTGAAACCTTGGCCAAAGTTACCTGAGCACAGAAGTTGCCAAGGGTGCCCAAACTTTTGCTTTGGCCCATCTGCTTTTTTGTAATTTTTATAATATAAAAAAAGGGCACAATATATTTTTATTTTTCCAAAAATACAAAGGAGATGTGTCATCTTTAACTTTAGGCCTTTTAGAGATCATTTCATTTTCAACTTGCTTAACTGTTCACAATGAAAGTAATTTTGATCAGGGGTGCCCAAACTTTTACATGTCACTGTAAGTGATACATGTCTATAGCTCATAATACTGATATGAAGAAACATCTGCATTCTCTTAAGCTGTAAAATAATTACAAAATAATCTGGATAAGTTTCTTTAACCTCATAAAATTCATGGAAGTCTTAATTTTTTTTTTACAGACAGGGCAAAAAGTGACCAATTTTAAAGGACTGTCTTGGATTTTCTGGATGGTTGCAGAAGGCAGATCTAAACATAAATCGGCCAAATGAATGATGCCATTGCCTATTGAGTCTTCAAGTGGCCACGTATTTTATTTATGAAAGATGAAAGTACCCTGCAAACGTGACCTTTTTTCTACAGGAATTGTTATTACCTTGAGCCACTGCCAAGATGTGGCTCTCTTTGGCCTGTCTATCTAAGATGGTGTGAATGAGCTAGACTGAGCAATTCCAATTAACAGTTTTCTCCTAAATTATGAATATGACATTGAACACATATAAATTAGCAACTATCTCCACTCTACATCTTTTCTCGTCAAGCGTATAATAATAAAACTCTCAGTCCGGTGACAATATCAGTACAGCAAAGCACTAACTACATCTTTATGAATCTGACACAGTCGCCTGAACTATAGCGAGTTGAATAAATCAGTATGGAGGCAGACTATAGGAGTCTGGAGATTTATATTTTTCTGACTCCCCTTATCTGCGCTGAGAGTCTCCATACAGCTGCTCAGGCTTTCTGTACCTCTGTAACTCATCAACATAACACATTACACCCACGACAGACAAAGGCAGAAAAGGCCTTTATAGAAATTGAATTCAAGTCACCTCTACGGCAAAATTTATACATAATTACTAAGAGTCTTAGTTTTTATAAATGCAGTGCGTTTTCTAAACGAAAACTTAAAGAAATAGAAGAAAATGGGCATGACATACAGTAACTGAATTTAAATTACATGTTGCAAAATAAATGTATCCCATATTCAGAGGAGGAACTTGCTCCAATTGGAGTTGAGTTATGGTAGGATATGCAAGTGGATAGTGTTCAGGCATGAGCTGCTCTGACTAGAGATGAGTGACGTTGCCTTTTTTCGGGTCGAGTCGGGTTTCATAAAACCCGACTTTCTCAAAAGTCGGGCCGAACGAAATCGGCCGATTATTGTGAAAAGTCGAAGGCCGACTGAAGCACGAACCCAATGTAAGTCAATGGGGAAGAAAAGTCGGCAGTGAGTGGACAGGAAACACACCTACAGTGCCCATTTTAATGCCAAAAACATCAGTTCTTATTACTTAAGCTTGTCAACCTTGATTTACTTTATAATAATAGTTAGGCATTGAAAACTGGGGGTTATTTGGTTAAAGTTGTGGGGGGGGTAGGGCTGGCTCCAGATTTTCATGGACCCTGGGCCAAAGAGTGTCACTGGGCTCTTTTAATACATGCCACAGTTCATGATCCTCTGATACGGTAGAGAATTAACAGTATAATACAATGAAAAATACTTTACTTCTTACATCTCATGATTGATATCCATTTTAAATTCTCCAATAGCCCAAAAACGGACAGTATATTACTCCATACCGTATTATTGCCACCGAATAGAGCGCCATACAGAGTAATGAGGCCCATATATTTCTCCATACAGAATCATTGGTCCCATATAATCTTTGAAACAGTATATGAAGAGCTCCACATAATGCTACAGTATATGTTGGTCCCCATGGATGAAGCTCCACTGTGTTATGGGCCCAAATAATGCTCCATATATAGTGGGCCCTATTTCTAATGCTCCAGTGCATAATGGGCCCTGTAAATGCTGCTCCAGTGTCTGATGTCCACCTTTGGAATGTTCCAGTGTATGGTGGGCCTCATATATCATTCTCCACAGTATAGTGCTCCCCAAAAATAGCTGTCCCAACATTGAAAACAATTAAATAAGTCTTCTTGCTAGGGAATCCCTGTACTAGTCTGGACTCCTCGCCGTCCCCATCTTCCATCTCTGTGGACTTGGACTGTTTAGGCAGAGGGCATACAGACATGATGTCATCGTGCTCTCTGATCAGAATGTCACTGTCAGGAAACGCAGAAGAGGTCACGGTGGTGGAGCAGGGAGAGCTAAGTATTTCAACTTTGCAAGTGCTGTGATCCTGAGCAAGCAGGGGGGCCCACTCGTTGGCGATGGCTCTGGCACAGGGCCCCTCAAAGTATGGCGGTGTGTCTGACGGCGGGTGGGCCCTCCCACCGGCAGAGACACTTTTGCGTACTATGAGGGGCCCTGTGCCAGTGCCGTCGCCTATGAGTATGCCCCCCCACCTGCTCAAGGAACCTGCATTTCATCTGCACCTTCCTCTTTGTCACCGTGTAAGGTGGTATAGAATGCGGGAAGGGGAACCTGAGTTTCATCAGGGTCAGATTGTGGCTGTGTGGAGTGCGAGGGGAATGCAGTGGTCTGGGTCAATGTACCAGCAGAATCATCTAACAGTGGCTGGGCATCAGTGCACTTGTGGCGTCCCCAGGAGTACGGTCGCCACAGTGGCATTACCTTCCTCCTAGGGAGTGTGATGTCATGCTTGGGAGCAATGAAGGATCTCTCTAGCAGTTAAACCAACACACAACACAGTTCCCACTCCAGGCCAGCAGGGAGACCTCTGAACATGACTGCTGAGGAGCTGCTCTCTGTGGTCGGGAGGAGGTAAGTTAGGGCAGTCTGTGAAGGGAAGGGGAAGTGTGTGGATGTGAGAAGGGGAGCTGGAGGATGAGCAGAGTTAAGGCTCACTCCAAGCTGGAGCGCATGGTCCGGATTCCGGTCTCCGAGTTTGTAGGGACACTGACGGTCCTGCAGCAGAAACTGGAGGAAGTAGCAGCTGTAAATGCTTTGTTCCCAACCAAGGCACGGAGGCCCCAGCAGTGACGTGTGTGAGCCAGAAGGAAAAGGCTATGGCTGCCTGCCATACGAGAAAGTTCCAAAAGAGAGTCAACAGGGGGAACTTCAGTGAACTCAGTACTGCGAGTACAGTACCTCAGATAAGCGCTAGAATGGAGGCCACACTACCTATCTGCAGAGTGAGAATTCCAAATTTGCTTCCAGGCTGACCAACTCCTTCTCCATCTGTACTCTGGGTCCTGGACGGCACTTACCAAGTACAGGTAAAGGAACTGCACGACTGTGTCTGTCATCTTTCTCCTGCGCCTGGCTCACGGCTCTGCTACATCCTGCACTGCACACCATCTACCAACTCTTACATCTGCCCTGCGACTACGGCCCTACCTGTGCAGGGCTTCTACATCTTAGCTGCACCACAACATCTGTCCCAGAGAAGTGACACTGCAGCGCGGGTCAATGTGATCAGAACCCACAGGTGGCGTCACGTGTCATTCACCTATAAACATTATTCACCCCTTTGCATGGACGCCCAGGGCCACGGAACGGGTCATCACCACTAACGTGACACATCCCTCTGAGACACCGGCCCGGTACTAATTAACCCCACTGTACTGGCTGGCCACCCTCACTCCATGTCAGATTCATCTTGGACTGGGGAATTCACGATTTGACTTGATAACCCAGGCATGGTATGATAGAAAGAGCTACATGGACTAATGTGAAGTGTGGCCTGCTGCATCATTCACTTTTGGTGGGGGTGAAGGACACAAGGAAAGGGGTTCTTCCTGACCAGGAACCAGCACTTGATGACTCAGCACTTGCATTTTTTGAAGCTTCAGAAGAGGAGGGCATATTTGCTGGAGTCTGTTTCGGCATTGTAAGGCAAAACCAGTTCCTGATGCTCCGGCTTTAAAAGCGGTTAACCAACTCCCAGAAAAGGTAGCCTTCCAGGCGTTCCGGAGTCAGACCATGACGCAGGCTCAACACCTCCTGCCTTAGCTGCTATTGTGCTTTTGCCACTACCAACAGATGCACCACCACCATCAGCACCAGCTGGCCCCCCCACGCCCACGTCCGCGGCCTCTTCCACCAAACTTCAAAATGTTGCAGAACATGAACCCAAAATAACATCAGATATATGGTACTGTATCAGAAGTGTACAGCACTATACAGTCAAAGGATGATTGTCAATCTCCCTATATATACCATCAGTCACACAGAGACGCTCACAGGCTCAATATGGATTAGACAAGAATATAAAAAGTAGAAAAAGTGTATAGTATCATCAGATAGCAGGTATATATAGTATAGTTTAAACATTCTAAATCTCCGTAGATATTTCAGGAGGCAGACACAGACACTCTCAGGCTCAGTATGGATTACAACACAATATAAAAAGCCGTAGAACGGTAATGGATCTGAAGAGTACAGCTGTACACAGTGTAGGGGTCATTGTTGTCAATCTCAGTATTTATTTTCACAGTCAGAAAATAACTCTCACTTTGGTCAGTTTGGATTAGACCAGAATATAAAAAGTAGTAAATGGGTAATGTATCACAAGCGTAGAGCTGTATACACTAGTGTTGGGGTAATTTTTAAATGTACATCTAAATTGCAGGAGTAACCCACAGACTGTCACACGCTCAGGATGGATCACACCACAATATAATAAGAAGATCCGCAAGAAATAATCACACATGTGGGACAATGTTCCAGGTGTCAATGATACACTTAGAGTGGTAGGTGGAGGAGGACTTCCTGGCAGAAAGGGTACAGTATCACCAGATACCAGGTATATATAGCATAGTTTAAACATTAAAAATGTACGTCTATATATTCAGGAGTAGTGTTGAGCCACCCCGCTAGTGTTCCAGTTCGTTTTGGTTCGTTGAACACGAGGCAACACGCTTTTGGTGAACGAACCGTTCTCGAACGGAACCTCGAACAGCCGAATTTTAAGCAAAGTGTTCAAGTTCGACGAACAGCTCGAACACCGCCCAAAACAGCTGGAATTTTAACTTGGTAAACAGGTCGACTCGAACACCGCTCATCTCTAATCAGGAGGCAGACTCAGAGGGTCTCAGGCCCAGTATGGATTCGACAAGATGGTAGAAAGTTGAGAAAGGGTACAGTATCACCCGATAACAGGTATATACTGTATGTAGCATAGTGTACATCTGAAAAACCTATGTCTATATATCAGGAGGCAGACTCAGAGGGTCTCAGGCCCAGTATGGATTTGACGTGATTGTGCAAAGTTGAGAAAGGGTACAGTATCACCGGATAACAGGTATATATAGCATAGTTTAAACATTAAAAACCTATGTCTATATATCAGGAGGCAGACTCAGATGGTCTCAGGCCCAGTATGGATTCGACGTGATTGTAGAAAGTTGAGAAAGGGTACAGTATCACTGGATAGCAGGTATATATAGCATAGTTTAAACATTAAAAATCTGCGTGTATTTTTCTGGAGTCCGACAATGACACTCACAGCCTCAGCATGGATTAGACAAGAATATAAAAAGCAGAAAAAGGGTTATGTATTTGAAGCGTACACCAGTATACACTGTTGGGTATTTTTCAATCTTCATATATATTTCAGTCTCAGTAAGACAGTCCAGACTCTCCGCAATAGGAAACGAGATGGATACAAGTACAGACGGAAAGTCGACTGATTGCAGAAACTTTAGAATTACTAATCACGGTAAAAACTCCCGGGAGAATTCTCAGAGGCGATGCTGACCCTCAATTACTTTGTCTGTGGAGACAGCGAAAACATTTCTTGTGAAGAAAGGTTTGCTGTATCGCAGTATCATGGAACCCATCACCGTTACTCATCTCCATCAAATTGTGATCACAGGGACAGATGTAGACATTGTCCTCACTGCCTATCATGATTTGTCAGGTAACATTGGAGTGCAAAAGACACAAGCCACAGGCCATAGGCGATTCTATTGAATTGGCATGAGAGGACACATTTAAAAATGTGGGCAGGAATGTCACACGTCTGTGAGTTGGGAAACCGTGAAAGCTGATGATAAACCACCACTGCATCTCATTGTGAGTCGACGTCCATAACAAATGGAAGCCATTGATCATCTGAAGATAGAGCCCAGCAGGACAGGGCATAGCTACATCTTAACCATCATCTATTAGTTCACCAAATTTGTGGTGGCAGTCCCAGTGAAGGATTTAACAGGCCAGACTACACAGTGGTGGAGCAGGGAGAGGTAAGTATTGCAAGTGCTGGTGCCCTGAGCAAGCAGGGGGGCCCACTCGTGAGCGGCGGTACTGGCACAGAGCCCCTCATAGCACGCCGGTGTGTCTGACGGCGGGTGTGCACCCCACCGTCAGAGACACTTGATTCTACTATGAGGGACCTTGTGCCAGTGCCGTTGCCAAAGAGTGTGCCCACCCACCTGTCCAGGGCAACGGCACTCGCACGGGTGTGTGCACCAGGTAGTGACCCCGGCCCTGTGGGGGGAGGCAGCCCAGTGAGGGAGGTGGAAAAAATGGCATATGTTGATGTTGGACATTCAGCAGGTGCAAATGGAGTAATTGGAGAAGTCCACGGAAGAGGAGGACAAAAGCAAGCCATTTTTCTGGCAACCTACGTGTCAGCAGGGGAGGGTGGGACAAAATCCTTTGAAACCCATTCATGGTTCATTTTAATGAAGGTTAGATCATCAACATTTTGGGTCGACAGACGGGTCCTTTTTTCTGTCAGGATTGATCCAGCAGCACTGAAGACTCGTTCAGATAACAAACTAGCAGCAGGGCAAGCGAGCTCCTGTAAGGCATATTGTGCCAATTCAGGCCTGGTGTCTGGCCCAATAGTCAAAGGGGAATAACCGGTGAGGGAGAACATCGATATGGGATGAGAACTAGTTTGTTAACATAGTTGACAACTGCTGTCTCCTGTCACTTTCGATCGATGCTGTATTACCAGTCGTGTGAGCGGTACTTGAAAAATCAGTCCATAACATGGTCACGAAACCCCTGTGTCCAACGCCACTTCGGCTGTGTGCACCACGAACACCTCTTCCATGTTGCCCCCTACGGCTCATTGGAAAAACATCACCGCCGCTGTGTTCTGGGAATGCCTCAAACAAACGGTTTACCAGAGTTGCTTGTTTGTTAGCCAATATTAGCTCTAGGTTCTCCTGTGGCTTGATGTTTTGGAATTTGCCTTTATAGCGTGGATCCAGGATGCTGGCCAACCAGTAGTCGTCATCGTTCATCATCTTGGCAATGCGGGGGTCCCTTTTTTTGGATCTGCAAGGCATAATCAGACATGTGGGCCAGTGTTCCAGGTGTCAATGATGCACTGCGAGTGCTGGGTGGAGGAGCACTTTCTGGCAAATCAACATCACTCCAGTCTTGCACAAACCCTGTACCTGAACTTGCCACCCCAACATTTTTTCTTGCCCCCTGAGAAGCATCCTCCTCCCCAAAATAATCATCCCCATCATCCTCCTCCTCCTCTTCCTCTTCTTCCTCCACCTTATCCACGAGACTTCCCTGAGCAGACAATGGCTGACTGTCATCAAGGCTTCCCTCCTCCTCTTCCTCCTCGGCTGCAGACGCCTGCTCCTTAATGTGCGTCAAAGTTTGCATGAGCAGACGCATAAGTGGGATGCTCATGCTTATGATGGCGTCGTCTGCGCTTACCAGCCGTGTGCATTCCTCAAAACACTGAAGGACTTTACAGAGGTCTTTCAGCTTCGACCTCTGCACACCAGACAACTCCATGTCTGCCTGCAAACTGCCTGTCCGTGTATCCTCCCACAAATGAATTACAGCCTGCCTCTGTTCGCACAGCCTCAGAACCATGTGCAGGTTGGAGTTCCACCTTGTTGCAACGTCGATAATTAGGCGGTGCTTGGGAAGGTGGAACAATCGCTGCAGCTTCTGAATACGACTGGAGTGTATGGACGACCGGCGGATGTGCGAGCACAGTCTTCGCACCTTATGGAGCAGGGGTGTTAACTCCGGATAATTATTGAGGAAGCACTGCACCACCAGGTTCAAGGTGTGAGCCAGGCAAGGTATGTGTCTGAGTTTTGAAAGGGTTATGGCTGCCACAAAATTCCGGCCGTTGTCACTAACTACCTTGCCTGCCTCAAGATGTAGACTGCCCAGCCATGACTCAGTTTGTCGCTGCAAGTAGTCGGCCAGTACCTCCGCGGTGTGTCTGTTGTCGCCCAAACACATCATCTTCAACACAGCCTGCTGACACTTACCACTAGCTGTTCGATAGTGGGATAACTCATGTGCAACACTGGCAGCTGCGGATTGAGTGCTCGTACGACTGCGCTCTGTGGACGAGCTTTTACTTCTGGAGGAGGAGGAGGGTCGAATGCCTACAGCCAACTGTTTCCTCTACTGTGGGCTAGGCAGCACTGTCCCACCGCCGCTGTCCCCTGTGGACCCTGCATCCATCACATTAACCCAGTGCACAGTGATGGACATGTAACGGCCCTGACCATGCCTACTGGACCATGCATCTGTTGTGAGGTGCACCTTTCCACTCACTGATTGCTTGAGTGCATGAACAATGCGGTCTTTCATATGCACATGGAGGGCTGGGATGGCTTTTCGCAAAAAGAAGTGCCGACTGGGTAGGTCATAGTGTGGTACTGCGTAGGCCATGAGCTCGCGGAAAGCTTTGCTTTCAACCAATCGGTAGGGCATCATCCCTAACGAGATTAGTTTGGCAATGTGGGTGTTCAAAGCCAGTGTTACGAAGATGAGAGGATGAGTACTTTCTTGTCCTACTCAGAGTCTCTGGTAGGGTGAGCTGGACTTGAGAGCTGCATATGGTGGAACTAGCGGTGGACATGGCGGACTGAGAGAGGGTTGGTGATGGGGATGGTGTTGGTGGTGTTGCTAATGGCCTAGATTCTGTCTTTTGTAGCAATAACATTGTGATTCCCTGACTGCTTTGCCCTTGCGACGACACCTCGATATTTGCTGCTGGTGGTGTGCTAGCTGGTGGGCTTACAGTAGAGGAAGTGATGTAGCGTTGCTGACTACCTTCATTCGGAGCATGTGCACATGTGGTACGTGAGGTTTGGTAGTCCGTCCACGCTTGCAAGTGCATGGTGGTTAAATGTCTAAGCATGCAACTAGTATTCAAATTTCTCAGATTTTTCCCTCAGCTAAAGGTCTTTGCGCACTTCTTACAGATAACCTTTGCCTGATCATTAGGATTTTGTTCAAAAAAGTGCCACACTGCACTCTTCCTACTATGGAAGACATTTTGAGGCCTTGCAAGCTGTGCTATTTTGACCATCTGGCCAAGCTGTCCTGCAACTCTTTTGGTTTTTGTAACCCATTTCTGGACTGCTCCGGGCCTGCCAGATAACAGCTGTTGCGATGTCGATGCCCGCTGCGGATGCTCCTCCTCCTCTTCTGAGCTATTGGCAGCGGCACCCTCTTCCCCAATGGATGCCAATCTGGGTCAACAACTGGGTCATCCATCACCTCCACTTCAATTTTATGTGCACCTTCCTCTATGTCACCGTGTAAGGTGGTATAGTATGCGGGAAGGGGCACCTGAGTTTCATCAGGGTCTGATTCTGCCTCAGTACACTGCGAGGACAATGTAGTGCTCTGAGTGAATGTACCAGCAGAAAAATCTAGCAGTGGCTGTGCATCAGTGCACTCCATGTCAGATTCATCTTGGACAGGGGAATTCACGATTTGACTTGCTAACCCAGGCATGGTATGTGAAAAGAGCTCCATGGAGTAATCGGTAGTGTGGCCTGCCATATTCTTCACTTTTGGTAGGGGTGAAAGACACAAGGAAAGGTGTTGTTCCTGACCAGGAGCCTCCACTGACGATTCAGTGCTTTTATTTTTTGAAACTTCAGAAGAGGAGGCGAGAGAGCTGGAGGCTGTGTCAGCAATGTAAGCCAAAACTTGTTCCTGAAGCTCCGGCTTTAAAAGTGGTTTACCTACTCCCAAAAAAGAGAGCCATCGAGGCTTTGTGGAGCCAGACGATGACTCAGGCTCAACACCTCCTGCATTAGGTGCTATTGTGCTTTTGCCACTACCAACAGATGCAACACCACCACCACCACCATCAGGACCAGCTGGCAACCCCCGCCCACTTCCATGGCATCTTCCACCATACTTCCTCATTTTTGTGAAAATGTACCCAAAATAACACCAACTATATGGTAGTGTAAAACAAGGTAGAAGGTGTATCTACTATTGGTGAGAATTTGAATCTCACTATAGATTTGAGGAAGCAGAACTATTGTCTCAGGCCCAGGAGAGATTACACCTCAATGTAACAGACTGAAATTGGATGGTGTATGACAAGGTGGAGGGTATCTATAGGATTGGTGAGAATTTGAATCTCACTATAGATTAGAGGACGCTGAACTATTGTCTCAGGCCCAGCAGAGATTACACCTCAATGTAACAGGCTGAAATTGGATGGTGAATGACAAGGTGGAGGGTGTCTATAGGATTGGTGAGAATTTGAATCTCACTAGAGATTTGAGGACGCTGAACTATTGTCTCAGGCCAAGGAGAGATTACACCTCAATGTAACAGATGAAATTGGATGGTGTATGACAAGGTGGAGGGTGGCTATAAGATTGGTGAGAATTTGAATCTCACTATAGATTTGAGGACGCTGAACTATTGTCTCAGGCCCAGGAGAGATTACACCTCAATGTAACAGGCTGAAATTGGATGGTCTATGACAAGGTGGAGGGTGTCTATAGGATTGGTGAGAATTTGAATCTCACTATAGATTTGAGGACGCTGAACTATTGCCTCAGGCCAAGGAGAGATTACACCTCAATGTAAGAGGCTGAAATTGGATGGTGTATGATAAGGTGGAGGGTGTCTATAGGATTGGTGAGAATTTGAATCTCACTATAGATTTGAGGACGCTGAACTATTGTCTCACGCCCAGGAGAGATTACACCTCAATGTAACAGGCTGTGATTGGATGGTGTATGACAAGGTGGAGGGTGTCTATAGGATTGGTGAGAATTTGAATCTCACTATAGATTTGAGAACGCTGAACTATTGTCTCATGCCCAGGAGAGATTACACCTCAATGTAACAGGCTGAAATTGGATGGTGTATGACAAGGTGGAGAGTGTTTTTAGGATTGGTGAGAATTTGAATCTCACTATAGATTTGAGAACGCTGAACTATTGTCTCATGCCCAGGAGAGATTACACCTCAATGTAACATCCTGAAATTGGATGGTGTATGACAAGGTGGAGGGTGTCTATAGGATTGGTGAGAATTTGAATCTCACTATAGATTTGAGGACGCTGAACTATTGTCTCAGGTCCAGGAGAGACTACACCTCAACGTAACATCCTGAAATTGGATGGTGTATGACATGGTGGAGGGTGTCTATAGGATTGGTGAGAATTTGAATCTCACTGTAGATTTGAGGACGCTGAACTATTGTCTCAGGCCCAGGAGAGATTACACCTCAATGTAACAGGCTGAAATTGGATGGTGTATGACAAGGTGGAGGGTGTCTATAAGATTGGTGAGAATTTGGATCTCACTATAGATTTGAGGACGCTGACATTGATGCTCTCAGTCCAAGTATGGACGCAGGCAGCCTAATGAGCAGGACTGCTGCACACACAAAAGGGTGGAAAAATGAACGCTTGGTAACTGTGCAGAAAAGAGGAAGAAAAGTATTTTTGCTTTTAAAAAAGCAGTTTGCACAGCAGTGTGCAAACAGCAATGCAGCTATCAGGGAGCCTTATAAGGCAGCCTAATAACCAACAGAGCTGATGCACAAAAATAGAGCCTCCCCTGTCACTGCACACAAAGTGTTGTGTTGTAAGTGGAAATCGCTAACAGCAGAAGCAATTTTTTTGTTGTTCTTCCCTGCCTAACGCTCTCCCTACAGAATCAGCAGCAGCAGCTCTCCCTATGCTAAGATCGACATAAGTAAGATGGCGGTTGGCGTTCACGCCCTTTTATAGCCCATGTGACGCCACACAAAGCCAGCCAATCACTTGCATGCCCTTCTCAAAGATGATGGCGACCGATGCCTATGTCATCGCGTTGCCCACAGTGTGTGTCCTCCATCATTGGCTGAAAAAGGGCGCTGGAAGCATCTTTTGAAACGCGACTTTGGCGCTCTGGTCGCCGACCTCGTGGCCGACCTCACGCTATGGTCGAGTTTCGTTTCATGAAACCCGACTTCAGCGACAGTTGCTGACTTTTGAATATGACCAACCCGTTTCGCTCAACTCTAGCTCTGACGCAATTAAATATGAGAATGGTGAAAGGTAAGGATGGAAGTGCTTAATGAAGAACCTATTGTGACACCCCAGAGTCCGGTTGTCACAGTGACATCGCCTCCCTCTAAGAGGTGAAGTCATGCTGGGAAGCATAAAAAGGACCCCCATGCCAGACAGCATAGATTAAAAATCGCAATTTCCTGCTGCAGGTCAGAAAAGGGAGATTCCTTATAAATTCTGGCCAGCAGATGGGGTTAGTGAGTCAGCTAGAAATAAGCTGAGGAAATTGTCATGGAAACGAAGCAGCTGTGAGCTGTGTGGAGAAATGACGACAGTTAAACATGAGGATGTGAGGTAAAAGAATCTTTCTGGAAGATCCTGTCAGTTCAAGACAGGCAGCTGATCTGACAAGAGGAAAAGGACATGAGCAGAGACTGAGAGACTCTAGGGAAGCTAAAATACTGCATATAGCAGACCCCTGAGTGAAGCGCTAATAAAGAGAAAAGGGACATCAGAGTCCTAGGCTGACAGGAACTGTACGTCCTGATAGCCGAATCTGAAAGTACAGGGGATTGTAAATTCCGGTGCACATTAATCACCTGAGGGCACAGCAGCAGATAAGGAGCCCGGGGCCGATGGTGAAGAGAACGGTACCCGTGTAATAGGCTCACGCTGACAGCCGTACAGGTTAGTGAAACCATCAAGAATAGAGGGTCGCAGAATAGTTATATGCAGCGGAGACCCACACGCATAGCGCAGAAAGGAAGGTCCTAAATCCCCACCTGGCAAGGTGGATCCCCTGAATGCCTCAGGCGAGCCGGACTCATTCTATCACCTGTATGTCGTACTCCGGACTGCAACCTATTACATGTAAAAGGTAAAGAAACTGCACCTCTCTGTGTCTTTCTCTCATTTATCTGCACCCCAACGTTACAGCCACTTTTACTATTTATTTAACATCTTTGCCCTGGGATTACAGCCCTACCTGTGGAGGGCTACAACATCATAGCTGCGCCCAACATCCATCCCAGAGGAACAACACCGCAGCGCTGGTCACCTCTGACCAGAATACCACAGGTGGCGTCACGTATTTCACCATCTATAAACATTATCTTTATTTTTACCACATAAATACCATATAACTTTTCCCTATTTTATTAATGGACACCTCTGGGCCACGGACCGGGTCGCTGCCGCCGTGACACCATCCCCCATGGAAGTCGACGGGCCCAGTACCGAGTACCCCCAGGCCCCTCGGGGCGCTCCAACTGGCGTCACGAACAGGATTTAGCGAGCCTAGCAAAGCTGGATAAAGAAGATTGGCAAAGCTCGGTACTGTGCACCATAGACTTTATTAAATTGTGTGCTATAGACTTTAATGCGCTTTCAAATAACCGCCATAACTGCGTCACACAGCGCGTGGGAGCAGAGAGGGACGTGCAATTGTGGACAGAGCCAGAAATAAAGCACGATGCAAAGCCCCTACCCGTGCTCTGGCATTAGTGAACAAGTGAAAAAGCAGGAAGAAAATGCTCAACGCAGGTGAAGATTCAGCGGCAATTACAGCTGCAGCCCCCATAATGCCGCTATCAGTGCCATATATACCAGGAGCAGCCTGGTTACCTCAGTACTCAGGGGAGTCGCACACCATGAGCGATTTCAAAGAAAGACTATGTAGTTTGTTCAAAGTTTACCCTCTGTCAGAGAGCCAAAAAGTCAGTATCCTCATTGGCCAGTTAAATGGTGCGGCTCAGAGGGAAGTAAAATCCTGGCCGGACACTGATAAAGGGACTGTCAAACAAATCTTAGACAGACTGAAGGACACTTTTGACACCCGTACTGCAAAAGAGATAAAAATGAGATTTTTTGGGTGCAAACAGAGAGTGCAGGACAGAGAAGCCGTACGGGGCCCCTAGCCTCACCGGGAGGCTGACATGACAGGGTATAGTGGGAATAGGGTGAGCGTACAGGAGACGGGTTGGTGAATGGTTAATAACATTAGGAGGTGGGTTTTTTTTTCTGGCTTGGTTCAAGGAGAGAGGAGGGGTTAAACCGGGGAGGGGGTAGAACTCGGGGGGGGGATTAAAGGACCAGTATATAGGGTCCGGCCATCTTAGTTCAGGAGCCATTTTAGGTACCCCGGCTGTAAAGAAGAAGCTCCCACGCACCCGCCCTTTTATGTGTGGGGTTATTGGAGTGGGAGTGCTAAGTCATTATCGTTAAGGGGAAATTTTAATTATTTTATTTGGTAGCTTGTCTTCTGAATTCGATGAGGTATACAGGAAGGACTTTGCAATTTATATTGTCTTTGTCATGGCAGCGCGACGTGGGGGAGGTCCTTGAAGTTGGTGGATCTGTGGAATGGTGAAGTGGTGGGGGATCTTAACAGGTCCTGGACTCCCTATGGGGGAATTTAAGTGGACGGGGTGAATTAATCCTGTGGAATGGATGGATAATCAGGGGACCCGTCATGGGTTAGGTTTGGCAGGGTTGACTACGGTATGCCTCTGAGCTGGTGTTGAGCGGCTGGGGGTAAGACTCAACCTGGGGCCAAGGTGGAACTTTATGGAAACTGGTGGCTTTCAAACTTTGGGGCTTCGAGGACCACCTCCTATGGTAAAAATAGTTTGGCTTTAAAATGTTAAATAAATGTTTGTAATACTTGTTAATAAAAGGCTGCTGTGGCCATTAAATCCATTAGTTGTCTGGTGTATTTAATGGGGGAAGGTGTTTGGTAGTAATTGGTGGGTGGTGTTCGTCCAAGGGAAATTATGGGGTTTGTTCGAGCTCACTTGAATCACGATTACCCTTGTGTCAAGTATACGGGACTATGCCCTTAATCTCCAGGAGGCACTATGGGCTGTAAAGCAGGTTGATCCTGAGAGCATGCAAGATGAAGATAGATTACTAACGGAGCAGTTTATAGAGGGACTCCAGTCTAACAATCAAAGGACACAGCTGCGCATAATGGCCCTAAAAAATCCTGAATTGGACTTTGCACACTTTAAGGATAGAGCCATACGGGTGCTGCGTGAACCGAACCCTAGCAGCACAGAGCCCTCTAAGCATCCTGCAATTATATACCAGCAGGAGACAGCATCCTTTCCAAAGACCCCTATTGAGACTGACAAGCTGTCCCAACATAAGGATTCTGCTGCAGACTTACGTCTCCAAGTCAAGGAACTAACTAAAAGTGTGACTACACTCACAAAAACTGTGCAGTCCCTGCAAGTGACTTCAAAGAAGAAGATCCAGCTGGCCTCTAGTCCAGAAGACGTCCCGTGGCGACAGCAGAAGAGGATCCCACCAACCAGAGGGAGAGACAGTGATCGTTATGACGAGGACGGACAGCCCATCTGTCGCCGCTGCAACAAGGCAGGACACCTAGCAAGATACTGTCATTTAAGCAAGCAACCCCTGGGGCAAAGGGCCAACCCTCAGGAGTAAGGCCATGTGCACACGATGCAGATTTGCAGCGTTTCCGCAGCGGATTTTACCGCGCAGAAATGTTGCATATCCGCATTGTGATGTACAGTACCTTTAAAATGAATGAAAAAAAAAAACGCTGTGCAGACGCTGCGGATTTTTCCGCGCGGTTTTCCTGCGGTACAAAATCCGCAGCAAGTTACTTCTTTTGTGCGGTTTTCTATCTCCCCTGTTACCAAATCCGCAGGGGGAAGACCGCAATGGAAAACCGCACAAAGACCGCATGAAAACCGCGTGAAAAATGGAAGAAATCCGCAGGAAAAATGCAGGTCATTTGACCTGCAGTTTTCTTCCATTCTGCACGAAAAAATCCGCAGGGCTCAAAACTCCGTCTGCACTCAGCCTAAGACAACCAGGCCCACCAAATTGGCAAGACAAGTACGTAGAAGGACGACCAGTCTTGCCTGTCGTGATTGACGGTTTTTCGATGAACGCTTTACTGGACACCGGTTCCCAGGTGACAACGATACCATATGTTCTTTTTAAGCAGTACTGGGCAGATTCAGACATTACTCATATCCCAGATAAAGATCTTACCATTTTTGCCAGCAATGTTCAGCCCTTGCCTCAGATGGAATATAAAGAGGTGACCATCAAGATTGGCCGAGTAGAATTGCAATCGCAAGGTTTAATAATAGTTGATGTTGACAAACTAGAATGCCATCCTATGATCACTTTAGGCACTAATATAATTAAAAATTGTCTTGGAGAAATTATTGTTTTGTTACAACAGGTAGCCGAGACTGCCAGCTCCAGTCAGCAACGGGTCCTGCAAAAGGAGATCAGTGCCCTGATGCAGAGACAACAGGTAGAGATGTCTGATGGAGAAGTCGGCAGTGTCAGAGTAAGTGATCCTTTCCCCATTGCAGTACCTCCCAGAAGTGAAATGTTAATTTGGTGTCGGGCAGCAATAGGCCTAAGGGGTCAAGATTACCAAGCCCTCGTAGAACCCATGTACTCTGATAGTAGGCCCACTATCCTGACAGCCAGAGGGGTAGTTGATGTCCGCAAGGGGAGAGTACCAATACGCATCTTAAATTGTGGGGAGAGAGAGGTCCAGTTACCCCGGTATGCCACCCTTGCTAAATTGTTCACCGTCAGTAACAATGCAATAGAGGCACTAGAACCCTTGCTTCCATGTGACAAGGTGGAAGAGAATGGCTCTGAAGGGCAGCAGGAGGAATGGTGTCAGCAGCTAAACGTAGGCACTGACTTCACCCCTTCACACCAAAGCATGGGGCTTACCGGGTGGCTCGAGAATTTGAATGGGTCTTTAGCAAGCATCCTCTAGATTTTGGGCAGGCAAAAGGGGTTCAACATCATATCCCCACCAGAGATCATCCACCCATTAAAGAGAGACACCGGCCTGTACCCCCAGCACACTACCAATATGCCAAGAGTATGTTACGAGAGATGAAGGAGGCTGGGGTAATCAGAGATAGTTGTAGCCCCTGGGCAGCTCCTCGTTAAGAAGAAAGTTGGTACTAAGAGAATGTGTGTAGATTACGGGCGGATTAACAGCATTACACATAAAGACGCGTACCCATTGCCTAGAATTGAGGAATCACTAGCTGCACTGAGAACTGCTAATTATTTCTCTACCTTAGATCTCACCAGTGGGTATTGGCACATTCCAGTGGCAGAGGCAGACAAAGACAAGACAGCATTTACAACACCAATGGGCCTCTGCGAGTTTAACTACATGCTGTTCGGGCTCAGCAATGCACCAGGAACATTTCAGCGGTTAATGAAATGCTGCCTTGGACATAAAAACTTTGAAACCATTCTGCTGTACCTGGATGACATCATAGTCTTCTCCAAAACCTACGAAGACCATTTGAAGCACCTAGCTGAGGTATTCGAAGCCCTGAAATTTAACTTTTAATTCAATCACTAAAAAGCATAATACAGTAAAATTACCTCAATACATAGGGAGGTAGATAAATAGATAGAGGGTCAGGTAACCAAATGGTTCAACCCTCTATCTATTTATCTACCTCCCTATGTATTGAGGTAATTTTACTGTATTCTGTTTTTTAGTGATTGAATTAAAAGTTAATTTTTAGGGATTATTCTTTTTCTGGTTTTGTTTAGAGTACATAATCCTGAATATACAGTATAATCTACTGGAGGTTTGTATTTGAAGCCCTGTCAAACATTGGCCTGAAAATAAAACCATCCAAATGTTACCTTTTGAAACCCAAGGTGCAGTACCTAGGCCATGTGGTGAGCGCGGAAGGTGTGGCACCCGATCCTGACAAAGTCACCATTATCCGGGACTGGAAAAGACCCAGCACTATCCATGAAGTGAGGCAATTTCTTGGGTTAGTAGGCTACTACCGAAGATTTATCAAGAACTTCACCAAGATAGTAGCACCACTGCAAGATCTTCTAGTGGGCCAATCCAAGAAGGCCAAGAACAAAAATCTGCCGTTTGAGTGGAACAAAAGGATAGAAGAGTCCTTCACCAAGTTGAAACTGGCCCTCACAGAAGATCAGATCCTGGCCTACCCTGACTATGACCAACCATTTGTACTTTACACTGATGCCAGCAACGTGAGATTGGGAGCAGTGCTTTCACAAGTGCAGAAAGGCAGAGAGAGAGTGATTGCCTACGCCAGCAGGAAGCTTCGTCCCACTGAGAGGAACCCCGACAACTACAGTTCCTTTAAGCTGGAGTTCCTCACCACAGTCTGGGCAGTAACAGAGCGCTTCAGGCACCACTTGGCTTCCTCAAAGTTCACCATCTACAAGGACAATAATCCGCTAACCCACCTTGAAACGACAAAGCTTGGGGCTCTTTAGCAGCGATGGATAGCCCGGCTGTCGAACTACGAGTTCACCATCAAGTACCGAGCAGGACATAAGAACACTAATGCAGATGCGCTGTCCAGGATACCCAATTCACCAGACAGGGGAGAAGATCCAAAAGAACTCGAAGAAATCGAGTTACCAGCCTTCCACCAACCAATTGCAGCCCAACGCTCTCAAGGAGTAAGGAATAAGCGCTTTATCGTGCGAGAGGTAACGTTGAACCCATTACTCCATCATGAGTGGGCAGAGACACAAGACAGTGACCCAGCTGTTCGCCTAGTAAAGGAGTGGCTGGCACAAGCTGACACACACCCTGTTCCAGATGACCCACACAGCAGTTATGGAAGGAAATAGGCAAGCTGTTCACCTACGAGGGAAAACTGTGTCGGAGGAACATCAACTTGCGCACACATGAACTGGTCTGGCATGTGGTAGTCCCAAAGAGGGATGCGCCAATGGTCTTAGAGGCATACCACAATGGAGCAGGACACTTCGATTGGAAGAAGTTGGCGGTCCTCCTTCTTGAAAGATTCTACTGGGTTGGCATGAGGCGTTCCATTGAGAAGTGGTGCTGAAAATGTGGCCCATGCAACCTGTGCAGAAAAGACTGAAACAGCCAGAGAGCCCCACTACAGCCGATCATCACAAAGCAGCCGCTTGAACTGGTAGCTTTGGATTACGTGAAGTTAACTCCAAGTAGGAATGGCTACACCTATGCTTTGACCATCGTGGACCATTACTCAAGGTTCTTGGTAGTTGTGCCTGTTAAAGACCAAACAGCAAAGACAGCAGCCAAGGCATTTCAGCAGCACTTTTGTTGACCGCACGAATATCCTGAACAAGTGCTCACCGATCAAGGTCCAGCCTTTGAGGCAGAAGTGTTCCAGGAGTTCTGTAACATGTACGATTGCAAGAAAATCAGACTGACGCCGTACCATCCACAGACAAATGGCATGTGTGAGAAGATGAACCAGGTGGTCATTGACTTATTGAAGACCTTACCACTGGAGGAACTAAACCAGTGGCCAGAGAAGTTGCCAGATCTGGTAGCTCTGTATAATCATATACCGGTAAACTCTACAAATTGCACTCCGGCCTACTTGATGAGAGCAAGACCTGGCAAGTTACCCATTGATTTGGACATGGGAGTCTTAACACCTGAGACAACATCACCAGATGCAGACTGGGATACAGAGCGGCAGCAACAATACCACAAAGTACAAGAATGTGTGGAGAAAAGTTTGTCTCAAGCAAGACAGAGACAGGAAAGAAATTACAACCGACATGCCACTGCAGTTCCCTTGACACCAGGAGAACAAGTACTTAAAAGAAAGAGATGTGTTGACAAACTAGATGACCAGTGGGAAGCAGAGCCATACACCGCAATACCTTCTGACTTTAATAACACCAAAGTATGTATCATAAGCAAAGATGGAGGAGAAACCTTCGAAGCAGTCTCAAGAGATCTAAAGATGTGCCCTGATTAATTGAAGGACAAGAAAGAAGTCCAAGACACTCTACAACTAAAGAAGAGCGACTTTGCCTTTTTTCTGGTCGAGTCGGGTTTCATGAAAGCCGACTTTCGCAAAAGTCGGGTCGAACGAAATCGGCCGATTATCGTGAAAAGTCGACGGCCGACTGAAACACGAAACCCAATGCAAGTCAATGGGGAAGCAAAGTCGGCAGGGAGTTGAGGACAGGAAACACACCTACAGTGCTCTTTTGAATGCCAAAAACATCAATTCTGATTACTAAAGCTTTTCAACCTTAATTTACTTCAAAATACTAGTTACGCACTGAAAAATGGGGGTTATTTGGCTAAATTTGTGGGGGGGTAGGGCTGGCTCCAGGTTTTCATGTGCCCTGGGCCAAAGAGCGCCCCTTTAACACATACCACAACTCATGATGCTCCGATACCGCAGAGAAATAGCGGCGTAGTACAATGAAAAATACTTCACTTTTTACATCTCATGACTGATATCCATTTTTAATAGCTCCAAAAACGGACAGTATATTACTCCATACAGTATTATGGCCACCGCATTGTGCACTATACAGAGTAATGAGGCCCATATATTTCTCCATACAGAATCATTGGTCCCATATAATATTTGAAACAGTATATGATGAGCTCCACATAATGCTACAGTATATGTTGGTCCCCATGGATGAAGCTCCACTGTTTTATGGGCCCAAATAATGTTCCATACTTAATGGGCCCCATTTCTAATGCTCTAGTGTATACAGTAATGTGCCCTGTAAATGCTGCTCCAGTGTCTGATGTCCACCTTTGGAATGCTCCAGTGTATGGTGGGCCTCATATATCATTCTCCAGAGTATAGTGCTCCCCAAAAATTGTTGTCCCAACATTGAAAGCAATTAAATAAGTCTCCTCACTATGGAATCCCTGTACTAGTCTGGACTTCTCGTCGTCCCCATCGTCCATCTCACTGCAGACGTGATGTCATTGCACTCTCTGATCAGACTATCACTGTCAGGAAACGCGGAAGACGTCATGGCGGTGGAGCAGGGAGAGGTAAGTATTTCAACTTTGCAAGTGCTGTGATCCTGAGCAAGCAGGGGGCCCACTCATTGGCGATGGCAGTGGCACAGGGCCCCTCTAATAGTACGGCGGTGTGTGGCGGTGTGTCTGACGGCGGGTGGGCCCTCCCACCGGCAGAGACACTTTTGCGTACTATGAGGGGCCCTGTGCCAGTGCCATCGCCCATGAGTATGCCCCTCCCACCAGCTCAAGGAACCTGCACTTTCATCTGCACCTTCCTCTTTGTCACTGTGTAAGGTGGTATAGTATGCAGGAAAGGGAACCTGAGTTTCCTCTGGGTCAGATTTTGGCTGTGTAGAGTGTGAGGGGAATGTAGTGGTCTGGGTCAATGTACCAGCAGAATCATTTAGCAGTGGCTGGGCATCAGTGCACTTGTGGCGTCCCCCGGAGTACGGTCGCCACAGTGGCATTACCTTCCTCCTAGTGTGTGTGATGTCATGCTTGGGAGCAACAAAGGATCTCTCTAGCAGTTAAACCAACACACAACACATTTCCCACTCCAAGCCAGCAGGAAGACCTCTGAACATGACTGCTGAGGAGCTGCTCTCTGTGGTCGGGAGGAGGTAAGTTAGGCCATTCTGTGCAGGGAAGGGGAAGTGTGTGGACGTGAGAAGGGGAGCTGGAGGATAAGCAGAGTTAAGGCTCACTCCTAGCTGGAGCGCATGGCCCGGATTCCGGTGTCCGAGTTTGTAGGGACACTGACGTTCCTGCAGCAGAATTCGGAGGAAGTAGCAGCTGTAAATGCTCTGTACCCAACTGAGGCTCTGAGGCCCCAGCATCTATGTGTGTGAGCCAGAAGGAAATGGCTACGGCTGCCAGCCATATGAGAAAGTTCCAAAAGACAGTCAACAGGGGGAACTTCATTGAACTCAACACTGCGAGTACCTCAGATAAGCGCTAGAACGGAGGCCACACTACCTATCTGCAGAGAGAGAAATCCAAATTGGCTTCCAGGCTGACCAACTCCTTCTCCATCTGTACTCTGGGTCCTGGACAGCAACTACCAAGTACAGGTAAAGGAACTGCACGACTGTGTCTGTCATCTTTCTCCTGCACCTGGTGCACGGCTCAGCTACATAATGCACTGCACACCATCTCCTAACTCTTTCATCTGCCCTGCGACTACGGCCCTACCTGTGCAGGTCTTCTACATCTTAGCTGCACCACAACATCTGTCCCAGAGAAGTGACACTGCAGCGCTGGTCAATCTAATCAGAAACCAGAGGTGGCGTCACGTATCATTCACCTATAAATGTAATTCACCCCTTTGCATGGACGCCCAGGGCCACGGAACGGGTCACCGCCACCATGACACATCCCTGTGAGACAACGGCCTGGTACCGATTAACCCCACTGCCCTGGCTGGCCACCCACTCTCCATGTCAGATTCATCTTGGACTGGGGAATTCACGATTTGACTTGATAACCCAGGCATGGTATGATAGAAAGAGCTACATGGACTAATGTGAAGTGTGGCCTGCTGCCTCATTCAGTTTGGGTGGGGGTGAAGGACACAAGGAAAGGGGTTCTTCCTGACCAGGAGCCAGCACTTGACCACACAATGCTTGCATTTTTTGAAACTTCAGAAGAGGCGGGCATATTTGATGGAGTCTGTTTCGGCAATGTAAGCCAAAACCAGTTCCTCATGCTCTGCCTTTAAAAGCGGTTAACCTACTCCCAGAAAAGGTATCATTCCAGGCGTTCCAGAGCCAGACCATGACGCAGGCTCAACACCTCCTGCCTTAGCTGCTATTGTGCTTTTGCCACTACCAGCAGATGCACCACCACCATCATCACCAGCTGGCCCCCCAGCACCCACGTACGCGGCCTCTTCCACCAAACTTCAAAATTTTGCACAAAATAGACACTAAATAACATCAGATATATGGCACTGTATCAGAAATATACAGCTCTATTCAGTCAAAGGATAATTGTCAATCTCCATATACATTCCATCAGTCACACAGAGACGCTCACAGGCTCCGTATGGATTAGACAAGAATATAAAAAGTAGACAAAGTGTACAGTATCATCAGATAGCAGGCATATATAGCATAGTTTAAACATTACCAATGTATGTCTATATATCAGGAGTAGTGTTGAGCATTCCGATACCGCAAGTATCGGGTATCGGCCGATACTTGCTGTATCGGAATTCCGATACCGACTTCCGATATTTTTTCAATATCGGAATTCGGCATCGGAATCGGAAGTTCAAAATGATTGACAGCCTGACGTCATCATGATGCGCGGTGTGTGCGCATCATGATGCGCCATCATTTCGGGCCTTCCGGGGGTCTCTGCCGGCCTGCCGGGGGGCTGTGCCGGCCTGCCGGGGGGCTGTGTGGACTGCCCGGGGTCTGTACCGGCCTGCCGGGGGGCTGTGCCGGCCTGCCGGTGGTCTGTGCACCCTGTGGGGGTCTGTACCGGCCTGCCGGGGGGCTGTGCCGGCCTGCCGGTGGTCTGTGCACCCTGTGGGGGTCTGTACCGGCCTGCCGGGGGGCTGTGCCGGCCTGCCGGGGGGCTGTGCTGATGTCCGGGGGTCTGTGCAAGCATCGTCCGATGGGACTACAAGTCCCATCGGGTGATGCCTGCTACCATGACAGTGATTGACACATTAGCCAATGATGGGACAGTAGTAGTCCCATCATCCGGCTAATGTGTTAAATGTTAAAAAAAAAAAAAAAAAAAAATACTACATACATACTACATACATACTACATGCATGCTACATACATACTACATGCTACATACATACTACATGCTACATACATACTACATGCATACTACATGCATGCTACATACATACTACATACATACTACATATATACTACATGCATGCTACATACATACTACATGCTACATACATCCTACATGCTACATACATACTACATGCTACATACATTCTACATACATGCTACATACATGCTACATACATACTGCATACTACATACATACTACATACATACTACATGCATACTACATACATACTACATGCTACATACATACTACATGCATGCTACATGCATGCTACATACATACTACATGCTACATACATACTACATGAATGCCACATGCATGCTACATACATACTACATGCTACATACATACCACATACATACTACATACATACTACATGCTACATACATACTACATATATACTACATGCATGCTACATACATACTACATGCTACATACATACCACATACATACTACATACATGCTACATACATACTACATACATACTACATACATACTACATACATACTACATGCATACTACATACATACTACATACATACTACATGCATGCTACATACATACTACATGCATGCTACATGCATGCTACATACATACTACATGCTACATACATACCACATACATACTACATACATACTACATGCTACATACATACTACATATATACTACATGCATGCTACATACATACTACATGCTACATACATACCACATACATACTACATACATGCTACATGCTACATACATACTACATATATACTACATGCATGCTACATACATACTACATATATACTACATGCATGCTACATACATACTACATATATACTACATGCATGCTACATACATACTGCATGCTACATGCATGCTACATACATACTACATACATACTACATACATACCACATATATACTACATACATACAATACATTCATACAATACATACATAGACATACAGTACATATAACATATAGTAACATACTTACCAATACTTGTCACATTGTTCCCCGAAGCCATTGTCTTTTCCGGAATAAATATTAACATAACAAACCACAAAAATACTCACCCACGATCCGAAGCAGTCCACGAGTGTGTCCCACGACGATCTTGGGTAGAGAACGGCAGCATCAGCTGTTGCTGCCGTTCTCTACGGGCTGCAGGAATCCAATGACGGAAGGTAGGTATCCTTCCGCACTGTATTCCTCCGCCACTTAAAAAAAAAAAAAGTCCCTAGTCTCACTTTATGCCATTGCTGCGTGGGAAATTCCCACACAGCAATGGCATAAAGTGAGACTAGGGACTTTTTTTTTTTTTTTTTAAGTGGCGGAGGAATACAGTGCGGAAGGATACCTACCTTCCGTCATTGGATTTCTGCAGCCCGTAGAGAACGGCAGCAACAGCTGATGCTGCCGTTCTCTACCCAAGATCGTCGTGGGACACACTCGTGGACTGCTTCGGATCGTGGGTGAGTATTTTTGTGGTTTGTTATGTTAATATTTATTCCGGAAAAGACAATGGCTTCGGGGAACAATGTGACAAGTATTGGTAAGTATGTTACTCTATGTTATATGTACTGTATGTCTATGTATGTATTGTATGAATGTATTGTATGTAGTATGTATGTAGTATATATGTGGTATGTATGTAGCATGTAGTATGTATGTAGTATGTATGTAGCATGCATGTAGCATGCAGTATGTATGTAGCATGCATGTAGTATATATGTAGTATGTATGTGGTATGTATGTAGCATGTAGTATGTATGTAGCATGCATGTAGTATGTATGTAGTATGTATGTAGCATGCATGTAGTATATATGTAGTATGTATGTAGCATGTAGTATGTAGCATGCATGTAGTATATATGTAGTATGTATGTAGCATGTAGTATGTATGTAGCATGCATGTAGTATATATGTAGTATGTATGTAGCATGTAGTATGTAGCATGCATGTAGTATATATGTAGAATGTATGTAGCATGTAGTATGTATGTAGCATGCATGTAGTATATATGTAGTATGTATGTAGCATGTAGTATGTATGTAGCATGCATGTAGTATATATGTAGTATTTAGCATGTAGTATGTATGTAGCATGCATGTAGTATGTATGTAGCATGCATGTAGTATGTATGTGGTATGTATGTAGCATGTAGTATGTATGTAGCATGTATGTAGTATATATGTGTTATGTATGTAGCATGCAGCATGCATGTAGCATGCATGTAGTATGTATGTAGTATGTATGTAGTATGTATGTAGCATGCATGTAGTATGTATGTAGCATGTAGTATGTATGTAGCATGCAGTATGTATGTAGCATGCATGTAGTATGTATGTAGTATATATGTAGTATGTATGTTGCATGTAGTATTTATGTAGTATGAATGTAGCATGTATGTAGTATGCATGTTGTATGTATGTAGCATGTATGTAGCATGTAATTTTTTTTTTTTTTTTTTTTAACATTTAACACATTAGCCGGATGATGGGACTACTACTGTCCCATCATTGGCTAATGTGTCAATCACTGTTATGGTAGCAGGCATCGCCCGATGGGACTTGTAGTCCCATCGGACGATGCCTGCACAGACCCCCGAAGCCTGCACAGACCACCGGCAGGCCGGCACAGCCCCCCGGCAGGCCGGCACAGCCCCCCGGAGCCTGCACAGACCACCGGCAGGCCGGCACAGCCCCCCGGCAGGCCGGCACAGCCCCCCGGAGCCTGCACAGCCCCCCGGCAGGCCGGCACAGCCCCCCGGCAGGCCGGCACAGCCCACCGGAGCCTGCACAGCCCCCCGGCAGGCCGGCACAGACCACCGGAGGCTGCACAGACCCCCTGGCAGGCCGGCACAGCCCCCCGAAAGGCCCGTACAGACCCCAGAGAGGCTGTACAAGGCAAAAACAGGGTTTTTCTTATTCCGATACCGGAAGTCCCATAGACTTGAATGGGACTTCCGGTATCGGAATCGGCGATACCGATACTTTTTTTAAAGATCGGCCGATCCATTCCGATCCGATACTTTGAAGTATCGGACGGTATCGCTCAACTCTAATCAGGAGTAGTGTTGAGCCACCACGCTAGTGTTTTGGCTCGTCACACAGGAGGCAAGTTTGTCGAATGTTCGTCGAACCCCATTGAAAACAATGGCAGGCAAACACAAACACATACAAACACATAGAAAACAATTACAAAACACCTTAAAAGGTGTCCCAAAGCAGAGAAAATGCTCAGAAGACAAAAATTACATATGGAAAAGGGCAACTACATTTAGAAAAGAGGTGGAGGAGTAAAAGGAGGAGGTGGAGGAGACACAGATATAGGCTTGTCATTCCCTTATGAATTCAAGAAAGCTGGAATAAAAATGTAAAATACCAAGCAAAAAAAAAAAATTCTGAGATCGAAAACGATCATATACCATCGGACTTCCCACCAATAAGTTATGCCAACTGGCGATTGGGCGGCGTTATTCCCACGAACCTCCAAACAGCGTCCATGAAGGCAAAGTGTTTGCTTTCCGGGGGCACTATGATTGCATAGCTGAACCTTAAAGGAATGCCCAAAAGGGCACCACCAGGAGTGGAGCCTGCGGCTTAATTGGACTCCACCCGGGAAACCACAACCATGCCACCTCAAGAAAAGATGCACATATTGAAAGCTTTGTCGATTGTGTGTGTGGTGTGGTATGTCCATTTGTAGTTGTGCTAGCAATTTGTCAGCTTTATTCCGTTAACGAACGAGACTCCGGCATGCCCCCGCAGTACTCGTCAAGCTTACTAGAGGGATACGCGAGGCTCTGGCACTATCATGGTCTCTCATGGCGTTACATGTCCGGGGCTGCATGCGCGCTACACTGAAAGGACCAGCTTTTGTCGCTTACAGGTGCAGATAACCAGCAGAACACCGTTAGTGATGGAGATCTGTGATTCCAATTATTCCCCGCGAATGATGATTTCCCAGTATGTGCAGGTCAACCACAATTCCTGAATTAGGCCTAACCGGCATTCCTGAAAAAATGCAAAAAATTACGTGTCCAAACCACAGTTGCTGTAGCTTGCTTAACAGCTCGGCAGCCGTTCTCAGGCCCAGTATGGATTCGACAAGATTCTAGAAAGTTGATAAAGGGTACAGTTTCACTTGGTAACACATATATATGTAGCATAGTTTACACGTTAAAAACCTATGTCTATATATCAGGAGGCAGGTTCAGATGGTCTCAGGCGCAGTATGGATTAGACGTGATTGGACAAAGGTGAGAAAGGGTACCGTACCACTGGATAACAGGTATGTATAGCATAGTTTACACATTAAAAACCTATGTCTATATATCAGGAGGCAGGCTCAGACGGTCTCAGGCCCAGTATGGATTAGACGTGATTGGACAAAGGAGAGAAAGGGTACCGTATCATTGGATAACAGGTATGTATAGCATAGTTTACACATTAAAAACGTAGGTCTATATAACATGAGGCAGGCTCAGATGGTCTCAGGCCCAGTATGGATTAGACGAGATTGGACAAAGGTGAGAAAAGGTACCGTATCACTGGATAACAGGTATGCATAGCATAGTTTACACATTAAAAACCTATGTCTATATAACAGGAGGTAGGCTCAAACGGTCTCAGGCCCAGTATGGATTAGACGTGATTGGAAAAAGGTGAGAAAGGGTAACATATCACCAGATTACAGGTATGTATAGCATAGTTTAACACATTAAAAACCTATGTCTATAGATCAGGAGGCAGGCTCAGACGGTCTCAGGCCCAGCATGGATTTGACCAGCTTGTACAAAGTTGAGAAAGGGTACATTATCACTGGATAGCAGGTATATATAGCATAGTTTAAATATTTAAAATCTCCATGTTCTCAGTATGGATTAGACAATAATCTAAATAGTAGAAAAAAGGAAATGTATTTGAAGCGTACACCAGTATACACTTTTGGTGGTATTTTTAAATCTTCATATATATTTCTGTCTCAGTAAGACAGTCCAGACTCTCCGCAATAGGAAATGAGATGCATACAATTACTAACATAAATTCTAGTGATTGCAGAAATCTAGGAATTCCTGTTCACGGGATAAACTTCCATCACAATTCTCAGAGGCGATGCAGACCCTCAATTAATTAGTGTGTGGAGACAGCGAAAACCTTTCTTTGTGAAGAAAGTGTTGCTGTATCGCAGTACCGTTGATCCCATCGCCATTACTCATATCCATATAATTTTGATCACAGGGAGAGATGTAAACATAGTGCTCACTGCCTATCATGCTCTGTCACGTAACTTTGGAGTGCAAGAGACAGAAGCCACAGGCCGTAGGCGATTCATTTGGATTGGCATGAGAGGGCACATTTAAAAATGTGCGCTGGAATGTCACACGTCTGTGGGTAGGAAAACTGTGAAAGCTGATGAGAAACCACCACTGCATCTCATTGTGAGTTGACGTCCATAAGAAATGGAAGCCATTGATCATCTAAAGCTAGATCCAGGCCAGCGGGACAAATTTGTAGTGGCAGTCCCTGTGAAGGATTTGACAGCCCAGACTACACAGCGGAGGAGCAGGGAGAGGTAAACATTGCAAATGCTGGGACCCTGCCCAAGCAAGGGGGGCCCACTCGTGGGCGTCTGTACTGGCACTGGGCCGCTCATAGTACGGCGGTGTGCTGATGGCGGGTGTGCACCCCCACCGTCAGAGACACTTGATTGCACTATGAGGGACCCTGTGCCAGTGCCCGCGCTCAAGAGTCAGCCCACCCACCTGTCCAGGGCAACGGCACTCGCACGGTTGCATGCGCTAGGTGGTGACCCCGGCCATGGGGGGAGGAGGCAGCCCAGTTAGGGAGGTTTACAAAATGGCATATGTTGATGTGGGACATTCACCTGCTGCTAAAGGCGAAATTGGTCAAGTCCCAGGAAGAGGAGGACCAAAGAAAGCCATTTTTCTGTCAACCTATGTGTCATCAGGGTAAGGTGTGACAAAATCCTTGGAAACCCATGCATGGTTCATTTTAATGAAGGTTAGATCATCCACATTTTGGGTCAACAGACGGGTCCTTTTTTCTGTCAGGATTGATCCAGCAGCACTGAAGACTCTTTCCGATAGCACACTTGCAGCTGGGCAAGCGAGCTCCTGTAAGGCATATTGTGCCAATTCAGGCCAGGTGTCCAGTTTAGCTGCCCAATAGTCAAATGGGAATGACCTGTAAGGGAGAACATCGATATGGGAGGAAAAGTAGTTTTTAATCATAGTTGACAAGTGCTGTCTCCTGTCACTTTCAAATGATGCAGTATTACCAGTCATGTGAGCGGGACTTGAAAAATCAGTCCACAACATGGTCATGAAACCCCTGTCTCCAACGCCACTTCTGATGTGTGCACCACCAACACCTCTTCCAAGTTGCCCCCGGCCCCTACGGCTCATGTGACAACCATCACCTCTGCTGTGTGCTGGGAATGCCTCAACCAACCGGTTTACCAGAGTTGCTTGTTTGTTAGCCAATATTAGGTTAAGGTTCTCCTGTGGCATGAGGTTTTGGAATTTGCCTTTATAGCGTGGATCCAGGATGCTGGCCAACCAGTAGTCATCATCGTTCATCATTTTGGCAATGCGGGGGTCCCTTTTTAGGATCTGCAAGGCATAATCTGACATGTGGGCCAATGTTCCCGGTGTCAATGATGCACTGCGAGTGCTGGGTGGAGGAGCACTTTCAGGCAAATCCACATCCCTCCAGTCATGCACAAATCCAGTACCAGACCTTGCCACGCCAACATTTTCTCTTGCCCCACGAGAAGCATAATCCTCCCCTAAATAATCATCCCCATCATCCTCCTCCTCCTCCTCCTCTTCTTCCTCCACTTCGTCCATGACAGTTCCCTGAACAGACAATGGCTGACTGTCATCAAGGATTCCCTCCTCCTCTTCCTCATCATCCTCGGCTGCAGACGCCTGCTCCTTGATGTGCGTCAAAGTTTGCATGAGCAGACACATAAGTGGGATGCTCATGCTTATGATGGCGTCGTCTGCGCTTACCAGCCGTGTGCATTCCTCAAAACATTGAAGGACTTTACAGAGGTCTTTCAGCTTCGACCACTGCACACTTGTCAACTCCATGTCTGCCCTCAAAGTGCCTGCCCGTGTATCCTCCCACAAATGCATTACGGCCTGCCTCTGTTCGCACAGCCGCTCAACCATGTGCAGGGTGGAGTTCTACCTTGTTGCAATGTCGATAATTAGGCGGTGCTTGGGAAGGTGGAGCAATCGCTGCAGCTTCTGCATACGACTGGAGTGTACCGGCGACTGGCGGATGTGCGAGCACAGTCTTCGAACCTTATGAAGCAGGCCTGTTAACTCCGGATAATTTGTGAGGAAGCACTACACCACCAGGTTCAAGGTGTGAGCCAAGCAAGGTATGTGTCTGAGTTTTGAAAGGGCTATGGCTGCCACAAAATTCCGGCCGTTATCACTAACTACCTTGCCTGCCTCAAGATGTAGACGGCCCAGCCATGACTCAGTTTGTCGCTGAAAGTAGTCGGCCAGTACCTCCGCCGTGTGTCTGTCGCCCAAACACATCATCTGCAACACAGCCTGCTGATGCTTTCCACTAGCAGAACGATAGTGGGACACATCGTTTGCACCACTGTCAGCTGCCGATGCAGTGCTCGTGCGACTGCACTCTGTGGACGAGCTTTCGCTTCTGGAGGAGGAGGAGGAGGAGGGTCGAACGCCTACAGTCCCCTGTGGACCCTGCATCCACCACATTAACCCAGTGCGCAGTGATGGACACGTAACGGCCCTGGTCATGCCTACTGGACCATGCATCAGTTGTGAGGTGCACCTTTCCACTCACTGATTGCTTGAGTGCATGGACAATGCGGTCTTTCACATGAAGGTGGAGGGTTGGGATGGCTTTGCGAGAGAAGAAGTGGCGACTGGGTAGGTCATAGCGTAGTACTGCGTAGGCCATGAGTTCGCGGAAAGCTGCGCTTTCAACCAACCGATAGGGCATCATCTCTAACGAGATTAGTTTGGCAATGTGGGCGTTCAAACCCAGTGTAAGCGGATGAGAGGATGAGTACTTTCTTGTCCTACTCATAGTCTGTGGGAGGGTGAGCTGGACTTGAGAGCTGCATATGGTGGAACTAGCGGTAGACATGGCGGACTGAGAGAGGGTTGATGATGGTGATGGAGTTGGTATAGTTTCTGATGGCCTAGATTCAGTCTTTTGTTGCAATAACAGTGTGATTCCCTGACTGATTTGCCCTTGCGACAACAACTCAAAATTTGCTGCTGGTGGTGTGCTAACCGGTGGACTTACAGTGGGGGAAACAATGTAGCGTTGCTGACTACCTTCTTTGGGAGCAGTAGCACATGTGGTACGTGAGTTTTGGTAGTCCGTCCACGCTTGCAAGTGCATGGTGGTTAAATGTCTTAGCATGCAACTGGTATTCAAATTTCTCAGATTTTTCCCTCGGCTAAAGGTCTTTGCGCACTTCTTACAGATAACCTTTGCCTGATCATTAGGATTTTGTTCAAAAAAGTGTCACACTGCACTCTTCCTACTATGCAAGACCTTTTGAGGCCTTGCACGCTGTGCTATTTTGACCATCTGGCCAAGCTGTCCTGCAACTCTTTTGGTTTTTGTAACCCGTTTCTGGACTGCTCCGGGCCTGCCAGATAACAGCTGTTGCGATGTCGATGCCCGCTGCGGATGCTCCTCCTCCTCTTCTGAGCTATTGGCAGCGGCACCCTCTTCCCCCAATGGATGCCAATCTGGGTCAACAACTGGGTCATCCATCACCTCCTCTTCAATGTCATGTGCACCTTCCTCTGTGTCACCATGTATGGTGGTATAGTATGTGGGAAGGGGCACCTGAGTTTCATCTGGGTCAGACTCTGGCTCAGCACACTGCGAGGACAATGTAGTGCTCTGAGTGAATGTACCAGCAGAATCATCTATAAGTGGCTGTGCATCAGTACACTCCATGTCAGATTCATTTTTGCCTGGGTAATTCACGATTTGACTTGATAATCCAGGCACGGTATGTGAAAACAGCTCCATGGAGTAATCTGTAGTGTGGCCTGCCGCATCCTTCAATTTTGGTTGGGGTGAAGGACACAAGGAAAGGTGTGGTTCATGAACATGAGCCTCCAATGATGACTCAGTGCTTTTATTTTTTAAAACTTCAGAAGAGGAGGCGATAGAGCTGGAGGCTGAGTAAGCAATGTAAGCCAAAACTTGTTCTTGAAGCTCCGGCTTTAAAAGCGGTTTACCTACTCCCAGAAAAGGGAGCCTTCAAGGCCTGGTGGAGCCAGACGATGATGCAGGCTCAACACCTCCTGCATTAGGTGCTATTTTGCTTTTGCCACTACCAGCAGATCCACCACCAACACCATCATTACCAGCTGCCAACCTCCGCCCACTTCCACGGACTCTTCCACGACACTTCCTCATTTTTGGGGAAAATGTACCCAAAAAAACACCAACTATATGGTACTGTAAAACAAGGTACAATATGTATATAGTAGTGGGGAGAATTGGAATCTCTGTAGGCTTCAGGACACAGTTGGATTCTGTCAGGCCCTGTTTATTTTACACCACAATGTGACAGGCAGATTCTGGATGGTGTAATAAAGGTGGACAGAGGACTGTGGAGAATTGGAATCTCTGTAGACTTCAGGACACAGTTGGATTCTGTCAGGCCCTGTTTATTTTACACCGCAATGTGATAGGCAGATTCTGGATGTTGTAAGAAAGGAGGATAGAGGACTGTGGAGAATTGGAATCTCTCTACACTTCAGGACACAGTTGGATTCTGTCAGGCCCTCTGTCTATAACACCGCAATGTGACCGGCAGAAATTGCCTAATGCATGACAAACTACAAGGTGTATATAGAATTGGGCAGAATTGGAATCTCCCTAGAGTGTAGGTCTGTAAGAACGGACAAACTCCTCGACTTTTCCTTACAGAGTCACACACGTAGATAGCTTCAATTTGGCAGTGATAACAGCCGTTACACAGTACTGAGAGAGGAGCGTGCATGTACACCACTGTACGTTGTATGTCAAATTGTCAAGCTCTGTGTTTTTGTATACGGAGTGACACACGGTGTCTCTCTCTAGTTTGGAATGTAATCAAACAGAAAATATACTAAACTGTTTGAAAAACGGACAAAACTATAAGTTGTAGGTCTGTAAGAACGGACAAACTCCTCGACTTTTCCTTACAGAGTCACACACGTAGATAGCTTCAATTTGGCCGTGATAACAGCCTGATACTGAGAGAGGAGCGTACACCGCTGTACGGTGTGTGAAAAAATGAAAACTCATTACCTCACCAGGACAAAACAATACAATTTGGATTGCTTTTAAAAAAGCAGTTTGAACACCAGTGTGCACACAGCAATGCAGCTAGAATTAAAAGGCAGGCTAATCACCACCAGTGCTGCTGCACAAAAGCAAAAATCTTCACCTTTCACTGCACAGTAACTACAGTGAAAAGCGCTAGCAGCAGAAGCAGTTTTTTTTTTCTTTTTGCCTTCCTAACGCTCTCCCTACAGAATCAGCAGCTGCAGCAGCTCTCCCTATTCTGAGATCAGCATGAGTAACATGGCGGTCGGCGTCCCCGCCCTTTTATATCCCCTGTGACGCCACACAAAGCAAGCTAATCACTTGCATGCCCTTCTCCAAAATGGTGGTGACCGCTGCCTATGTCATCACGTTGCCCACAGTGTCCGTTCTTCCTGATTGGCTGAAAAAGGGCGCTAAAGCATCTTTTGAAATGCAACTTTGGCACTAAAGTCGCCGACCTCGTGGCCGACCTCACTCTAAGGTCGGGTTTCGTTTCATGAAACCCGACTTTGGTGAAAGTCGGTGACTTTTGAATTTTTTCGACCCGTTTCGCTCAACTCTATCCACAACCCATAGTAGAGGTGGAAGAAAAGATTCAAACTATACTTGGAGAATTTCCTCAGACGTGGACACAAGTAAATCAGGCTATCGTAGTGCCAGTCCTAACCTTTCATCAGCCTACTGCACCAGATGAAGAAGAGACTCTAAATGAAATGGCTCCAGTAACAGATACCACATCTGCAGAGGAATGCGGAAATCTGTCCCCTGATAACAGCGAATCTGACAATCTCATGGTGAGTCTAAGAGTAACGAGAAGGCAGTCTAGAATATCAATCTTACAAAAGTCTACTTACAGCGTAGTGACTAGTGCACCCACAGTACACATCAGAGAACAGGTCAGGTCATCAGAAATACCTATACTGCGTAGATCCACTCATAGTACTAGAGGTCAAATCCCTACAGAGATTACGTAATGTAAATAAAGTAATAAGAATGTACAGTAGTAACCGTTAAGCATGAGAGCCTACAGAGACTTACTGTATGAACCTTTTTAAATATACGCAATAACCAGTTAAAGGACAATTGGGCCACAGGACTAAGTGTGGTCAGAACTGTATTTGTAAATAGTTACTCCAAAAAGGCCTTGGAAATAAGCCGCCGGCGTGGCCAAAAAACAGGCCCATCTACAGAGTGCCCTGTAGCCACGCCCAGGGACGACACACAAAGTGGTTTAAGGAGGTTCCCACCAGCCAAACTCCAGGCACAAGCACAAAAACAATTCCTGGATAGCAGCTTAAGGACTGGTCACTGCAGTAACTGTGCTATTGTTTTCTTTTTCTTGTCTGGTTTTTGATAATTTTTACAATTTTTAAGACTTTGTAGATTTTCATTAATTGTTGTTGTTAACAATTCTTGTGTCATGTCCGCCATGTTTGTCATGTCTTCCATGTCTGTTTTGTCTCAAGAACTCCTCGAGCGATGTGCATATCTTGTCTACTGTCCTGCATGTTTGCTAGAGCAGTGTGCACACTCACCTCATGTCTGAGCTGCAGGATGCCTGCGTTTCTGCTCTGCCTTCTGTGATCTTCTCGTCTTGTCTAGAGTCCCTGATCATGTGTCCCTGCCTGGATCCTGCACTGTCTGGTTCTGCAATCATCTCATCATGTCTGGAACGCTGATCATGTGACCTGTCTAGGTTTCAGCACTGATTCTGCAGTCGTCTCGTCATGTCTGGATCTCCGATCATGTGACTACGCTCTGTTATCCTGTGGATCTGAACCCGGAAGTGCTCCCCTGGTCCTGACCTGGAAGAGGAGGTGCTATGCCCTATATCAGGCCACCCCTTCCTATGCTCAGGGCCATGTTTTGTCCCTGCTTGGTCTGTGGGGAGCTCCCTCTATTCTGTGCCCTTGCACTCTGCTCTGTCGTGCATCTCTGCACACGCTCCGTGCTCGCATTCCGTCTCTTGTCTTGTGCCATGTCTTGTGTTGTCCTTCGTGCCATGTTCTGTCCCTGCTCAGCTTTGCCTTGTAGTCCTTGTCTGCTTCTGTTCCGTGTCTCTGTCCCTGGCGTGCCTCTCTGCATGCGCAGGACTCTGCCTTGCATGTCCCTGGCGTGCCTCTCTGCACGCGCAGGACTCTGCCTCGCCTGTGTACCTTGTCTAGTCCCAAGGCCCTGCCTTGGCCCGGCTCTGGGCTTCGGCCTACGCTCCGCTGCTAGACTGTCCCTGGCATGCTCTCTGCATGCGCAGGTCTCTGCCTTGTTCTTTGTATTGTCCCAGTTGTTTCGTGCGCCCTTGCACTTTTCGCACTAGGCTTTGCCGTACTGTCTGTACGTGTCTCTGTCCTGTGTCTTTGCCTAGCCCTGCCTTGTGGGTCCGTGCCTCCGTGCACATGCCTGGTCGTCTGTGCCTGCCTGGTGTGCCTTAGCCGTGCTCGCCTGTGTGCCTCAGCCGTGCCCCGTCCAGTGCTTTAGTGGTCTGGCTGCGTGGCCCCGTGGCGGTGCCGCCTCTAGTCGTGCCCGCCTGCAACTGCCATCATCAGTACCACCTGCCGGCGCTCCCAGCCGTGGTCTCTGTGCTCCCTTGCACTCACGCTGGTTCTCGCACTGTGCCTTGTCGTGCTACTCTTGCACAACTCTTTGTTAACTTTGCTCTGCTCTGATTCCTGTCTTGCCTGGTCCTTGAACCCTGTTCCTGGCGTGCCTCTCTGCACGCGCAGGACTCTGCCTCGCCTGACCCTGGCGTGCCCTTTGCACGCTCAGGACTCTGTCTCATACCTTGTGCCTTGGCGTGTGTCTACACTCGCACTCTGTCTCATGCCTTGGCGTGTCTCCACACACGCACCCTGT
The DNA here is from genome assembly GCF_039654945.1 of Dendrobates tinctorius. Taxonomy (NCBI): domain Eukaryota; kingdom Metazoa; phylum Chordata; class Amphibia; order Anura; family Dendrobatidae; genus Dendrobates; species Dendrobates tinctorius. The sequence goes on from NW_027361866.1 coordinate 5,201,788, forward strand.
CTCGTCTTGAACCCTGGCGTGTCCCCTACACACGCACCTAGCCTTGAACCCTGGCGTGTCCCCTACACACACACCTTGCCTTGCACCTAGCCTTGGACCTTGGCGTGTTCCCTATCACGCACCATGCCCGGATATCTGTCGTGCCTCCTTGCCTGGAACCTGGTTTGCCTGCCGGATGCCCGGAACCTGCCGATCGCTGCCAGAGATCATGAGCTGGATGACTGCGGCCTGACGTCCGGAGCTGATGTCCGCAGCCTGATGCCTTGATGATGTCGATCGTTGCCAGCAGTCCGGAGTCCGATGCCATCATGCCGTTACCTGTACCTAGGCGTGCCACCTGGCACGTACCATGCTATGGACCTTGGCGTGCCCACGCGCGCACCTTGCACGTTTTGCTTGTTTACACTGTATGTGATCCTGAGTTATCGTAATGAAGTTACCTTGCACCTACGTCTTGTCTCATCTTGCTTCCTGCTCGTCCTTGTCATCAGACACTCGTCTAGTGTCCCCTGAGCCGGCCGTCTGGTCCCAGCAGTCGTGGTGGCTCACCCCCTTGGTCTTGCCCCTGACACTCCCTGTATAGGGGGTGGATTCTCACAAGGTAAGCTCGCCCTCGGTGGGTGGGTGCCATGACCCAGAGGGTCCACTCAAAAAATGGGCTCAGCAGGAGCTGAGTCCGTCACATCTTGTTATATTTTCCTCAGTCCAGGAGTACTGAACTTAACTGGGGGGGAAATGTGTCACCCCAGAGTCTGGTTGTCACAGTGACATCGCCTCCCTCTAAGAGGTGAAGTCATGCATGGAGGAAGAAAAGGGACCCCCATGCCAGGCAGCATAGATTAAAAATCACAATTTCCTGCTGCAGGTCAGAAAAGGGAGATGCCTTATAAATTCTGGCCAGCAGATGGGGTTAGTGAGTCAGCTAGAAATCAGCTGAGGGTGTTGTCATGGAAATGAAGCAGCTGTGAGCTGTGAGGCGAAATGACGACAGTTAAACATGAGGATGTGAGGTAAAAGGATCTTTCTGGAAGATCCTGTCAGTTCAAGAAAGGCAGCTGATCTGACAAGAGGAAAAGGACCCGAGCAGAGACTGAGAGACTCTAGGGAAGCTAAAATACTGCATATACTGAGTGAAGTGCAAATAAAGAGAAAAGGGACATCAGAGTCCTAGGCTGACAGGAGCTGTACGCCCTGATAGCCGAATCTGAAAGTACAGGGGATTGTAAATTCTGGTGCACATTAGTCACCTGAGGGCACGGCAGCGATAAGGAGCCCGGGGTCGACGGTGAAGAGAACGGTATCCGTGGAATAGGCTCACGCTGACAGCTGTACAGGTTAGTGAAACCATCACGAATAGAGGGTCGCAGCATAGTTATATACAGCGGAGACCCACACACATAGCGCAGAAAGGAGGGTCCTAAATCACCACCTGGCAAGGTGGATCCCCTGAATGCCTCCAGGCGAGCCGGACTCATTCCATCACCTGTATGTGGTACTCCGGACTGCAACCTATTACCATTAAAAGGTAAAGAAACAGTGCCTCTCTGTGTCTTTCTCTCATTTATCTGCACCCCAACGTTTACAGCCACTTTTACTATTTATTTAACATCTTTGCCCTGGGACTACAGCCCTACTTGTGGAGGGCTACAACATCATAGCTGCGCCCAACATCCATCCCAGAGGAACAACACCGCAGCGCTGGTCACCTCTGACCAGAATACCACAGGTGGCATCACGTATTTCACCATCTATAAACATTATCTTTATTTTTACCACATAAATACCACATAACTATCCCCTATTTTATTACTGGACGCCTCTGGGCCACGGACCAGGTCGCCGCCGCCGTGACACCGCCCCCCATGGAAGTCAACGGGCCCGGTACCGAGTACCCCCAGGCCCCGTGGGGCGCTCCATGCCCTTGTGTTCTCCTTCAAACTAAGATCCACCTGTCATGACCAAGCTGTTGGGTGACCCGGTACCAGGGGTTCCTCCCCTGTCACTACCACTAGGGGGCACCCTAGCTCGCCCTATTCCTCAGGATACTTCTGAAGGTGAAGATGCTGGGGCTGCCACCCCTGTCTTATCTCTTGAATGAGGCCTCCGTCTGTTCTCTACTCCCACCCAGGGAAGAGGTGCGCTACTGTGCACCAAAGTACACCAACCATGCCAGACATAACAGTATTTTGCAGTACGTGGATGACCTTTTGCTCTGCTGCCCGGACCAGACGTCCTGCAAGGAATCTACAGTTTCCTTGCTATGTTTTTTAGCCGAAAAGGGCTGCAAGGTCTCATTTGACAAATTACAGTATTGCAAACAAAAGGTGACATTTTTGGGACATTGTATTGCTGAAGGTACGAGACACCTGACTGAAGACAGAAAACAGGCAATTCAAAATCTCCCTCTACCCAGATCACATCAGCATCTACGCACCTTCCTAGGTTTAGTGACCTACTGCAGACCTTTGATAAGGTCTGCTTCACAAATGATGCAACCGCTTAATGGCTGCTTGTCATCAGACACGTATGACCTCACTCAAAATGCAATTGATTCCTTCCATTCTCTCAAACTGCTAATTGTATCAGCCCCGACCTTAGGCATTCCCAACTATGACCAGCCATTTTTCTTGTTTTGCACAGAGCAGGGAGGACATGCTACCGCAGTACTGACACAACAACATGGAGGGAAACAGAGATCAATAGCTTACTACTCAGCACAACTAGACCCAGCGATCAGAGGGTCATCTACGTGTGTCCGTGCGGTAGGAGCAGCTGCACTACTACTAGGAAAGGCATGTGAGATCACACTGACGTTTCCTTTGACAATCTATTCCCCACATGACATCCATGCCATACTCGTACAAGTTCAACCAAAACACCTATCTATGGCCAGACAGCTCCGACTTGAGTGTGCACAACTAATTCCTGAGTATGTCACCCTCAAAAGATGTAACGTTCTGAATTCAGCCACCCTCCTGCCTGTGGATTCAGAAAAGGGGGAATTGGTGACCGTATTAGCAAGTGAGGAAGAATACTTTGACATGACGCATGAACATGACTGCATAGAACTGATGAGTCAGGATACAGTGGGTTTTGCACACGTTCATGAAAAACCTGTTCCTAATGCAGATTTTGAGTTTTTTATAGATGGCTCCAGATACCACCAGGATGGACGATTCTACACTGGATATTCAGTAGTATCCTCACATGAGGTAATCCAAGCTGAACCACTTCCTCCTCAAATTTCGGCACAGGAGGCAGAGTTGAAGGCACTCACTGAGGCATGTAGAGCCACTGCAGGTAAAGTCGCTAATATTTACACTGACTCAAACTATGCATGCGGAATAGCCCATGATAATGGCCCTTTCTGGAGAAGCAGAGCGTTCCTTTCATCAGCCGGTAAGCCCATTAAAAATGCAGAGCTGGTGAAACAATTGATGGAGGCATTGATGTTACCAGTCCAGGTTGGCATTGTCAAGGTAAAAGCACGCACAAAAGGTGACTCCGTAGAGGTAGAGGGCAACAGAAGGGCGGATGAGGCTGCTAAAGTAGCAGCAAGGCGACCTAGGGAGCAGTGGACGGTGGCGGGGAGTCAGCGTATTCCAGCCACACTGAGCCTAGATGTCCTGAAATCCCTCCAGCAACAGGCTGCCCAAAGAAGGAACACTGGGGGAGACTGGGAGCTGAGCTGAACTCAAATGGAGTATGGGAGAATAAGGATAAATTGTGCCTACCAAAGTCCCTATTCCCGATTATGGCGCAAGCAGCACATGGCCCCACTCACGCCTAAAAAAGTCACATGTGTGCCATGGTAGATGCCTTCTGGATCGCTCCTGGTTTCAGTTACGCAGTTGCGAAACTTGTACAATCATGCCTCATCTGTGCACAGCACAACCCAGGTAAAACAGTAAAAGTCCCTAAGAAAGCGACACCTAGGCCTCTCTACCCGTTTCAGAGACTGCAGATTGACTACATACAGCTACCAAAGGTAGGAGTGTATGCAAATGTCCTAGTATGCGTAGATCTCTTCTCTGGTTGGCTGGAAGCCTATCCGGTAAAATGGGCAACTGCTAAAACGACTGCAGACAAACTGATGAAAGAACTGATCTGCAGGTATGGTGTCCCAGAAACCATAGAAAGCGATAGGGGTACACACTTCACGGGAGAAATAATGAGGGAAGTAATGCAGGCCCTGGGAGTCCAGCAAGCACTTCATACACCATATAGGCCACAAAGTAGTGGCTGACCACATCCACCTCAGTAATACTTGAGGGAAAGCCCACCTGGATCCACGCCAGTCACTGCAAGAAGGTCAAGTCAACAGTAGAATGACTGTACTCCTAATCACCTTGCTGGCAGTGACAAGGGTTACTGCACTCTACAGAGACACAGGATAAACTCTTAAATGCTGACTGGGACAACAAACTTATTCGGCATCATGCTTTTCTTATAAAAGACATGGAAGGACAGAAACCGGAAGACTGTTGGATCTGTACACTCAGCCCAGTATCTTCGAGGACTATTCCGTACTTAGCCTTACCTCTGGAGCCATGGGAGGTATTAACCCCAAACTGCATATACAATGAGACTTGGACTCAATCTAGGTTTTGGGGAAAATATGTGCCACGTGATATATCTGCCTCATTGGCTATAATTGGATGGGCCTCTAATCCCTGGTTTCAGTTTAATATAACGCGGCCTAAGGTACAAATGTGGTGGCGGGAATATGACTCAGATGTCGGAAATATGGTCGCCAGGAGGAGGACTGAAATTCCTCACTCAGACCCCATTCCCAATGATGGACTGTGGTTCAGTCTTCAACACACTGGAGCAAACACCTGTGGTGAGGACAATAATTGCTTCCGTATATACACTCATGATCAAACACAGGTTAATGAGACGGTGTACCAGGATGGTGTTGAAGGCTGTAAAGCATCTACGGGTAAAATAATAAGGAAAGAAAGGAGTAAATGTACATCTGGTATAAGTGGAAAACAAATGAATAATACTTGGTGTGCCCATAAGCCTATGTCAGGACTTTTGAGTTTCTACCAATGTATACAGACCCCTGGTCACATTTGTGTTCTCCCCGAAGGAGTATTCTTGGTTTGCGGACATCGTGCCTACAGGTGGTTGAGCCCAGACATAAGAGGGGTTTGCACTCTTGCCAAACTAACACCAGCCACTTTCATAGTTCCTCATAGTAAAATAGACACAGCAGCAGTTCCAATTCATATTTTGTATAGAAGGGCTGCAGACAATAAGCCCCAGCCAAATGGTAGGCTGCATCTAGCAGAAATGGAGATAACAAATAAAATATTCAGTAGTATGCTAATATACCCCTTCATAACCCAAATGTGGGATAAATTAGTGGAAGCTACAGACTACCTGGACTATCAGATTTTCCAGATTCTTGAAGTTCTTAATGAAACTAATACAATGCAGAGACAATTAATCATAGTTACTAACCAACATACTATAGTACTAGATTACTTGACAGCAAAAGAAGGAGGAATGTGTCAAATAATTGGTCCCACCTGTTGTAATTATATTGACCCTGCTGGCAATCTCCAGATCAGGGCCAGTATAGACCAAATAGGTGAACTTAGAGACCAATGGTTAAAGCAACACAGTGCAAACAGAGACTCCTGGTGGGGTAACACATTCTCTTTCCTAAATCCAGCAAATTGATTTAATGGCCTTGCAGGATGGATTTTTGGCATTATACAGACTTGTATGCAAATTTTGTTGTTTTGCTTATTGTTTTATGTAGCGGTAAAAGCGCTAATATATGTATTACTTAAGCTACTGAATAATGTATGCATAAAAAAAGAATCTAAGGCTGAACCTTCTGTAGTGTATCATAGACCCCAGGTAGCCATTGCTGATGGGGAAGTGAGTGTCCACACTGAGGGTGAATGGGCGAAGCAGGTAGGAAGCCCCCTTATGGGTACTAGACCCATGAGACAGTAGCTCCTTTGTGGACATCAGCTGACCCTGTGGCAAAGGTTATACCATTTACAAAAGGGGGAAATTGATATAGAAGAGTTAATGGCCTGCTTTTATATCCCTTTAATTACCTGTAAGACTTCAAATGCCTTTTGCCTATTATTGCTATGTGTTATTCTTATGTAGACTATTAGTCTCTGTCTTCAAGGAAACTATACTTGTTATCATATTTGTTCTCAACAACATGTTCTGGGTACATTGTAAACAAGGTATGACCCTGAGGTGATGGTGGGGGCCAAATGAGCTCCATAGAGTCACATATTGTTGTAAATGGTATAAAAATATTGCCTTTTGCTGCATTAAGTCAGATAAAGTGATTTGACCACGGCTTGTGTGTTGAGTCTCTTTGTCTCCAAGCGCTTGCATCTGAAGGGCGAAAAACCTCACAATTTGGACTCACTGTTGATCGGGCAGGACTGACTTTGGTCAGAACGAAAATAGCTACAACACGATGAACAAGGCAACACAAACAAGGGTAAACTGAAAATACCAAGGTTGTAAATATTCACTCACGTATAACATAGTAATGCACGGAGGAGTGAAGGACAGGGGAATAACCAAAGTAAGAGGAGGGAAGGGACTTATCACACTTACCAACCACGCAACAGTCACAGATAACTCCTCCAAGACTCCTCATATAACCCCCAAAGACACATCTCCTCCAAGCCCTGCAGCTCTGACATTGGTTTGAATCAAGACCCAGATTGTGAGTATAAATGGGATGGGAGTGGCTAACCGAGCTCAGCTGAGAGCTCATACTCCCAGAGTTTCCAACATGGCCAATTAACCCCCCTGCTCTGCCAAAAGAAATAAATACCCTTTACACGTAAAAATAAGTAAAAGTACTTCTTTTCAGCTCAGGAGTAGGAACAATCAGAAACTGCCATCTTCTGGCTCCTCTCTGTTGCAGTAACCCCATGACATCATCACTCGGTATATAATCTAATATATAAAGCTCAATGTGTGTATGTATGTATGTGTGTATGTCCGGGATTGGCATCTGCACCGTCGCAGCTACAGCCACAAAATTTTATAGTGTAAACAAGCCACTATGTATGGACAATTCAATTATATAAAAACAATAGGACTAAATATGTATAAAAAAAATATAGTCTTTAATAAATCAGATTTGGGCAATCATAAAATTGTGCAAAAACAAGTGCCAAAGACATACCAAACATTAATATAGAATCATAGCATACATATATACGATAATTTATGAGATCTGTCAGATAAATAATATATAACAATATAGTACATTACATAATCTATCTCAGCATCACACACATATATATATAAAAAGTGTACATAGACTCTAAACGATAATATATAAACATAAAAAAATCAATCCATTACCATATATCACAAAAAGTGATTCTACCCACAATTGGGTTATAAAAATTATATAAATCCATGTCAATAATGTGCCATAGTGATAAAAAAAGTGTATAACCGTTTTAGTGATACTCAATGATGTGTGAGCCGATGAAAATATATGTTACGTACCCGTGGTATAATGACAGCCTCAAGGTAATGCCCGGCACTCCCCGACGCGTGTTTCGGAACTGGCATCATTCGTCCCCCAGAACACTGAGGCCCGGGATGGCAGCGCGGGACGTCGGAAGGTAAATATACCCCGATTTTTTTTTTTATCATTTTTAACATTCTATCTTTTACTATTGAGGCCGCATAGGCGGCCTCAATAGTAAAAAGCTGCTCACACTTGTCAAACACTATGTCTGATGAGTGTGACCAACCTGTCAATCACTTTCCAAGCTTCAAATCGCTTGGAAAGTGCTTGAGAAAATCGCGGCAAAATCGCGAACAGAATCGCGGTGAAATCGCGGTGAAATTGCACGTTTTTTTCCGCCCGATTTCTGGGAAGGAGTCCGGTTTTCATTTTGCGTTTTAAAACGCTACGTGGGCACATAGCCTTAATGTGAAATGTTTTTATGTGCAATATAATCATTATAATTTGTTATAACTAACCACAGTTGGTTACTATGCCCAGGCAATGCCGGGCTCTTCAGCTAGTATAGTAATAAAAATTAACAGATTTAATTTCCAAGGGATTGCATTATCCTGCCTCCTTTCCAGACTTTATTTTGCATTTTTAAAATTTGATTTTAAAACCACAAAAAAATAGGGCTCAAATCATGTTTTCCTTCTGAATAACCTGCTGTTAGATTTAATATTCAAATTACATCTATTAGTAACCCAACCAAGTGAACTTTTCATTACGGGCAACCATCTGCTGTTAAGAAATGCCAAATATATGATTTTGTGCTTGCCATTAGAGTGTAGCCTTATAATATATACACCCTTATTAAATTATTAAATCTGCACTTAATTCTCCAAGACTTTTTCAAGCTGCACCAGAACTCTGGAATGCACTTTCCCAGATAATCCGATTAATTCACATATCCAATTTTATATTCCTTGTACAAAACAAGCACTTTTACCCCTTGCGTCACCCAATTCTTTGCTCCTTTTAATTGCATAGTTAGTTATTTTTTTTACTCTGTATTGTGTACGTTCTGAAGGGTGTACTTGATTTGCATCTATGTTTTCCAGTCGCATTGTCCAAAATATCACACTGGCAGCTTGCTTGCTTCCTATACTACATCCTGTTCCCATCTCTTCCCTATGTAAGGAGCCACCAAAAGAAGCCACCAATGTAACTCCCTAATTCATCCCACCCTCTCCTTTGGTTGTGTGGTTTTGATGTTTCTGTGTATTTGTTGGTGCTTCAGCAGATGATGGGAGTTAAGCCTACTGAAGCAGACCAAATGTATTCAATGATACATGCTACTTAACAAATTGGTACATTTTGGACTATCCTTAGTCAGGTGTAGATATCCATAATTTGTGCTATTTTCTTGCCTTATTATAGTAAAGTTGTAAGCCTTGTCCACTTCCAGTAAGCCATGACCAATTTTCTTGCCACTTTTTAAAAATGATGAGTACTGAGAAAAGTTACACTTTTTTTTTTGTCAAAAACGATGTGCATTATAATTTGTGATTTTTGAGGAGGCTCAGTTTATGCCAAAGATTGGCGAACAATTCTTAATAAATTTTCTGTTTTGTTCTGAAACATTTCTATTATAGTTAACATTAAAAAAGCACTCCTCCCATCAACATTTTCATGCTCTTAATATATTGTAGTCATCATATGTAACATTGTGCACTTACAATTGCTCATTTTGTCTCTCTACACAGTTAATTCTTCTCTTTTTCATTAGGTCTATGACATCATGTGGTTAAAAACAGTCTAGATGAATTCTTCTAAGCTCTATGTAGAAACAGGAAGTCTCTTTTTATTGCATGAGTCATCATAAAACTACAATCTTGTATCACTGCAAAGTCCCTGGAGGAAGAGGAAGAGTGCAGCAGTTGGGTCAAGATTTGTAGAGATGAGCTGGAGCTGGGCTGCCAAGGACTTTGCAAAAATGTAGAATTGCAGTTCTATTGATGTCTCATGAGGGGAAAAGAGACTTTCTGTTTCCACATAGAGCTTAAAAGAATTTAACTAGTCTGTTTTTAATCACCTGATGACAATAGCCTAATGGAAAAGAGAAGAATTAACTGGGTAGAAAGGCAAAATAAGTATTTGTAAGTACACAGTGCAATATAATATGATGACTGCAATATACTAAAGGGAATTTGTCAACAGGTTTTTGCTATGTAATCTAAAGGCAGCATGAGCTAAGGGCTGTTGTTTACTTGCTTTACTACAATGAAGGTTTTATCACTTTATCACTGCCCAAATCAAGCAACTTCCTCTGATAACCAGCTCACTTTCAATAAACAGTGTATATAGAAAGCTGTGGTGTGGGTGGGGCAGCTTTCTCAGCTCTGCTACATTCTACATGTAAAATCTCTGATTGTGTCACAACTGCTGCACGCTGTAAACTAACTGATATATCCCTGGAACCAAGCTCACTTGACCTATATTATCCTACTCTCAGATTAAATGGCAAAAACATGCTGAAAGATTTCCTTAAAGGGGATAAAAACTTTTATGTGAGTGCTTTTATAACCTCTGAAGCAACTTGTGCTACGGTAGCTCTTTTGTAGGCTGAGACCAGATGCAATAGCCTTTGCTGCCTATGGGACTCTCAGATACCCATAATGTTGTCACTATTTCAGAATTTGTGCCTCTTTGCAGCACTCTTGGTAGATGCTAACCTGTACATTAGAGATGAGTAAACCCTCAGATGTTCAGGTTCAGTAGGTTCGGCAAACTGTTACAAAAAGGTTCGGTTTGGGTACCAGAACAGTACCTAAGCCCGAACCCAGCCCCCATTCACTTGAGTAGGGGAGGGGGGCATAACTTCCAGTGTTTGCCGCGCTATCATGTGCCTCTGATCAGTCGTAAAATCATTACTACCGGTCATAGAGTCGTGGTCCCACACTGTAAAAAAAAAAAAAAGTTTACCTCCCGTCACTGGTGTCTCCTGATGGGACTACTATTTCCATCAGCCAATGGCTGCTGCCACAAATAACAGCGAGAGCAAGGGAAGCAGATGGGACTGACTGAAGGTAAACTTTTACCTCTGGTCACAGCTGCGGGCTCAAGCTGTTATTTGACAGCGTGTCCCCACAGTGCTCTGACCAAAGGTAACGATCTTCCCGCAATCAGAACCACCGATAAGATTACAGCCTTAGTGGAAACTCGATCATTTACCAAATTTTGTGAAAAATGTTCGGGAATCCTAAAGTGCAACGTTCGTGCCGAATTTAAGATTGGCAAACGTTTTCTGAACAAGTTTGCTCATCTCTGCTCTACATACTGGAAAGCACCTGGCAATGTCAAGCTTTGGAGATGTTTTGATCCAGTTGTCTAGCCATCACAGTTTGGCTCTGATCCTTGCTTGCAAAATTTTCCAGTTTCCAACACATAAAATTCAAGAAATAACTGTTTACTTATATGTTACATATAGAGTATGTTTAACCCCTTGAGGAATTCCATTATCACAAGTAATCAATGTTATTCACTTCATCTGTCAGTAGTATTAATGTTATGGGTTGATCTATGTCAATACTATTTATTACTCCCCCCAACTACACAGTATATAGATATTATCTGTAATACCAACCAATTGTTCTAATATTCCCTGTATGAACCAGCTTCTTTTTTTTGTCCCCTTTTTCACTTTTACCAGTCATTGGAGCAGTTGGTATTCCCCTCCTCATATTCCGCAGTCACTTGTTCTTGAAATGCTAATACTTTGCTCCTGTATGCGGTGGGAGGTGGGGGATGAATCTGTAGCCGGCTGTGTTCACTGAAGATCAAAAGAGCAACACAAACTGTAAGGTCCCTAGAGCTGAACACAGTCTGTTTCTAAACAGGATCTGTGTGGGCCAGAGAGAATTAGCAAGAACAAGGGTTGTCCTGTTCCATCATCGCCTCTCTCCTCCACAGGGATCAACAGTGCATTACAAAGTGCGGCACATGGTGCTGGCATGGCCCATTTGTCCTTAATGAAACACTAGGGAAAGCCACAAGGGCATGCTTTAGACTGCACAGATATCCTGAAGGGTGAATGTGAATATGTTTCAGTGCATAGTCATAAATGGAGAGTTTTCATTTCATTTTAACCCTTACTCTAAACAAGTTCCGGTATGGGAATCAGAACTTTGAAGCCACATCATGGAAGATCAGAGGTTGCACTAGCCCTGCTGTCTGAGATGCCCAAAGGACCCTCTTCTACATAAAAAAAATTACTTTCTTTCTTCCTGTTTAAGCAGCCTTCTTTCTTTGAATTTTTGTAGCAATGTGAAAATTTAATAGGGCTGATGAATACCAAAGATCTCCTATAATATAGAGCTAGGTCAAGGTGTATATTAGGATATAAGAGCAGTTCTCCAGGACAAGTGCCGAAGTGGCTCACAACAACTTTCACACTGAGAGGACTTGAGTTGTTGAAGTTTCAATACAGGACCTCAAAACATGTGATAGGTGTTTATTAGTAATGAACGGGTATACTCGTTGCTTGGGTTTCCTGAGCATGCTCGGGTGTCCGCTGAGTATTTTGGCGTGCTCGGAGATTTAGTTTGTGTCGACGCAGCTGCATATATTGCAGCTGCTGGACAGGCTGAATATATGTGAAGAATGCCTGTTTGTTAGGGAATCCCCACATGTATTCAGGCTGTCTGGCAGCCGCAAATCATGCAGTTGCTTCGACACAAACTAAATCTCCGAGCACGCCAAAATACTCGGGGGACACCGGAGCAACGAGTATACTCGCTCATCACTAGTGTTTATCAAAAGTATTTTAATACCACTGATTGAATATCTCATTGTTATGGGGTTTTGTCCGGGGCCTATGAACTGTAGTGTCTGGAGGCCCAGGTTGTGCTGATTCCACTAAAAAATTAGGTCTCTGTGCAGACTTTCCATTTTAAGAAGTTCATTTTGTCATACAGAAACATACAAGACCTTCTCTATTAAATGCTGTTATTAGGTTGCGTTCCCATGCTGCAAGATATCCGCACAATTTCTGCATTATGAAAATACAAGCTTAATTTGGCCCGCCACTCTAGATGAGGATTTCCCTATCTGTGAAAGAGAAGACATCCTGTGGATTTGGAAAACCACAATATATCTTAAAATCACATGTAGGCCTCTTTCAGACAAATGTACGGTAGGTGCTGTTGTTTCAGCACACTTTTTAAATTGTTATATAGACATCAAAAATGGAAACTACTTTCATTTCCAAAAATGTTTTTTGGGTGAAAAATTGCTCTAAAGATATGGCCGCTAACTTAAGATAAATTTGCTACCACTGCCTGCTGTCAAGATTGATCTCTTTATAAATATAGACAAGGAGGGTGGATTACAGTAAGTGGGGGCTTGTCCTTACAAGCCTGAAGCTGCTCCTGACTCTTAAGGTCCGTCAAACATAAAGATGCACCAGCGATCCTGACAACGATACGACCTTATCAGGATCACTGGTGAATCGCTACATGATCACTGGTGAGCTGCCAAACAGGCAGCTTCACCAACGAAACCTTAGAAACCTGCGTGCTCGCGCCCGGAGGGCTCTCAGCATGCAGGTTTCTAAGGTACACATCGGGTAACTAAGTGACGTGCGCCGATTAGTAGCCCGATATTTACCTTAGAGACCAGCTCACAGCGCCTGCTTAGAGCCCTGGGAGCCTCGATGATCGTTGGCTCCCGTGCAGGAGACCAGTGATCAAAAAATAGCCCAGGCCGATCGAGCACGATCAGCGATACCCGGCAGGGGGGCCGGTCGCTGATCCCCGTCACACACAGCGATCTCGCTGGCGAGATTGCTGTGGCGTCACAAAATCAGCGCTCTCGCTAGCGAGATCGCTGTGTGTGACAGGGCCTTTAGGGCCATGTTACACATAACGACGCTCCAGCGATCCCGACAACGATACGACCTGGTAAGGATCGCTGGTACGTCACTACATGGTCGCTAGTAAGCTGTCAAACACGCAGATCTGCTCAACGACTCAGCAACAATACGGCAATCCATATAATGACCTCGGCGGTCGTTGGGACCTTGTCACACAGCAGCTATTCTCACAACTCAGACCTCGATAGGCGTGCTTCAGCGTTGCCTTTTCCATGCCCCTCTGCTCAATTGGTGGCCACTACTGCGCTATCACTACGCGGTTTGCTTCAGCGTCTCTGTCTGAGTTGCTAGTGCGCTATTTATTCGTGGATCCACAGTCACTGACACGGGGCACGCGATTATTATAACTGTACATGTTAAATGTTATGATTGCATATAATTGAAAGCTGACCTATAAAAGGAAACGCTACAAAGATCCTAATTTGAGACTACCAATCGGAGCTGAGGGGGCGTTAAAAAGACAAAGCAAAATCAGGCCTGCGTCCCTGAGTTCTGAGTCGCCAACAAGGTCTCTCGTCATTGTTATGGCATCAAGCACAGCGATGCATGCTGGCCAGCGGGACACCAATGATCAAAAAATGGCCCAGGACATTCGAGCACGATTAGCGATATCGCAGCAGGGCCGGCGCCGCTATGTGTCACATGTAGCGAGATCGCTGGCGAGGTCCCTGTTGCGTCACAAAACCTGTGACGTTTCAGCGATCTCGCTAATGATCTCGCTATGTGTGAAGTACCCTTTAGGGTATGTGCACATGTTGCGGATTTGCTGTGGATCCACCGCGGATTTGCGACAGTGGATCCGCTGCAGATTTGCTAATGATTTACAGGACAATGTTAATCTATGGGAAATAAAAACTGCTGTGCACATGCTGCGGAAAAATCCATGTGGAAACGCAGCGGTTTATTTTCCGCAGCATGTCAATTCTTTGAGCAGATTCTGCAGCATTTTTACACCCATTCCATTATAGGAATCTGCAGGTGTAAAAATGCATGCCAAATCCGCAATAAATCGGCAGTATATCCGCAGGAAAAACGTGCAGATTTTGACCTGCGGATTATGCCAAAAAAAGCAGATTCTGCGAGGAAAATTCCGCACACGAATCTGCATCGTGTGCACATACCCTTACATAGACCGGAGAGTTACAAGATGTCTTGCTGCACACAGCCTCAACATAGCACACAGCAGAAAAGCTGCAGGACGAACCATGCCTGGATTCGTCTTTGACTGTTATGCTATTCAGGGCCGGCTTTAGCCTGACTGGTGCCCTGTGCAAAACAGCCCCTGCTCTATTGACTTTTTTAACATGTTTCCTAGGACACAAGCGAGGAAAAGAGCCCGTTTATTTATACCCTACGAAAATTAATTTCTTCACATATATTGCACTAGAAACTCTTCCGACTTTGTGGTGAGGAATCTGCACCTCAATTCCACGTTAATTTCACTATGTGTGAACTCTCCCTTACAGGATGTGACAAAGTCACTGCCAAGGTGCTGGAGGGGTGATATGTGTCACTGAGGCATAATGGCTTCAGTGATTTAAAATCCAGTTTTCCTCAGCACATTGAGGGCTGTGAGGGGTTAACTAGCCAATTTGTTTAAGGGATGGGTTTTTTTGGACAACAATGGAGCGGGTGAGAAGTTGTCCACCTTCTCTCCGCCCCAAGATGTGGTCTTGGGGCTTAAATAGTCAGCCTCGAGAAGCAGTAAGTGTTCTGCGTGGTTAGAGAGAGTAACTCCAGGAAAGTGCTTATGTTGGTGCTAAACTGAACCAGGAGGTTTTTGCTAACCCGGAGTGAGACGGACTGTGAGATACCATTTTGGTTTTGTTTTTTCCTGTATTGCCTGAAGGGTTGAGTTTATTTTACTTCACCTTGGTTTATGCAACAAGTAAAAAATAAACCAGAGAAGGACTAGAAGAGACAGTGTTCTGTTTCTACCTCTGTGTACCGCTGAGTGAGCTGGACTACCACTTTGGTGGTAATTCTGCCATCTCTTGGGTGAGCACAACACACAAGAACACATTGACCATAAGTCCTGAATGTAAAAATATATATACTTTATTATTTTATAAATAAAGGTACTTAAGGTATTTTAAAAGTAGCAAAGCATCAGTGTTTTATAATAAAAAAATATACATAAGAGAGCAGTACTATCCATTTCATAAGGGCATATTATTGCAGTAAATGGTGCTAACAAATATATATCTCTCAACAGTGAAAAAAAATTTTAAAAAACCAAAATGATAATATATATTTGGGTCGCCCTCCCAGGGCTGTGGGGTACTCGGTACCGGGCCGGTGTCAGGGGAATGTGTCACAGCAGCGGTGACCCGGTCCGTGGCCCTGGGTGCCCAAGTAATGGGGGGAATGTAGTTAATGGAATGGAATAGTTCGTGACGCCACCTGTGGTGCTCGGCAAGGGAGGTGTTAAGCCGGCGCTGCAAGCAGATCCGCTGGGTCTGATGATAGGGTGCAGCAAGGATGTGAAAGCTCCCCACAGGTGAAGCTATAGTCCCAGGGCAGTGTAGAGGTGGTTGGCACGGGGATGTAGCAGTGCCGGAAGGGTAGGAAGCAGACAAGACACAGCAGGGTGCAATTTCTGTACCTTTACTTGATAACTGCAGTCCAGGGTCTTGATTACAAATGGTAACAGAGCAGGCTAGCCTGGAAGCAATTCAGGGATTCTCTCTCAGCAGACGGGCTGTGCAGTCTCCTTCCTAGCGCTCATGTGAATGAAGTACTCCAAGTACTAAGTTACTCTGAAGTTCCTCCTGTCAGATGTTCCCAAGAACCTTACTTGCACGGCAGACAGCTGTAGCCTCTCTCGGGGACTCCTCTCTTGAGTCCTGGCTCTCTATCCAAGCTGTTGTTGTGCCTCAAGTTTTAGATGGGAGTAGGGCATTTACAGCCTCCTACTCCCCTGGTATCTGTTGTAGGACCATTAGTATCCGTACAACCGTGGAGACCAGGCTCCAGTTCATGCGCTCTCACTGCGAGGGAGCTCTCCTTTCCTAGCTCAACCTCCAGCTTCTCTCTCCACGTCTGCATACTTCACCCTCCACAGACTAACTGACCACTCCTTCCTCTTGGCCCTCAGAGAGCACTCCTCCCCTTAATCCTGGTTCAGAGTTCTCCCTGCTGGCCTGGAGAGGAACTGTGTTGCATGTATGGATTGACTGCGAGAGAGACCCGTCATTGCCTCCAAGCCTGGCATTACCCTCCCCTGGAGGAAGGCAAAGCCACTGTGGCGACCACACTCCTGGGGGCGCCACATATTCATAAGTAAGGTGCATACAAATTTGTAAAAATTGTATATCAATTCCCTATAGGTGTACATAATAATTATACAAATAAGAAAACGTATATAAAGTGCAAAAAATATATAGGTATTAAAATGCAATATTAGTGCGAAAATAGTTAACACCATATGTGTCGCTGCATAGATATACCACATGAATAATGGGAATAATACCCAATAGCACCTATAGGTGTCAGTATATGCATAGTTTATGTCATGGACCAGGAAACTTTCTGAAAACTGCTTTAGACATCAAAGAGTATGGTAAGTATAAGGTATAACTTACAAGCTACATTGCACCTGGTCTGGACAGCCGCCCTCCCCCTCCCCCTGTGTGTACTCAGGGCCAAACAGGCCAAAATACAAATGTTAAAGAGGAATATGCAAAATGAGAAAAAAAAGTCTCTGCTAATCAGCATAATAACATGTATTAAAGCTATATGTGCCCCTGCCTCTTAGCTTCACCGACCTGACCACGCCTGAGGTGCAGCACCTCAACCACATGAGGACTGGGGGTGCTGTTTATGGCACAACATCACCAAATTTAATAATTCCATTATTAACTTGTATGGGCTCACACCAGTTGTCAATGCTGCAACTAATTTTGAGGAAAATCTGTAAAACAAATCTACGCCAAGTCATGTGGTTATTGCTGCAGCTCTGTCCCTGATTTTCTGGTGTGTTATGAATAGAAAAAAAAGTTGAGTGATTTTGAAATCCACAGAAAAGATACAAGGCATTGTACATAATATACCTCAGCTGCTGCAGAACCTCATATTAGACACCTCAGCTGTTGCAGAACCTTATAATACACAACTCAGCTGCTGTTAAACCTGATAATATCACCAGCTACATAATTTCATAATGCACACCACAGTTGCTGAAGAACCTCATAATACACATCTCAGTTGCTGCAGAGCCTCATAATAGGCACTCAGCTGCTGCTGAACCTCATAATACACACCTCAGCTGTCGCAGTACCTCATAATACACACCTCAAATGCAGTAGAAAACAATACACACCACAGCTGCTACAGAACTTCATAATACACACCTCAGCTGCTGTAGAACATAATATACACTCCAGCTGCTGCAGTACCTCATAAACACCTCAGCTGCTGCATAACCTCATAAATCACCCCTCAGCTGCTGCATAACCTCATAATACGCAGCTCAGCTCCTGCAGAATATTATAATACTAGAAATCACATCGGGACTGCACAGTAACAGCTGCGTCGTTACCGCACATGCGCGGGTAGAGCCGGTAGAACGCGTAGTTGTGGCTGTTACTGCACATGCGGGAATAGTGGTGACTTGAATGTCACTTGCGCAGGTACAGTTCGTGGCCTTGCGGCCATAATGCACACCACAGCTGCTGCAGAACTTCATAATACACACCTTAGCTGCTGTAGAACATAATATACATTCCAGCTGCTGCAGAAACCTCATAATAAACACCTCAGCTGCTGCATAACCTCATAAATCACCCCTCAGCTGCTGCATAACCTCATAATATGCAGCTCAGCTGCTGCAGAATATTATAATACTAGAAATCACATCGGGAGTGCGCAGTAACAGCTACGTCGTTATCACGCATGCGCGGGTAGAGCGGGTATAACACGTAGCTGTGGCTGTTACTGCGCATGCGGGAATAGTGGTGACTTGAATGTCCTTGCGCAGGTGCAGTTAGTGGCCTTGCGGCCATGAACTGCGCCTGCTCAACTGACAGACACATCACCGCTATTCCTGTGCATGCGTAGTAACGACGGTGTGTATCTATATATATAATCGCCAGTTGGAACTTACGGCTGCTGTCCCCGAATCCCATAAGGCACAGCGGCAGTGTCATTTGCGCTGGCATAGTTCATGACATACACGTCCTCACTATTCCCAATCAGGCGCAGTGTGTGGCCTTGCAGCCATGACCTGAGCCTGTGCAAGTGACACTGCTGCTGTGCCTTATGGGATTCGAGGAGAGTGTCCGGAAGTTCCAACTGGCGATTATATATATAGATACACACCCGCTGCTGTACAACATCATAATACAAACCTCAGCTTCTGCAGGATTTTTGCTTTAAGACTTTGGAGAGCTTTGATGAATCATCCCTAATTATTACATACGTGATTATTTTACATGTATGAGGGAACACGCAGCATAGAAGTAGTCTTTGTCACTTGGTATAAATATTAGGAATGCGTAATTTGAAGGTAGCGAAGAGCAGAGGTGCACATAGATGCAGCGCAGCTGGAGTTAAACATCTTGGGAAGCCTTCTATTATGGTACAGTGCTGACACTGAGTGGCAGAGTTTAGAAACTACACCTGCAGCGTAATAGATGAATCGCTCATGAAATGTAATTCATGTAAATAGCAATAGGAAACTAACAGAGAGTTAAAGGAAGCTTCAGTCATCCTGAAATTGGTATCAAGGGAGAAGCAGATGGTGAAAGATTTAATACCTCATATGTATTTTGTTCCAGTTCCTAGAGGCAAATTATCAACTTGCTGAGAACCACAGACTTTATAGGAATGTGTTAAATAACGTATCATTTCTAAATCTCAAATGTTCATAAAAACTATGTAAATTATAATTAGTATGAGTTATTCCTTTCTATAGTGGAGGTTACACAGATGTAGTTTACTGGTTAAGAAACAGTGTCGTAATGGCGTAATATAAAGAATGTGGGCCCTAATGCAAAAGTTCCAAAAAGGTCCCGAATAGAGTTGAGCGACTTTTGGTTTTTTAGGGTCGCGTTTCGTTTCGTGAAACCCGACTTTTCCAAAAGTCGGGTCGAGCAAGATCGTCCGATTATAGGGAAAAGTCGGGGTCGTCCCGAAACACGAAACCCAATGTAAGTCAATGGGGAATAAAAGTCGGCAGTGAGAGGAGGACAGGAAACACACCTACAGTGCCCATTTGAATGCCAAAAGCATCAATTCTTCTTACTTAAGCTTGTCAACCTTAATTAACTTCATAATACAAGTTACGCACTGAAAAATGGGGGTTATTTGGCTAAAGTTGTGGGGGGGGAGGGCTGGCTGCAGGTTTTCATGTGCCCTGGGCGAAAGAGCGCCCCTTTAACACATACCACAACTCATCATGCTCCGATACGGCAGAGAAATAGCGGTATAGTACAATGAAAAATACCTCACTTTTTACATCTCATGACGAGGCTCATCTATTTCTCCATACAGAATCACTGGTCCCATATAATGTTTGAAACAGTATATGATGAGCTCCACATAATGCTACAGTATATGTTGATCCCCATGGATGAAGCTCCAGTGTCTTATGGGCCCAAATAATGCTCCAAACATAATGGGCCCCATTTCTAATGCTCTAGTGTATAGTGGGCCCTGTAAATGCTGCTCCAGTGTCTGATGTCCACCTTTGGAATGTTCCAGTGTATGGTGGGCCCCATCTATCATTCTCCAGAGTATAGTGCTCCCCAAAAATTGCTGTCCCAACATTGAAAACAATCAAATAAGTCTCCTCGCTAGGGAATCCCTGTACTTGTCTGGATTCCTCGTCGTCCCCATCTTCCATCTCACTGCACAGTATTTCAACTTTGCAAGTGCTGTGATCCTGGGCAAGCAGGGGGGGCCCACTCGTTGGCGACAGCACTGGCACAGGGCCCCTGATAGTACGGTGGTGTGTCTGATGGCGGGTGGGCCGAACCTGCACTTTCATCTGCAGCTTCCTCTTTGTCACCGTGTAAGATGGAACTGTATATGGGAAGGGTAACCTGAGTTTCATCAGGGTCAGATTCAGGTCGTGTAGCGTGCGAGGGGAATGTAGTGGTCTGGGTCAATGTACCAGCAGATTCATCGAGCAGTGGCTGGGCATCAGTGCACTTGTGTCGCCCCCAGGAGTACGGTCGCCACAGTGGCATTACCTTCTTCCTAGGGAGTGTGATGTCATGCTTGGGAGCAACGAAGGATCTCTCTAGCAGGTTAACTGATTGGGCGGCGTTATTCACACGAGTCATGACCCTCCAAACAGCGTTCATGAAGGCAAAGTGTTTGTTTTACGTGGGCAGTATGGTTGCAAAGCTGAACCTTAAAGGAATGTCCAGAAGGGCACCACCAGGAGTGGAGCCTACGGTTAAATTCGACTCCACCTGGGAAACCTCAACCATGCCAGCTACAGAACAGATGCACACATTGCAAGCTTAATTCCGTTAACGAACGAGACTCCGTCATGCCCCGGGGTCCGAGTCCGGCTTACTAGAGGGACACGTGAGGCTCTGGCACATGAGATTGGCCAATAACTGGTGTGTCATGCCCTTACATGTCCGTAGCTGCATGTGCGCTACACTGAAAAGGCCAGTGTTTGTCGCTTACAGGTGCAGATAACCCGCTGAACAACGTTAGTGATGGGGATCACTGATTACAATTATTACCCGAGAACAATGATTTCCCAGTAAGTGCAGGTCAACCGCAGTTCCGGAATTAGGCCTAACCATCATTCCTGAAAAAATGAAAAACTTACGTGTGCAAACCACAGGTGCTGTAGCTTGCTTAACAGCTCGTCAGCCGTTCTCACGCCCAGTATGGATTACACGTGATTGCACAAAGGTGAGAAAGGGTACCGTATCCCCAGATAACATGTATGGATAGCGTACACATTCAAAATATATGTCTATACATCAGGAGGCAGGCTCAGACGGTGTTAGGCCCAGTATGGATTGCACGTGATTGCACAAAGGTTAGAAAGGGTACCGTTTCCCCGGATAACATGTATGGATAGCGTACACATTCAAAATATATGGCTCAGGAGGCAGGCTCAGACGGTGTTAGGCCCAGTATGGATTGCACGTCATTGCACAAAGGTTAGAAAGGGTACAGTATCCCCAGATAACATGTATGGATAGCGTACACATTCAAAATATATGTCTCAGGAGGCAGGCTCAGACGGTGTTAGGCCCAGTATGGATTGCACGTGATTGCACAAAGGTTAGAAAGGGTACCGTATCCCCGGATAACATGTATGGATAGCGTACACATTCAAAATATATGTCTCAGGAGGCAGGCTCAGACGGTGTTAGGCCCAGTATGGATTGCACGTGATTGCACAAAGGTTAGAAAGGGTGCTGTATCCCCGGATAACATGTATGGATAGCGTACACATTCAAAATATATGTCTCAGGAGGCAGGCTCAGACGGTGTTAGGCCCAGTATGGATTGCACGTGATTGCACAAAGGTTAGAAAGGGTACCGTATCCCCGGATAACATGTATGGATAGCATACACATTCAAAATATATGTCTCAGGAGGCAGGCTCAGACGGTGTTAGGCCCAGTATGGATTGCACGTGATTGCACAAAGGTTAGAAAGGGTACCGTATCCCCGGATAACATGTATGGATAGCGTACACATTCAAAATATATGGCTCAGGAGGCAGGCTCAGATGGTGTTAGGCCCAGTATGGATTGCACGTGATTGCACAAAGGTTAGAAAGGGTACCGTATCCCCGGATAACATGTATGGATAGCGTACACATTCAAAATATATGTCTCAGGAGGCAGGCTCAGACGGTGTTAGGCCCAGTATGGATTGCACGTGATTGCACAAAGGTTAGAAAGGGTACCGTATCCCCGGATAACATGTATGGATAGCGTACACATTCAAAATATATGTCTCAGGAGGCAGGCTCAGACGGTGTTAGGCCCAGTATGGATTGCACGTGATTGCACAAAGGTTAGAAAGGGTACTGTATCCCCGGATAACATGTATGGATAGCGTACACATTCAAAATATATGTCTCAGGAGGCAGGCTCAGACGGTGTTAGGCCCAGTATGGATTGCACGTGATTGCACAAAGGTTAGAAAGGGTACCGTATCCCCGGATAACATGTATGGATAGCGTACACATTCAAAATATATGTCTCAGGAGGCAGGCTCAGACGGTGTTAGGCCCAGTATGGATTGTACGTGATTGCACAAAGGTTAGAAAGGGTACCGTATCCCCAGATAACATGTATGGATAGCGTACACATTCAAAATATGTCTCAGGAGGCAGGCTCAGACGGTGTTAGGCCCAGTATGGATTGCACGTGATTGCACAAAGGTTAGAAAGGGTACCGTATCCCCGGATAACATGTATGGATAACGTACACATTCAAAATATATGTCTCAGGAGGCAGGCTCAGACGGTGTTAGGCCCAGTATGGATTGCACGTGATTGCACAAAGGTTAGAAAGGGTACCGTTTCCCCAGATAACATGTATGGATTGCGTACACATTCAAAATATATGTCTCAGGAGGCAGGCTCAGACGGTGTTAGGCCCAGTAAGGATTGCACGTGATTGCACAAAGGTTAGAAAGGGTACCGTTTCCCCGGATAACATGTATGGATAGCGTACACATTCAAAATATATGTCTATACATCAGGAGGCAGGCTCAGACGGTGTCAGGCACAGTATGGATTTGACGGCCCAGACTACACAGCAGAGGAGCAGGGAGAGGTAAAGATTGCAAATGCTGGGGCCCTGCCCAAGCAAGGGGGGCCCACTCATGGGCGTTGGTACTGGCACTGGGCCCCTCATAGTACGGCGGTGTGTCTGACGGCGGGTGTGCACCACCACCGTCAGAGACACTTGATTGCACTATGAAGGACCCTGTACCAGTGCCCGCGCCCAAGAGTCGGCCTACCCACCTGTCCAGGGCAACGGCACTCGCACGGTGTCGTGCGCTAGGTGGTGACCCCGGCCATGGGGGGGGAGGCAGCACAGTTAGGGAGTTTTAGAAAGTGGCATATGTTGATGTTGGACATTCAGCTGATGCAAAAGGTGAAATAGGTCAAGTCCCAGGAAGAGGTGGACCAAAGCAAGCCATTTTTCTGTCACCCTAAGTGTCATCAGAGGAAGGTGGGACAAAATCCTTGGAAACCCATGCGTGGTTCATTTTAATGAAGGTTAGATCATCCACATTTTGGGTTGACAGACGGGTCCTTTTTTCTGTCAGGATTGATCCAGCTGCACTGAAGACTCTTTCCGATAGCACACTTGCAGCTGGGCAAGCGAGCTCCTGTAAGGCATATTGTGCCAATTCAGGCCAGGTGTCCAGTTTAGCGGCCCAATAGTCAAAGGGGAATGACCTGTGTGGGAGAACATCGATATGGGAGGAAAAGTAGTTTGTAACCATAGTTGACAACTGCTGTCTCCTGTCACTTTCCATCGACGCAGTATTACCAGTTGTGTGAGCGGTACTTGAAAAATCAGTCCACAACATTGTCATGAAACCCCTGTCTCCAACGCCACTTCTGCTGTGTGCACCACGAACACCTCTGCCAAGCTGCCCCCGGCCCGTACGGCTCGTGTGAGAACCATCACCGCTGCTGTGTGCTGGGAATGCCTCAAGCAACCGATTTACCAGAGTTGCTTGTTTATTAGCCAATATTAGGTCAAGGTTCTCCTGTGGCATGATGTTTTGTAATTTGCCTTTATAGCGTGGATACAGGATGCTGGCCAACCAGTAGTCGTCATCGTTCATCATTTTGGCAATGCGGGGGTCCCTTTTTAGGATCTGCAAGGCATAATCTGACATGTGGGCCAATGTTCCCGGTGTCAATGATGCACTGCGAGTGCTGGTTGGAGGAGCACTTTCTGGCAAATCCACATCCCTCCAGTCACGCACAAACCCTGTACCAGACCTTGCCACGCCAACATTTTCACTTGCCCCACGAGATGCATCCTCCTCCCCTAAGTAATCATCCCCATCATCCTCCTCCTCCTCCTCTTCTTCCTCCACCTCGTCCAGGAGAGGTCCCTGAGCAGACAATGGCTGAATGTCATCAAGGATTCCCTCCTCCTCTTCCTCCTCATCAACATTGGCTGCAGACGCCTGCTCCTTAAGGTGCGTCAAAGTTTGCATGAGCAGACGCATAAGTGGGATGCTCATGCTTAGGATGGCGTCGTCTGCGCTTACCAGCCGTGTGCATTCCTCAAAACACTGAAGGACTTTACAGAGGTCTTTCAGCTTCGACCACTGCACACCTGTCAACTCCATGTCTCCTCTCAAAGTGCCTGGCCGTGTATCCTCCCACAAATGCATTATGGCCTGCCTCTGCTCGCACAGCCGCTCCACCATGTGCAGGGTGGAGTTCCACCTTGTTGCAATGTCGATAATTAGGCGGTGGTTGGGAAGGTGGAGCAATCGCTGCAGCTTCTGCATACGAATGGAGTGTACAGGCGACCGGCGGATGTGCGCGCACAGTCTTCACACCTTCTGGAGCAGGACTGTTAACTCCGGATAATTTTTGAGGAAGCACTGCACCACCAGGTTCAAGGTGTGAGTCAAGCAAGGTATATGGCTGAGTTTTGAAAGGGCTATGGCTGCCACAAAATTACGGCCGTTATCACTAACTACCTTGCCTGCCTCAAGATGTACACTGCCCAGCCATGACTCAGTTTGTCGCTTCAATACTCGGCCAGCACCTCGGCGGTGTGTCTGTTGCCCAAACACATCATCTGCAACACAGCCTGCTGACGCTTTCCACTAGCTGCTCGATAGGGGGACACATCGTGTGCAACAGTGGCAGCTGCAGATGGAGTGCTCGTACGACTGCGCTCTGTGGACGAGCTTTCGCTTCTGGAGGAGGAGGGTCGAACGCCTACAGCCAACTGTTTCCTATACCGTGGGCTAGGCAGCACTGTCCCACCACCGCTGTCCCCTGTGGACCCTGCATCCACCACATTAACCCAGTGCGCAGTGATGGACACGTAACGGCCCTGGCCATGCCGACTGGACCATGCATCAGTTGTGAGGTGCACCTTTCCGCTCACTGACTGCTTGAGTGCATGGACAATGCGGTCTTTCACATGATGGTGGAGGGCTGGGATGGCTTTGCGAGAGAAGAAGTGGCGACTGGGTAGGTCATAGCGTGGTACTGCATAGGCCATGAGTTCGCGGAAAGCTGTGCTTTCCACCAACCGAAAGGGCATCATCTCAAACGAGATTAGTTTGGCAATGTGGGGGTTCAAACCCAGTGTACGCGGATGAGAGACTGAGTACTTTCTTGACCTACTCATAGTGTCTGGGAGGGTGAGCTGGACTTGAGAGCTGCATATGGTGGAAGTAGCGGTGGACAGGGCGGACTGAGAGAGGGTTGATGATGGTGATGGAGTTGGTGTTCTTTCTGATGGCCTAGAATCAGTCTTTCGTTGATATAACAGTGGGATTCCCTGACTGCTGTGGCCTTGCAACGACACCTCAACATTTGCTGCTGTGCTAACTGGTGGGCTTACAGTGGGGGAAACAATGTAGCGTTGCTGACTACCTTCGTTGTGATCAGTTGCACATGTGGCACTTGAGGTTTGGTGTTGTGTCCACGCTTGCAAGTGCATGCTGGTTAAATGTCTAAGCATGCAACTGGTATTCAAATTTTTCAGATTTTTCCCTTGGCTAAAGGTCTTTGCGCACTTCTTACAGATAACCTTGGCCTGATCATGAGGATTTTGGTCAAAAAAGTGCCACACTGCACTCTTCCTACTTTGGCAGACATTTTGCGGCCTAGCACGCTGTGATCTTTTGACCCTCTGGACAAGCTGTCCAGCAACTCTTTTGATGTTTGGAACCTGTCTTTGGAGTGCTCCGGGCCTGCCAGAAAACAGCTGTTGCGATGTTGATGTCTGCTGTGGATGCTCCTCATCTGAGCTATTGGAAGCAGCACCCTCTTCCCCCAATGGATGCCAATCTGGGTCAACAACTGGGTCATCCATCACCTCCTCTTCTATGTCATGTGCACCTTCCTCTGTGTCACCGTGTATGGTGGTATAGTGTGCGGGAAGGGGCACCTGAGTCTCATCAGGGTCAGAATCTGGCTCTGTACACTGCGAGGACAATGTAGTGCTCTGAGTGAATGTACCAGCAGAATCATCCATCAGCGGCTGTGCATCAGTGCACTCCATGTCAGATTCATCTTGGCCTGGGTAATTCACCATTTCACTTGATAATCCAGGCATGGTATGTGAAAACAGCTCCATGGAGTAATCAGTAGTATGGCCTGCGTCATCCTTCAATCTTGGTTGGGGTGAAGGACACAAGGAAAGGTGTGGTTCATGAACATGAGCCTCCAATGACGACTCAGTGCTTTTACTTTTTACAACTGAAGAAGAGGAGGCGATAGAGCTGGAGGCTGAGTCAGCAATGTAAGACAAAACTTTTTCCTGATGCTCTGGCTTTAAAAGTGGTTTGCCAACTCCTAGGAAACTAAGCGTTCGAGGCCTTATGTAGCCAGACGATGACGCAGGCTCAACACCTCCTGCATTCGGTCCTACTTTGCTCTTGCCACTACCATCAGATCCACCACCAACACCATCATTACCAGCTGCCAACCCCTGCCCAATTCCACGGCCTCTTCCACCAGCCTTCCTCATTTTGGGTAGAAATGTAGACAAAATCCAACAAACTATATAGTAATGTAAAACAAGGTACAAGGTGTCTATAGGACAGGGGAGATTTTGAATTTCTGCAGACACTTGTGGACACTGGACACTTTTGGATTGTGTGAGGCCCACTGATATCTGAGCGCTATGTGACAGGCTCGATGGCACAGCTGTGACCAAAGTGACTAGAGGATAAGGGAGATTTTGAATTTCTGCACACACTTTTGGACACTGGACACTTTTGGATTGTGTGAGGCCCAATGAATATCTGAGCGCTATGTGACAGGCTCGATGGCACAGCTGTGACCAAAGTGACTAGAGGATAAGGGAGATTTTGAATCTCTGCACACACTTTTGGACACTGGACACTTTTGGATTGTGTGAGGCCCAATGAATATCTGAGCGCTATGTGACAGGCTCGATGGCACAGCTGTGACCAAACTGACTAGAGGATAAGGGAGATTTTGAATCTCTGCACACACTTTTGGACACTGGACACTTTTGGATTGTGTGAGGCCCAATGAATATCTGAGCGCTATGTGACAGGCTCGATGGCACAGCTGTGACCAAAGTGACTAGAGGATAAGGGAGATTTTGAATCTCTGCACACACTTTTGGACACTGGACACTTTTGGATTGTGTGAGGCCCAATGAATATCTGAGCGCTATGTGACAGGTTCGATGGCACAGCTGTGACCAAAGTGACTAGAGGATAAGGGAGATTTTGAATCTCTGCACACACTTTTGGACACTGGACACTTTTGGATTGTGTGAGGCCCAATGAATATCTGAGCGCTATGTGACAGGCTCGATGGCACAGCTGTGACCAAAGTGACTAGAGGATAAGGGAGATTTTGAATCTCTGCACACACTTTTGGACACTGGACACTTTTGGATTGTGTGAGGCCCAATGAATATCTGAGCGCTATGTGACAGGCTCGATGGCACAGCTGTGACCAAAGTGACTAGAGGATAAGGGAGATTTTGAATCTCTGCACACACTTTTGGACACTGGACACTTTTGGATTGTGTGTGGCCCAATGAATATCTGAGCGCTATGTGACAGGCTCGATGGCACAGCTGTGACCAAAGTGACTAGAGGATAAGGGAGATTTTGAATCTCTGCACACACTTTTGGACACTGGACACTTTTGGATTGTGTGAGGCCCAATGAATATCTGAGCGCTATGTGACAGGCTCGATGGCACAGCTGTGACCAAAGTGACTAGAGGATAAGGGAGATTTTGAATCTCTGCACACACTTTTGGACACTGGACACTTTTGGATTGTGTGAGGCCCAATGAATATCTGAGCGCTATGTGACAGGCTCGATGGCACAGCTGTGACCAAAGTGACTAGAGGATAAGGGAGATTTTGAATCTCTGCACACACTTTTGGACACTGGACACTTTTGGATTGTGTGAGGCCCAATGAATATCTGAGCGCTATGTGACAGGCTCGATGGCACAGCTGTGACCAAAGTGACTAGAGGATAAGGGAGATTTTGAATCTCTGCACACACTTTTGGACACTGGACACTTTTGGATTGTGTGAGGCCCAATGAATATCTGAGCGCTATGTGACAGGCTCGATGGCACAGCTGTGACCAAAGTGACTAGAGGATAAGGGAGATTTTGAATCTCTGCACACACTTTTGGACACTGGACACTTTTGGATTGTGTGAGGCCCAATGAATATCTGAGCGCTATGTGACAGGCTCGATGGCACAGCTGTGACCAAAGTGACTAGAGGATAAGGGAGATTTTGAATCTCTGCACACACTTTTGGACACTGGACACTTTTGGATTGTGTGAGGCCCAATGAATATCTGAGCGCTATGTGACAGGCTCGATGGCACAGCTGTGACCAAAGTGACTAGAGGATAAGGGAGATTTTGAATCTCTGCACACACTTTTGGACACTGGACACTTTTGGATTGTGTGAGGCCCAATGAATATCTGAGCGCTATGTGACAGGCTCGATGGCACAGCTGTGACCAAAGTGACTAGAGGATAAGGGAGATTTTGAATCTCTGCACACACTTTTGGACACTGGACACTTTTGGATTGTGTGAGGCCCAATGAATATCTGAGCGCTATGTGACAGGCTCGATGGCACAGCTGTGACCAAAGTGACTAGAGGATAAGGGAGATTTTGAATCTCTGCACACACTTTTGGACACTGGACACTTTTGGATTGTGTGAGGCCCAATGAATATCTGAGCGCTATGTCACAGGCTCGATGGCACAGCTGTGACAAAAGTGACTAGAGGATAAGGGAGATTGGATTGCTTTTAAAAAAGCAGTTTGCAGAGCAGTGGGTAAACAGCAATGCCAGCCTGTCAGGAAGCCTGAAAAGGCAGCCCAACAACCAACACCACTGATACACCACAATATAGCCTCCCCTTGCACTGCACACACAGTGACTGGTGTGTTGTGCAGGCCAAATTGCTAGCAGCAGAAGCAGTTTTTTTTTCTTCTCAGCAGGACAAAAAAAAAAAAATTGGGATTGCTTTTAAAAAAGCAGTTTGCGGAGCAGTGGGTAAACAGCAATGCAGGAATGTCAGGAAGCCTTAGAAGGCAGCCCAACAACCAACACCACTGATACACCACTATATAGCCTCCCCTTGCACTGCACACACAGTGACTGGTGTGTTGTGCAGGCCAAATCGCTAGCAGCAGAAGCAGTTTTTTTGTCTTCTTCCCTGCCTAACGCTCTCCCTACAGAATCAGCAGCAACCTCTCCCTATACTGAGATCGGCAGAAGTAAGATGGCAGTCGACGTGCACGCCCTTTTATACCCCCTGTGACGCCCACCAAAGCAAGCCAATCACTTGCATGTCCTTCTGAAAGATGGTGGTGACCCCTGCCTATGTCATCACGTTGCCCACAGTGTCCGTGGATCCTGATTGGCTGAAAAAGAGCGCAAAACAAACTTTTGAAACGCGACTTTGGCGCGTAAGTCGCCGACCTCGTGGCCGACCTCATCCTAGGGTCGGGTTTCTTTTCATGAAACCCGACTTTGCCAAAAGTCGGCGACTTTTGAAATTTTTCGACCCGTTTCGCTCAACTCTAGTCCCAAACAATCACAGGCCTTTAATAGAATTGTTTTTCATAAAAGACCAAAGTGGCCTCCTAGGAACTCCCCCAAACCCGTTAGGCTCTAGTGCCCAGGAGCAACTGCAAATCCTGCAGCCACCTTAGTTACACCACTGATAAGGACTAGTGATGAGCGAGTAAACTCGTTGCTCGGGTGTCCTCTTAGTATTTTGGCGTGCTCGGTGATTTAGGTTGTGTGGAAGCAGCTGTATGATTTGCGGCTGCTAGACAGCCTGAATACATGTGTTGGATTCCCTAACAAACAGGCATTCTTCACATATACAGTATTCAGCCTATCCAGCAGCCGCAAATCATGCAGCTGCATCGACACAAACTAAATCTCCGAGCACGCCAAAATAGTCGAAGGATACCCGAGCTTGCTCGGGAAAACCCGAGCAACGAGTATACTCGCTCATCACTAATAAGGAACCATTGACATCAATAGATAGTTGCTAGAGAAGAACGAGCACTGAAATGCTGGGACAGAGTAATTCCTAATGCTCGGATGCTCGTTTAGAGTAACAAGTATAATGGGAGTCAACGGGAAATCTAAGCATTTTTCCGGCAGACCATACAATGAGGTCTAAGGGGGCACTGAAAATGTTAAAATGGATGGAAAAAGTGCTGAATGGATGGAGAACATCAAGGGGAAGACCCCTGGAAGCATCTCTGACTCCCAGATCACTGCTGAGAACAATGGTGTCACACTCCACTTAGCCTGACAATAAAACATTCAAAATTGGTGAGAAATTGGAGTTTACAGGAAAAAAATGTTAAGGTACATTTTTTTTCCAGTATAATCACTTGTATAAAAGGCAAAATGTAAAAAGGATTTTTAAAAAATTATAATTTAAGTAAATAAAAATTTATTAAAAAATTGGAAATTTCAGTGTAATTTATGAAGGAAGCAAGAAGTGCCAAAATTAGGGACTCAGATGGACTCAGATGCACTCTGTATTAGACATAAAGGAGGGCCTCATACACATTCTGTTCAAATTGTAATGTAGTGGTATTCCTAGACACATAAAGTGCAAATCTTGGAAAATAATTGCAAGCAGGGTCATCCAGACACCCTTGAAGGCACGAAAAGGCGTGCCTCAAAAAAAAAGTGCAGTTGTGGTACTTCTACACTCAAAAAGACTTTGCACAAAATGGTCATCCTATCATCCAGAGATTCTAGAAGGCAACAATTGTCAGGCCTCATTCAAATATTGAACATTAAAAACACTATGTGCTGATGTCATCTGGTGGTATGGAAAAGTCGGGTCTAATTGAAGCTTTGCTCATTGCTATCAGAGTGAACCTGCCAGCATTTTCTGTTGACAGGCGAAAGCACCTGTCTGTTATGATTGTCCTGTGGCACTAAAAACCCGCTCAGACAAGATGCAGGGCAACATCATACCTTCAAGGCATAGAGGGATAGTTCATGACAGGTGTCCAGCTTTAAAATCCAATAGCTGAAGGTCGCAGAGGAATTGGGGAGTACGCTGGTTTTGTCGGCCAGGTATTGCTTGACCATCTTTAAAAACTTTTCCCTCCTTGTTAAAAATACCTGGCCATCAGGGGATGGATGCTTAGAAGACGTCACGATATTGACCCAAGCCTTTGACAGTATACCCCTGTCTCAGCTGTACCTCGTGTGTGTCTCCCTTGCCTCTCCTCCTTAGTTGGGCAAGGAAGCTTGCCCCGTGCCGCTAGCATTGTCTAACTGCCATTTTTTCAACATATTTTCCAGAATGGACATCTGGTATAGCACCATTTTAGAAGACATCTCGGCCACAGGAAGAAGAGATGCATGTATCATGGGTCTACCAGGGTGAACAACCAGCCAACCGACTGATAGGAAAAACAGGCCCTGAAGTCGCTAGACTTCAAAAGACTATATCAGCACTCAGGTATATTCTGAAGACAGAGCAAAAGATCAACAGATCAGAGGCAAAAATGGAATTCAGCTCACCCCCGGCCGGGGATGGCAGAACTCCCAAAGAACAAGGCAAAACAAAAACAAAACTGAAGAGTACAAAGCAGAGCAGAAAAACTTAGCTTTGAGACGCAGGATTCAGACTGGTCTCCAAGAATCCAGCAGGAAAATCACCAGCCAGGAAGAAGGGCGTCGGCAGCCTTATAACCAGTCCTCAATTCCAGCCACCCAGTTATCATCTAGCTGACCAGGTGTTTGGTAATCAGTCTCACTACCTTCCTTCACCAGAGGAGGGAGTTCTTCAGACCTCATTGGTGAAGGGAAAAATGAACTCACAACATCCCACCTAAGACTCGGAGGCACAACAGTGACTGGTGAGCTAAGAGAGATAGAGGGCTACAGCTGTCTGCCATTCAAGGTAGTTCTAAGAGAAGATAAGAAGGAGGAACGTCAGTGTAACACTGTACTGCATGTACCTCAAGCCAGCGCTAGGAAGGAGACTACACAACCCATCTAATAGAGAGATCTCTAAGTTGCTTCCAGGCTAGCCTGCTCCTGTGCCAGCTGTAATCAGGATCCTGGACTGCATTTGCCAAGTAAAGGTAAAAAACTGCACCCTGTTGTATCCTTGCCTAATTCCTACAAACTCTCCGGCACTGCTACATCCTTGTGCCATACACTGCACCCTCATCCTCAACACCTATCTACACTGCCCTGGGACCAATGGCCCTGCCTGTGGAGGGCTATAATGTCACTGCTGCACCCCACCATCTGTCCCAGAGGATCTGTCTGCAGCGTCGGCTTAACACCTCCTTTGCCGAACACCACAGGTGGCATCACGAATCATTCATAAACTTTATTCCCATCACTCAATCCCCTTTTACATGGGCGCCCAGGGCCACGGACCGGGTCACTGCTGCTGTGACATTTCCCTCTGAAGGACTAGCCCGGTACCGAGGACCCCACAGCCCTGGGAGGGCAACCAAGATACATCCCCAGACATCCTGTAACACATGGCCACTGTGCCACATCAGAATGTAGCGTGTTAATGCTCTCAATGTTGCCTGTTATAAGAAATGATGTTGCAGTAATTTAGTTTAGCCACTAGAGGTCACCATGGAGTAACAAGCTCTGGAAACAGGAAGTTGTGAACTCTGGCTTTCATGAGGTAAATTGAGAGGAGCCCTGCCTGAGAGACTGAGAAGGATTTAGAGTCTGAAGTGATCCAAATTGGATGGTGTGATCCAGAGGGAGTGGCTCCTGTGAGTAAACTGAGATGTGTGACAGGTCACCAACTGTTTAGTTAGTTAGGGAGAATTAGATAGAAGGCACAGCATATCCAAAAACATTTCTGTTACTGAGCCTATCCATGGACTGATGGAGATCGTGTGAGCTCCTGTATATCGAGGCTCTGATAAAAATGTGAATGCCATAGAAGAGCTATGTGAAATACTACTGAAACTGATCTGAGTCTTCACCTGAACTTGTATAAGAGGATTTGATGACCTAGAAATCTGATTAAATCTAGTGGCTGGACATAAGAATAACAAGTCCAGTTGTTTACTGTTGAGTTTAGGTCATCCGCTCTGAGCGCTCACAAAGAGGACAGTGCACTGTGTACATATTGTGTTGGCTTAAGTGATTTGTCGTATTTCAAGGGGAAAACAGAGTACCCGGAATCTATTGTAATTAAGGCAGGTGTAAGATTACATAACTGAAAGGACCACATGTCACGGTAGGACCCTGTATAGGCCCTGTGCCAGATAAGGGAGGGAGTGGCATAGTCTTGGGGTATCCTTTCTCCTGTCCATGAAGCTGGCACTTGGGATCTCTTAGACTGCATAATTTGTATTGTGTGGTTTGTGGCTGTTGTGGCCCATATTTTGTTAAGAAGTAAAATCTTGCTATCTGTTTCACAAGTTATAAAGAGAAACTGGTTTGGTATCAAGTCGTTGTCAGAGTCGTTCATAGCTGCGCCGTATGCTATTCTCAAATAACGACCGTCGTACCGGTCATTACAAGAACATGGACAACTATTAGCTAAGTACTCCCTTACTAACATTTCACTCCTGATGAACCTCGGAAGAGGGGAAATGCTTTGAGTTTTATTTATGAGTGTCAAGAGGTTACAGTTTTCTGCAGTGTTGTTACCTGTCCCCAGAGGTTGTAATATTATTATATGAGCTGTCCGTTTTGCTCCCATGGTATTTGAACTCCTTATGAATCTGACATATACAGTATATTTCTTGGAGTGTTACCATGAGTGTTGTGAGACTGTTGAGCTATATACTGTGGTTAATTTTGTCTGGTCTTTGATATATGCTCTACTATACTAAATTAACCTATCAACCTTTATGTCTGATCTTGCGTACCACCCCAACTGAGTTTTGTATCATCATTAATTCATTATATATCTATGCATAATCTGCCCTCCTCATTTCTCTATGACTGTCTAACTCTGATATCTTTGGATCTCTATATCGCAGTCCTTCTTAATGTAGTACTATTTTCTTCACTAAACGATGCCACTATGAGGACGCTAACAGCACCTTTTCATCTATAAAGCACTAATAACTTTATCCTTATTTGCCCTCTCCCTATTTACGATATACTCCAACACAATAGTTAGGGACAGCCGCCGATGAGTGGGGGTGCCAATCTCATCATCATAGGGTGCCAACCCCCATTGCTAGGTAATTAAATACAGTATATATAGGGGCAGCCTGGTTAACAATTACATTTTCAGCTCCTACCTGATGTTATCGCATGTTATGACCTTTGTGTCATTATATATCCTACCTGTATTGACCAATTTATTGCTTGATCCAACTATCACAATTTTTACATTATTATATCTTTCCTCAGCTTCCTCAGCTGGCACACACTCCCTAGCCCTTCCCCATTAAGATTTTTCTGCTCCCCTGCCCTGATCAGGGCCTTGTAGAGCCAGTAGGGTGAGCTGCCAAAGAGCGGGGGATGCCATTGCGCAGGTATATAGGGTGCCAACCTCTGCTGATAGGTAGGGTGGCTCAGTGTCTTAACAGGGGTTGGCACCTCCCTGTGGTCTTTCTATTTTGTAACGAAGTGTCTCTCTGGTGATGGTGTGTTTTTACGCTTTGCAAATGTATGTTATATTTTATTGATTTAAAAGTTATATTTTATTATTGTAATATAGTATAGAGTTCTAAGGTGAATCATGCATTTAATAGATGCACCTTTTCTGGGCAGCTTTGTGATGCTATTTTGAGGCTGGGGGGCCAATATACATGGACAATTACCTGCTTGAGAATACCAGTCCCCTCTGCTTTAGCTTGGCTTGTTTTCAAAAATAAGGGGGAACCCCATGCCATTTTTTAAAAATTATTTAATGAAATAATTTAAAGAATAGCATGGGAACCCTTCTATTTTTGATAACCAGTCTTGCTAACGCTGACAGCTGAGGGGTGCAGCACCCAGATGTCAGTTTTTGTCTGGCTGGTTATCAAAAATACAGGAGAGTCCACGCATTATTTTCTTTTTTAATTATTTATTTAGAGCGTAGGTGCCAGCTGATGAATACTCCTATCAGCTGCCACCTGCTCTCACTGTTATTAGTGTTAGCAGATGTAGGCTGATGGCAGCAGTAGTTCCATCAGCTGACACCAATGACTGGAGGTAAACTTTTTACCTCCAATCACAGCTGCGGTATAATGCTGTCATTTGACAGCGTGGGAACCACAGCTGTCTGACTGGCAGTAATAATTTTTACCACCGATCATAAGCAGTGTTTGCCAGGCTGTCATGCACATGACAGCGCAACAAACACCCGGTGTTCGGGGGGCCAAATTCAAACAGTAACACAGATTTCCTGATGAAGTCTGTGTTCGGTATCCATGCCCGATAGTAGCTGTTCGGTATAGATGCCAAATTTTACTGTTCAGGTTCGCCCATCTCTAGCAATAATCCCTGACTAAATGGATGTCATATGCGATTCTTAATACATGCCTCTCTGTTGACAAATTGCAGATAAGAGCGGTATTATTGTATTGTAGAATATAGAAGGGATTTCAATCATCCTTGAATTTTGTTTTCCTGTATGTGGCAGCAAGTAACTGTGGAGTAATAACAAATAACACTGCCAACTTTGATGAATTTCAGATAAGAGCGGTATTATTATGACAGAATATAATCTATTTGAATTAGCCCTGAAGATTAGTTTAATGCAGCAGCAACAAGGACTGTTATTTCATCAATGCTGCTGTGGAATATAGTGGAGCAATTTCCATCTACTCAACCTTATATGGAGGATACCAGGATCTTCTGTAGATACTGTACAAACTCTCCTGTTCCAGCTGTGAAATCAAGTATGCAGTGTGAGAACTCCTTATGTGATGACCACCTGACAGTCCACAACAAGGTGCTTAATAATATACTAATAGAACTCACTGTCTCTTTTGGTTTAAAAAAAATGTTCCCTCAGTTAAAAGGTGGATCCACAGAAAAGCATTTTTTCCCATTACTAAGGAATGGGTCTCCTACACTGGTAAATTGTATGCACTAAGTGCAAGAGATGCCATAATTTAGAAGGAGGCACTCCAATACCCCTTTGAAGAGATGTAGTGCAGGGCCTCAGAAAACATTTTTTTCCCATTATTTAGTAGTGGGTATCCTAGACTAAGTGCATGGGATGAAAAACATTTACCCCTGGGGGATATACCATATTTTTCAGACTAAGACGCACTTTTTTCCCAAAAAATTTGGGAGGAAAATGGGTGGTGTGTCTTATAGTTGGAACGCAGGCTTACCGGGGGGTTGCAGCAAAGGTGTGGTGATGCTGTGGCAATGCTGAGGCTCGGTGTCGGCGGTGGGTGGTGTGGAGTGCACCAGAGTAGGGTCCTTACCTCAGGATGCCGGCGGCAGAAATGTTGCGACGCCACGGCCCGGTGTCCACGGCTAGCAGAGCCGAGTGCATCACTGATTTCCCTGCGGCCATCTTCCTGAAGTCAAGGCGGCGCATGCGCAGATTGGGATCTCTGCGGCTTCAGGAAATGGATGCCGGTGGCTGCACGAGCGCAGATTGAGATCTCGGCCATCATTTTCCTGAAGCCGAGGGCCGCCGAGATGTCAATCTGCACACGCGCAGCCTCAGGAAGATGGCCGCCAAGAAACCGGTGATGCACTCGGCTCTGCTCATCGTGGACACTGGGCAGTCTCCCGCTGGTATCCTCTGGAAGGGATCCTGCCCCATGCTCTGCCTCACCGCCAACACCGGACCCGCAACATCGCACCCCAATACTGCAGCATTGCCCCACTTCTGCCGCCGCTGGCATCCCTGAGGATGGGACCCTGCTCCATACTCCGCTGACATCGGAACAACAGCATCGTACCCTGGGACTGCAGCATTGCCCCACCTCTGCCGCCGCCATCTTCCTGAGGAAGGGACCATGCCTCCTGTGACCCCGCTCTACCACCGCCAGCCCTCAGGTAAGATACCTTAAATTCAGACAATAAGACGGACCCCCATCTTATAAAAATCTTTTTTCTGCTGTTTTCCACCCGGTGCGCCTTATGGTCCGGTGCATCTTATAGTCCAAAAAATATGGTGCATATACAATTGAAACTATAAGTTTGCATAGACTATATGAAAAGACACATATGCATGTTTTTCTTAATATCTGACATGAAATCAGAATAAACCATTCTTGGTTTAGGTCAAATAGGATAACCATAATCTAATATATAAAGCTCAATGTGGGTGTGTATGTATGTGTGTGTGTGTGTGTGTGTGTGTGTATGTCCGGGATTGGCATCCGCACCGTCGCAGCTACAGCCACAAAATTTGGCACAGTCACACGTCTGGACCCCGAGAGCATCATAGACTATGTTGTGAGGCAAAATTTTAACCCCACGCGTTCCAATTCACCAAACAATTTTGCCCCTATCTACATAATGGGGAAAAAGTGTGTTTCAAGCCCCGCCCCTCATTATGATGTCATAATGGTTGCCATTGCGACGCTGATGTCATCATAGGTTGCAAGCCCCGCCCCTCATTATGATGTCATAATGGTTGCCATGGCGATGCTAATGTCATAATAGGTTGCAATGGCGAAGATGCTGTCACAATGGTTGCCATGGTGACGGTTATGTCATAACGGTTGCCATGGTGATGATGATGTCATAATGGGTATATGGGCACAGGACTATGGGATGGAGGATGTGTGATGGGTATATGGGCACTGGACTATGGGATGGAGGCTATGTATGATGAGTATATGGGCACGGGACTATGGGATGGCAGATATGTATGATGGGTATATGGGCATGGGACTATGAGATGAAGGATGTGTGATGGGTATATGGGCACTCAACTACGGGATGGCAAATATGTATGATGGGTATATGGGCACTCGACTATGGCATGGAGAATATGTATGATGGGTATATGGGCATGGGACTATTTGATGGAGGATGTGTGATGGGTATATGGGCACTCGACTATGAGATGGAGGATATGTATGATGGGTATATGGGCACGGGACTATGGGATGGAGGATAATTATAATTTGCTATAACTAACCACAGTTAGTTACTATGCCCGGGCAGCACCAGGCTCTTCAGCTAGTTATTAATATTTGCCAAATGCCAGAATAATGAGAGAGCATGTCTTGAGGCAATTTTAATGCTTACTGCAAAGTCAAAAGTTTACATACATTTCATTAGTATTTGGTACCATTGCCCTTAAACTGAATGATTTGGGCCAAATGTTTGGGATCTCCTTCCACAAGCTTATCACAATAGTTGGTCAGAATTTAGGCCCATTCCTCCTGTCAAAACTGGTGTAAATGATCTAGGTTTGAAGGTCGCCTTTCTCACACCAGCCTTTTCAGCTTTGCCAATTAATTTTCAATAGGACTGAGATTAGGGCTTGGTGATGGCCACTCCAAAACATTGGCTTTGTTATCCTTAAGCCACTTTAATACCATTTTGGCAGTATGCTTCGGGTCATTGTCCATTTCGAAGACCAATTACCGCCCAAGCTTTAACTTCCTGGCTGATGTCTTGAGATATTGCTTCAATATTGTCATATAATCTTCATTTCTCATGATGCCATCTATTTTGTGAAGTGCACCAGTCCCTCCTGCAGCAAAACAACCCCACAACATGATGCTACCGCCCCCTTGTTTCACAGTTAGGATGGTTTTGTTAGGCTTCCAAACTTCTCCCTTTTTCCTCCAAATGTAACAATGGTCATTATGCCCAAAATGTTAAATTTTAGTTTCATCAGACCACAGGACATGACTCCAAAAATGTATATACTTTTTCCTGTGTGTATTTGCAAACATTAATATGGCTTTTTCATGTTTCTTTTGGAGTAATGGCTTCTTCCCTGCAAAGTGGCCTTTCACCCCATGTTGGTATAGCACTTGTTTCACAGTGGATATTGACACAATCTTACCAGCTTCCTCCATCATCGATACAAGGTCTTTTGCTTTTGTCCTTAGGTTGATATGCAGATGTCGGACCAAAGCACATTCATCTCTAGGACATAAAACCCATCTCCTTCCTGAGCGGTATGATGACTGGACATTCCCATCTTATTTGTACTTGTGTATAATTGTTTGCACAGATGAGCAAGGCACCTTCAGGTATCTTGAAATTGTACCCACGGATGAGTCAGACTTTTGCAAGTCCACAATTCTCTTCCTGATATCTTGGCTGATTTCTTGACACTTTCCCCAGATGCTACAGAAAAAGTAGTGTGTTTCAGGTGTGCATTAAAATACAGCCACAGGTGTGTCTCTAATTAACTCAGATGTTGCCAAAAAACCTGTCAGAAGCTAATCCAAACACATGACATCATCATATGGGCAGTCCAGGATTGTTTAACCCCTTCACCCCCAAGGGTGGTTTGCACGTTCATGACCGGGCCAATTTTTACAATTCTGACCACTGTCCCTTTATGAGGTTATAACTCTGGAACGCTTCCATGGATCCCGGTGATTCTTACATTGTTTTCTCGTGACATATTGTACTTCATGTTGGTGGTAAAATTTCATTCAAATAACTTGCGTTTATTTGTGAAAAAAACGGAAATTTGGCAAAAATTTTGAAAATTTCGCAATTTTCCAACTTTGAATTTTTATGCCCTTAAATCACAGAGATACGGCACACAAAAAACTTGATAACTAACATTTCCCACATGTTTACTTTACATCAGCACAATTTTGGAACCAACATTTTTTTTTGTTAGGAAGTTATAAGGGTTAAAAGTTGACCAGCGATTTCTCATTTTTACAACACCATTTTATTTTTAGGACCACATCACATTTGAAGCCACTTTGAGGGGTCTATATGATAGAAAATACCCAAAAGTGACACCATTCTAAAAACTGCACCCCTTAAGGTGCTCAAAACCACATTCAAGAAGTTTATTAACCCTTTAGGTGCGTCACAGGAATTTTTTTGAATATTTAAAAAAAAAATGAACATCTAACTTTTTTTCACAAAAAAAATAATTCAGGTTCAATTTTTTTTATTTTACCAAGGGTAACAGGAGAAATTGGACTGCAAAAGTTATTGTACAATTTGTCCTGAGTACGCTGATACCTGACTTGTCGGGGGGAACGACTGTTTCGGCGCATGGCAGAGCTCAGAATGGAAGGAGCGCCGTTTGACTTTTTCAATGCAAAATTGGCTGGAATTCAGATCGGACGCCATGTCACGTTTGGAGAGTCCCTGATGTACCTAAACAGTGGAAACCCCCTACAAGTGACCCCATTTTGGAAACTAGACCCCCCAAGGAACTTATCTAGATATGTGGTGAGAACTTTGAACCCACAAGGGCTTTACAGAAGTTTATAACGTACAGCGGTACAATTAAAAAATCATATTTTTTCCACAAAAATGATCTTTTCACCCCAATTTTTATTTTCCCAAGGGTAACAGCACCCTAAAAGTTATTGTGCAATTTGTCCAGAGTACGCTGATACCCCACATGTGGGGGTAAACCACTATTTGGGCGCATGGCAGAGCTCGGAAGGGAAGCAACGCCATTTGACGTTTTTGGCTGGAATTGAGATCGGACACCATGTCGCGATTGGAAAACCCCTGATGTACCTAAACAGTGGAAACCCCCCACAAATGACACCATTTTGGAAACTAGACCCCGTAAGGAACTTATCTAGATGTGTGGTGAGAACTTTGAATCCCCAAGGGCTTCACAGAAGTTTATAACATAAAGCCGTACAATTAAAAAATCATATTTTTTCCACAAAAATGATCTTTTCACCCTCAGTTCTTATTTTTCCAAGGGTAACAGCACCCTAAAAGTTATTGTGCAATTTGTCCTGAGTATGCTGATACCCCACATGTGGGGGTAAACCACTATTTGGGCGCATGGCAGAACTCGGAAGGGAAGCAACGCCATTTGATGTTTTTGGCTGGAATTGAGATCGGACACCATGTCGCGATTGGAAAACCCCTGATGTACCTAAACAGTGGAAACCCCCCACAAATGACACCATTTTGGAAACTAGACCCCCTAAGGAACTTATCTAGATGTGTGGTGAGAACTTTGAACCCCCAAGGGCTTCACAGAAGTTTATAACATAAAGCCGTACAATTAAAAAATCATATTTTTTCCACAAAAATGATCTTTTCACCCTCAGTTCTTATTTTTCCAAGGGTAACAGCACCCTAAAAGTTATTGTGCAATTTCTCCTGAGTACGCTGATACCCCACATGTGGGGGTAAACCACTATTTGGGCGCATGGCAGAGCTCGGAAGGGAAACAGCGCCATTTGACGTTTTTGGCTGGAATTGAGATCGGACACCATGTCGCGATTGGAAAACCCCTGATGTACCTAAACAGTGGAAACCCCCCACAAATGACACCATTTTGGAAACTAGACCCCCTAAGGAACTTATCTACATGTGTGGTGAGCACTTTGAACCCCCCAGTGCTTCACAGAAGTTTATAACGCCCGGGCGTGAAAATAAAAAATTCGTATTTTTTCCACAAACATGATCTTTTAGTCACCATTTTTTTTATTTTCCCAAGGGTAATAGGAGAAATTGGACCCCAAAAGTTGTTGTCCAATTTGTCCTGAGTATGCTGATACCCCATATGTGGGAGAAAACTACTGTATGGGAACACGTCGGGGATCGGAAGGGAAGTAGTGACGTTTTGGAATGCAGACATTGATGGAATGGTCTGCGGGTGTCATGTTGAATTTGGAGAGACCCTAATGTGCCTAAACAGTGGAAACTCCCCACAATTGACCCCATTTTGAAAACTAGACCCCCTAAGGAACTTATCTAGATGTGAGGTGAGCACTTTGAACCTCCAAGGGCTTCACAGAAGTTTATAATGCCAGGGCATGAAAATAAAAAAATCGTATTTTTTCCACAAACATGATCAATTATTCCCCAATTTTTTTATTTTCCCAAGGGTAACAGGAGAAATTGAACCCCAAAAGTTGTTGTCCAATTTGTCCTGAGTAAGCTGACACCCCATATGTGGGAGAAAACTACTGTATGGACACACGTCAGGGCTCGGAAGGGAAGTAGTGACGTTTTGGAATGCAGACATTGATGGAATGGTCTGCGGGTGTCATGTTGCCTTTGGAGAGCCCCTAATGTACCTAAACAGTGGAAACCCCCCACAAATGACCCCATTTTGAAAACTAGACCCCCTAGGGAACTTATCTAGATGTGTGGTGAGCACTTTGAACCCCCAAGGGCTTCACAGAAGTTTATAATGCCCGGGCATGAAAATAAAAAAATCGTATTTTTTCCACAAACATGATCAATTAGTCCCCAATTTTTTCATTTTCCCAAGGGTAACAGGAGAAATTGGACCGCAAAAGTTGTTGTCCAATTTGTCCTGAGTATGCTGACACCCCATATGTGGGAGAAAACTACTGTATGGACACACGTCGGGGCTCGGAAGGGAAGCAGTGCCATTTTGGAATGCAGACTTTGATGGAATGGTCTGCGGGTGTCATGTGCGTTTGGAGAGCCCCTGATGTACCTAAACTATTGAAACTCCCAACAAGTGACCCCATTTTGGACACTAGACCCCCCCACGGAACTTATCTAGATGTGTGGTGAGCACTTTGAACCCCCAAGTGCTTCACAGAAGTTTATAACGCTCGGACGTGAAAATTAAAAAATCATTTTTTTCCACAAAAATGATATTTTTGTCCCCAATTTTTTATTTTCCTAAGGGTAACAGGAGAAATTGGACCCCAAAAATTGTTTTGCAATTTGTCCTGAGTAGGCTGATACCCTACATGTGGGGGTAAAACACTGTTTGGGCGCATGGCAGAGCTTGGAAGGGAAGGAGCACCATATGACTTTTTCAACTCAGAATTGGCTGGAATTGAGATCAGACGCAATGTTGCATTTGGAGAGCCCCTGATGTGCCCAAACAGTGGAAACCCCCAATTCTAACTCCAACCCGAACCCCAACACACCCCTAACCCTAATCTCAGCCCTAACCCAAGCCCTAACCCTAGCCCTAACCCTAGCCCTAACCCTAACCCTAGCCCTAACCCTAGCCCTAACCCTAACCCTAACCCTAGCCCTAACCCTAACGGAAAAATGGAAATAAATAGATTTTTTTAATTTTATTATTTTTCCCTAACTAAGGGGGTGATAACGGGGGGTTTGATTTACTATTTATGGCGGTTTTTATTTTTGGCAGCTGTCGCACGCTAAAAGACGCTTTTTATTGTAAAAATAGTTTTTGCATCACCACATATTGAGAGCTATAATTTTTCCGTATTTTGACCCACCGAGTCATGTGAGGTCTTATTTTTTGCGGGACGAGTTGACGTTTTTATTGGTACCATTTTCGGGCATGTGACATTTTTTGATTGCTTTTTATTCCGATTTTTGTGACGCAGAATGAACAAAAACCAGCGTTTCATGAATTTCTTTTGGGGGAGTGCGTTTACACCGTTCCGCGTGCGGTAAAATTGATAAAGCGGTTTTATTCTTCGGGTCAGTACGGTTACAGCGATACCTCATTTAGGTCGTTTTTTTATGTTTTGTCGGTTTTATGCAATGAAAACTATTTTATATAAAAAATAATTATTTTTGCATCGCTTTATTCTGCGATCTATAACTTTTTTATTTTTTCGCTGATGATGCTGTGTGGCAGCTCGTTTTTTGCGGGACAAGATGACGTTTTCAGCGGTACCATGGTTATTTATATGCGTCTTTTTG
Source organism: Dendrobates tinctorius (assembly GCF_039654945.1). Classification (NCBI taxonomy): domain Eukaryota; kingdom Metazoa; phylum Chordata; class Amphibia; order Anura; family Dendrobatidae; genus Dendrobates; species Dendrobates tinctorius. Next base: position 5,246,096 of record NW_027361866.1, read on the forward strand.
ATCGCGCGTTATTACACTTTTTGTTTGGCGGTATGATAATAAATCATTATTTTTTGCTTCGTTTTTTATTTTTATTTTTTAAGGGGTTCGCTAAAGGGGTTAACTAATGGGACAGTTTTATAGGGCGGGTCGTTACGGATGCGGCGATACCTAATATGTGTACTTTTATTGTTTTGGGGTTTTTTTATTTTCAAAAAATGAATTTATTGGGGAATATTTTTTTTTTTTTTTACTAATTTATTTGGCGATTTTTTTAAAATTATTTTTACACTTTTTTTAATTTTTTTTTACTTTATTACATAGTCCCAGGTGGGACATCACTGTCCTGTGACAGATCACTGATCTGTCACATCACAGATCACTGTGACAGATCAGCAATCTGTCACAGGCAGTGCACAAGGCTTCCTCATGCCTGCGCTTTGCAGGCACTGAGGAAGCCAGCTTCCTCCAGGCCCCCGAAGGCCCCCGTCGCCATCTTGGATCCGGGGGCCTGGAGGAAAGGAGTCCCCCGCAGCAGCGCTGCACATTGCGCTGCCGTGGGGGCTCAGGGAAGCACGGAGGGAGCCGCCTCCCTGCCGATGCTTCCCTTTAGCTCCCGGTACACCGCGATCATGTTTGATCGCGGTGTGCAAGGGGTTAACGTGTCGGGGGCGGTCCGTGACCGCCCCTGACACATAGTGCCGGGTGTCAGCTGTGATAATCAGCTGACACCCGGCCGCGATCAGCGGCGCTCACCACGTGGGCGCCGCTGATCGTGCTAGACGTACTATCCCGTCCATGGGCATAGGGGCCCGGGTCCCATGGACGGGATAGTACGTCTGATGTCAGGAAGGGGTTAATGACATAGTAATCTTATTGTATGTAAACTTTTGACTTTGCACTAAGAAATAAAAATGCTTTAAAACATTCTCTTTCTTGATTATGGCATTTGGCAAATGTTACCACATTTTTAGGACTATAAGACGCACCGGACCATAAGACTCACACCAAATTTTCAGAAGGAAAATAGGGAAAAAAATTAATGTATCAATTGCCGGTCCATCTTACAGTGCAAAATCAGTTTACCCTGGGGGGATCAGCAGCGCTGGTGGAGCGGGGTCACAGGGGGTGTTTGGTGGTTCGGTGATATGACGTTCATCCCAGGCTGGTGCGGCAGGTTCGGTGGTGGCGCTTGGGGCTCTGCTGGCATCTTGTGAAAGCCCGGAGGCCCCGCATGTCCAATGCTGTGATGCGATGGCCTCCGGGAAATCCCATCACAGGCTGGTTTGGCAGGTTTTGCAGTGGTGATCTGTGGTGTGGGGGGGGGGCTCCGCCGGCATCTTGTGAAAGCCCGAAGGCCCCACATATCCATTGCTGCAATGCGGTACGGGACGAGATCTCGGTGCTGAGATCTTGATCTGTGCATGCGCCACCCCCGGCAACTATTTTACCAGATTACCGTGTCCAATGCATCGCAGCAGATTGAGATCTTGGCAACGAGATCTTATTCCAAAATCTCAGGAGACTAAATCTTGTTGCTGAGATCTCAATCTGAGCATGCGCCGTCCCTAGCGGCCATTTTCCTGGACGCCACCACATCGCAGCAATGGATGAGCGGGGCTTCTGGGCTTTCACCAAATGCCAGCAGAGCCCCCCTCACCACAGAGTACCACCACCAAACCTGCTGCACCAGCCACACCAACCTAGGAAGGGAGTGTATTCATTGCACAGCAGCCTCGGACCAGGAGCGCCACAGAATCACTCGACTCCTGCTGCCACCACAGTATTTGTAAGTGTATTCCGACTATAAGATGCATCCCCTTTTTCCCAAAACATTTTTTTTGGGAAAAAAGTGCATCTTATAGTCTGAAAAATATATTAATAATTATGGTAATCCTAATTGACCTAACATGAGAAAGGTTTATTCTGATTTTTTGTCAGATATTGTGAAAAACATACATATGTGTCTTTTTATATAGTGTATGTAAACTTCTAGTTTCAACTGTACAGTATATATAAAAGAATGTTCAAGGTAGACCTCTAAAAATTGTTAATGCAGGCATCATTAATACCCTTGCAACAAGGGTGGAGTGATAACCCTGTTGATATGGTGATGGAGACGGACCAGAAAAAAAAAAGCACTGGATTTGAGTTCATGTTCCGCTGCTGTCGTCCAGTGGCGTACAGTAGTCTTGCCCAATCCAGCCCCTGGTCATTTTGACAAGAATCAGCCTGACAGCATTTTCAGTTGACATATTCATTATGCAAAATAGGAGGCAGGTTACTGAGGGATCAGTGGCCTGTCAGAAGCCATAATGGTGAATACCTATTCAGAGCATCACATGAAGAACCCCCCATGGACCCACCCTGGAGCACGAGCATATCATTAACTCAAAACTGAAAATAAAGATTAAACAACAACCACAAGACGGATTTTATCAACAAAGGTATCATTCTAGTCTGTATAACAGCACCAATTTGACACTGTCTGTAGGTTACTGTGCACAATCTTGCTGACAGGTTCCCTTTAAGTAGATTTTTTTGAAAAATGGAAATAAATCCAGCTCCAATAAAAACTTGTCAAACTTTCCATCTAATGTAAATTTTTCTCTGCATCTCCTCTCCTTCTGATGACTTTTTTTGCTACATGAAATTGTCAACTTTTACATTTTTGATATGAAGAAATGGCAATTTTTACTGGAGCTGGATTTCTTTTCTCTTTTCAAGAGTCTGTCAAACGTCGGGTCAAGACGCATATCCATGCTCCACTTTGTTAAACTGCTGCAGGTGAGCGGGCAAAATCTGCTTTTCTTTAGTTTAGTGGACCTTCCCAGTCACAGGCATGGCTGATGTTATGGAACACATGCTTGTGTAAGGCAGAGAATGCACACTGGGAGAAATAGTGAAGGCTGGGGACCCAGTACCGAGGGATGGTCGCCACCTTGAGATTCCGGAAAGGTTCCTTCTCCACAAGCCTAAACGGCAACATTTCCAGGGCAAGCAATCTGGAAATGTGGCCATTTAGCAATGTAGCCTGTGGGTGGGTGGTTGCATATTTACGCTTGCATTCCAAGGACTGGGGTTGGGACAACTGAATGCCGGGTTGAGACAAGGACCTGGACATGGTTGCTGATGGTGTTTGCAAGTGTGAAATGACACGTACAGGGTGGGAACAATCTTAGCCTATGTCATGGACATGTCATGTTTCTAGGCCCTGGCATTCAGCCCAAGTAGTCAGGTGCTTTGCTTGCATGTGCAGGTGGTGGTCAGGCTGGTTGTTGTGCTGCCCCTGCTGATGTTGAAATGGCAGATGTTGCAAAAGGCCTTTTTTTGGGTTAATTGGACTGTCAGACTCGTGAACACCTAAACCTTGGTTTGACAACTTCACTCGTGTTGGTGTTCTGGGGATCAGTATTCTGCCTTGTGTCTCTGACCACCCCACTGCCTCTTCCTGCCTGCTGTGGTGCTGCAGATCCCTCTCCCTGTGCACTGCTGTCCTCGCTCTGCATGTCTCCTTCCGAGGTTGGAACTGTGACTTTATCGTCCAACACCTCATCTTCCACTTCTGCACCCTGGTCCTCCTCTTGACTTGCTGACATAACAACACGATTTGCTGGCAATTGAGTCTCACAATCATTGAGTTCTTGTGACAGTAATTGCAATTTCCCACCATCATCTTCTTGTGAGCGTGGCTGCTCAAATATTTGAGCATTGCTGCATGCAGTCTCCTCATGTACCAGTTGGAACAGGCAGGGCGAGAGGCCACAATTTATAAATGGAAATGGAAAATTTGCCCACTACAGATGGATGTTTAACACCATAGTATCAATATACAGTCATATGTTAAAGTTTGGGCACCCCTATTAATGTTAACCTTTTTTCTTTATAACGATTTTGGTTTGTGCAACAGCTATTTCAGTTTCATATATCTAATAACTGATGGACTCAGTTATATTTCTGGATTCAAATGAGGTTTATTGTACTAACAGAAAATATGCAATCTGCATTTTAACAAAATTTGACCGGTGCAAAAGTATGGGCACCTCAACATGAAAGTGACATTAATATTTCGTAGATCCTCCTTTTGCAAAAATAACAGCCTCTAGTCGCTTCCTGTAGCTATTAATGAGTCCCTGGATCCTGGATGAAGGTATTTGTGACCATTCCTGTTTACAAAACAATTCCAGTTCAGTTAAGTTTGATGGTCGCCGAGCATGGACAGCCCGCTTCAAATCATCCCACAGATGTTCAATGATATTCAGGTCTGGGGACTGGGATGGCCATTCCAGAACATTGTAATTGTTCCTCTGCATGAATGCCTGAGTAGATTTGGAGCGGTGTTTTGGATCATTGTCTTGCTGAAATATCCATCCCCTGCGTAACTTCAACTTCGTCACTGATTCCTGCACATTATTGTCAAGAATCTGCTGATACTGAGTTGAATCCATGCAACCCTCAACTTTAACAAGATTCCCGGTGCTGGCATTGGCCACACAGCCCCAAAGCATGATGGAACCTCCACCAAATTTTACTGTGGGTAGCAAGTGTTTTTCTTGGAATGCTGTGTTTTTTAACCTCCATGCATAACGCCTTTTTGTATGACCAAACAACTCAATCTTTGTTTCATCAGTCCACACAACCTTCTTCCAAAATGTAACTGGCTTGTCCAAATGTGCTTTTGCATACCTCAGGCAACTCTGTTTGTGGCTTGCTTGCAGAAATGGCTTCTTTCGCATCACTCTCCCATACAGCTTCTCCTTGTGCAAAGTGCGCTGTATTGTTGACCGATGCACAGTGACACCATCTGCAGCAAGATGATGCTGCAGGTCTTTGGAGATGGTCTGTGGATTTTCCTTGACTGTTCTCACCATTCTTCTTCTCTGCCTTTCTGATATTTTTCTTGGCCTGCCACTTCTGGGCTTAACAAGAACTGTACCTGTGTTCTTCCATTTCCTTACTATGTTCCTCACAGTGGAAACTGACAGGTTAAATCTCTGAGACAACTTTTTGTATACTTCCCCTGAAAAGCTATGTTGAATAATCTTTGTTTTCAGATCATTTGAGAGTTGTTTTGAGGAGCCCATGATGCCACTCTTCATAGGAGAATCAAATAGGAGAACTACTTGCAAGTGGCCACCTTAAATACCTTTTCTCATGATTTGATACACCTGGCTATGAAGTTCAAAGCTCAATGAGGTTACAAAACAAATTTAGTGCTTCAGGAAGTCAGTAAAAAGTAGTTAGGAGTGTTCAAATCAAGAAAATGATTAGGGTGCCCATACTTTTGCACAGGTCAAATTTTGTTTAAATGCAGATTGCACATTTTCTGTTAGTACAATAAACCTCATTTGAATCCAGAAATATAACTGAGTCCATCAGTTATTAGAAATATGAAACTGAAATAGCTGTTGCAAAAACCAAAATTGTTATAAAGAAAAAAGGTTAACATTAATAGGGGTGCCTAAACTTTAACATATGACTGTAGCAATGCTATTTGAAACCACATTTTTTGTGTGTGCTTTGAGGCTCAACTCTTTTATGATAAATGCTGTATCAAATGTCACTGCTGAAAAAAATTGCAGTATTACAATGCCAGCAAAATGTGTTGACTTCAGATGAACGTATAAGATTGCAGTATCAATATGGAAATGCAATTTTTTTTTCACCAAGGTTTTTTGGTGAGGGCTTTTGAGGCCCACATTAGCACAATCAATGTCATATAAAATTTCACAGCTTCAAAAAAAGGCTGTATTACAATGCCAGGTAATAAATTTGCACACCTCAGATGGACATATCAGACTGTAGTGTAAATATTGCAATGCAATTTTTTTAAACAATTTTTTTTTGGGGGGTTGAGGTCCAACTGTAGCACACTAAATGCCACATAAAATTTCACAGCTCCCAAAAAAGTCTGTATTACTGTAATGCAGCCATTGTGGTAGTCATGGCAACTGGCTGATCTGTTCCCACACCATGGTGCCCTACAGATGAAATACAAAGTTCTTTCTGCTGTGTATGTGATGTGTACAGCAGGGTACTCACTTCAGTTGCTGGAGTCCCCTTGGGCTCTGTCACTCCAACTTCAGGTTTCCAGGTTCCAGGAAATACCACAGAGTCACAGTTCTTTTCCAACAGTGGAACTTTACTAAACAATAAGGCATCCATCACATCAGCAGCACAGTTCACACAGGGCAACATTTCCTGTACTTTCCTGTACTTTCCCTGCCTTCCAGGCAGACTCTGTTTATTCTGTAATCTCTCCTCCTTTGCTCCTGGCAATCTCTGCCATCTCTTTGGGCAATCCGTGTCCAGCCCATGTCTCACTTGTACCTGCCATCTGGGCAGCCTCTTTCTATATCCTTAAAAACAAAAGAGGAGGAAAACAAGTCCACTACGGAACAATACAACTTTTATTAAGATAATACAAAAAGACACACATGAGAACAAGACCCATAAAGACATCAAATGCAAAGTGTAAAGTGATGAGGGCAATCAGTAATCACTATCCAGAAGTGATATCGACCAGGTGTTAACCAAAGAAAAGAGTGCAAAACCATTGGGGTAAAGGCAAAGAAAGAGCTAAACAGCAGCTGCACAACACTGCACAATCCTTTATCCACTATGGGACTCAGGGGTGGAGACCCCTACTGAGAGAGCAGTAATGCATAGCTCCAATAATAATAAATACATGCAAATGTAACTAATAGAGTTGTGCCCCATAAAGGGGACATAGTTTAATAACAAAACGGGAATGGGGCATTAAACTGGTACGTGCCAGGAGCCCTACATGTAACAAATTCCCCAAAGAGATGCATGTTTTAAGAAAAATAATAACCTTTACCCATTGTGATGCTAACTTTGGGCGCACCGGACGGACCCCGACATACATTTCCCAAACAAGAAGTTTCATAGTCTCATAGGATGCATATGTTATTTTGTCCTCCTGTGTAACCTTTGTTTTTCCTGCAACTTCTTGCAATACAGTGGTTCAGAGAGGTGTTATTTACTGTCTAGCAGCCAAGAGATGTCATTAACCCTTTAGTTGCCAGTTCTCAGTAAATGTAATCATAAACTAATGTATTCCTATGTAATGTTTGCATCTCAATGTACACTTCTGTGATTGTGTTAGCTGTGATCATCTGCCCAATACTTATGCATGTTATTTGTATTCCTTGTAGTTTTACCGCGCATGTTCTATACTCATCACAAACAAGTTAGACTACAGAGAACAGTCTGCTTATTTTGGAAGACAGAGCTGTGGTTTATACTTTATGCTGGATTGCACATCGTGTCAGCGTGCCTGAAGGCAGAATAAGCACACTCTACCTTCAATAACAATTGTTACAGAGCAGTGCAATGGCATCAGTGTGCTGAGCCTGGCGGCACCTGTCCTTTATAACCCCTGATGATGTCACACGGCTAGTCAATCACAATAATGCCACTACCAAGATAGCTAAAGCATTACAGTGACTCACAGAAAGTCCTGGCATGCTTATTGGCTGTGTAACAAGGACCAAACATGCGGAAAGGGGTTTTGAGTTAAAAATCTAGCACCGGCAAATACTCACCAAGTGCCGAGCACCTAGATACTCAAGTGATATGTGAGTATTACCGAGCACATTCGCTCATCGATAGTAGTTACCCAACAAATGCTGAACTTTTATTAAAAGCCCAAAACAGCCTGCAAGCTAGAGTCGAATATCAATTATAAAGATTCTTTAGCCTCCCAAATGTATAAGAAACATTATCAAGTTAACCAAAGTAATGTACCTTTTTAAAGGAGCTTTCAATATACTGCTCAAAAAAATAAAGGGAACACTTAAACAACAAAATGTAACTCCAAGTCAGTCACACTTCTGTGAAATCAACACTGATTGTGATTCAATTTCTCCTGCTGTTGTGCCAATGGAATAAACAACAGGTAGACATGATAGGAAGGACATTAAGACTTCCACCTGATGAAGACGGATCCTCCGTCGAAACGCGTTGTGGTTTAACCCCATCTCTTGTCTGAGTCTTTCCTGCGCTCCTAAGACCGTTTCCATTTTCTCATTGCTCCTATCCTCCATTGGAGGTTTTCGGCTGGAGCTGCGGTGGAGACCTGACATTTTTGTCTGCCCCTGGGTTGCTTCCTAAGCGCTCCTCTATAACCGCTTATCACTGACTCTTATTAACATCCATGTGTCTGCTGTCATGATCTCAGTGCGGGTTTGACTCGCACACGTGGGGTTAATGTTTGGAACCAGTGCTGATGACTGGCATTTCTGGGGTTAAAGGTTGTGATCCCGATGCAGGCTTACCTGCACACCTGGGGCTATGATTGTGGCCTCTCCCTGGTTCTGGGGGAGGCTTCTTATAGCCTCAGGACGCTCCCATCCCTGTCAGTTATACTCTTGCCCTTGGCATTGTGTGGTGACCCCTGAGTGTGTTAGTGCTGTGTTCTGGTTGCTTGATTCTCTGTGTATGACTCGGTCTGTTCCCTGGATATCGCTTTGGATTCTGCCTGGTACCTCCTATGTCTGTTTGGTTTTGATCTCTGCTTTGCCCTGATTATCCGCTCTGTCTCCTCCCTGGTACTGTACTGATATCTTGTGTATGACCTTTGGCTTTGTCTGACCTCCCGTCTGTTTATCCCTCCTGTACCTCGCTGGTCTGTACCGTGCATGACTTCTGCTTTGCCATAATCTGAGTTATCTGGCTTCTCTGACACTATTAGTTGAAGCACGCTTTGTCACCTCTGCTGCCCTGCTCCCCAGGTAACTCTTAGCACTGCTTCTGTACTCAGGACATGTGCACTGGCTCTATGAGCAAGTGTAGTGCGGTGTCTCTGACATCTGCTCAGTAAGAGTGTCTAGTGTTCCCTTTATTTTTTTTGAGCAGTATATATTGCTAACTTATTTATCTTTTGTTTTCTTTTTACTACTACAGAGTTAAGATATTCCTCACAATGGCAGGTGATGGCACTACAGCATAATGAGACAGAGTTGTTATTTCTAGTATCAGGAAGTTGTGAAAGTGAATGTCTCCTTCACTCCATGAGTTTGAAAAGTTTTTCATAACATTTTTTACAAGCAGTTTTAGAAGCCATTTTTATTTATATTACATTTGATTTTTGTTACATGCATTTCATCTGGAGTTTTTAAAGCCATGTAAAGAAGAAGCCAATGACAAATTGTCAACAAAAAAACACAATACTGTGAGACTGAAGAAAAAAAAATCGATAAATCCCTAAAAACACAAAAACAACAATGCTGTGTTTATACATTTCTATAATTTAGTATGACTTTGTTTGGTGGATACATTGATCCAAAATTGCCAACAAAAACAACAAAGTAAGTAAGACACATGTAAGTTCAACCTTGGGATATATTCACTCTTGCAGGATTTTAATTTCTGCAACTATTACATTTATGGAGGTTTCTCATGAATAGAAAACTAAATAACTAAGAAAATGTCATTATTAACAAATTTTTAAATATTTTTAGTAAATCACACTTATTTGGCCTACAAGGTAATCAGTATACAGGGTGGGCCATGTATATGGATACAACTAAATAAATGGGGATGGTTGGTGATATCAACTTCCTGTTTGTGGCACATTAGTATATGGGAGGGGGAAAGCTTTTCAAAATGGGTGGTGACCATGGAGGCCATTTTGAGGTTGGTCATTTTGGATCCAAGTTTATAAATGGCCCACCCAGGTGTATCCATATAAATGACCCACCCTGTAGAATTAAAATGGCCTCTGCATGGTGACACGAACAGAAACCTGTGCTAAAATAATTATAGGACAAGTGAGCATTTGCCTACAAATAACACCGTTGAGCATTTGAAACTCATTGCTCTAAACCACTTTTGGATTAAATTTTTTAAATATTTGGAATAAACTTTCAAATTTTAGGAGCTGGATCATTTTCCTTTTTTTCTAATTGGACTTCACGTGTGATGAAATGGTCTGATTGCTCCTGTGAAGTGGCGCCTCAACGACACCACCGGGCAGGACTCAAATATGGCACACTAGATGAGGAGGCAGAAACAAAGCACCAGCTTTATTGAAAGACAGAAGATTATATGCTGGAAAATAAGGCTAACAGTTCTCGTAAAGACAATAACAATAATAGATACAGCTATGAGAATGCAATATTCAATACACGCAGTATAAACAATTTCTGCAAACTACTCTCTTCTAACTTCCTACCTTCCTAGAAAACGTGCTCTACACCCCAACACAGTTGAACACTGGTATTAAGTTTATGATCAGTGACTAATAAATCCAGGAACTGAATGCTTGCATCTGAACCGACTGAAGAAAGCTTTATGTCCAGGCTGGTGAATTCAGAAACTCATGAAAATCAAATAATTCTTGTTCTGTACTTGTCCAAAGGAGAAAGATGTCATCTATATACCACCACCTCACTACATTTCCAAAGTGCTGGAATACATAGGTGAGATCCTCCTCCTCCATGGCTGCCATCATTATATTTGTATAAGCAGGTGCCATATTGGTGAAAATAGCAGTCTGACTGTTGTGAATTCCCTTGCTCAGACTTCTGAGCTGAAGCTCCCTCTGCTCCCTCTGGTGGTTACTGGGAGTAGTGGAGCTTTCCAGGTTGATGGAAGTTTCCCACCTGACGACGATAATTGTGAACCTGGGATTACTGGCTGGGAGCATATAATTGAGCTGGCTGCTCTTGGTGGTTGCTGGTGATTTCCTCCTTGTGCATTTGGAGTTCTTTTGTCTCCTGCCTGATCTGCATGGTTCAGTTAAGTGATTCTTTTGCTAATCCTTTGCATCTAATCTGGTTGTGCCTTTTTTTGCTTTCTGCTTTGTTGCTAGGGTTCAGCGTACTCCCTGCTGGGGGCTGCACTGGGCCCCGCTCCATATGTTACAGCTTGTGTCAGTTTGTTCAGTCCCCTGTTATGTTAGTATCTTTTGCTTTGCTCCAGTTTATACCAGAGTGCTGATCTAGCGGGGGTGAGGTCATGTGGTCTTAGGTTTTTTGTATATCAGATGTGTTGGATTTTTTTAGGGTTTTGTGCGTGATTGCAGACAGTATCTTTTCTGTCCTGTCCTGTCTAGACAGCTTGGGCCCCACTATTTGCTCAGTCTGTTCTCTGCCTGTGTTTGTGTCTCATCTTGTCTCACCGACAATATATGTTTGGGGGCTGTCTAGTCCTTTGGGGATCTGCTCCGGGGCAGTTTAGATTTCACCTTTCTGGCTTTAGGCTTAGTTAGTTCTCTGGCTGTGCCGAAGTGTCTAGGGCATCATAGGAATGCTCCACGGCTACTGCTAGTTGTGTTGATAGGATCAGGGGTCTGCAATCTGCTTAGTTACCAACCTCTCTGGTTTCCTGGAGGCTTAGCCTGTTCTTGCCATCCTCCTCGGTGACCCATTCATAACACCTGACATAATTGTTTAAAATAATTATCACAAAAAGAAATAGTTATTAATAAGCACAAATTTTAAAAGGTCAGTGACAGATCCAATAGTCTCACTCCAATAGGTAGAATGCATATGTCACACTCACAGTTCTATAGAATTTAGGAGAAAGTCTGGTAGCTTCTGCATGGTTCCGATGTAGTGGATCCGAGTTTGTTGTGTTGAGCTCTTCCTTCAGGCTAATGTCTTCTTCCACATCTAGGCAAGTCTCCTTCTGACTCACAATGTTGAGGGATTGCTAAACCCAGAGCATTGTTTTGTCTCTTAGGTTAGAGGTGCTTGGGGAGAACCATCTTGGATGTGCGATGCAACCCTTTCTGACATGGTCCTGTTGATTGATCCTGCTGTAATCGGGCACTATATTATCACTTGAAGCCAATAGTTCCTTTTCCAGTCTGTCAATTTTAGGACACACTTATTGTCTTGTCTCTCTCTCACAGGCACAAGTCTGTCTCACTTCCTGAACAGAGACTTCATGCTTCTTGTTCAAACCAACACACAGCAAGCTGCAGGGGGTAAAAGGACTAGTCCAAGTGCACACAAATCAGACGGGAGTATCGTCTCTCAAAGTCACAGTGTAATTCAGTTCTTGGCAGGGGCTGACTCCCTACATGGCTCCCCACTTAAAGGCGGCCGTCCTCCTCTTTGCTGTACAGTCCTGGGAGGATAAAAGACTCTTTTAAACTGCTTACACAGCAGTGGCCCATTGTCCACAATACATACAGGTGGACCAAATGTACTGATCAGCATCATACGTATTTGATAGAACTCCTGCATAAAGCCCCCGTTACAGATAACGATGTCCCAGCGATCCCACCAATGATCCGACATGGAAGGGATCGCTGGGACATTGTTAGGCTGATTGCTGGTGAGCTGTCACATAGACAGCCCCAGGGATCAGGACTAGCGGTGCCGGACGCTGGTTTCTAATGTAAACGTCGGGTATCCAGGAGCCGCGGCTCCTGGATACCCGCTGTTTACCTTGGAAACCGACGTACACGCTGGTTTCCAAGGTAAACATCAGGTATCTAGGAGCCGCGCGACTCCTTGATACCCACTGTTTACCTTGGAAACCAGCATGTACGCCGGTTTCCAAGGTAAACAGCGGGTATCCAGGAGCCGCGACTCCTGGATATCGGACGTTTACATTAGAAACCAGCGTCCAGTGTCACTGATCGCTGGTCTCTCGCTGCCACACACAGCGAAACATGCTGGGCAGTGGGAGACCAGTGATCGAAAAATGGCCCAGGCCGCTCGAGCATGATCAGCGATAACCTGCAGGGGGGCTGGTCGCTGACCCCTGTCACACACAGCGATCTCGCTGGCGAGATCGCTGATGTGTCACAAAATCAGCGATCTCGCTAGCTTGATTGCTGTCTGTGACGGGGCCCTAAGTCCTACTGAATTTTCAGAGGTCTTGACTATCTTCAATGAGAGCAGTAATGGTATGACTGCTTGCTACAGCAGAAAGATCGGTAGAGCCAGTGGTTCCTTTCCTCTGCGAACTGGCAATGGTTGTGTGTTGAGAACATCGGCATCCATGGACTGAGGACCTTCTGCAGTCTCAGGAACGGTCCACCAGTCTTCACTAGAGTCACTGTGAGGGAAAATCGGCCCAGATGAAGGAACAGGAGGAGCCGCTCTGTGGGATCTTCAGATCCGCATGGCCGTAACATGTTCCTGTGTATAGTTCTTGGATCAGTTTACTCATTTTCATGTGTACTTCACACATAGGGCCATTGGGGTACACTTTCTTGATTACTTCATATTGTTGCACCTCCAACCATTCACTCAGCTTGCCTTTGAGACATCTTTCCCGCACCAGCACCCGGTCGCCAGGCTGAAGTGGAATTTCCTGAATTGGAGCTCAGCTGTTATCGATTTTCTCTTGTAACCGCTGGTCTGCTAGCTGGTGGATGGTCTGGAGCTGCCAATGATGTTTTTTCACTCATGAGTAGTGTTGAGCGATACCATCCGATACTGTGAAGTATCGGATCGGATTGGATCGGACTGATACCCAAAAAGTATCGGGTATCGCCGATTCCGATACCAGAAACCCCATTCAAGTCAAAGGGACAGAAATATCGGAATTAAAAAAAACCCTTTACTTGTACATATAGTTCGAGAGGGGGGAAGAGTGTGGGCGGTAGTGGGCGGACACTGTGCGTGTCTGTGTGTGCGGGCAGGGTCTATGCGGGCCTCTCGGGGGTCTGTGTGGGCCTGCCGGGGGTCTGTGCGGGCTGCCGAGAGTCTGTGCGGGCCTGCCGGGGGACTGTACGGGCTGCCGGGGGTCTGTACGAGCCTGCCGGCGGTATGTGCGGGCCTGCCGGGGGCCTGTGCGGGCTGTTGGGGGTCTGTACGGGCCTGCTGGGGGTCTGTATGGGCTGCCGGGGGTCTGTGCGGGCCTGCCGGGGGTTGTGTGTGTGCAGGCATTGTCCGATGGGACTACAAGTCCCATCGGGCTATACCTGCTACAATGACAGTGATTGACACGTTAGCCAATGATGGGACAGTAGTAGTCCCATCATCCGGCTAATGTGTTGAATGTAAAAAAAAACAAAAAAAAAAAACATACTACATACATACTTCATATATACTACATTCATACAACATACATACATACTACATACTATATACATACTTCATATATACTACATTCATACAACATACATACATACTACATATATACTACATTCATACAACATACATACTACATACATACTTCATATATACTACATTCATACAACATACATACATACTACATACATACTTCATATATACTACATTCATACAACATACATACATACAACATACATACTACATATATACTACATTCATACAACATACATCTACATATATACTACATTCGTACAACATACATACATACTGCATAAATACTTCATATATACTACATTCATACAACATACATACATACTACATACATACTTCATATATACTACATTCATACAACATACATACATACTACATACATACTACATATATACTGCATTCATACAACATACATACATACAACATATATACTTCATATATACTACATTCATACAACATACATACAACATACATACTACATATATACTACATTCATACAACATACATACATAGTACATACTACAAACATACTACATACATAAAACATGCTACAGACATACAACATACATACTACATACAATACATTCATACATTCATGCAATACATACATATAGACATACAGTACATATAACATAGAGTACATACTCACCATCACTTGTCACATTGATCCCCGAAGCCAGTTTCATCTTTAAAAAATATTAAAATAACAAACAAGAGATATACTCCCTGATCCGCAGAAATCCACGAGTGTCCCACGACGATCTCCCGTGGAGAACAGCAGCATCAGCTGATGTGACCGCTCTCTAGGGGCCCCAGGAATACAATGACGGGAGGTAGGTATCCTTCCACACTGTATTCCTCCGTCACTGTAAAAAAATAGTCCCTAGTCTCACTTTTGGCATTGCTGTGTGAGAAAGTTCCCACTCAGCTTTTGCCATAAAGTGAGACCAGTGAACCATAGTAACCTCTCAGTGATGCACTGCAGGAGATCGTCGTGGGACTCACGTGGATTTCTTCGGATCAGGGAGTATATCGCTTGTTTGTTGTTTTAATATTTTTTAAAGATGACACTGGCTTCGGGGATCAAAGTGACAAGTGATGGTGAGTATGTACTCTATGTTATATGTATTGTATGTCTATATGTATGTATTGTATGAATGTATGAATGTATTGTATGTAATATGTATGTAGTATGTCTGTATGTATGTTGTATGAAAGTAGTATGTTTGTAGTATGTATGTTGTATGAATGTAGTATATATGTAGTATGTATGTAGTATGTATGTTGTATGTATGTTGTATGAATGTAGTATATATGAAGTATATATGTTGTATGTATGTATGTTGTATGAATGTAGTATATATGTAGTATGTATGTTGTATGAATGTAGTATTGTAGTAGGGGGCTGGGCTAGGGGGGTGGACCACTGCTTACCAGACGAGGCAAAGATGAGACGGAGACAGCTTCCACTTGTAACAGTTCCGGATTTATTTGTCATCCTCCTGACGACCACCAAACACGCACCGCAGCTTCTTTACACCACTGTATTGCCAGGCCCGGGTACTTATTCTTCAGCTCCAGTCGCAGTAACGCACCTCGCGGATCTTTCACTGGGGGCTGTCCTAGACCAATCTACCCTCAGCGCTTCACCTGCCCGAGGTCGTCTTCCAATCGGTACCCCCGGGGCCTCATCTGTCTTGCGGTACGTCGAGTCAGGGTCTCCCCCCCTGGCTGCCTCTTCTCCTTGCCTCTCCTACAGTCCGTCGGGTCAGGACCACCCCCCTGACTGTCTCTCCTTTGTCCGTCCCCCTGGCCGAGCTCTTCTCACTTTTTCCGTCTTCTTCTGAGCTCCTCCCGGGGCTAAAACTCTCTTGGAGCCCCGCCTTCTTCTATATATCCCCTCTCTCACAGGGGAATTTCCCACCCGGGCTCCTATCTCCCCGCCCCCCATGACTAAGCGGATTCCTAAGCCCTAAGCTGATGTTAAGTCCTGTATACTCTCCCCTGCCATCTTGTGGTCATTTCACGGTACTGCACTCCCTTTTCTGTCTTTCCCTGCTGTTACCTTTCTAACCTGTCAATCTCTGTCACTAGTGCACAAACCGTCCCCTCCTTCTTCCAGTCACGTCTGTCCATCAAGTCACCTTCCCCACAGTATATATGTAGTAAGTAGTATGTATGTATGTTTGTATGTTGTTGTATGAATGTAGTATATATGTAGCATGTATGTAGTATGTATGTATGTAGTATGTATGTATGTATGTTGTATGAATGTAGTATATATGTAGTATGTAGTATGAATGTAGTATATATGTAGTATGTATGTTGTATGAATGTTGTATATATGTAGTATGTATGTAGTATGTATGTTTTTTTTTTTTTTTTTACATTCAACACATTAGCCGGATGATGGGACTACTACTGTCCCATCATTGGCTAATGTGTCAATCACTGTCATTGTAGAAGGCATAGCCCGATGCATTGGACAATGCCTGCACACACACACAACCCCCGGCAGGCCCGCACAGACCCCGGCAGCCCACACAGACCCCCGGCAGCCCGCACAGACCCCCGGCAGGTCCACACAGACCCCCGGCAGGCCCGCACAGACCCCCGGCAGGACCGTACAGACCCCCAGCAGGCCTGCACAGACCGCGCATCATGATGCGCACAGACCGCGCATCATGATGACATCATTTCAGCAGCCAATCACACCCACAACACTGGCTCATTGCATTATTGGAACTTCCGATTCTGGTATCCGATATTGTAAAAATATCGGTACTCGGTATCGGAATTCCGATACCGCGAATATTGGCCGATACCCGATATTTGCAGTATCGGAATGCTCAACACTACTCATGAGGTGGTAGATCCTTCTGGTAAATTCTCTAGCTGTTCCAGATTTAGTTTGACAATCTCTCTTCTGGCTCTACCAAACAGTAGCATGTATGATGTATAACCCAATGTGATGTGGCCCCGATTGTTATAGGTCCAGATCATTTGGGACATGTAGTCAGGACAATTTGCTTTCTTGTCATCCTCTAATGTTCTCAACATTTGAAGCAGACTCTGGTTAAAGCACTCACAGGCTCCATTTCCTTGGGGATGGTATGGGGTTGTCCTGGATCTTTGAATGCAATACAGTTCCTCTATCACTTTACCTTGAAAACATGTGAGTGGATCCGCTTCGAACACATGTAGACCCAGATAGCTCACATAGCAGACTCAGCTGTCTGGTCCCTAATTGGGGTGACCACTGCAAACTGCAGAAGTGGTCAGTCATGCACAGGCAGTAATGTGAACCTCTAGTTGATTGTCCCACAAGGAGGTAGTCTATCATTAACACTTCAAGAGGTTCCTTGGTCTGTATGGTCTGACTGCTGTACTCTGTTCTGTGCTTTTGGTGAGGCTACACACTTGGCACTATCGTCAAACTTCCTCAATCGCGCCCTCCAGCAGAGGCAATATATGTAACTCTGCAGCCACTAGTAGGTCTTTCCCAGTTTGAAGTGGGCTACGAACTCATGAGTTCCTTTTTTCAATTTCTGGTACCATGCTTCCGGGGATTACTACTTGCCACCGTGCCTCTAAGTCAGCAGGCTGTTGCCATTTGCTGTATAGAGCGGCTCCTTTAACTTCCAAACTGTCCCACTTGTGCAGCACAGACTTCATCTCGACATATAGGTCAGCACTTTCTTCCTTGTTGAATAACTTTCGCTGGGCTACCCAACCTTTCACTTGCTACAACCCTGCATCTTCATCTTGTACTCGACTCCATTCTTCGTTAGTTCTCTCTAGTGACTTGGGAAGAGAAGCAAGCCTCCCCAATTGACTGTGCCACTACTGCTGGGAGTGTGAATTTGTGGAAATCTGAAATCTCCTTTAATTCCAGGTGTTCATCAATGTCCCTTTCCAGGCTTTCAAAGGTTACCCTTGATAGGCCATCAGCGTTGGTGTTCTCCATGGCAGAGCAGTAGCAGATTGAGAAGTCATATTTTGCAAGGAGAACTACCCAATGCTGCTCCAGGACTTTCAGTTTGGCAGTGTCCAAATGGGCCAGTGGATTGTTGTCAGTTCACACAAGGATATTGGCCCCAATCTGGTATTACACAAACCTCTAAATCATGGCCCATACCAGGGCAAGGAGTTCCAGCGGGAAGGAGATGTAATTGTGAGGGTTTAGCTCCACATCCTGTAGGGACCCACTGGCATAGGCGATCACCCTTTTGTGCCCATTTTGTATCTGCGAATGGACTGGCCCTAGTCCATAGAGACTGCCATCAGTGTATAAGATGATCGGCCTGTTAAAATCTGCTTAAGCCTAGAAGAGGACCAATGTCAGGGCTTATTTCATGGTCTGGAAGGCCTCCTTCTGCCTCTGTTCCAGGGTATACTTTTATTTTTGGGTCTTCCAGCTGTCCTCCTTAGCAGCTCATTCAGGGAGCCAACTATTTTCGCATAGTCATTGATGAACCAGGCCAATCTAAGGAAGGCTTTCAACTCCCACATGGTTCTGGGTGCTAGCCATTGCGGTATCACAGCTACTTTGTCTTGGGAAGGCAGGACTATATCTTGGGACACCTTATGGCCCAGGTACTCAATCTCCTTCTTGAAAAGATTTCACTTCTTTGGCTTTACCTTCAGACCATGGGCTCGTAATTGCCCGAGTACCTGCCTGAGTTTGTTCAGGTGTTCCTGAAAAGTAGCTGAGTAGACAATGATATTGTCCAGGTGTATCAGAGTGGCATCAAAGTTCAGGTCGCCCAGTCACTTTTCATCAGCCACTGGATAGTCCGAATAGCATTCTATTAAGTTCAAACAGTCCTATGGGGAGTATGAATTCTTTGCCTTGTCTTTTTCTGCCTGTACCTGACAGTACCTGCTAACTAGATCCATAGTGGAAAAGTATTTAGCCTTCACTAGAGCCTACAAGGACTCTTCGATGCGGTGCAGGGGTATGAGTCTCGCACCGTGCACACACTCAACTGCAGGTATTCCACGCAAAAACTAATGGTTCCGTCCTTCCTGAAAATCACCAATGGGGCTGCCCATGGACTCTGACTACTTTTCACCACTCCCAAATCCAACATCTGTTTCAACAAGGTTTTCACCTCCTGGTACAGCTTGGGAGGTACTTGTTGATATCTTTCTCAGATCCGTCTGTATGTGAAAAGCTTAAGGCAGGGTCCCATCTAAATTGCTCACGCAGGACCTGCCTCAGGGAAATACTGTAGAGTCCAAGGACAAATTGTTCTTATAGTATCTGGTCCACAGATCCCATGTTGTCTACTCCGTCTGTCTCTCTTTTGGACTTTTGCTAGTACTTACTGTAATGCCGTGGCATATTGAGAGACCTCTTCCCTTTTCTGCTGCAGCAGGTAGAAAAACTGTGTCCGGAGATGCCCTGTACTAGCTGTTGTACCAATTAACAAAGAAAAAAACAAAAATTGTGTCCAATAATTTAATATATGAAAATTTTTTATTATGAAATATAGCACAAAGTGAGGGGAACAAATACAGTGTGTCGGGGCAGGGCGCATCCTGGGGACTCTTCTAGTGTGCACAAGGTAATTTCTTGGAGGCTTTCTGATTTACTGATTCAAGTATAGCAGCATATATATTTATTTGGCCATCTTTATTATTACCTGACTCAAGTATAGCAGCATATATATTTATTTGGCCATCTTTATTATTACCTGACTCTTAGGTTGCTGCTCTCTTTCTGCCTCTTTCTAAATTGCTGGCATATGCACTTTACCTTTTTGTCATACCTTTTATTTGCACTGTGAGAATCATGTGGGAATAGTGGATGAGGGCAGGTATATCTCGCCCAGATTCCTTTCCTATGTGGCCTAGTCTGGTCAGTATCGCACCTGCTTGCTAATGAATAATGGGAGGTGGATATAAAAGGATGCCAGGTGGTTGTGTGAGTGTCTCAGCCTGGGAACACAGAGAGCCTGTCTGTGTGAGAGACACACGTGAGTGGAAGCAGTGCCCACTGCAACTGTGGTTTGGCTGGACGGGAGAAGCCCGCCAGTTGGTAGTTAGGTTGTCCATTGTTTAGCTAGTGCCGGACAGGCAAGGATTTGTTTTATGTTTTATTTCCTTTTGCATTGCTTTCACCATTAATAAACCTGACCCAGGGTCGGTTATACACGAATCCCAGCTCTGCGCCTGAGTTTAATGCTGAACGCACGTGACCTTTGACCCCAGCAAAGGCGATCCCGGAGTGTTTTATCACATTGTGGTGGAGAACGTGGGCATCACGTTGCAAGCATGAGCATGGAGGACGTGGTGAAAGCGCTGGTACAGTCCACCGCCGTCCAGCAAGAAGCTAATCGGGTGATGATGGCCCAGCTGAAGGAGTTGGTGGACATGACAGTTACCGATCGTTCGCTTCTCCAGCAGGTGGCGCAGCGCTTGGCAAGCTTACCTGAGCTTAACCTGGAAGCCGAGTCGAGAGTGATTCACGTGAGTCGGTACTGGCAGAAGATGACGACCGAAGATGACGTCGAGGCATACCTGACCACGTTTGAACGGACGGCGGTGCGAGAAAAATGGCCGAAGGCACGATGGGCCAGCCTGATTGCCCCGTTTCTTTCCGGTGAGGCCCAAAAGGCTTATTATGACTTAGAGCCTGAAGCCGCGCAGGACTTTGACAAATTGAAAGCCGAGATCTTGGCCCGGCTGGGAGTGACGACCGCTGTCCGTGCACAGAGAGTGCATCAATGGACTTAGCAGCCGGATAAACCACCGCGGTCACAGATGTTCGACCTGATCCACGTGACGAAGAAGAGGCTACAACCTGGGGTGTTGACAGCGCCAGAGATAATCCAGAGAGTCATCATGGACAAGTACTTGAGAGCTCTACCGCCAGCCCTGAGGAAGTGGGTAAGCCATGGAAATCCTACGACGGCAGATCAACTGGTGGATCTGGTTGAACGTTACTCCGTGGCGGAAGGACTCCGAGACGACGCTACCCCACCTCGTTCTTCATCATCTCCACGTGGAACCGGTAAGACTGTTCCAGGGAGTAGGGGAGATGGAAAAATCCCTAAGACAGTGGGGGAGGAAAACGGGACTGCCCGCACTGCGAGGCCGAGAGTAACGAACTATGGTCTAAGCAAGGGGCCCGTTAGGTGTTTCCGCTGCCAAGAGATGGGACATATTGCTGCGAACTGTCCGGTCACTACTGAACCCATGCAGTGCGACGTCACAGACTCTAAAAACCGCATGTCTATGGTTGCACGGGTAGTGAGTGTGAATGCCGGTCAAAAGGATGTGGAAAAACACTTGTGTGATTTAACTGTTGATGGCAAAAATGTGGTGGCATTGTTAGACTCGGGAAGTGTGGTGACTCTGGTGAAGGCCAGTCTGGTGTCAGCCCCGACTGGACCATCAGACAAATTTTCTGTAACGTGTGTGCATGGAGACACCTGTTCGTACCTCACCACGGTCATATGCATTACAACTTCCTATGGGTCTGTGCAACATAAAGTGGGACTCGTCCTGGCGTTATTGCATGATGTTATCCTGGGCCGGGATTTTCCCCACTTCTGGCAATTGTGGGAGAATCAGTTGATACCCCAGGGTAATAGTGTACATGATTCTTCTCCCAGGGTGCGTGTGGGTCCCGAACCCCTGGAAGAGGTCTCCCCGGAAGACTCTGGGGAAGAGTCTGCGGGAAATGACCTGCAGTTCCCGTTTTCAGTCATGGCGGGTGATACGGAGGAGACCGGGGAAGAGGAGGAGGCCGACAGCCAAAATCTGAAAAGTTTGATTTTGGCGTGCACGGCGCACCGTCAAAAGTGCGCAGCGCAGGTCAAAGCGCAACTAGCGCACGGCCTGCGCACGATCTGCGCACCCTATGCTAAAGATAGGGTGAGCCGATCGCAGGCGCAGCTGTGCGCTAGGAGGCGGCGCTACAAGCAAGGGGCAGGCACGCCGGGCAGAGAGCCGGCTCGGGGGCGGAGCTACCCCCGGCCGTGCGTGCACTTAAAAAGCGCTAATGTGAAACCACCCTTAGCAGCTGAAGAAGCCTTCCATAGCCTAAAACGGGCACTTTGCTCTCAGCCCGTACTGGTGACTCCGGACTTCCGCAGCGAGTTTGTGGTACAAACGGATGCCTCTGATACCGGTATCGGGGCCGTACTCTCACAAGTGAGGGACGGAGTGGAACACCCAGTCCTCTATCTCAGCAGGAAGCTGAATAAACACGAGCAAATGTATGCAGTCGTAGAAAAAGAGTGCCTCGCCATTAAGTGGGCTCTAGAGGCCCTCAAATATTACCTGGTGGGCCGAAGGTTCAGGCTGATCACTGACCATGCCCCTCTCAAGTGGATGCACTTGAACAAGGAACGGAATAGCCGGGTGACCCGGTGGTTCCTTGCCCTGCAGGCCTACACTTTTACGGTGGAGCACCGCCCAGAGGTACAGATGGGGAATGCAGATGCCCTGTCCCGAGTGCACTGTTTGGCGGGTGTCATTGCTCGACCGGAGTGGTCTGAGCAGAAGGGGGGGATATGTGAGAATCATGTGGGAATAGTGGATGAGGGCAGGTATATCTCGCCCAGATTCCTTTCCTATGTGGCCTAGTCTGGTCAGTATCGCACCTGCTTGCTAATGAATAATGGGAGGTGGATATAAAAGGATGCCAGGTGGTTGTGTGAGTGCCTCAGCCTGGGAACACAGAGAGCCTGTCTGTGTGAGAGACACACGTGAGTGGAAGCAGTGCCCACTGCAACTGTGGTTTGGCTGGACGGGAGAAGCCCGCCAGTTGGTAGTTAGGTTGTCCATTGTTTAGTTAGTGCCGGACAGGCAAGGATTTGTTTTATGTTTTATTTCCTTTTGCATTGCTTTCACCATTAATAAACCTGACCCAGGGTCAGTTATACACGAATCCCAGCTCTGCGCCTGAGTTTAATGCTGAACGCACGTGACCTTTGACCTCAGCAAAGGCGATTCCGGAGTGTTTTATCACAGCACACAGTCATCTTTTGATTGCATCCCATTTACCATATTTCACAGTGTTTATACAGTATATATGGCATTTTGATTATTGCCTATTTATAACAAATCTTACATCATTTATCATCATTTTACTGCCTTGGTATATTATGTTGTCCCTTGGGTTGTGCCCCCTTTTTTCTGGTATTTGTTCCCCACCTCACTTTGCGCTATATTTCATAATAAAAAATTTTCACATATTAAATTATTGGACATAATTTTCATTTTTTTTCTTTGTAAATTGTTCTCATTTTCTGAGCTGTCCTTGTACTGTCCATTGGTGCACATATGTTGGTGATGGTATTCCCCTTTCATGTGACATTCTTATAACCACAAATTTTATATGTACATTTCTCCTTGAGTTTTTTTAAATGTTTACCTGTTTTATCGTGTAACTCCTACAGAAATGTCACCATCTCTTTCAAGGTGTTATGTATGGTTTCCAGTTGCAGGAAGATGCTTCTGCGGGTCTCACCCTCCAGGGTGGCCAGAATGATCTCCACTTGTAGCTCTGGGCTGAAATTATGAAATTATAAATCTTAGCAGCGCTCTGCAACTTGTCACCCAGTCGGATAATGTCATATTCTGGCCATCAAATTTGAGCAGTATGCTAAAAAACATGCTCATAGGGAGGGCCCTTGCAGGGGTCCCACCATTGCCTGCGGTACTCACATTAACAACGCGACTATTGCGGTCCGCCACCTCCATCTCTGTGACCCCACGTTGCTTCCAGTGCCATTTGCAGCAGCGCCTGAACTACACTGCCGGGCGGGACTTAAATCCGGTGCAGTAGACAAGGAGGCAGAAACAAAACTCCTGCTTTATTGAATGACAGAGATTTATAGTCCAAAAAATAACACTAACAGTTCTTGTAAAGATAATAGGAATAATAGATATAAGGAAAGATAGCTGAAGCATGTCCCACAAGCTGCGATCCAGCTATGGCAATGTAAAGTTCAACACACACAGTATAAACAATTTCTGCAAACTGCTCTCTTCTAACTTTCTACCTGACTTCTGATTGTAGAGGAAGTGGTCTGACCTATGGTCCTGTCTGTAGTAGGAGGGTAATGTACAGTGTACTTGATGTGGACTGCTGTATATGGAGGTGAAA
This sequence comes from Dendrobates tinctorius, assembly GCF_039654945.1. Classification (NCBI taxonomy): domain Eukaryota; kingdom Metazoa; phylum Chordata; class Amphibia; order Anura; family Dendrobatidae; genus Dendrobates; species Dendrobates tinctorius. Next base: position 5,270,249 of record NW_027361866.1, read on the forward strand.
AACAGCTGGAGATAGGAAGGAGTGGTGAAATACCGGGTTTGGCCACAAGGGGGAGACTAAAGACAGCAGAAACAGAAGGAGGTGTAACACTGTAGTTTTGCCACAAGATGGGAGCAGAGAGCAGTGAGAAAAGGGCTTTACGTCAGCTTAAGGCTAGGAATCTGCAAAGTCACGGGGCGGGGTTATAGGAGCTCTAGAGGGGAATTCCCAGAGAAAGGGAATATAAGATAGAGAGTTCCAGAAGAAGCCAGTCCAGGGAGAGGAGAAGACTGCAGGGAGAGACGGACAGAGAAGAAGCTCCAGAAGGGACTGAGGAGGAAGACAGTCAGGGGGGTGGCCCTGACAGGAGAGCCGCAGGATAGAGAAGGCCGGGGGGGTACTAGACGGATGGACACGGACGGGTGAAGCACTGTGGTAGTAGGTCTAGGGCAGCCACAGTGAAAGAGCTGCGAGGGATGTAAATTAGGAAAAGGAAGGAAGTGAAGGTACCCGGGCCTGTGTGCAGAGTCGAGCAGCTGCTGTGTGGTGCTGCGGGTCATCGAGAGGATGGCCAATGAAGAGGACCTGTTGAGCGCACATCGGTGTCTGTCTTAAGTCTGTTTGTGGCAGAAGAAGGACCTGCTCTACACTCTAACACAATTGAACACCTGTGTCTCATTCACAGTTCTGTAGCACTTAGGAGACAGTCTGGTAGCTTCTGCTTGGTCCCGATGTAGTTGAGCCGAGTTTGTTGAGTTGAGCTCTTCCTTCAGGTTAACTGATCCTTCTTTTCCCGGGTCCGGGCATGTCTCATTCCCACTTTCAATATTGAGGAGGTACCACAACGTTATTTTCTCTCTCAGACTTTAGGCGCTCAGGGAGAACCACTGTGGACAGCAGTGTGAGCAGCCTCTTCTTATCTTAGCACTCTTGTTAACTCCAGTATTAGATCAGATAGACATGGTAGACAGTGGTGTGAGCAGCCTCTTCTTACCTCAGCACCCCTGTTTTTTTCAGTATTTGATCAGATAGATAGCAGTGTGAGCAGCCTCTTCTTATATCAGTATTCCTGTTATACCCAATATTAGACCAGAATAACCACTGGTGCCACATTTTCCTACAATGTAAGTGGGCACAGAGCATACTACTGCACATGCTTGCAGCTACGTTTCATGAACAATTTTCTGTTGTTGTAAGCAGGCTGCAGCCATGTTAAGTCTATAGTGATTACCTCCCTTGAAAAAACAATTGTTATTTGCCAATAAAAGGTATTTAGGAATTCAAAAAATATGACATTTCCTTTATTTATTTAGGCTTTTTTTCTGTTCCTAGAGAAACTATTTTAGGGGCTTGCAGAAATCCATGGGCTTATTTATGAACTTTTGACCCTTAGCTTTTAATTAGACCAGGCAGGCAGAAGCTGTACAAAATTTATCACAGAAGATCTTGCTATATGATTAATTTGGTGCATTTTTTTAGACAAATTAGATCACCTATGATTTTAAAAATTCTCTTAGTGTGTATTATGAGAATACTGTAATTTTTCTAAAATCTTGCTTCTGGAATCCTCACTGCAAATCAGACACATTTGAATGTGGCTTAAAATAGTTTTATTGCCATATCTCTATATGTTCATTATCATGTTGCAAAAACACAGAAGCATTTCTAGAAAGAGAATTTGGTACATCTATTTATATAATTGCCTTGTAATGTTTTAATTTCCTGTTCTGTCCAGATGTCACTGTATCCCAGAATTCCAAGCGGAGGAAGTTCACCGACCGTCATATTGAGACACCCAAGTGATGGGTGTCTCAATATGGAAACTGCTGCTGGTACCAACCTACTGCGCGGTACCACCAGCGGAACACCATCGCACCACACACAAACACACACTCTATACACCGTATGCAACACATTCACACACTCATACAGTCACACTCACACAGTCACACTCACAATCACACACTCACACTCTCACGCAGCCTCTTGCGCAGTACCACCAGCAGAACACCGTCGCACTGCACCTGTGTGAATTACGCACAGGCACAGTGAATCATTCGGCTGATCCCGGCGGCAGATGCGCGATGTGTCTGCAGGCAGAGGAAGCCGGTCACATTAAAGGGGTTTTCCCACGAACGAAAGTTCACTTTAAAAATTGTCTGTCTGACCGTGCACGGAGCATACCCCATCTACTGGGCAGGGGAGGAGGCAAAAAACAATACTGACAATGTGGGGAGGTTGACCTGACAGTGACAGAGGCACTGAGAAGAGAAAAGGGTGCCGTACTGAGAGTGACCATTAGAGGGCAGTGGGGAGCACAGAAGAGAGTGTTACATAACTGCCACAGGTCAAGGTCACTCTCATTGGTCAAAGGTGACTATCAGGTGACAGTGGGCAGAGCTACCTGGGCTGATAGTATAAAGGCTGAGGGAAGTTTCCAGAAGCTTCAGTCAGCCAGTGGAGCTCACTAGAAAGGAGGGTCTGCTGTTAGGAGAAAAGCAGCAGAGAGCCTGACAGTGAAGACAGTCATGGGGGTGACCCAAAGGACTGTGGCAGCAGACAGTGACACCCTGAGATTGATGACAACGTGTACTCTGAACGGTGAAGCGCTGTGGTGGAAGTGCTGCTTAAAAAGCAATTGCCAAAAGTCCTGTCAGGGTTTGTGGAAGTTGTCAAGGAAGTTGATGAATAAACACGGACCTGTTGAATACGCTTTCCTGTCTCAGTCTCCAGTCTGTCTGCGCTAAGAAGTGGGTCACCCCCCCAGTTCTGTGGGATCAGCACCCCTCCCCTGCCTATCAGCATCATCACCAGCATCACCTCCTAATTTGCCTTCCCTGGGCCACCCCTACAACATTACAGCGGGGGATCACAGAGGATTCATTTTGTGAGGTAAAATATTTCACTGACTGTTTTGAAACAATATTTTACCTCACAAAATGTATTCTCTGCGATCTCCTGCTGTAATGTCCGAATTGTCTTTTGCTTCCTCCCCTGCCCAGGAGCTGTGGTATGTTCTGTACACGGTCAGACACAGACAATTTTTAAAATGAACTTTTGGTCGCCGGAAACCCCTTTAAATGGAAATTCCCCCTGACATGCTGACTGTTTAGTGATGGGGTACACAGGTCAAACAAGAGATGACATGAAAGGAGAAGACAGCAGATGGGAGAGAGAAAGCACACAGAGGTGAGACAGACAGAGCACAGGGGGGAGACTGTGCAAACAAGACAGCACTTGAGGGGAGAACACAGCACAGGAAGGAGAGAGACAGCAGACAAGGGGGATAGCACATGGAGTAGACAGGTCAAAGAAAAGAGCACAGACGGGAGAAGTCAGCACATGGTAAAAGAGAGAGTGGATAGGTGGGTGAGCACATGGGGGAGAGATTCTCAATGCTGCAAATCCTGCCCCCATTGTAACATTACCACCTATCGCATCGGGCCTCCATCTAGTTTTACAAAATCAGCATTGTGCGATTTTAGGAAACCTCATAACCATGGTGCGAAAAATATTTATGCCCTGAAATGCTCATTATACCTACACTATCATTGTTGCAAAACTGTGGATTTCACTGCTGCATCTCCACTGTGGGATGTTCCGAAAAGGCCATACTACTGTTCTGTATAAAACGCACAAGGCCTAAATAGTTGTCTATTTTCTGCTGTTATTTCAGCACTATGCAGATAGAATCTCTTTACTGACACTTGATTAGTAATTACATTATTGCAGACACCTTCATTTGGTGTTAAATGTTCTGCACTGAGAAACATGGGCCATTGCCAGCCCTAAACATGAGTAATTATGAGATAATGATCCTCCCTCATGTTCCCACATATTAGCTAATTACAATAAGCTTTCTTAATTAAATGACATGCTTACATAAAGTCCATGTTGGCACAGTTGGGAAATAATTATGATAAATATGAATGAGCTGATATTAGACGTTACTCGACGCTATTCCTGTATCTGTATCGGTTGTCATACAAATAAACTTTTCACAGCCCTGTGGTGGGCGATCGTCTTATAATGCCACTACCTTCCCTCACTTCTATATTTGTGAGACATGAAAGAGTAATCTATCTTAATATGTCTGTGGCGTGAAAACTCCTCTTCTTAAACCACAAGCCAGGCTTTTCTGCCTATCCTGTATAACTGCCTTCCCTTCATGACTTTTTACAAATTTAGAATATATATATAAAATACACTGCAAAATTAGCTTTTTAGTTTTTGCATTATAGTGCTTCACCTAATTTTCACTATTAATAAACAAGTACAAAACTTAAATATTTATTTAATTAACATATTGTGCACATTTTTCTAGGGGTAATGAATATAGTAACTTAAAATGTTGCTGTGTTGTTACTCTGACAGAAACCTGTCCTATAATGTTAATAGAGCCAGTGCCTGTGATCATGTGGGAAGCTATAACAACTGTCCATTTATCAGTAGGAAGATGACCTTTCTGTGGATATTTTAATGTAATACTGGAGATGCCAGGAGTGCTGGGGTAAGAAGAGGCTGCTCACACTGCTGTCTACCACGTCTTTCTCATCAAATAATGGAGATACTAGGATTGCTGAGGTAAAATGAGGCTGCTCACACTGCTGTTCTCCCTGTCTATCTGATCTAACAGTAAAATACCAGAGATATTGAGGTAAGAAGCCACTGTTCACACTGCTGTCCACCTTGTCTACCTAATCAAATACTGGTGATATCAGGGGTGCTGTAGTGAGAAGAGGCTGTTCACACTTCTGTTCACCTTGACTATCTGATCTAATGCTGGAGATACCAAGAGTGGTGAGGTAAGAAGATGTTACTCACAATGATGCCCACCCTATCTGATCAAGTACTTGAGATATCAGGGGTGGTTAGGTAAGAAGAAGTTGATAACTCTACTGTCCAACATCTTTCCAATGTAATACTGTTGATACCAGGAGTGCTGAGTAGTGTTGAGCTTTCCGATACCGCAAGTATTGGGTATCGGCCGATATTAGCTGCATCGGAATTCCGATACTGACTTCCGATACTTTTTTCATATCGGATACCGGAATCGGAAGTTCCCATAATGCTATCAGCCTGCTCGCTTTGATTCAGCCAATGGGATTCCTCAGAAGTGTGGGCACATCCTGTTAGGCATGTAGGCATGTTAACTATTGGCATGGCTGTGATTGGCTGCTGAAATGATGACATGATGCACTATAAAAGCCACTGCCGCTGCCATTTCTAGTCACTCTGCTGTGAATTCAGTTAGGGACAGGCTGCTGTTGAAGTCTGTGGGGGACAGTTAGAAATAGCTATTCTCAAAACAATATTGTGCTTTACCCAGGCTACATAAACCACCACTGTAGCTTGATTTTCCCTATCAGCAGTGTTCACAGCTGTCTGCAAGGACTGTGTGAGTGCAGCTCACGCTGTGGAGTGGGTCCTGCAGCCACGTCTGGTTGTAGGCCGCCCAGTGTGCCTCACTGCTGCCTCAGACATATTTTTCTTTTTGAGCTGCTTATTTTTAAAAAATTCTATCTAGTGTGCTTCCATCCGTACAATCTACGTTGGTTGCAAACACTAGTAGTAGACAGCGGAGCCTTTTTGCAGCCTTTCAGTGCTAGTGCCCACTTAGCTGCACTGTTCACAGCTGTCTGAGAGGTCTCTGACTGTGTGTGAGTGCAGCTCACGCTGAGTAGTGTGTCCTGCAGCTACGTCTGGTTGTAGGCTGCTCAGCGTGTCACTGCCTCACACATATATTTCTTTAATTGCAGCTCATTTTTTCTTCTCCTATTAGTGTGCATCCATCCATATCCATCTACATTGGTTGGTTGCAAACACTATATAGGAGTAGATAGAGGAGCCTTTTTTCTGGCTTGTGCCCTTCAGCTGCAGCCAGATTAGTATTACCCAATTTTTTTGGAGCCTCATCTTTTGCATTGTAGGTTACCTGCCTGCATTGTAATAGCTCCAGAAAGTTGGTGATACTCTGACTTTCAAATCTTTGGTCACATCCTTTTAGTTTTTTTCCCCCCCAAAAAAACAACAAAGTTCACCAAACACTACATTTGAAAGTTGTGTAGGCCACATTAGCTCCCATTAAAGTGTAGTCGACACACACACTTCATAAAATTAGTGTTTCTTATACCTGTAACCAGCTGTTCAGGAATAAGCACACTAAGGCCCCCTTTGTACTTTTCTGCCTATCTTTCTCAGTCTAGCAAGATGAAGAAGGCAGGGAGTAAGGCACGTGGCCGTGGCCGTGGAGTTTCAGCAGGGAGAGGACGTGGGGATTCTGCAGGGAAAGGACGTGGGGATTCTGCAGGGAGAGGACGTGGGGATTCTGTGCCTGCTGTTGGCACCAGTGAGTCAGCATCCCCCAGTTTTAGCAGGCAAAAGTCCTTTATGCGCAGCTTTGTAGGACCTCACCGTACCCCACTGCTGCGGGAGGAACAAATTGAAGCCGTTGTCAGATGGATGGCAGCTAACGCATCGACTTCCATTACTTCCACATTCTCTCAGGGCCAGAGCACCGAAGAGCAACCATCTGTCTCTTCACCACCTGCCAAAGTGCCCAGGCAGTCAGAGAGCCCTGGAGAGGAGCCATCACAGTCTCTACTTCTGTTCTCGGAATCTGTTGGTTTGGAAAGAGGGGGCCAGCCAAGCAGCATTCCAGAATGTGAAGAAGAGGGAGTATGCAGTGATGCGCAACTTCTTTGTCCCTCTGAATCTGAAGAGGCGGGTGGGCTAGTGCCTATGGTTAGCACACCTCAATACGCATCAGATGATGACGAGACTCACTTTCTGTTGCGTACGGTGCTGGCGAGACAACCCAGGAGAAGCAGGTGTTTGAAGAGGGGAGTGTAGATGATGAGGTCCTTGACCCATCATGGCGTGAGGAACAGGAAGGTGGTGGGAGCAGCTCTGAGGAAGAGATTCCCCGAACGGCCAAAACCGGAGGGAGAGGGAGGGGGCAGACTTGGTTGCCTGTAGCCTCCACTTCGGCACTCGTTAGGAGCATTCCACTTTCGAAAGGCAAAAAGGGCGCTCCCAAGACTTGCAGTGCGTGGTCCTTTTTTGACACAGTTGCAGATGCCATTTGCTTTGTCAAATGCAAGCTGTGTCATCAGAGAGTCAAAAGAGGGAAAAATGTCAGCAACCTCAATCCCACTAATATCTGGAAACATGTGCGAACCAAGCACGAGCTGGAGTTACACAGACACACTGAAGACGTAGGCCAACGTACAGCACCACATACCACCTCTTCAGCTCGTGTTGGGGCCTCTTCCTCCAGCTCACACACAGCTGGTTCGGCTTCCTCACAGGATCGCCAAGGAAGAACCTCTGGCACTGTTGTCCGGAGACCCTGTGACATTACACGCACAGCACCACGTTCCAAGTCATCCTCACACTCCCAGGCCACTCAGCAGCCATCGGTAGCACAGGCATGGGAGAAAAGGCGGCCATACTCGGCAAACCATCCCTGAGCACAGGCTCTGAATGCTGGCATTGCCAAACTACTGGCCCTTGAAATGCTGTCATTCAGGCTGGTGGAGACTGACACATTCCGGGACTTCATGGCATTGGCAGTCCCACAATACACTGTGCCCAGCCGTTTTATTTCAGCAGACAAGCCGTCCCTGCCCTGCAGAAACATGTGGAGGCAAACATAAAACATGCGCTACTAAACGCCGTCAGTAGCAAGGTCCACCTGACCACCGATGCGTGGACCAGTAACTATGGACAGGGACGATACCTTTCCCTCACTGCCCATTGGGTCAAAGTTGTGGAGCCGGGTACAGATCTGGATAGTGGCGGTCTACGTGTTCTGCCAACTCAAAGGATTGCAGGAATCCAGTCTGTACACATTGACTCCTCCTCCTACTCCAGTTCCTCTGAAACAGCGCAGCAGGAGCCTGTTACGACCGATATGAGCACAGCCGTGGCCAAACGTCAACAGGCCGTACTGAAATTAATTTCATTGGGGAATCGAAGCCACACAGCGCAGGAGCTCTGGAATGCCATCAAGCAGGAGAGCGACGTGTGGTTTCTGCCAGCGAATCTCCAGCCGGGCTTGGTAGTGTGTGACAATGGCCGAAATCTGGTGGCAGCTCTTGGCCTTGGCAACCTCACTCACATCCCATGTCTGGCACATGTGCTCAACTTGGTCGTGCAGAGCTTTCTGAGGGACTATCCGGATCTTGATGCACTGCTGCACAAGGTCCGCATAGAGTGTGCTCACTTGCTTCGTTCCAGCACGGCAAGATCGCGCCTTGCTGCTCTGCAGCGCCGATTACGCCTTCCGGAGCATCACATCATATGTGACCTACCCACCAGGTGGAATTCAATGTTACATATGTTGGAGCGGTTGTGTGAGCAGCAGGCAGCAGTAATGGAGTACCAGCTGCATCAGGCGCAAACAAGTCGCAATGTGCGCCGGTCACACTTCAGCACCACTGAGTGGGCCTCTATGAAGGACATCTGTTTCGTTTTGCGTGCCTTCGATGATTCCACGTGGATGGCGAGTGCAGATGATGCACTAGTCAGCATGACTGTCCCCCATGCTTCAAAAAACACTGCAAGCACTAAGGGATGAGGTTTTGGAAGAGGTGGAGGATGAGGAGTCCCAAATGTCATCTGCTTCTGGACAGTCTGCGCTACATGCTTCCTCACAAAGGCCTAGGCAGGGGACACTTTGTGAGGAGGATGAGGAGGAGTCGATGGAGGAGGAAGACATCTCTCCACAGGAGGGAGGTACACAAAGCTCTAGTCAGTATGTACAGCGAGGGTGGGGTGATGCAGAGCAGGCAGAGATCACGCCGCAAGCAGGGGACAGCGGTTCTTTGGCAGTTGGGAGTCTGCAGCACATGGTTGACTTCATGTTGCAGTGCCTGAGAAACGACCACCGCATCGCCCACATTCTCTACACGGCTGATTATTGGGTGTACACCCTCCTAGATCCTCGCTACCGGGACAACTTGCAAACCCTCATACCAACGTTGAATCGGGAGCGTAAACTGCGGGAGTACCAAGACACACTGGTGCAGTCTATCATGTTTTCCTTTCCACCCGACAGCAGTGGTGCTAGTGCTTTACAAAGCACCTCTGTGCGCCGACCCAGTGGAGGAAACTCGGCACAAAGAGGGAGCAGAGGCAGCGCCTCAGCACAAGGCAAGACCACTATGGCGCAAATGTGGCAAAGTTTTGTGTGTCCGCCACAATTGTCTACACCATCACGGACGGCTCCAGTCAGCAGGAGGCAACGTTTCCGTCAGATGGAGACAGACTGCATGTTTTTCCCTGTGAGTGTACTCCCAGATGGCTCTTCCCCCTTCAAGTTTTGGGTCTCTAAGCTGGATACATGGCCAGAGCTTAGCCGGTATGCCTTGGAGGTGCTGGCTTGCCCTCCTGCCAGTGTATTATCGGAACGCGTCTTTAGTGCCGCAGGTGGTGTACTAACAGACCGTCGCACGCGACTTTCTTCCGATAACGTCGACCGGCTTACTTTTCTGAAAATGAACAAGGCCTGGATCTCCCCAGAATTTGCCAGTCCTCTTCCCGGCTAAATAATTGGTTGGCAACTGTATCCGGGTCTCCTGTTGTGTTCATGTTTCTACCACCTGAACTATAATCCCTGGGCTTCAACACAGCCAGTTGTCGCTCAGATGTGTCGTCTGCACAGAGAAAAACACTAGCTCCTGTGCTAGTGGGGTTCAGTAACGCCAGCTGCTCCCCTGCTGTGTGGACGGCAAAGTCTCCTGCTCCATCCACATTCAAACTACTACTGATTTTTAACCCTGCTCCACTTAGGCCTCTGGCTCCACTGTCTCTAGTATTTCCCCTGGCCTCCAACCCCTCCAGAAACAGCTCTTAAGTGGCGTCTGCATAATCCACACTTGTTCCAGTGTTACTTGGCAGGAGACCTTGCCGGACACACATCAGGGGATCAACTGACGGGTCTGAGCCCAAGTAACACAGGAACAAGTGTGGATTGTGCTGACGCCACTTCAGAGCTGTCACTGGCGGGGTTGGAGGCCAGGGGAAATACTAGAGACAGTGGAGCCGGAGGCCATAGTGGAGCACGGTTACAATCAGTTGGAGTCTACTACCTCTATAAAACGTGCTGCAAGTTGGCCTCAGCCAGCTCCATGCCTCATCCTGGGCTCCAACAACGTCAGTTGGTGTTCAGAAGTGCCGTCTTCGCAGAGAAACACACACTAGCTACTGTGTTAGTGGGGTTCAGTAATGCCAGCTGTTCCCCTGCTGTGTAGACGGCAAAGTCTCCTGCTGCCTCCACATGCCAACACCATCAGGCCTCAGCCTGCTCCATGCCTCATCCTGGGCCCCAACAACGCCAGTTGGTGTTCAGAAGTGCCGTCTTCACAGAGAAAAACACACTAGCTCCTGTGTTAGTGGGGTTCAGTAACGTCAGCTGTTCCCCTGCTGTGTGGACGGCAATGTCTCCTGCTGCCTCTACATTCAAAAAACAGCAGGCTTCAGCCTGCTCCATGCTTGATCCTGGGCTCCAACAACGCCAGTTGGTGTTCAGAAGTGCCGTCTCCGCAGAGAAAAACACACTAGCTCCTGTGTCAGGGGGGTTCAGTAATGCCAGCTGTTCCCCTGCTGTGTAGACGGCAAAGTCTCCTGCTGCCTCCACATGCAAACTACTACAGATTTGTAACTTTGGTCAACTTAGGCCTCTGGCTCCACTGTCTCTAGTATTTCCCCTGGCCAACAACCACGCCAGTTACAGCTGTGAAGTGGCGTCTGCACAATCCACACTTGTTCCTGAGTTACTGTGGCTCAGTCCCGTCAGTTGATCCTCTGATGTGTGTCCGGCAAGGTCTCCTGCTCTGTCCACATTCACATTACTAGTAGTGTGAATGAGGACTGAGCAGGAGAGCTTGCCAGACACACATCAGGGGATCAACAGACGGGACTGAGCCACAGTTACACAGGAACAAGTGTGGATTGTGCAGACGCCACTTCACAGCTGTAACTGGCGGGGTTGTTGGCCTGGGGAAATACTAGAGACAGTGGAGCCGGAGGCCGTAGTGGAGCACGGTGACAATCAGTAGTAGTCTACAACCTCTATAAAACCAGCTGCAAGTTGTCCTCCGCCTGCTGCATGCTTCATCCTGGGCTTCAACACAGCTAGTTGTAGCCTGGAAGTGCCGTCCGCACAGATATAAACACTCGCTCATGTGTTAGTGGGGTTCAGTAACGCCAGCTGTTCCCCTGCTGTGCAGATGGCAAAGTCTCCTGCTGCCTCCACATGCCAACACCATCAGGTCTCAGCCTACTCCATGCCTCATCCTGGGCTCCAACAACGCCAGTTTGTGTTCAGAAGTGCCGTCTTCACAGAGAAAAACACACTAGCTCCTGTGTCAGTGGGGTTCAGTAATGCCAGCTGTTCCCCTGCTGTGTAGACGGCAAAGTCTCCTGCTGCCTCCACATGCCAACACCATCAGGCCTCAGCCTGCTCCATGCCTCATCCTGGGCTCCAACAACGCCAGTTGGTGTTCAGAAGTGCCGTCTCCGCAGAGAAAAACACTCTAGCTCCTGTGTCAGTGGGGTTCAGTAATGCCAGCTGTTCCTCTGCTGTGTAGACGGCAAAGTCTCCTGCTGCCTCCACATGCCATCACCATCAGGCCTCAGCCTGCTCCATGCCTCATCCTGGGCCCCAACAATGCCAGTTGGTGTTCAGAAGTGCGGTCTTCACAGAGAAAAACACACTAGCTCCTGTGTTAGTGGGGTTCAGTAACGTCAGCTGTTCCCCTGCTGTGTGGACGGCAATGTCTCCTGCTGCCTCCACATTCAAAAAACAACAGGCCTCAGCCTGCTCCATGCTTGATCCTGGGCTCCAACAACGCGAATTGGTGTTCAGAAGTGCCGTCTCCGCAGAGAAAAACACACTAGCTCCTGTGTTAGTGGGGTTCAGTAATGCCAGCTGTTCCCCTGCTGTGTAGACGGCAAAGTCTCCTGCTGCCTCCACATGCCAACACCATCCTGCTCCATGCCTCATCCTGGGCTCCAACAACGCCAGTTGGTGTTCAGAAGTGCCGTCTTAACAGAGAAACACACACTAGCTCCTGTGTTAGTGGAGTTCAGTAATGCCAGCTGTTCCCCTGCTGTGCGGATGGCAAAGTCTCCTGCTGCCTCCAACATCACACTACATGTTTTTTTCCACTTGCTCCAAGTAGGCCTCAGCCTGCTCGGAGCATTGATCCTGGGCTTCAACACAGCCAGTTGTAGCTTGGAAGTGCCGTCCGCACAAATAGAAACACTTGCTCCTGTGTCTGTGGGGTTCAGTAACGCCAGCTGTTCCCCTGCTGTGCGGATGGCAAAGTCTCCTGCTGCCTCCAACATCACACTACATGTTATTTTCCACTTGCTCCAAGTAGGCCTCAGCCTGCTCGGAGCATTGATCCTGGGCTTCAACACAGCCAGCTGTAGCTTGGAAGTGCCGTCCGCACAGATAGAAACACTCGCTCCTGTGTCTGTGGGGTTCAGTAACGCCAGCTGTTCCCCTGCTGTGCAGATGGGAAAGTCTCCTGCTGCCTCCAACATCACACTACATGTTATTTTTCACTTGCTCCAAGTAGGCCTCAGCCTGCTCGGAGCATTGATCCTGGGCTTCAACACAACCAGTTGTAGCTTGGAAGTGCCGTCCGCACAGATAGAAACACTCGCTCCTGTGTCTGTGGGGTTCAGTAATGCCAGCTGTTCCCCTGCTGTACAGATGGCAAAGTCTCCTGCTGCCTCCAACATCACACTACTACTGACATTTAACCGTGGTCCACTTAGGCCTCTGGCTGTACTGTCTCTAGTATTTCCCCTGGCCTCCAACCACGCCAGTCACTGCTCTGATGTGCCGTCTGCACAATCCACACTTGTTCCTGTGTTGCTTGGGCTCAGTCACGTCAGTTGATCCCCTGTGGTGTGTCCGGCAATGTCTCCTGCTCTGTCCCCATTCCCATTTATAGTTGTGGAAATGTGGACAGAGCAGGACACCTTGCCGGACACACATCAGGGGATCAACTGACGTGACTGAGCCCCAGTAACTCAGGAACAAGTGTGGATTGTGCAGACAACTCTGCAGAGCAGCAACTGCCGTGGTTGGAGGCCAGGGGAAATACTAGAGACAGTAGAGCCAGAGGCCAAAGTGGATCACGGTTACAATCAGTAGTTGTGTAGATCCAATATAAAACTCGCTCCAAGTTGGCCTCAGCCTGCTGCCTGATTGACCCCTGGGCTTCAACATCGCATGTTGCTGCTCAGAAGTGTGTTTGCCATGGGTACTCCCTCCTGCCCAGCCGGGTTCCAGCAATGTTAGCTGTTTATCGGCAGAACCTTTGGCCTAGGTGCCTCCTTCATGGTATCCGAGTTCCAGCAACGTCTGCTGGTCCTTGGTAGTGCTTTTTAGCACAGGTACCTCCTGCTTAGAAACCGTGTTCCAGCACCGTCAGCTGGTCCACGGTTGTGCCATTGGCTCTTGTTCCTTTTGCTGCCCCTCCGGGTTCCAGCACCGTCAGCTGATTCTCGGCTTTGTCTTTGGCACGGGTACTCCCTTCTGCCCAGCCTGGTTACAGCACGCCTGCTGTTTCCGGGTAGTGTCGACATCACTTTGCCACTGATACGTTGTCCTGTCGTGTTGCGGTCAGGTTAGCCGAGTCTATGGTGCCTGCAGTTTCAGTGCTTCCTATGTGGGCTGCGGGTTCTGGTAACAAAGGCTGGTTCCATAGTGCCAATAGGACAAGCACTCCCTGTAGGACTGTGGGTTTCGGTAACTGCGGCCGGCTCACGGCCTTGCAACTTTGTTTTTCATGGGTACCTTCTGCTACCCATCCGGGTTCCAGCACCGTCAGCTGGTTCTCGGCAGAGCCTTTGGCCTAGGTGCCTCCTTCATGGTATCCGAGTTCCAGCAACGTCTGCTGGTCCTTGGTAGTGCTTTTTAGCACAGGTGCCTCTGTTGTGAGTTCATTTTCCCCTTCACCATTGAGGTCTGATGAACTCCCTCTTCTGGTGAAGGAAGGTAGTGAGGCTGATTACCAAGCACCTGGGCAGGATGATGATGACTGGGTGACGGGAATTACTGACTGGATATAAGGCAGCCGACGCCTTTCTGCCTTGCTGGTTATCTCTCTGAGGGATTCTAGGAGACCAGTCTGATTCCTGCTCCTCAAAAGCTAAGTTTTCTGCTCTACTTTTTGCATTTGTGTTTTGGTTTTGTTTTGCATTGTTTTCCTTGATTTCTGCCATTCCCTGCTGGGGTGAGCTGAATTCCTTTTTGCTCTGTCTTCAGAAAATACCTGAGTACTGATATAGTCTTTTTGAAGCCTAGCGTCTTCAGGGCTTTTTTCCCTATCAGCTGTTGGCTCTTGTTTTGATAGGGTTTTGACGGATTACAGACAGCAGCTTTTCTATCCTGTCCTATCTAGTTAGCTTGGGCCCCATCATTTGCTCAGCCTATCTTTCTGTCTGTGTGAGTGTTTTTTCATCTTGCTTCACTGTCATTATATGTTGGGGGCTGCCTATTGCTTTGGGGTCTGCTCTGGGGCAGTTTAGATTTCCCTTTCTGTCTTTAGGCTATGTAGTTCTCCGGCTGTGATCGAGGGGTCTAGGGCACCGTAGGAACCCCCCACGGCTACTGCTAGTTGTTGTTGATAGGTTCAGGGGTCTGCAATCCGATAGCTGCCAACTTCTCTGGTTTTCTGGACTTAGCTAGTATTTAGGTTTTTTGCCTCCTACGGTGACTCATTCATAACATACCTCCTTCTTAGAAACCGTGTTCCAGCACCGTCAGCTGGTCCACGGTTGTGCCATTGGCTCTTGTTCCTTTTGCTGCCCCTCCGGGTTCCAGCACCGTCAGCTGGTTCTCGGCAGTGTCTTTGGCACGGGTACTCCCTCCTGCCCAGCCTGGTTACAGCACGCCTGCTGTTTCTGGGTAGTGTCGACGTCACTTTGCCACTGATACGTTGTCCTGTCGTGTTGCGGTCGGGTTAGCCGAGTCTATGGTGCCTGCAGTTTCAGTGCTTCCTATGTGGGCTGCGGGTTCTGGTAACAAAGGCTGGTAACCTAAGTGCCAATAGGACAAGCACTCCCTGAAGGACTGTGGGTTTCGGTAACTGCGGCCGGCTCGCGGCCTTGCAACTTTGTTTTTCATGGGTACCTTCTGCTACCCATCCGGGTTCCAGCACCGTCAGCTGGTTCTCGGCAGTGCCTTTGGCCTAGGTGCCTCCTTCTTGGTATCCGAGTTCCAGCAACGTCTGCTGGTCCTTGGTAGTGCTTTGGAGCACAGGTACCTCCTGCTTAGTAACCGTGTTCCAGCACCGTCAGCTGGTCCACGGTTGTGCCATTGGCTCTTGTTCCTTTTGCTGCCCCTCCAGGTTCCAGCACTGTCAGCTGGTTCTTGGCAGTGTCTCTGGCACAGGTACTCCCTCCTGCCCAGCCTGGTTACAGCACGCCTGCTGTTTCCGGGTAGTGTCGACATCACTTTGCCACTGATACGTTGTCCTGTCGTGTTGCGGTCGGGTTAGCCGAGTCTATGGTGCCTGCTGTTTCGGTGCTTCCTATGTGGGCTGCGGGTTCTGGTAATAAAGGCTGGTTCCGTAGTGCCAATAGGACAAGCACCCCCTGTAGAACTGTGGGTTTCGGTAACTGCGGCCAACTCACGGCCTTGCAACTTTGTTTTTTTCCTGGATACCTTCTGCTACCCATCCGGGTTCCAGCACTGTCAGCTGGCTCTCGGCAGAGCCTTTGGCCTAGGTGCCTCCTTCTCGGTATCCGAGTTCCAGCAACGTCTGCTGGTCCTTGGTAGTGCTTTGGAGCACAGGTACCTCCTGCTTAGTAACCGTGTTCCAGCACCGTCAGCTGGTCCACGGTTGTGCCATTGGCTGTTGTTCCTTCTGCTGCCCCTCCGGGTTCCAGCACCGTCAGCTTGTCCACGGTTGTGCCATTGGCTCTTGTTCATTCTGCTGCCCCTCCGGGTTCCAGTACCATCAGCTGGTTCTTGGCAGTTCCTCAGCCTTCTTTTACCTCCTGCTACTTTTCCAAGTTCAAGCTTGTGGAAATGGTTTTTGATTCTCACTCTGGATCTCCCTGACAATGACCCTGAAGATGACGACCCTGAAGACCACACAGAAGAATACCTAAAAGATGACCCTGAAGAAGATGACCAAGAGGACAAAGAAGAGGAAGACAACCACCAAGATGCAGAACAACAAGAGACAGAAGACCAAGAAGCATAAAAACCAAAAGCAGAAGATCATGAAGCATAAGACTAAAAATCAGAGCAAATGATATTATCTAATTTATAAGCAGAAGAAGACTAAACAGTGTATGGGGGTGAGTCCGTTCCTCCTCGTGGTGCCCCTGGAAAAGGCCTGCTGCTGCAGGCCAAACTGAACGCGGACAAATCCTGTTGTAAATCTTTTGTGACAGGCTGAACGGAAGGTGTAATCTTCAAACTTTTATAGATAACAACTACAGGAATGCCTGACACAAATAAGAATATGATGAAGAAGAATAGGAAGAAGATGAAGAAGTAGAATATGAAGAAGAATAAAAGAAGAATAAAAGAAGAATAAAAGAAGAAGAATAAAAGAAGAAGAATAAAAGAAGAAGAAGAAGAAGAAGATACTGCTGCTGCTGCTGCTGCTGAAGATGATGCAGGAGAAGTGTGGGAGAAGTAAAAAGGAAGGTGAAGAGCATGGAAGAAGTGAAACATACATATCTGACAAAAAATTAAAGACTTTAACATAGACAATATCTTTGTAACTACGAACGTCTTTAAAAAAAAAAAAAATACTGCGATTCCATTTGATTGGGCTAAACCTCTATGGCTTTAATGTCTCCTACACCTCCCACAATACATTCTACATTATTATTAGTTGTTTTTCTCCATGTAGAATTAACCAACAGGGAAAGAAAGGGTTTTTTTTAATTCCGATATTTCTGTTCCATTGACTTGAATGGGACTTCCGGGATAGGAATCGGCGATACCCGATACTTTTTTTAGATCGGCCGATCCATTCCGATACGATATTTTTCAGTATCGGGTGGTATCGCTCAACACTAGTGCTGAGGTAAGAGGAGGCTACTCCCACTGATGTCCACCGGGTCTCATCTAATACTGAAGATACCAGGGGTGTTGAGATAAGAAGAGACTGCTCACACTGCTGTCTACCCTGACTATCTGATCTAATAGTGGAGATACCAGGGGTGATGAGGTAAGAAGAGGTCACTCATTCTGTTGTTCTCTATATATCTGATGTAATACTTGAAATACCAGGAGTACTAAGGTAAGAAGAGGCTGCTCACACTTCTGTCCACCCTTATTTTCTGATCTAATATTGGAAATAACAGGGGTGCTGAAATAATCCTATATGCAAGTGTGCCCAAAGCAATTACAGCACTGAGAGCAGTGGCTGTAAACATGCCCTGGCTCTGACTGACAGCTCACTCGTCAGTGCATTAGAAGTATTGTAGTCAGTGCCACGGCATGCTTTAAACTGCCACTCTCATTGCTCTGAGTGGAGGCAGTAAATGCTCCAGGCACGCTTGTATGATTGAAAGCTAGCAGCTCCCGCGGAGAAATAAAGTTCACTTTCTCCAAGCAGGGCACCTTCATAACAATATTCACCTGCATTTTAACCCTATATCTTGAGGTTGATAGCATTATCATGCCTGACAGGTTCCTTTAATGACAGCAACCATGTGCTGCTTTGGTCTTTCCACCGATTTCCTGCACAATCACTTAATTTTGCAGGGAAACATTCCAGCCTGCCTATTTTGGAGGAGCTTGTAGAAGCTGGTGTGAAAACGCTAAAAGTTGCAACATTTTTGCAAAACTCAGAGTTGCGCAAAAAAAGTTGCCACATTTTATAGTGATTTACGGGAAAATTTTAGCGCAATCGCTTTGATGAATTGGGGTCTAAGTGATAGTGCATGTAAGCAATAAAAAGTCAACAGGGTTGCTGTGGTTAAAAGCAACACCATGTCCAAAGCATGTGAAAGCAGGATCAGGGTAAAGACAGATGGAGTGTTCATGACAGCAGTGATACAGTAGACTGCAGCAGCACTCACATGGCTTCAGGGCTGCTACCAGGATTTTCAGGGTCCCATACTTGCAACATTTTCGGGCCCCTTGAGACTCTGCCCAGGTTCCACCCCAGCCACGCCTTCACCCCTTGAGCCTTCCATAGTCCCACCGCCCACTTTTGGAAAAATTCCACTTCTGCACCACGTCCTCACCAATCACAACAGTTCCAATCACCATATCACATACATTGCCAGAAGATTTTCTTTTGCCCAAAAGATTTTTTTAATCCGCCAACACAACAAGGTACACATTTTTGGCTGTGCCCTGCCCTACTTTAACCTATTAAACTTTTGTTAAAATATCCAATTGTCTTTAGTTATATTTGTATTTATTTTTCAATTTTTAAAATGACTAATTATTTCACATGCAAGAGACAAATACCATCATATCATGACCAGATAACTTATTACCACCACATAGTGACTGAATGACTGAATAATACCACATACAAGGAAAAACTGCCACCACACCATGACCAGATCACATATTACCACCATGTAGTAACCGCAGTGACCGAATACTATATTACTGATCATTAATAAAAAAAATACTAATATTACCATAAGTGCCATTCTACAAAGGAGCTCTGTACTTAGTATACAGTGTATATTGTACAGGTAATACAGTGGCCAGCAGTAACATTATACACAGGTGCTCTGTATACAGTGTCAGTGTAGAGGTAAAACAGTGATCACCAGTCACATTATACACAGGAGCTCTGTATACAGTATCAGTATACAGGTAATACAGGGATCATCGGTGACATTATACACAAGAGCTCTGTATATAATATACAGTGTATAGTGTAAGTGTACAGGTAACACACTGACTCACTGGTGACGTTTCTAGTTGTAGTCCTTTAACCTCGTTTTTCTCCTTCATCCAGCACACACCGCCATCACGTCTTCCAGCCAGGACTTGTCTCTGTAGAAAATAACACAATTATCTAGAGAACCACTTGCAGAGCATATCACTTGTTTTTTTCACAACTTTTATGCTACACCAGATGAAGGAAAAAAGACGACATAGTGCCGCGCTGCAAAGTACCAGGACTCCACCCCATTGAAAACAGTATCCTTGAAAATAAAATACATCACTGCAGTAATAATATCCCTTAATTATCCCTTATAGTAATAAAATCCCCCATCCTGGCCCCCTTGTGTCTCATTCCTGGCTCCAGCCATATGTTCTCACATCCTGGCCCCATATGTTCTCCCATCCTGCCCTCATGTGTCTCTAATCTGCCTCCATGTGATATCCCATCCTACCCTATATGATCTTTCATCCTGCCTCATGTATGCCATGATCCTGCCCCATGTGTCCCATGATGCTGTCCAATCTGTGTAAATATTACGGCTTGCCGCTTTCAACAATGAATAATAAAAATAAAAACACACTTTCTCCTTACCTGGCCTTGGTCCAGTGGCGTAGTCTCCTCCATTCATTTGAAACGCGCACTCACCGGCATATGACAGTGACGTCATACACAGGCAACGTGTGAGCTGACATCAGCTGCCAGCCTGTGATTGGCTGGCGGCTTTTAACTATTGTCATGTGGGACTGCAATAGATTTTAACTGACAAGATCCTCTTGCACCTGGGGCCAGATGAGCAGAGCGGGGCCTGGTCCAGGCCCCCTCTGCTCACCAGGCCCCATATGCCAGTAAAGGCAGTAATGCCCTGATGGCAGCCCTGCATGACTTATTAAACAATTATTTGATTTTGCAGTGGAACAGCCATTTCACTCCCGCAAGCCCAAATGGCCATAATAATCGTCAGTACACTTTTGCAGTTAAAATAGATGTTCTCCACAAAATTAAAGAATTGTATTAAAGGTGCCTATCTTTAGATTAATATTGTCTGAACCACGGGCAGCATGAATCAGAGACTGAGTGCAAAATGGCATTAAGATACGTTTTTCTCTGAAAAGCTACATTTCAAGTAGTTTGAAAAGCCATACAGGAGAGACTTTCCTAGTCCAGAATTGTATGGCGCAAGAGTTTAAGGGGCAATGTTGTTAGGAGAGAATGTATGGATTCTTTCCATGGCTCATAATTTGTGGATTATTTCTATGGCATATATAGTATTGACAGCTAAACAGCTCAGTCTTATGAACCCATAGAACACACCAAACATCATGGCTTAGAAATTAGATGAAACAATATAACCATGCAAGTAAGATCTCATACTAAAGTACATGTTGTAAATGCAAAGGACCACTCGTTCCTGCACTATGAAAGGGATATTATCACAATAACGGTCAAGAAATGAAAACTTCCTCCATAAAAGGAGGACAATATTGCTTCCCACAGCCTGGTTCATTGATTCTCCACATTCATTGGTACAAAAAGCAAACCTGATTGAGTTCATTCGATGACATTATAAAGAATACAGCTCAGTAATTAATTCCGCACTCAGTCTAAAGAAACATCGCACTCCTGTTACGAATACGAGGCAGCTAATCTCCTCTTTTCTATCTCTGCAAGGACTGGTTGATCTGTCACGATGAATATTATGCCAGGTTTATAAACTAGAGATCACAATGATCCTCTTGAAGTATGCTACAAGCATTCAGTAGCTGAAAAATGGAAATTCAAAGATTGCAGGTGTGGGACTATTCACTTCATTCAATGGAGGTTGCTTATTGTAGAATACAATGTTGCTACAATGCAGATAGACATGTAACAGAGGTGAACCTCGCATTGAATCCTCTGATTATACAACTGTATGTGCACAATAAGAAATGGAGGGTTTTTTTTGCTTTTTTTCTGTATTCAAAAAAAATGTGATCATGAATGACAAATAAGTCATCACATCCTATATACTGTAATTCTGCGCAACTTCAACCGATGCCAAAGTCTATTGCTGTGCAACAACCTGCCTTGCTTGAAAGATACATAATCATTTTCAATTTAAATTAGTTTTTTTTTATTATGTGTGTTGGTGAAGATGGATGAAAAAGTCTTGCTGCCAATGAATTGACTCTTTCAGCAAACTGAAGCTGTAGAGCAAGAAGACTTACGGTATATGAGGCTGTTAGATCAGGTTGGGAGACCTAGGTTCGGTCTGGACACTGCGTTCCAGATATGGACCGTGACACACAGATGGATGAATTCAGCATTAGGTCAGAATCACAGGTGCATTGTTTTTAGCATCTTTTTAGCAAAAGACAGGAAATACAAATACATGAATACAAAAATAAAAATAGAATCTAGGGCTTTCCTTCAGTCTTTTCTTTGCTTTTGGTTCTACCTCTGACTACAGAAACTACGTTATAAGATGTAAACCTATTTTTAATTTACAGCCTTATCGTATAGGCAGAATGGATGATAAGCTTTTCTTTTTGCACATCCTAGTTCTGTATGATTTTAATGGATATGTAAAAATGAATACATTTTTTTGGCTTGTCTATGGACCTATACAGTTGTATTAATTTTATGGTGCTGATATTTTTTGCTCAACTTTTTTTTATTACTTAAAATTAGTATTAGGAAGGATAAATATATGTATCACTGCCATCTAGTGTCTGAATAGTTCTTACTGCAAATGTCTTCCTACAGGCGAGCAACCTTTTTTATCGTCTTGCATCATTTCTGTATTGTATCAGTGAAGACTATAAAATTGTGCAGTGATTTAAGTAAATGGTTTAGTCAGGACTTTTTTTTTCTACTATGGGCATAAAACTAGCAGGCAGGTTAGTTGCTACCTAACCTACCTACCTGTTGTGCCCGGTACCAATACAGAGCAGTCACAGACCACTCTTGCTGGTGATTTTTTGGCTTCTGCTGACGTCACGTCGGCAAAGCATCGACTTCACTTCAGCACTACTTATGCCAATAGTAAAAAATAGTCCTGGATAAGTGCCTTAAGCATATGTAGTTGAATTAAAGCAGCATATAGTTTACCAGAGTGAAGCAAATCTGTAAAAATCTGCTTAGTCTGTGGCCAAAGTTCCTATTACATATTTGCAATGCAATTATGCATATAATACCATGGTGATTGAAAGTTGTCCGTTCTTATCCAAAATTTACTATATATCAGGACTACAATCTATGGTGTTATGTTGTTTAGACAACAATGGTATTCTCGCCTAAATGAATTGTTCTTTGGGAAAAATATGTCAATTTTACGGGGTCACCGTACAGCAGCATATGGAGCGCGTACACACTTTTCTTGAACAAAGTGTTAGGAATTCTTCATGCCTACATACAGATTGTGTGCATTGGCACCGTTGGGTTTTCAACCCCCTAAATCTTTGCATTCATGAAAATAATAGTTTAACTTTCTTTCACTAAACTTCCTATAGAGTATAATAGAAGTTACATCGCTACAAAGACCGAAAAAAGACATAGGCCCATCAAATTTAATCATCCTTTACAAGTTGAACTTGATGGACCTTTGTATATTTTAACCAATATCACTGTCTAACTTGGGGGGGGTTACTTCTAAGTATCACTTATTTCTTATGATGTGATCACATGGTCTTTATATTTATATTCTATTTTATACTTAATACTACTGTTAGGCTATGTGCACACTTTGCAGAATTGCCACGGAAATTTCCGCAGGAATTCCTGAATTCCATTCCGCAGGAAATATGCGAGCAAATCGCATTTTAATTTCCGCCTATTTCCCGTGGAAAAACTAGCGATTAGCTTGCAGAATGCTAGCGTTTTCCAACCGATCTGTAGCATCGCTTGGAAAACTGATTGACAGGTTGGTCACACTCATCAAACATAGTGTTTGACTAATGGACCAACTTTTTACTATTGATACTGCCTATGCAGCATCAGTAGTAAAAAGATCTAATGTTAAAAATAATAAAAAAAACAAAAAATGGTGTTTTTCTCACCTTTCGGCATCCCGCGCAGCGTTCCCGATCATCACGATGCTCCCGGCAGGTCCCGTTCCCAGTGATGCATTGCGCCAATGACCTTTGATGATGTCGCAGTCTCACGAGATCGCGACGTCATCAAAGGTCATTATCGCAATGCATCACTGGGAACGGGAGTTGGCAACAGCATCGGTGAGGCCTGGGTACGCTGCGCGGGACATCGGAAGGTGAGAATATGATGATTTTTTTATTTTAATTCTATTTTTTACAGGGCCATGGTACCCAGAGCCCAGAGGACAGTCTCCTCTCCTCCAGACTGTGGGCAATATCCGCAAATATTCTGCCTACTTTTCGCATGGTGGGCACAGCCACATGCAGAAAGTAAGCAGAACAATGCATTCCTATGTGGGCAGAATCGCTGCGATTCCGCAAAATTAATGAGCATGCTGCGTATTTTTCCGCAATGCGATTCCGCTGAGGAAAAATCCACAGCATTAGCACAGCATTGCAGAATCCCATAGGATTGCATGGGATGCTTTTTTTGCATTTTTGTGGCAAAATCGCACATTTAAAAACGCTGCGAAAACGCAAAAAAACGCTACGTGTGAACATAGCCTTACACATCATGTATGTACGTAGAATGTAAGTCCGCAAGGACAGGGTCCTCTCCCCTCTGTACCAGTCTGTCATTGTAAATTTGTTTACTGTAAACGATATCTATAACTTTGTATGCAACCTCCTTCTCATGTACAGCACCATGGAATTAATGGCGCTATATAAATAATAATAATAATAATAATGTACAGTATATATATCCAAAATCTGCAAAAAAACATCCAACATATCAAGGTTTTTTTGGCTTTCTAAACATTTAGTGGATATGCTACATAGTGTGTACATTGAATTTAGTATATAAAAAAAGGTATAAATATTGTCTTAGTGCAAAAAATGGGCTTCATATGTTTATTTTTTGTTTTGACTTTTTCCAGGTGAAGATTAGATGGAGGAAAAGTGGAACACCCACTATTGTCCGACATGGATAAAAACCAAAAAATGCATGATTGCTCATGTGCCTTGTATTGTGTTTTCTTAAAAAAATTATTTAAAATGATTCCACTATGTATCATACTGATTGTGCTTTTGTAAACCCAAAATAATCATCTGCGTACTGTACGCTGACCAACAGCTACACCACTGCAGGAAAAATTAAATAAATGGGTAAATCATGTAATACATGGGCACATTGAATCTCTCAAAGCATGGGTTCATAGAGGAGAATCTGAGCAAACTTCAGCTCCGTCCTGGCCATCTGACAATTCTGACAAATTCTATAGGGGGCCAAAGTGACAGTGGGTCACGTAGCCAACGCTTTTAGCAGTATCTTCATCCTCAGGATGTGGATACTGTTAATAAATGTAGTGGAGCAGAAATCCATCATCTCGTTGCTCCACTACTCTGGCAGGCTACATGTTTTTCCCACAAGGGAAGTCAGACTGTATGATAACATGACTGACTGCTTCACGTCGACTGTAGCGTCTCAGAGACTGCAGTGAGAGGGAGTAGGAATGCACCACTTTGGGAGCAGGGTGAAGAGTATTAGTTTATTTTTATTATTATGTCGGGCCCAGGGACGACATTATTAGTCTTTTAAAGTGGCATAATTAGGGGCATTATATTGGAGAAGCACAATGGAAGTGCATTGTAATAAGGAGGCATAAAAGGGGTGGCATTTTGAAAAAGAGGCACAATGGGGGCATTATTATAAGAAGATACAATGAGTGGCATAAATATAAGGAGGCACAAAGTAGACATTATTTTAAGAAGGCACAACAGAGGGCATTATAATAAGGCACAATGGGGGCATTATTATAAGAAGGTACAATGAGAAAGCATTATTATAAGGAGGCGCAATGGAAGTGTATTATTATAAAGATACACAGGCAGTAGAACAGCCAGTCAACAAGCTTGTAGACTATGGGCGCTTCTGGAGCGATCACAAGCATGTCAAGTATTGGCATGGCTGTTTTTGGCCTACACAGTATGTGACCCAGCCTGTATAATGGCCGGATCAGGAGTGCCACCACCTTTATGCTATCATTAGTAGAGGGATAGGACGCAGCTGGAGAGAGGGATGGATTCTGACTTCGCACTCTGGAAAAAGTCTCTGTGCATACTCTGAAACTCTTATTTGTGGGAGTACTGTGCCAAAAAGCTGCTGTGTTTACTCTGCAATACATATTTGTTGAAGTACTGTGCCAAAAACCTACTGTGTTTACTCTGCAACCCATATCTGTGGGAGTTCTATGCAACCCCTGCCTGTGGAGATACTGTGCTTTTAAGTCCCTTTTGCAGCCCACTGAGCATGCCCGTGGGACGACCTCTCATTGGTGGTCGGAGGTCACGTGCTCAGGTCCTCAAGCAGCTCGGATTGGACCATCAGGAAGGTCCCGGAAGGACGCTGCTATAAAAGGGTATAGACTGCATTATCAGACTATGTAGAGTGAGTGTTGTATACATGTATGAATGTCTCTGATGAATGACTCATTAAGAAACCCCTACCCTTGGTACGCATGTGTTGTGCAGTCTAGCCTGTTATGTGCCCAGGCTTAGCTGTAGGTAGAGGCAGAGTCAGAGACTGGCATCAGTGTCCACCGGTGGCTCTGCACACCACGGTGCACTTGCTCGACACTCCACCTTAGTCAGCATCTATAGTAGCGTCTGCAGGTGTGACACCGAGCGCTCAGAAGGTCTAGAGGAACTCTGACCCTCTCTCCTTGGGGCAAAGTTCTGTAACTGCATTCTGTGTGCTCCTTTGCCGAGCTCTGTGAGCTTAAACAGGCTCCGGCATTTATGTTCTGCGGTAGTGCCGCTCTGTGATGTAACTGAGCTCGCCCTGTACACACCAGGTGACGTTAATCCGCGTGTGTTCTTCCTTTATACTGCCATATAGTATCCACTATTACCGGGCAGCAGTTTACCATCTCTGCACGGTGGACCCCGGGCTGTGAACGCACCTTATTACCATCTTTTTATTATTTGGTGCGTTCCGCCAGCCCTAACACCATCTCATTGCTATTTATATGCCAAAGAAATAATTTATCAGGACCACTGTTTGTTTTCTAGTAGTGTTGCAAATAAATAATTGGCATCAACTGTCTCGTTACCATTTCTAGTGCAAAGAAATAATTTTTCTGGACTGGTGTGTGTTTTTTAGTTGTCTGGGAAATAAATAATTGCCATCAGCTGTCTCATTGCCATTTGTAGGAAAAACAACATTTTTCTGCACCGTTGTTTTTTCTAGTAGTGTGGCAAATAAATAATTCTCAGCAGCCATCTCTTTGCAATTTGTAGGCCAAATAATTTTTCTGTAAAGCTGTCTTTTCTAGCAGTATGGCAAATAAATAAATCTCAGCAGCTTTCTCTTTGCCATTTCTAGGCCTACCAAATAATTTTTATGTACCGCTATTTTTCTAGTAGGTTGGCAAATAAATAAATCTCAGAAGCCATCTCTTTGCCATTTTTCCATTTGTAGGCCAAACAAATAATTTTACTGTATTGTTGTGTCTATACAAATGAACAAATCTATCTCTGAACCAGGTGATAATACCCAACAAATGTGTCGGTGCAATATTGCTTCCCATAGCAATACCAGATAACTGTTCATAAAAAGCTCGGCTATCGCCTCCTGCAGCTCGCTCAGTCTCTCCAGCATATGCAAGGTAGAGTACCATCCTGTGGGTACTGTTATGCTTAGGTCACGGAGGAGGATAGCCTGGGAATAAGCTAGGCAACCAGAAAGGTTCGTAACTAAGCGGATTGCAGACCCATAAAACTAACAACACAAATAGAATTAGCTGTGGGATGTACCTACGATGCCCTAGACACCTCGGCACAGCCAAATAGTTTAACTAAGCCTAAGGAAAGAAAGGGGAAAGCTAAACTGCCCCGGAGTAGAACCCCAAAGGAATAGATAGCCCCCAAACATATTGTTAGGAGTCAGATTTCTGCCTCTCCTTTGCTGAAATCTAGATCCTCACATTCTGCACTCTCCTGCTCATCTGCTGTAGAGGAGACTGCAGAGGAGATTGCATTGCGGCAACTCTCTCCAGAGGCTAAGTCCTCTACTCCTGCATCTGAGCATGCCCATGGGACGAACTCCCATTGGAGTTCGGGAGTCAGGTGTTCAGGTCCTGTGTCGGATCCCATTGGCTCCTCTTTGAGACCTGGAGATTTCCGGAAGGTCCCGTTCACTATAAAAAGCGCGCATGGCTGTTCCGCCATGCGCTAGTATAGCCTTACTGCTGCTGTATGTTTGTTGATGGATGCATGGACTGGTGAATGACTCATTGGAAACCCCTACCCTCTGATACTACGTTTGTGAGAGTGCCCGAGTTATTGCCAGTATCAGCGCCAGCGCGCTATTGCTCCATTGCCTCAGCAGCCTAGCGTCAGCATTGTGCCTGCTAGTTAGCAGTGTTTTCACAGCAGCTCTGTCTTTGCCGCGCTGCAGTTGCAGCTCTTCGTGCGTCCACGGTTGCGACGCTCTACACCCGATCTTGTCGGTAGGTCTAGACGGAGTAAGTACCACCATCTAGTGCTACTCCTGTGACCAGATACCACGGGTGCAGCGCTATAGTTCTATGTCCTAAACAGACTCAGCGTTTTGTGTTTTGTTTCTGTGACTCTGTGAGTTCAACAGAGTCTGAGCAGTGCACATCGGGTGCCATTAACCCCTGTGCACATTACCGCCAGATTGCTCTGCCGTCACCTAGCAGCAGTTAATACATCTTCTGCATGGTGGACCCCGAGTGGCAAAGGTACTTTATTTATATTTTTATTTAGTGCCTTCTGCCACTCCTAACACATATATTGCCGGTGAGACAAGATGAGGCACAAACACAGGCAGAAAATAGAGTAAGCAAATGATGGGGCCCAAACTGTCTAGATAGAACAGGACAGGAAAGATACAATCAATCAAGCAAAAAATCCTAAGAAAAATCCAACACATCTAATATGCAAAAATACTGAGGCCACACGATCTTTCCCCCACTAGATCAGCATTCTGGTGTGAACTGGAAGCAAAGCAAAAGATACTGATATAACAGGGGACTAGCAATACTGAACAGACTGACATAAGCTGTGGCATATGGAACGTGGTCCAGCACTGGTCCCAGCAGGGAACCTGAACCCACACAGTAAAGCAGAAAGCAGAGAAAGGCAAAAACTGGATCAAATGCAAAAAGATTCCAGCAAACAAATAACTTATCTGAGCGATGCAGGACCAAGCAGGGGGCAAGCGGACTTCAAAATGCACAGGAAGAAAACCAAATCACCAGCAACAACTGAAGAAAGCTTGCTGACTTAAATCTTCCCAGTCTGTAACACCTGACCTCCACTCATCCTCTTCAGGTGATTGACTTCTGTCAACCTGACAAGCTCCATTACCCGCAGCAACCACCAGAGGGAGCCCCAACTCAGAAGTCAGGTCTAAAGTGTTCATAACAGGGTCCATCGCATATGAGACGGGGAGCAGAAAGGCAGAAGAGAGGCTGCACCACAGACAGGCAAGCAGTAGGGTGAGAACACTAAATCTCATACACACTGCCCGCACTTTCTGACTGGATGAGGAGATAGTGGAGGAATTGGAGTAGGAAGAGGAGGCAAAATGGGCAGAAATAAAGCTAGAGGCCGATGGCAGTGTGCAGTGGCAGACAACTTAAAGGCTAGGGGATGTCTTCAGTGCTTTTGCACCCTGCTTTCTTGTTTGCTGTGCAGCTGGAGCAGTATGACTACTACTCCTTCCTCTGAACTGCCCAAGTCACTCCGATGGCCTTGACTCCATGTGAGGTCTAGGACTTCATCATCCACCATTACATCATCACATCTCTCCAGTTTGTCTGTAATTGTGCTGCCCTACTAATCCACTTTTGTTCCTCCTCCCCTCTGCAAATCCCTTCATTGTCTCCCAATTCCAGAACGTATTCACTTCAAGCTAGTAGCACTGACCAACAAAGCCGTCCATAATTTGTATTTCCCATATATCTATGAACTTACAGTGAGGAGCAAAAGGTTAACAATGTTTTGAACTTTTGAATTTCAAGCTTCATATTTCATCATCCACTACATCTTTGAATGTGTAACTATCATCATTTTATAGACAATCATCTTGGCTATCTCAAACATAAATTTGACTTGCAATTATTTTGCAAATGATTAGTTATGCAGATTTATGTCACGTCACTGCACTGTTACTGTTTTATTCCTAATGGTGGAAAAATCTTTTTCTTCCTATATACTACAAAATACAATCTGTTCTCACATTTTCTAATAGGTCAGTGTGTTATTAGGTTGATTCCCAAGTGAAAGGTCACTGGTTCGAATCAAGAAGCAGCCATGAAGAAGATTTCCCAAAAAAAAGGGAAACAGCATCATTCAGCTCAACAACAGCCATCTCTCAGCCAAGAAAATTGCCAAACTGCATCATGTAAGTGCCATGATAATTGAAAGAATACAAAATGAAGTCCATCCATTCAAAAGCCAAGAGGTGGCCGTCCAGGAAAAATATGGGCGTCAGCAAGTTGGCTTCATCACAAGGTCTTTCAGTTCTGGCGCGACAAACAAGGCAGTGGAGGTAGCTCATATGCTTCATAATAGTGAGGTCACAGACGTCCATACAAGCACGATGTGATGTGTAGTGACCCAGTCCAGAGTGTGTCTGTCCCTTTAAGTAATACTGAATTGTGAGTAGCTTCTGTACACTACAGCTCACTCTCTAACTGGCTCTCGACATTATTTGTGAGCTGTAATCCTCCATTTCTAGTCACCTTCATTTTAGATGCAATGCATTTCTCGTTTGCTGTGTTCTGTCGCCATCTAATGGTGAAAGTGTACAATGACTGAATTATTTTTTTGTAAGGATCTGAGATGTGAATTCGGTCTCCTATTGGCCAGCTCCTAGTCACATGGTCAATAGGAGGAGCTGTTTTTTCAGGCAAGTCTAGAGTGTTCTTTATTCTGAGGGATGCCTTCAGGGAGAACAGAACACACGTGGAGGAGGTTTTTATCTCAAGATCTCCTGCAGGCATAAAAGCCTGAGTTCCCTCTAACCTGTACAGACATCATTTTATTGTTGACAGGATTCTCCACATCTAAAATATTGCTGACAGGATTCATCATATGTAAAGTATTGCTGACAGGATTCACCACATCTAAGGTATTGCTGACAGGATTCACCACATGTAAAGTATTGCTGACAGGATTCACCACATGTGAAGTATTGCTGACAGGATTCACCACATCTAAAGTATTGCTGATGGGATTCACCACAGTTTCTACATTCACCTAGAAGTACTTGTGCACATGTGACACACTGTGGAGATAACCCCAAGTACAGGTCTGTAACTTCTAATTGCTGCATCTACCTCCCTCTGTAAAATATGAAAAGACTTTGTCCAGTGCTCTTAAAGCTCCAGACCCCAATCACATCTCAGCATCTAAGTGTGAACTGTTATTGCCATGGACTTCCCATGAGAGACTGTTTCTTATTTGTTCCAAGTTATAATTCCCGTTCCTGCTGAAGTAAAAGCAACTGTTATCCCCGAGACCAGTTTGAGTCATAATTCCTTCGGCTGCGGACACCGTGTGGGGGTGGATAGCAGGGAACGTTCGGCCTAGTCAATACAAGGCTGAAAAAAAAGTTCTTGGCTTCACGCACAAATACAAGCAGCAGCAAGACAGTCTTTAGCAGTATTCACTAGCAAGACAGAGGTTAATGAGCGGTGCTGGTACTTGTAGTGCAGTAACAGTAAACAGGCACAGAGGAATAGATCCTGTTTGTGATGCCATTTTTTCAGCCTTGTAATGACCAGGCAGAACGTTCCCTGCTACCCCTCCAATGTACTCATACGCCAATAGAACAAGTGGTTGAGCATCGGTGCACTCAATCTCTTCCACTTGTGGGACAGGGTCAGGTGGATGGCCCATGGAACCATAGCCAGCAGAGTCATCAAAAAAGTAGAAATGTCTGCTGCATGGCTCGGAGATCATACTGTTTGCCTGATTTGCAACAGGGTGAGGTGGAAGACATATGCCTATGAGCCACAGGTGCCACATCTGCACTTTCAGCCAGGGACTGGATGGAAGAAAAAGCAAAGGGACGGAAGGCACTCTCAGACAAACAATCTAAAACCACCTCTACTTGTTCTGGTCTCACCAGTCATCAAACAGCACTCATGCCTACGAAATTACACAAAACGTCCTGTGACCGGTTTGCATCCAAGGATGGTGTTTCATTAGGGAACGTTAGCAGACACAGATCGACCATGCCGTCTTTCTCTCTGCAGCAGCTACATCACCACCACCAGCAACATGGCCACATCTACAAATTGATGCTCTCCTCATTATTTTCAACCAAAAAAATGCAGCGTATTGCACTACCTATATACAGAAAGAGAGTGTCCAGCAGTTTATTAGACTGCCTGTGCTCAGTGTACCCACCTCCCCCCAAAAAAACCAGTGGTGGCTACCTACTCCTCCGCCTTTCCACCTATACCACTACCTCCTACTCAACCATCTACTCCATGTGGACCTCCACTTCCTGGTTCAAGATTATACTTTTTTCTTTTTTTTCTATGTTATTTTATGTAATTTTCCTATCCAGATTTGTTTGCAGGGTAATTGTACTGATCTTACCCCCATTTTGCCTTCATTTT
The DNA here is from genome assembly GCF_039654945.1 of Dendrobates tinctorius. NCBI lineage: Eukaryota > Metazoa > Chordata > Amphibia > Anura > Dendrobatidae > Dendrobates > Dendrobates tinctorius. The sequence continues at coordinate 5,301,860 of NW_027361866.1, forward strand.
GCAGCCCCCAAGCCCTTACTACCATTTTACAGCCATTTTAAAGCACCGAAGTTCGGATCCCCATTGGCTTCTATTGGGATTGGGTTCTGGGTCAAGTTTGGTCCCAAACTAAACTTTTCACTGTCGATTTATTTAACCCGCCAAACCCGAACATCCACGTGAGAAGCAAGTTGCAAAAACTCTGATGTGGTTAATGTTTTTGAAACTTGCTTGTCCCAGTTCTGGTACCCTCAGGGTCACAGCAACTCCGTTAGCTTGTGTTGTGCTGCAATCAAGCACTGACAGCTGTTGAAATTTGGCTACACAAAGTTTGTCACGTGTAATTATTACTTCTTGGTAAGAATAATTATGTATCATGGTGCTGTTTGGACTAGGTACTCAACGAGAACTCAATGAAGTCTTCAGCTTAGTAATACATGGCCATAGGGAAGCTATATGCTTCTTTACAGGCTCTGTAACACATGCCAAATTATGCTTCTTTTCTTCTTAATTATGCCAAGACACAGATCTCTTCCAGCCTCACCTCACAGACACTTAAATGTGCTTTATTACTAATCTCCAAACAGAGCGAATGAGTGTAATGTAGGAATGTCCTTGTTCCCCCAGCAACTGAGGAAGATCAGACACGTCTGTATTTTATAGCCTTGTAAACCCAAATGTTTAATTTCTCTATCAATCAACACCATTTTGTTTTCTGACTGTAACAGGCTTTTGAGATTGAGGATATGTTTCTTTACGCCTTAAAAATTGTAATATATAGCTGTGCCATTGCTGCCTAGTAAATATTATATGAAATTATAATAGTTTCATTTAATATTTATTTATTTGACATCTTGCTATGTGGAGATAAAACACCATGTGCTTGTCCACTTTATCAATATTGTAAGAGATATGAAGAGGATTTTTGTGGTATTAGTATAAACTATTCAACATTGCAACACAAAGAAGGAAAAGTTCTGGCTATAGAAATCACAGGATCAACAGATACAGTGGGGAAAAAAAGTATTTAGTCAGCCACCAGTTGGGCAAGTTCTCCCACTTAAAAAGGTGAGAGAAGCCTGTAATTGACATCATAGGTAGACCACAAGTATGAGAGTCAAAATGATAAAACAAATCTAGAAAATCAACATTGTCTGATTTGGCAAAATTTATTTTCCAAATTATGGTGGAAAATTATTATTTGGTCACCTAAAAACATGCAAGATTTCTGGCTCTCACAGACCTGTAACTTCTTCTTTAAGAGGCTCCTCTGTCCTTCACTCATTACCTTTAATAATGGCACCTGTTTGAACTAGTTATCAGTATAAAAGACAAATGTTCACAACCTCAAACAGTCACACTCCAAACTCCACAATGGTGAAAACCAAAGAGCTGTCCAAGGACACCAGAAACAAAATTGTAGCCCTGCACCAGGCTGGGAAGACTGAATCTGCAATAGGCCAGTAGCTTGGTGTGATGAAATCAACTGTGGGAGAAATAATAAGAAAATAGAAGACATACAAGACCACTGATAATCTCCCTCGATCTGGGGCTACATGCAAGATCTCACCCCGTGGGATCAAAATGATCGCAAGAACGGTGAACAAAAATCCCAGAACCACACAGGGGGACCTAGTGAATGACCTGCATAGAGCTGGGACCACCATAAAAAAGGCTACCATCAGTAACACACTACGCTGCCAGGGACTCAGATCCTGCAGTACCAGACGTGTCCCCCTGCTTAAGCCGGTACATGTCCGGGCCCATCTGAAGTTTGCGAGAGAGCATTTAGATTATCCAGAAGAGTATTGTGAGAATGTCATATGGTCTGATGAAACCAAAGTAGTGTTGTGTTTGGAGGAGACAGAATGCTGAGTTGCATCCAAAGAACACCATACCTACTGTGAAGCATGGGGGTGGCAACATCATGCTTTGGGACTCTTTCTCTACAAAGGGACCAGGACTGATCCGTGAACATGAAAGAATGAATGGGGCCATGGATCGTGAGATTTTGAGTACAAACCTCCTTCAATCAGCAAGGGCATTGAAGAAGAAATGTGGATGTGTCTTTCAGCGTGATAATGATCCCAAGCACACCACCAAAGCAATGAAGGTGTGGCTTCGTAAGAAGCATATGAAGGTCATGGAGTGGCTTAGCCAGTCTCCAGATTTCAGCCCCATGGAAAACCTTTGGAGGGATTTGAAAGTCTGTGTTGCCCAGTGACAGAACCAAAACATCTCTGCTCTAGTGGAGATCTGCATGGAGGAATGGGCCAACATATCACCATCAGTGTGCCAACCTTGTGAAGACATACAGAAATCATTTGACCTCTGTCATTGCCAACAAAGGATATATAACAAAATATTGAGATGAACTTTTGTTAATGATCAAATATTTTTTTCCACCATAATTTGAAAAATAAATCTTGCCAAATCAGACAAGGTGATTTTTTGGATTTCTTATCTCATTTTGACTCTCATAGTTGTGGTTTACCTATGATGCCAATTACAGGCCTCTCTTATCTTTTTAAGTGTGAGAAATTGCACAATTGGTGGCTGACTAAATACTTTTTTTCCCCACTGTATGTTAACAACATGGAAATTATGAGAAAATGGAAATAGAATTTCAAAACATCTCGATTTATTCAGTATCGAGAACAAGAACCATTCGCAGAAATCCTCGCACTTACACACCTTAGGTTATATCACTGAGGTTATTAATGGATGTCTGAGGAATGTTCTTCCACGCTTAATGTACTTGAGCAAATCATCAAGATCCGCTGCTGGCAGCTCCTTTTGCAATTGCCGACCAATGACATCCCAGATGGGCTCAATGAGAGACAAGTCTAGAGAACCTGCAAGCCATGGTAGCACTTTTAGGGTGCACAGACTGCTCACAGTAGCATAATCATTATGCAGTCTGGTGTTGTCATATTGAATAATTCCTCATGGGACACACTGGAGAAATGGTTGGGCTACCGGTTCCACGACCACATCAATGTAATGACAAACTGTTTGCGTATTTTCATTTCATGTCTGTGAAAACATACTTCAATATGTAGTCATACAGCCTTTGTGTACTGTTGTGCAATCCACTTGTGTACAGAAATATTCTCTCCCCAGAAGCAAAGCTTCTAGGAAAAAATTCCACTGTGTTTTTTTTGGGATTTTTATGTTTTTGTATAATATTAGAGATATGTTGTGACACAGTAAAAGCCCTTATATCATGCAGGTGGCACACGTGGTTCATGGACCCACTGTGCAACAGGGCCGGACCTACCTAGGAAGGGGCGTAGCTAAGTGGCTACCTGGTGTTCGCTGGAGCTCCTGATGGTGGAGACTGATTGGGCTCCAGGTAGCTGCCGGGTATCACTAGGCAGGTGCCGGTACATCAGCTGCCGATCCCAGGGGTCGGGTTCGCTGACACTGGGATATGTGACTGAGGTCACGGAATCTTTAGCAGACTAAGGACGATGGACCTGGCAACATATAGTTGCAAACACCAACACCGCTAAAACTAAACTATGGTGGTTGCTCAGATACCTCTCTATTGAGGAGGGTGCCTTTTATACAAGATGCCTCCCAGCTATTGGCTGGGTGACACCTTGTAAGTAATCACTTTAACTAAATGCGTCCCAGCTGTCAGATGGACCATTTTACCCTGTGTGCGCTGCCCCTTTATGAGCAGGGGAGCACGCGCATACAAGGCGCGTCACCGGAACACAGCATAGTACATACAGGGGAAGTGGAGGCAGGGCGGTGAGTAAGCTGGCGTCCCTTCATAATGGGAGGAGGGGAACCATGCTGAGGTGCCAGCAGATGTTACAGTATCCGCCCTTTGCGAATCCCTCTTCTTCAAGCCCCCGAGGAATCCTTGCAGAGAAGATGGAGCCAAATTCTTCTTTCTGAACTCCCACAACTTCCCATCAGGACCATGTTCTCTTCAAGCCACTGAAAGAAAGATTACATATCCCACCATCTTCTTGGCCAGGGTGCCTCTCACTGGCTGGAAATTCTCGGAGCAGAACACAGTGGATTTGGAAACAGGGACCTTCATTTGCTGAATATCTTTTAGGCTAGTTTCAGACTAGCATTCTTGGGTGCAGCGCAGGGCCGCCGCTAAGCCCCGCCCCTGGCCGCGCCACCTCCGGTCAGTTCCTCCTCTGATCGCATGAGGCTGCATGCAATCAGCGTATCCTATATTCAGGGTTGGATACGCTGATCATGCGCTGACTGTGCGCTGGACTGATTTTGCTGGCGCTGCGCCCTTTTGGCGCTGCGCCCAGAGCACACAAATGCAACACAGTGCGTTTTTGTGTGCTGGGCGCAGCGCCAGCAAATTCAGACCAGCTAAATATAGGATATGCTGATCGCATGCAGCCTCATGCGATCAGAGGAGGAACTGACCGGAGGGGGTGCAGCCGGGGGCGAGGCTTAGCGGCGGCCCTGCGCTGCGCCCAAGAACGCTAGTCTGAAACTAGCCTTAGACCAGCAAGAATAGCTGTCCCTTTGAAAGAAACAGAGATGGATTATGACTCCTCCTCCTGGTCGCCGGACAGTAGAGGCTCGGAAGATGTCGTTGTCATCCTGCGATGATCTGGATTTACAAGATACCTTCTCAGAGTCGATCTTCAAATTGGTCTCACCAAACATACAGTACGTCCTTCAGCTTGGAGGTATTCAGAACGCAGGCCATTGAAACCATTGCCTGCTGGATAGGATAGCAACACTGGCGACTCAGCTGGAAGCACAGGAACTAGACACAACTCTCTGCATCGAAGCGCCTCATTGCACTTCCAATCTAAGACAGACTCATGAGTTCTCAGCCAAGGAAGACCTAAGAGAAGGGTGTGTAAAATGTCAGCCATCCCATAGAAAGCAATTTTCTGCAAATGGAGTGCTGCAATCTGGAGCTCAACAAGTTCAGTGATGACTTGAATGACTTCAGGTAGGTCCTTCCCTTCAACGGATGGCACTCTCAGCAAATTCTGTCTGAAGATATCTAAAGGGCATTTGATAACAATGCCTTGTACAAAATTCCTCCCTGAATCGGAGTCAAAGAAGGCTGATCCGTTGATTCCTTCACAGGACAAAGAAATGATCAGTCAGTGATGAAGACTAGAGTCTCCCCTATCACCTAGGAATGCTTCACCCACAGGGCCTAGGTTTAGGAGTTTAGACCTCTGAGGACAGTCACGATTCACGAATAATGTATTCCACACTACCGCAGTCAAAGCACACTCCCTTGGCATGACCACTTTCTTGCTGCTGCTCTGCCAGCCTAACACTATCCACCTTCATGGGTTCCCTGAGGACGGCTGTTTCTGGAGGCTCAGAAAAGAGTGGTCTTTGGAAAGGCGGAGCCAGACGTGATAATTTCCTTTCACGAATTACCTCTTTGGTTCATTCTTGAAACCTGAGGTCGATCTAGATTTCCAGAGGCATTAATTTGTCTGTAGAGGCCATGATGTCACATTCAGCCAACTCGTCCTTGAGCCTTCCAATAATCCTTCCCAGAAAGCGGATACCAAAGCTTTGTCATTCCATCCAAGTTCAGAAGACAATGTCCAGATGTCCAGGAGACCGGGTAAATTTACCGCAGATACAGTTTCAAGATCAGGATACTGCCAAAGCAGTAACAGCAACACAGACAAATTAAACTAGGCTAAAAGGAGCACAGGATTTGGGAATAAGTTTAATAGACTAAGGATGTTGAACCTGGCAGCATACAGTTGCATACATCAACACCTCTAAATCTAAACTATGGGAGTTGCTCAGCCACCTCCCTATTGGGGAGGGTGGCTTTTATACAAGATGCTTCCCAGCTATTGGCTGGGGGACACCTTGCAAGTAATCACTTTAACTAAATGTCTCCCATTTGTTAACTGGGAGCATTTTACCATGTGGGTGCTACCCCTTTAACAGCAGGGGAGCATGCCACGTGTATACTAGCCGAAACACAGTGCGGCACGCACAGGGTAGGAGGAGACAGCTCATAAGGACTCTGATGCGGCCGGGGCGGTTAATAAGCCAGCGTCCCCACATGGTTGGAGGAGAGGAAACAACCGGAGGCACTGGCAGACATTACACCTTAAATGAAATCCAAGTTATGCAGTTGTGATGACACAGCATTTAATCTTTATTATTCCATATGTCTAGTTTCAGTAGGTCAGGAGACATAAGCCATTGTCTGAAAGTTGACTTTAGAATTTGTGTTTTTCTTCGGTTGGTAAAGAAATATAGACTGTTGTTATATGAGTCTGAATGCTGACTCTTAAAATTGATGTTTGTCAATTGTTGAATGACTGCTGTTTACCTCTTATATCAGGTCCCTCAGGATAATGTCTGCTATCTTTGGAGGACAGGGACGCAGTGTCATTGAGCAATCGATGTTTGCTAATATATTTATTATGCATTGTACCAGGCCATGCAGTTTGTTGAGCTTCAAATGGTGAAGATTTATTTAATACTCAAACAATGAGAGACGACCTCCTGCCTCCTTCTCACAATCCTGTGGAAAAATGCGTGAATAAGAGCTGTGAACTATAAAAAGGGGGATCTACCTCTGTTTCAAGAAGAATCTCTACAGAACAACAGCCAAGACACCACAGCTCAATCAAGAGGATTACAGACTTGACATTCTACAGGATGTCAACTTAAGAACCACGGCCCTAGCTGGAAGAATACATATCTACTCAAGTGACCATCACTGTGTTAGGGTCGGCGGAACGCACCAGATATAAATAATAGGAGGTGCGTTCGCCACCCGGGGTCCACCGTGCGGTAGATGGTAAGACCGCTGCTGGACAATGGCAGGTGCACCAGAAGGTGAAGTACTGCGCTTGGGTTAACGTCACCCGAACGCTAAGAGCGGCTCTGTTCAGACACAGAGTCGCTTGGCAGAAACAAATATAAAGCCGCTGGCCCTGTTAGCTTCACAGGAAGCTCAGCGGGTGGCGTTACAGCTGCAAACACCAATAGACGCTGCTACCACAGCGCGGCAATAACTAAAGCCGCAGGCGTCGATACTGGAGAACCGGGCACCGGCGGATGCTAGTGTAGGTGCGGCAAGCACAGTGGCGTGTAGCTTGCCACAACCTGGAGCTGACTAACCCAACACACAGTCACCAATTGTATTATCCAAGGGAAGGGGTTTCATAATAAGTCAGACTCGACCCGCAGTTTGACATTTCGGGTAGAGAGCCACACCATATCGCCAGGGTAGAAGCTTGGAGCGGGTCGCCGATGCGTGTCGGCAGACGCCCTCATCCTTTCTTTAGAAGCACAGACAGCATCCTGAGTGCGATCCCAAATGTCCCGAGCCTCCACTGCCCAGTCTGCCATCCTGGAGTCAGTGAAGGACACTGGCATCGGGACAGGGACACGTGGATGTTGGCCATAGTTTAGGAGACAGGGCATCTGACCACTGGAATCAGCCACTGCATTGTTTAGGGCAAATTCAGTCCATGGTAGCAAGGATGCCCAGTCATCCTGCCTGGCAGAGACAAAATGCCGCAGGTACGTGACCAAGGTCTGATTGGCTCTCTCAACCAAGCCGTTCATCTCGGGATGGTAAGCGGAGGACAGATTTAGCTTGATGCTGAGTAGACTGCAGAGCTCCCTCCAAAACCGAGATGCAAGCTGGGGCCCTCGGTCACTCACAATTTTGTCTGGCATGCCATGAAGTCGGAATACATGTTTAATGAACAGTGTGGCAAGACCACGAGCGAAAGGCAACCGTGTGAGTGGCACCAGATGCACCATTTTAGAAAAATGGTCGGTGACCACCCAGATGACCGTACTGCCACCAGACTTGGGCAGGCCAACCACGAAGTCTATGCCAATCATCTCCCAAGGTCTATCCGCTACTGGCAGAGGAAACAACAGCCCCGCCGGCCTCTGTCTAGAGGGTCTGTTCCGAGCACATGAGACGCATGCTTGCACGTATTCCTTAACATCTCGAGCCATATGCGGCCACCAATATGACCTTGCCAGGAGTTCGGTGGTCCGTTTATTGCCAAAATGACCACCCACCCTGGAGGCATGTGCCCAGGCGAGGACCTCCGGCCGTAGCTGAGGAGGCACCAAGGTCTTGCCCGGTGACACTGACTCGAGTGAGACTGGAGCCACGGCCGTAAAACTCTCCGGCGGGAGAATAAGCCGAGGCTCAGCCTCTCCCTCTTCCGCTGAAACCACCTAGCGTGAAAGAGCATCCGCACGGACGTTCTTCTCTCCAGAGAGATAATGCAGGGTGAAGCGGAAGCGGGAAAAGAAGAGCGACCACCTAGCCTGACGGGAGTTCAGGCGCTGGGCCATCTGCAAATAGACCAGATTTTTGTGGTCCGTGTATACCTGGAAGGGAAACCGAGCCCCCTCCAGGAGATGTCTCCACTCAGAAAAGGCCAACTTCATGGCCAGCAGCTCCCTGTCACCGATGGAGTAGTTCTTCTCCGCCGGTGAGAAGGTCATTGAGAAGAAGAAGCATGGATGCTTCCGACCTTGAGCATCCTTCTGGAAGAGGACTGCTCCTGCATCGACGGAAGAGGCATCTACCTCCAGTATAAATGGCTTGTTCACATCAGGACGATGTAGGATGGGAGCTCCAGCAAAGTGGGATTTGATAGACAAGAAGGCATTGGAGACCTGTTCAGTCCAAGCATTAGGATTAGCTCCTTTCTTGGTGAGAACAACCAAAGGAGCCACCAATGTGGAGAAGTGTGGTATAAACTGGCGGTAATAATTTACGAACCCTAAGAAGCGCTGCACCGCTTTGAGTGAATGGGGTTCCTGCCAGTCCATCACCGCTTGTAGTTTGGCAAGATCCATAGCCAATCCCTGGGCCGAGATGATATAGCCCATGAATGGCAAGGACTCCTGCTCAAACTGACACTTCTCGCGCTTGGAGTATAGAGAGTTTGTCCGTAAACGGTCGAAGACCCTGCATACGTCTCTCCGGTGAGTAGTCAAATCTGGCGAGAAGATGAGTATATCATCCAGATAGACCACCACCGAAGTAGACAGCATATTGCGGAAGATGTCGTTGACGAAGTCTTGGAAGACAGCTGGACAGCTGGCGCATTACACAGGCCAAAGGGTATGAACAGATATTCATAGTGGCCATCCCTGGTGTTAAAGACTGTCTTCCACTCGTCTCCCTCGCGAATGCGGATCAGGTTGTATGCCCCCCGTAGATCTAGTTTTGTAAAGATCCGGGCCCCTCGCAACCTGTCAAACAGTTCAGAGATCAACGGAAGAGGGTACTTGTTCTTCACTGTTATGGCATTGAGACCTCTGTAATCAATGCAGGGACGTAGCTCTCCGCTCTTTTTCTGGACGAAAAAGAACCCTGCACCAGCTGGCGACACCGACTTCCTGATAAAACCTCTAGCCAGGTTCTCCCGGATGTATTGTGACATAGCTTCTGTCTCAGGGAGTGATAGTGGATACACACAGTCTCTAGGAGGTTCTGTGCCTGGCATGAGATCTGTCCGGCAATCATATGGGCGGTGTGGCGGGAGCGTCTCTGCAGATTTTTTGGAGAAGACGTCCGTGTACTGATGGTAGGGTTTAGGGAGTGCGGAGAGATCCGCAGGCACTTCAGTGGAAGCCACCTGAAGACTGCCCTTCAGACACTTTCCCTCACAATTTTTGCTCCAGGCCAGTATTTTCCCTGATGCCCAGTCAATATGAGGAGAGTGGCAACGGAGCCAGGGAAGACCTAGTAGCACCTGGTCAATACCGTCTGGCAAAATGAGCAGGGATAAGATCTCTCGATGGGACGGAGAGATAGAAAGCCCGAGTGGGACTGTCTGATGGGTCACCTGGGTAGGCAAATGTGCCCCATTAACCACCATGGTGGTCAGTGGTTTAGGCAGCAACACCTGAGGGATAGCGTGTTTCTGGGTGAACGTTAAGGACATAAAATTCCCTTCGGCCCCGGAATCCACGATAACCTCCGCCTCCCAGGTGAGTGGACCACTGTCTAAGGTACCCCGGAATATCGGTTTGGGTGAGAAGGGTTTCATGCTGGACTGACCACCTCCTATGACCACAGGATGTGGGCGTTTTTTCACCCGCAAAGGATGCGTGCTGGCCGAGTGTCCAAGTTGTCGACACTGGTAGCAACGTACATAACTACGCACCGGTGGTGGATTGGAGTCGGTGCGGGACACCTACATAGGTTCGGAGCGTACATGCTCCTGTGCGGGGTATCTCAGTGGCTCGGTGAAGGTGGGAGCAAAGTTAACCCTTCGTCTGGATTGTGCACGTTCCAGCCCGCGCTCCGTAAACCGGAGGTCAATGTGGGTGGAGACTGTAATCAATTCCTCCAGACTTGTGGGAACCTCCCTGGTAGCTAGAGTGTCTTTAACGTGCTCAGCAAATCCTCTCCAAAACACATGGACTAAAGCTTTGTCCGGCCACTCTAATTCGGAAGCCAATGTCCGGAACCGGACGGCATAATGGCTGACCGAGAGTGACCCCTGTGTTAGGGAGAGTAATTGTAAAGAGGTGTCGTGCGTGATCCGTGGTCCCAAAAAGACCTGCTTCAGGGCCGCGAGGAACTGGGCAGCACCCTGAACCACCGGATCATCACGTTCCCACAAAGGTGTAGCCCACTGTAATGCCTGGACAGACAAGAGTGACACAATAAAGCCCACCTTAGCCCGCTCTGTAGGGAATCCCCTACAGGTGGCGCTGTCACCCGAAAACTTGTCGGGAGGTGGGAAAGTATCGGCGTGGGCAAAAGAGTAGGCACACGTGAGACAGCCTCAGCGACTGTCTGAGCAGCAGCCAACGCGGTATTCGCAGCTGAGTTGGCGCTCTCAATAGCCGCCAATCTGCTCTTCAGCTGCCGAATATAGCGGTGAAACTGCTGCATGTCTGCCATTGCCAGCCAGACCCTGGTGCTAGTGTAATGTTAGGGTCGGCAGAACGCACCAGATATAAGTAATAGGAGGTGCGTTCGCCGCCCGGGGTCCACCGTGCGGTAGATGGTAAGACCGCTGCTGGACAATGGCAGGTGCACCAGAAGGTGAAGTACTGTGCTCGGGTTAACGTCACCCGAACGCTAAGAGCGGCTCTGTTCAGACACAGAGTCGCTTGGCAGAAATAAATATAAAGCCCCTGACCCTGTTAGCTTCACAGGAAGCTCAGCGGGTGGCGTTGCAGCTGCAAACGCCAATAGATGCTGCTACCACAGCGCGGCAATAACTAAAGCCGCAGGCGTCGATACCGGAGAACCGGGCACCGACGGACACTAGTGTAGGTGCGGCAAGCACAGTGGCATGTAGCTTGCCACAACCTGGAGCTGACTAACCCAACACACAGTCACCAATCGTATTATCCAAGGGAAGGGGTTTCATAATAAGTCAGTCACCAGTCCATGCATCCATCACCATAAACACACAGCATAATATGCTACACTAGCACATGGCCGAGCCGCCATGCGGGCTTTTTATAGCCATGCGCTTCCGGGACCTTCCAGTACCCTGGGAATGACCAATCAGATCCGACACAGGACCTGAACATGTGACCCCTGCTCTCGACTGAGAGGTCACCTTGCGGGCATGCCCAGTAGCACGGCATGAGGACTTAGCCTCTGGAGCGGTTCCCTGCAGAGCAGGTTGCGCTACCATTGCTGCACCAGAGGTGGCAGCAACATCCAGGCTGTCAGAGCAAGTCTGAGCAGCACCCGGAGCGGTCGGAGGAGAATGGGAGACCACTGGATGTCTGGCTCTGGATTCCTGCTGTGCAGTGTCAGGAATCCAACACCTAACACACTGAACCCATGGAGATGTTTGTGGAAGCCAGGTTATAACCATCCGGTCACCTGGCCCCATGGAGACATTTAGAGATGCAAGGTTGGGACCCTCCAGTCACCTGGTCCAATGGAGCCGTTTGGAGAAGTCATGTTGGGACCTTCCGATCCCCTGGTCTCATGCCTCAATAGACTGTCAGCTTCCCAAGCTTGTCATTACCGTTTCTCTGTGGGTGCTCAACAAAAGCGGGGTGCCACTGATGGAGGTAGTCGGCTGTGGGAGCACTCGAAGACTCAGCTGCTCTAATAGACTGAGTCAGACGAAGGGTGAGACTCTGTAATTTGCAATATCTTGGGTATTTTTCTGGGACTGTTATATATGTTATTGCCTGTTGGTGGCTCAATAAAGTATTGCCATACTATTTTACCATCACCCTGTATTGTCGGAGTAGTATTGTGACCACGGGAAAGGAGAGCGGACGTTCATTGGGATATCGGATATGCCCTTGTCCATGTGGTCTCGGGCCAGTGAACAGTGTTTTTATAAGTTCCCATTATATGTATTTTAATATGTGGCATACAGAAATACATATTCACAATGTTTGCTAGACCAGCGCAGCACTGTAAGTGACAAGGACTAAATTCCTGCCCCCAGGAACTTTCCACTTGATCTGTATTCCGTGACCACTCCAGTAATGACACATGGCCTTGAGCTTTAATATTTTCTCATAGGCAGCTACACCAAAAGTCTCCTGATTCTGTAAATGTTCTGGGCTGGGCAGAATGTGCAATTACTTCAAACCACTCCTCAGGCATGAGAGCAAAAAAGTGAGGATTGTGGGGCGAGGCTTCTCCAGAATATTGAAATATGTGCCTTCTTTTCTCATCTCCCGCCTTCCCCCTCACAGTTTTCACATTCCAATAACTCTGGGGCAGGGTTGGAGCCTGACAAACACCTGCTTTTCCTGCAGGGTAACCTAACAGGTTTGGCTCCCAAGCTAATTTTATCCCAACAGTCTTAGCAGAAACTGCTCAGGTGGATAAAGGTGTGATTTTTTTTTCTCTTAATCTTCAACATTTACTCAGGGAGGTCCCTGAGAAATGCTCTTGCACAATAATATCTTAATGGCACCTAATTGGGATGACAGCAAGTTTAGGAATTTCATTCCATTTAAAATTAATTAGAAGTGATTGACATCCGTTGATCCATAAGCGTGTGCTTGGCTGACAATTGGGGATTATGGAATCCACAAAGTGGGAGCAGAATGAGACCGTGATACTTAAAAAGCAACTATCGTGTTAAGTTTTCTTTCATAGATTAACAGTACATGTCAAAATAATCAACTTTGTAATGCATCTTATTAGAGAAATCTGCTTCTTTCTCCTCCTAGACTGATATTTAACCTCTCAATGTCATATGACGTACTTTTAGGTCATATCCCAGTCTCCCTGACTTTGATGCTGACTCCCAAACCAAGCCTATATATTTTCTGGGAGATGATGGTTGAATTATTGAGCCATCATCTACCTTTAACAGGAGAGTCTGTACTAACCAGGTGTCGGTCACCACCTGGCAAGGTCCGAATCCCCCAAAAGAGATCCCTGACTACGGCTTACACTGGTTAGGGCTGGAAACTGCATTGTGGGATGGTCATGCCTCCAAGGCCCGACAACGCCTGTCAAGAGCTGAAGCCCGGTCTTCTATGCTCTGAGCCAGAAACTCTTCCACCCATGGTGAAGCCGAGAAGAGCCGTGTGGCAACTGTGGCAGGAGAGGCACGCCTACGACAGAGGAGGAACAGTGCGAGTGAGCAGGGTCATCACTTCCAGCTCTCACCATTGTATGACTGAGCCTGGAAAGGGAAATATATCCTTGGAGACTATGCTCAGCAATCTTCCCAAGTTCACGGTGAGCTGAAAAGCCTGTTACTCATGTCTCCCTTGACCCCTTCCGTTCAGGCTAAGTTAGCCCTCATGACCCTTGACTGGGAGACCCAGCAGATAGTTATGCACCACCCACATAAGGATCGTGACACTTTGGAAAAGGTGCTAAAAATCTTGGTGGATATGCCTGGTGAGTGGTGACACCATGGACCTAGGGCACCTCCGCTTGCGGTTGTTCCAGCAGGTCCAAGGGGAAAGTAAGACCATAGCTCACCATTTTCATGCATTTCAGGAAGTGTAGGCCCATATCACCAAGAAGACAGAAGACAGGCACCAAGGACTGGGTTCCTTGGACGAAGTGTTGCGGGACCAACTTGTTGCTGGACTGAAGGAACCCTCTCTGAAGCAGATCTTAAAGGAATGCCTATGCCTGAATCCCGGTCTGGGCTTTCTTGAGGTCGAGGCCGAAGCTAGAATCATGGAGCGAGAGACCCCTGTTCTCACCGCTGCGAGCAAGTTGCTCCTTCTGGACCCCATCAGGCTGCATATGTAGCCCATCAGCAAAAAGCGAGCAAAAGTGTTGGACCTACGGTGAAAGGGGCATATTTCAAGAGACTGTGCAAATCGAGAAAGGAGGAGAAGAGGGCGCCCTTTAAAGTAACACGCCCCACAGTCATGGAGCATACCGTGGGGTTTCGAGCCTCAGAGGGAGAAGAGAGAATTCTGAGGATATTGTCTCCGAGAGACTCATTACTAGGGCTGAATTCCATGGGCAACGCATTCGCTGCTTGATGGACACGGAGTCCCAGGTGACCTCAATGCCTTAGGCAAATTTCCAGAGTCATTTTCCAAAGCTGCTCACTCCAGAAAAGAATACACTGCAGAGAAGATGTGGATTCCAGTCTGCGCTGCCCAAATAATAGATTTCCAAGACGTAGTAACAGTTAAGAAGTGGTTTAATCGACACATTTCAGGGTGAATACCACCCGTTCCTCAGGAAAATACCACATATAGCTTACCTATAAGGCAAACACTGCCTAAGATTATTAACAACAGTTATTGAGCTGAGGTTCCCACCCTGTCAGATGACAGCATGAGCAAGCAGCTGTGACTGGTGTTGGCTGATGAGAGAGTACTACTCACATCAACCTACGTCTGCTTCCGCTAATAATAGTGAGAGAAGGCACTGCTAATGGAAGTATTCTTCAGCTGGCGCCTGCGCAATAAATCAATAAGTTAAAAACAAATATGACGGTCATAATGTTTATTCACTGTGTTGCCTAGAGGAACAAATTCAATGTGAATGAAAAAAATAATCATCAATAACTTCAAATTTGATTTTACTTGCCATGTTTTTTTTGTCTGGGCGATGAAGCTGTGTTCAACTGTCTGGAATGCTGTTTTGTTTCAGAATCATAGGCGTAACACTAAGAGTCATCCCCTGTGATTACTTTTGGCAAAAAATCAGGGTCAATTTGTCCCTATTCTTTTAGTTCATGACACACTCTCAGACGGTCCTACCTCTGGTCATCGGAAAATAGTCGTGGAACAAAATTTTTTGCAACACATATAATGTTCAAATCTTCATAAATAATATAATAAATAATCTTTATTTTTATATAGCGCTAACATATTTCGCAGTGCTTTACAGTTTTGCACACATTTTCATCACTGTCCCTGATGGGCCTCACAATCTAAATTCCCTATCAGTATGTCTTTGGAGTGTGGGAGGAAACCGGAGTGCCCGGAGGAAACCTACGCAAACACGGGAAGAACATACAAACTCCTTGCAGATGTTGTCCTAGGTGGGATTCGAACCCAGCGCTGCAAGGCTGCAGCGCTAACCACTGAGCCACCGTGCTGCCCTTCAGTTAGGATTTTTAGACATGAACTCCATGAAATTCCAGTTATCTCCTCCAATTCGTCGATTGTTTGGTGACGATCAAACATGATGGCATCGTGCACTTTTTGAACATTTTCGTCTGTTCTGGACATTGAGGGGCGACCTAAATGGGGTTCATCTTTAAGTTACATTTGGCCACTTCGGAACCGGGTAAACCACTCGTAAATTCTTGCCTGGCCTAAAGCTTCCTTCCCCTAAGCTTCCCAAAGCATTGAAACTGTTTATGCCACTGCTTTCTTTAACAGGAAGCATAATTTGATATTGGTGCATTGTTCCTTAAAGTTTACCATCACAAAATCGCACAGAGTGTTGGGAGGGGCTTAACAAAACAATCATTCTCCGCTGCAATGGTTTCTCATGAATGCTACTTGGCCAACTGAGCAGGGAGAGTGTCCAGTAAGCATACCTAGTGGGAGAGGGCAGCACTGCCAACCCACTTGCCTACAGAAAATAAAATTTTTTGGATGCTCCCTCATAGATCACAGACCAGGAGATCACAAAACTAGAGATGAGCGACTTTGCCTTTTTTCGGGTCGAGTCGGGTTTCGCAAAAGTCGGGTCGAACGAAATCGGCCGACAATAGGGAAAAGTCGGAGGCCGACTGAAACTCGAAACCCAATGCAAGTCAATGGGGAAGCAAAGTCGGCAGGGAGTGGAAGACAGTAAACACACCTACAGTGCCCATTCCAATGCCAAAAACATCAATTCTTATAACTGAAGCTTGTCAACCTTAATTTACTTCCTAATAATAGTTACGCATTGAAAACTGGGGGTTATTTGGCTAAAGTTGTGGGGGGGTTGGGCTGGCTCCAGGTTTTCGTGTGCCCTGGGCCAAAGAGTGTCAGTGCACCCCTTTAACACATACCACCACTCATGATGCTCCGATACACCACAGAAATATAGGTATAATACAATGACACATACTTCACTGCTTACATGACATGACTGATCTATTTTAAATTGTACAATAGCTCAAAAACAGGACAGTATATTACTCCATACAGTGTTATGGCCACCACATTGTGCGCCATACAGAATAATGAGCCCCATATATTTCTCCATACCAAATAATTGGTCACATATAATGTTCCATACAGTATCTGATGAGCTCCACATAATGCTCCATATATAATGGGCCCCATTTGTAATGCTCCAGTGTATAATGTGCCCCTTAGATGTTGCTCCAGTGTCTGATCTTCCCCATTTACATTGCTCCAGTACATGATGGGCCCTATTTTTAATTAACCCAGGCATGGTATGTGAAAAGAGCTCCATGGAGTAATCTGAGGTGTGTGCTTCCACATCCTTCACTTTTGGTGTAGGTGAAGGACACAAGGAAAGGGGTTGCTCCTGACCAGAAGCTTGCAGTTACAACTCAGTGCTTGCATTTTTTACAACTTCAGAAGAGAAGGCAATAGAGCTGGAGGCTGTTTCAGCAATGTAAGCCACAAACAGTTCCTGATACTCTGGCTTTAAAAGCAGTCTACCTACTCCCAGAAAAGGGAGCCTTACAGGCCTTCCAGAGCTACACCATAACGCTGGCTCAACACCTCCTGCCTTAGCTGCTATTGTGTTTTTGGCACTACCAGCAGATGCACCACCACCACCATCAGTACCAGGTGGCCCTCCATGCCCACATCCTCTTCCACCATACTTCCTCATGTTTTTGAAAATGGACCCAAAATACCAGCAGATATATGGTACTGTATCAGAAGCGTACAGCTCTATACAGTCTATGGATAACAGTAAATCTCTGTATATATTTCATGAGGCATACACAGACGCTCACAGCCTCAGTATGGATTACCCAATAAAATAACAAGTTGAAAAAGGGTACAGTATCACCAGATACAAGGTATATATAATATAGTGTAAACATTCTGATTCTCCTTATACATTTCAGGAGGCATACACAAACGCTCTCAGGTGCAGTATGGATTACACAAGAATATGAAAAGCTGTAAATGGGTTATGTAACACAAGCGTACATCTGTATACAGTGTTGGGGTAATCGTAAAGTTCCAAATATATTGCCTATTGCCGGAGTAACAGACAGACGTTTACAGGCTCATTATGGATTACACCAGAATCTAAATAGCTAAAAAGGTTACGCTATCAGAAGCGATCTGCTGTATACAATGTTGGCCAAATTGAAAATATCGGTATATATTTCCGTAGTCACCCTCAGACACTCACTCAGTTTGGTTTTGACCATAATAAAAAATGTTGTAAAAAGGTCCTGGATAACAAGATAGCAAGTATATATTTTTTAGGGTACAATTGAAATCTCTGTATAAATAGTCCCGTAGTCACTCTCAGACGCTTACACAGTATGGATTTGACTGTAATGCTAAATGTCGAACAAAGGTACTGTATAACAAGATACAAGCTGTGTCGAGTATAGTGTAAAAATTTGTTTCTCTGATTCACTGTATATATAGAAGGCACAACCCACACACGCTCACTCACTATGGATGATGTAGGGAAGGTGGACTGACAGACAAACCAGCCTGTAGTGAGAAGCAGAGGTGTAGCGCAGTGTAGGTGTGAAACCGCTTTAAAGCGAAAGGGTGCAGTGTTTTAGCTTGCCCATTGGAGGGCAGTGGAGAGTGTAGGAGTGGGACTGAATAACTGCCATTGGTCAGAGAAACTGTTAGGTGATGGTGGGCGGAGTTACCAGAACTGGAAGTGTAAAAGGCTGAGGGAAGGTTCTGGAAGAGTCAGTCAGTGAATGGAGCACAGTAAAGAGGAAGTTCTGCTGAGGAAATAGAGACAGTGGAAAGGCTCTAGAGAGGACTGACAGTTGAGGCGGTCACGGGGGGGTGGCCCAGAGAACGGTAGCCGCAGACGAAGATGGCCTGGGGCTATCATATGGACGGTGTGCTCAGACTGGTGCAGCGCTGTGGTGGTTGGGCCTAGGCCATCCACAGTGGAAGAGCCACAGAGGACGCCACGATTATAGTTACAAAGGAAGTGAAGGTACCGGGGCCTGTGTACAGAGAAATGTGAAACAGCTGTGGTGAATTGCTGTTGTCGACAGAAGGATGGGCACTAAAAACGGACCTGTTCAATACAAACTCTGTCTCAGTCTCGTGTTTGTCTGTGGCAAGAAGAGAGTCCCCCCCCCCCACAGTTGGTTATCCTACAGATGATACCTTAATACAAATTTTTGAAGCAAGGTACTGTATCAACACATACCAGGTGTGTCCAGTCTAGGGTTAAATTTCCATCTATACTTCTGGAGTCAGACACAGACACTCACAGGCTCACTATGTATTACACCAGAATTAAAAAAGTAGAAAAAGGGAAAGGTATTCATAGCATACACCAGTATACAGTGTTGTGGTACTTTTAAATCTTCGTATATATTTCAAACTAAGTTAGCCAGTCAAGAATCTCCGCTACTGGAAACTACATGGATACAAGTATAGACGCAAAGTCGAGTGCTAGCAGAAATTTTGGAATTACTCATCGCAGGAAAACCTCCAAGGAGATGTTGCAGAGGCGATGCAGACCCTCAATTACTGTGTCTGTGGAGAAAGTGAAAAAGGTTCTTTGTGAAGAATGGATTGCTTTATCGCAGTAGTGTGGATCACATCACCGTTACTCGTCTCCATCAAATTGTCATCACAGGGAGAGATGTACCCATGGTCCTCACTGCCTATCATGATGTGTCTGGTCTTTTTGGAGTGCAAAAGAGAGAAGCCACAGGCCATAGGCGATCCTATTGGATTGGCATGAGAGGAGACAGTGAAAAATGGTGGCAGGAATATCACACGTCTATGACTATCACAACTGTGAAAGGTGATCATAAACCACCACTGCATCCACTTGTAAGTTGACGTCCATTTCAAATGGTAGCCATTGATCATCTGAAGGTAGGGGCCAGCAGGACAGGCCATAGCTACATCTTAACCATCATTGATCAATACACCAAATTTCTAGTGGCCGTTCCTGTGAAGGATTTAACTGCCCAGACTACACAGCGGTGGAGCAGGGAGAGGTAAGTATTGCAACTTGCAAGCGCTGTGGCCATGACCAAGCGGGGGGGGCACAATCGTGGTCGATGGTACTGGCACAGGGCCCCTCATAGCACGCTGGTGTGTCTGACGGCGAGTGGGCCCTCCCACCATCTGAGACACTGTATTGTACTATGAGGGGCGCTGTGCCATTGCCATCGGCCATCAGTGGGCCCATCCACCTGTTCAGAGCAACAGCACTTGCCCGGGTGCACCAGGTCTTGACCCCAGCCGTTGGGGGAGGGGTGGGCAGCCCAGTTAGGGAGGTTTAAAAATTGGCATATGTAGATGTGTTGGCTGGACATTCAGCTGCTGCAAAGGGCGTAATTGGGCAAGTCCGAGGAAGAGGAGGAAAAAACCGAGGCACTTTTCTGGTAACCTATGTGTCATCAGGGGAAGGTGGGACAAAATCCTTTGAAACCCATGCATGGTTCATTTTAATGAAGGTTAGATCATCAACATTTTGGGTCAACAGACGGGTCCTTTTTTCTGTCAGGATTGACCCAGCAGCACTGAAGACTCTTTCAGATAACACACTAGCAGCAGGGCTAGCGAGCTCCTGTAAGGCATATTGTGCCAATTCAGGCCAGGCGCCCAGTTTAGAGGCCCTATAGTCAAAGGGGAATGACCGGTGAGGGAGAACATCGATATGGGAGGAAAAGTAGTTTGTAACCATAGTTGACAACTGCTGCCTCCTGTCACTTTTAATCGATGCAGTATTAGCAGTCGTGTAAACAGTACTTGAGGAATCATTCCACAACATGGTCATTAAACCCGTGTCTCCAACGCCACTTCGGCTGTGTGCACCACGAACACCTCTTCCATTGTGCCCACTACGGCTCGTGGGAGAACCAGCACCGCTGCTGTGTGCTGGGAAAACCTCAAACAAACAGTTTACCAGAGTTGCTTGCTTGCCAATATTATCTCTAGGTTCTCCTGTGGCATGATGCTGTGTAATTTGTAGCGTGGATCGAGGATGCTGGCCAGCCAGTAATCGTCATCCCTCATCATTTTGGTAATGCGGGGGTCCATTTTTAGGACCCGCAAGACATTATTGCACATGTGGGCCAATGTTCCAGGTGTCAATGATGCACTGCCCGTGGTGGGTGGAGGAGCAGTTTCTGGCAAATCCACATCCCTACAGTCACGCACAAACACTGTCCCTGACCATGGAACGCCAACATTTTCTCTTGCCCCCTGAGAAACATGCTCCTGCCCAAAATAATCATCCCCCTCATCCTCATCCTCCTCCTCTTCCTCTTCTTCCTCCACCTCATCCAGGACAGTTCCCTGACCAGACAATGGCTGACTGTCATCAAGGCCTCCCTCATCCTCCTCCTCCGCTGCAGACGCCTGATCCTTAATGTGCATCAAACTTTGCATGAGCAGACGCATAAGTGGGATGCTCATGCTTATGATGGCGTCGTCTGCGCTTACCAGCCATGTGCATTCCTCAAAACACTGAAGGACTTTACAGAGGTCTTTAAGCTTTGACCACTGCACACCCGACAATTCCACGTCTTCCCTCAAACTGCCTGCCTGTGTATCCTCCCACAAATGCATTACAGCCTGTCTCTGTTCGCACAGCCTCTCAACCATGTGCAGGGTAGAGATCCACCTTGTTGCAACATCTATGATTAAGCGCTGCTTGGGGAGGTGGAGCAATCGCTGAAGCTTCTGCATATGACTGGAGTGTACGGCCGAGTGACGGATGTGTGAGCACAGTCTTCGCACCTTATGGAGCAGGGATGTTAACTCTGGATAATTATTAAGGAAGCACTGCACCACCAGGTTCAAAGTGTGAGCCAGGCAAGGTATGTGTGTGAGTTTTGCACGGGCAATGGCTGCCACAAAATTATGGTCGTTATCACTGACTACCTCGCCTGCCTCAAGATGTAGACTGCCCCAGCCATGACTCTGTTTGTCGCTGCAAGTAGTCGGCCAGTACCTCCGCGGTGTGCCTGTTGTCGCCCAACGACATCATCTTTAACACAGCCTGCTGACGCTTACCACTAGCTGTTTGATAGAGGAACACCTCGTGTGCAACACTGCCAGCTGCGGATGTAGTGTTCGTGCGACTGCGATCTGTGGATGAGCTTTCGCTGATAGACAAGGAGGAGGAGGAGTGAAAGCCTACAGCCAACTGTTTCCTATACCATGGGCTAGGCAGCACTGTTCCACCGCTGCTGCCCCCAGTGGAGCCTGCATCCACCACATTAACCTAGTGCACAGTGATGGACACGTAACGGCCCTGGCCATGCCTACTGGTCCATGCATCCATTGTGAGGTGCACCTTTCCACTCACTGACTGTTTTAGTGCATGGACAATGCAGTCTTTCACATGCCGGTGGAGGGCAGGGATGGCTTTTTGAGAAAAGAAGTGCCGACTAGGT
Source organism: Dendrobates tinctorius (assembly GCF_039654945.1). Taxonomy (NCBI): domain Eukaryota; kingdom Metazoa; phylum Chordata; class Amphibia; order Anura; family Dendrobatidae; genus Dendrobates; species Dendrobates tinctorius. Next base: position 5,323,795 of record NW_027361866.1, read on the forward strand.
AGGTCATAGCGCTGGACAGTGTAGGCCATGTTGTCGCGGAAAGCTTCGTTTTCAACCAGATGGTAGGGCATCATCTCTAATGAGATTAGTTTGGCAATGTAGGCGTTCAAACAAAGTGTACACAGACGAGAGGATGAGTACTTTCTTGTCCTACTCAGAGTGTCTGGTAGGTTGAGCTGGACTGGAGAGCTGCATATGGGGGAAGTAGTGGTGGACCGGATGGAGTGGGAGGGGATTGGTGATGGTATTAGTGGTGATGGCCTAGATTCAGTGTTGTGTTGCAAAACCATTGTGATTCCCTGAGTGCTTTGGCCTTGCGACGACACCTCCACATTTATTGCTGGTGGTGTGCTTAATGGTGGCGGTGGTCTTACAGTGGAGGTAGCGATAGAGCGTTGTTGGCTACCTTCAGTCGGAGCAGGTTCATGTGCTACCTGAGGTTTGCTACCTGAGGTTTTGTAGTCCGTCCATGCAAGTGCATGTTGATTAAATGTCTAAGCATGCAACTTGTATTCAAATTTCTGAGTTGTTTAGCTCGGCTAAAGGTCCTTTTGCACTTCTTACAGGTAACCTTTGCCTCATCAGTAGGATTTTGGACAAAGAAGTGCCACACTGCATTCTTCCTACTATGGTAAACATTTTCTGGCCTTGCACGCTGTGCTAAGTTGACCGTCTGGTCAAGCTGTCCTGCAACTCTTTTAGTTTTTGTTCCACGTTTTAGGACAGCTACGGGCCTGCTAGATAACCGCTGCTGCGATGTCAATGCCTGCTGCGGATCATTCTCCTTATCTGAACTATTGCCAGCGCCACCCTCCTCCCCCAATGGATGCCAATCGGGGTCCAGAACTGGGTCATCCATCACCTCCTCTTCAAAGTCATCTGCACCTTCCTCTTTACCTTCCTCTGTGTCACCGTGTAAGGTGGTATAGTATGCGGGAAGGGGCACCTGGGTTTCATCAGGGTCAGATTCTGGCTCAATAGACTGCGAGGGCAATGTAGTACTGTGGGTCAATGTACCAGCAGAATCATCTAGCAGTGGCTGTGCATCAGTGCACTCCATGTAAGATTCATCTTGGAATGGGGAATTCAGGATTTGACTGGATAATCCAGGCATGGTATGTGAAAAGAGCTCTATAGAGTAATCTGAAGTGTGGGCTGCCGCATCCTTAACTTTTGGTGGAGGTGAAGGACACAAGGAAATGTTTTTTTTTATGACCAGAACCCTGCACTGACGACTCCGTGCTTGCAGGTTTCGACCATTCAGAAGAGGAGGCAATAGAGCTGGTGGCTGTTTCGGCAATGTACGCCAAAACCTGTTCCTGATACTCCGGCTTTAAAAGCATTTTTTCTACTCCAAGAAAAGGCAACCTTACAGGCCTTCTTGGGCCAGAGGATGACGCAGGCTCAACACCTCCTGCCTTAGCTGCTATTGTGCTTTTGCTAGAACCAGCCGATGCACCACCTCCATCAGTACCAGCTGCGCCCCCCTGCCCATGTCCGCGGCCTCTTCCACCATACTTCCACATGGTTGGGAAAATGTACCAAATATACCAGCAGAGAGATGGTACTGTATAAGGAGCGTCCAGCTTTGTAAGGTGTATTAAACAAATTAAATCAACGTATATATTATGTTAGTCACAGACGCTCTCACAGTATGTATTGGACCGTAATCCAACAAGCAGATACACGGAACTGTATCAGAAGTGTACAGCTGTATACGATTTTTGTGCAACTAACAATCTCCGTATATGTATTCACGGAGTGTCACACACACACGCTGACTAGGTATAAAAGTGACTGTAATGCGAACGGCAGATATACAATACTGTTGGAGAATCGGACAGCTCTATACGATGTGTGTAAGGAAAATTGTCAAGCTCCGTGTATTTGTATACGGACTGACACATGCTGTCTCTGTCTAGTTTTGACCGTACTCAAACAGCAGATATGCGAAACTGTTTGAAAAACGGACACGACTCTAAGGTGTAGGTCTGGAAAAACGGACAAACTCCTCAGCTTTTTCTTCCAGAGTCACACCCAGATAGCTTCTATTTGTCCGTGATACCAGCCGGTACACGGTAGTGAGTGAGGCGCGTACACCGCTAGATGGTGTGTGAAAAAATGAACGCTCAGTAACTCACCAGGACAAAATAATAAAATTTGGAGTGCTTTGAAAAAAGCAGTTTGAACAGCAATGTGCACACAGCAATGCAGCTAGCAAGTAGCCTTAGGCTATGTGCACACAGTGCGGATCCTCCCGTGGATTTTTCCACGTGGATTTTACTAAATCCGCAGGTCAAATGACCTGCATTTTCCCTGCGGATTTCTTCCTTTTTATTTGCGGTTTTACTGCCATTTTTGTGCGGTTTTCCACCTGCGGATTTGTAGAATGGAGCAGGTGGAAAGCTGCAGCAAAACCGCACAAAAGAAGTGACATGCTGCTTTTTTTCCGCACAAAAACCGTGCGGAAAAATCCGCAGCATGTGCACAGCGTTTTTTTTTACATAGGCTATAATGGTACTGTACATCACATGCAGTTCTGCTGCAGATCCGCAGCGGCAAATCCACTGCGGATCCGCAGTAGAAACCACACCGTGTGCACAGACCCTTAAAAGGCAGCCTAATCACCACCAGCACTGCTGCACACAACAAAAATCCTCCCCTTTCACTGCACACTAACTGTACAGTGAAAAGCGCTATCAGCAGAAGCAGTTTTTTTTTTCTTCTTCCCTTCCTAACACTCTTCCTGTTCAGAATCAGCAGCAGCACCTCTCCCTATTGTAAGATCGGCAGAAGTAAGATGGCGGTCGGCGTTCACAGCCTTTTATGCCCACTGTGACGCCACACAAAGCCAGCCAATCACTTCAATGCCCTTCTCTAAGATGGTGCTGGCCGCTGCGCATGTCATCACGTTGCCCACAGTGTGCGTCCTCCATCATTGGGTGAGAAAAGGCGCTGAAAGCATCATTTGAAACGTGACAGATCGGCGACCTCATGGCCGACCTCACGCTAGGATCATGTTTCGATCGGCGAAACCCGACTTTGGTGAAAGTCGGCGATTTTTGAATCTGACCGACCTGTTTCGCTCAACTCTACACAAAACACATTACGGCAGTGACCAACTTTGACTGTGATGATGCATTGTGTATGTTGCTCACTTTGAATAATATAACGAGTTTTACTTTTGAATGTCGCCTTCCATTTTATAATGTAATGTAGTGGAAAACGGGGAAAAAATTTCAAACGTGGCAAAATTATAAAAAAAAAAAAGTGCAGTTACACCATTATTTTTGGGGGTTTGTTTGTATAGCATTCATTATACTGTAAAAATGACAAGATAATATGATTCTCCAGGCCAGGACTTTTTTGCCAAAAATACACCTGTTTGGGCAAAAAAAATTCAGAAATTTGGAAAACTTGTAAAAAAATTTTTTACTTGTGTTGCCATTTCTGACACGTGTAATGTTTTTAATTTTTGGCTGATGGAGATGTATGATGGCTTGTTTTTGAACCCTGATGTGATGTGATTATTGATATGATTTTGGTATGTTTTGATAGTGTCTTATTGCTTTTTTTGTGTAAAAAAAAAAAATTAATTCTGGCATTTTATTTTTTCCCCCTTACAGCGTTCACTGATCAGATTAATTAAGTTTGTACTTTGATATATTGTGCTGTTATGGATGTAGCACTACCACATACAGTATGTGGGGGTTTTTTTTAGGAAAAGATGGACGATTAAAACTTTTATATATTTTAAAAGCATTGTTTGCTTTTTTCATTTTATTGTATTTTATAGCCTCTTAGGGGACTTGAACCTGTGATTGTCTGATCGCTTGTGCTATATCCATCAATGCCATAGCATTACTGTAAATAGCAGAAATCACAGTTTCCTATGAACACCAGCCACAGATCCTGGTTGCCATGGCAACCCATTGGCGCCTTGCGATCAAGCCATAGGAGCGGCGAAGAGCACGTGGAATGACATACTACATCACTAGTGTTGTGCCATACCACCCGATATTGAAAAATATCGAATCGGATTGGATCGGCCGATATAAAAAAAAGTATCGGGTATCACCGATTCCGATCCCGGAAGTCCCATTTAAGTCAATGGAACAGAAATATCGGAATTAAAAAAAAACCTTTCTTTCCTTAATTCTACACAAAGAAAAACAACTAATAATAATGTAGAATGTATTGTGGGAGGTGTAGGAGACATTAAAGCCGTAGAGGTTTAACCCAATTTTTTTTTTTTAAAAACGTTCGGCGTTACAAAGATAATGACTATGTTAACTTTTTTATATTTTGTCAGATATGTATGTTTCACTACTTCCATGCTCTTCACCTTCTTTTTTACTTCTCCCACACTTTCTCCTTCATCATCCTCAGCAGCAACAGCAGCAGCATCTTTTTCATCAACTTCTTCACCTTATTCATCTTCTTCTTCTTCACCTTCTTTCTATTATTCTTTTTTTGTACATTATTCATATTCTTCTTATTCAACGATTATTCTTCTTCATATTCTACTTCTTCATCATATTCTTATTTGTGACAGGCATTCCTGTAGTTGTTATCTATAAAAGTTTGAAGATTACAACTTCCGTAATTAAGTGGTCACTAGCACTGAAAGGCTGCAGAGGGTCCGCTGTCTACTCCTATAGTGTTTGCAACCACCGTATATGGATATTGATAGATGCACACTAATAGGAGAATAAAAAATGAGCTGCAATAAAAGAAAAATATGTGTGAGGCAGTGACACGCTGAGCGGCCTACAACCAGACGTAGCTGAAGGACACACTACTCAGCGTGAGCTGCACTCACACACAGAGACCTCTCAGACAGCCGTGAACAGTGCAGCAAACTGGGCACTAGCACTGAAAGGCTGCAGAGAGGCTCCGCTGTCTACTCCTATAGTGTTTGCATCCAACGTATATGGATACTAATGGATGCACAGTGCACACTAATAGGAGAATGAAAAATGAGCAGCAAAAAAAGAAAAATATGTATGAGGCAGTGACACATGCTGAGCGGCCTACAACCAGACGTGGCTGCAGGACACACTACTCAGTGTGAGCTGCACTCACACAGACCTTGCAGACAGCTGTGAACACTGCTGCAAGGCAAAAGAAAGCTACAGTGGTGGATTATGTAGCCTGGGTAAAGCACACTATGATTGTGAAAATCACTATCTCTAACTGTCCCTCACAGTCTTGAACAGCAGCCTGTCCCTAACTGAATTCATAGCAGAGTGAACCCGAAATGGCGGTGGCAGCTTTTATAGTGCATCATGACATCATTTCAGCAGCCAATCACAGCCATGCCATTAGTTAACATGCCTACATGCATAACAGGATGTGCCCACACTTCTGAGGATTGTCATTGGCTGAATCAAATCAAACTGGCTCATAGCATTATGGGAACTTCCAATTCCTGTATTCGATATGCTAAAAGTATCGGAACTCAGTATCGGAATTCCGATACAGTGAATATCAGCCGATACCCGATACTTGCGGTATCGGAATGCTCAACACTAAACATCACTGATGTGTAGAGCAAAAATCACAGTCTCCTATGAACGTCAGCTACAAATTGGCTTTCATAGTAGTACCATCACGACAGTCATGGTGGTCTTTAGCGCAGACCCTTTGCCGTCTTAGGCCGGGGTCACACTAGCGATTAAATCGGACGAATGCAATGTGATAAAAAATCGCATTGCATTCGTCCCAATGTTATTCTATGGGGCAGCTCACATCATGCGATTTTTTATCGGATCTGATCCTCGGTCACCGGTTTTCGGATCGGATTCGACAATGCAAGTCTATGGGGGCGAAAATTGGATTGCAAACGGACCCGATGTGTGAGTTGCGGTAAAATCGCACCAAAAGCCGGCATTTTTTTTTTTCAAATAGAGTAAAATCACAGTGACCGGTTAAATAAAGAAACGAATTAATAGATCTAGACACACATATATATATATATATATATATATATATATATTTATTATAAATGTCATAGAGACACATTTATATATATATTTCTAATTCATACAGTTCTTCATTGCAGAATAGCCGCTGAAACATTTGCCGGCTTTTGTATAAGCATTCTCCTTCCCGACATGAAATGACGCATGGTTTACATATAGTTAACCATTTCATTTCATGTTTTTTTTATGTCTATCACTATTAATTACATGAGGGTTTGTGGGTAAAATTTTGGAGTTGTTGGGGTTCATTTAAGGGGTTAATTAGTTGTATTAAATTGCTGGGACTCCCGCTGACGTCAATGAGGCTGCAGGGAGTCCCCGCAATTTAATACAACGAATTAACCCCTTAAATGAACCCCAACAACTCCAAAATTTTACCCACAAACCCTCATAATTAATAGTGATAGACATAAAAAAAAACCATGAAATGAAATGGTTAACTATATGTAAACCATGTGTCATTTCATGTCGGGCAGGAGAATGCTTATACAAAAGCCGGCAAATGTTTCAGCGGCTATTCTGCAATGAAGAACTGTATGAATTAGAAATATATATATAAATGTGCCTCTATGACATGTATAATATATATATATGTATTTAATGTGTCTAGATCTATTCATTATTTGTGTGGGGGAACCTGTCATTGGGCTCCATTATATGTCCATTTAGCAATCCTGCAAGAAAATCTCGCCAGACGGATGTCAAACGGATCCTTCATGTGATTAAAATCGCATCGATGAAGAAAAATCGCATCAAAAACAGATCACTGGTTAAGATACTTTTGTGCGATTTCGGACCATTAAAATGGGACCGATTTTTTATTCGTTGTGTGTGACTCCAGCCTTAGTATCCCACCTGCGATCATCCCTGTTGTCAGTGCCGCTGTCACAGATTGAATTAACAGCTGTGGGCTGAGCTCAGCTCCAATCTTGGCTGTTAGAGGCAGATGAAGGCTGGATTACACAGCCATCATCTGTCTGTAAAGTTGTGGGCTCAAAGTAAGGGAGCCAAAAGGACGACCAACATCGGTAAGGAGTAGAGTTGAGCGACTTTTGGTTTTTTAGGGTCGCGTTTCGTTTCGTGAAACCCGACTTTTCCAAAAGTCGGGTCGAGCAAGATCGTCCGATTATAGGGAAAAGTCGGGGTCGTCCCGAAACACGAAACCCAATGTAAGTCAATGGGGAATAAAAGTCGGCAGTGAGAGGAGGACAGGAAACACACCTACAGTGCCCATTTGAATGCCAAAAGCATCAATTCTTCTTTCTTAAGCTTGTCAACCTTAATTAACTTCATAATACAAGTTACGCACTGAAAAATGGGGGTTATTTGGCTACAAACTGTGGGGGGGGGGGCTGGCTCCAGGTTTTCATGTGCCCTGGGCGAAAGAGCGCCCCTTTAACACATACCACAACTCATCATGCTCCGATACGGCAGAGAAATAGCGGTATAGTCCAATGAAAAATACCTCACTTTTTACATCTCATGACGAGGCCCATCTATTTCTCCATACAGAATCATTGGTCCCATATAATGTTTGAAACAGTATATGATGAGCTCCACATAATGCTACAGTATATGTTGGTCCCCATGGATGAAGCTCCACTGTCTTATGGGCCCAAATAATGCTCCAAACATAATGGGCCCCATTTCTAATACTCTAGTGTATAATGGGCCCTGTAAATGCTGCTCCAGTGTCTGATGTCCACCTTTGGAATGTTCCAGTGTATGGTGGGCCCCATCTATCATTCTCCAGAGTATAGTGCTCCCCAAAAATTGCTGTCCCAACATTGAAAACAATCAAATAAGTCTCCTCGCTAGGGAATCCCTGTACTTGTCTGGACAGGTGCTGTAGCTTGCTTAACAGCTCGCCAGCCGTTCTCACGCCCAGTATGGATTACACGTGATTGCACAAAGGTTAGAAAGGGTACCGTATCCCCGGATAACATGTATGGATAGCGTAGACATTCAAAATATATGTCTCAGGAGGCAGGCTCAAACGGTGTTAGGCCCAGTATGGATTGCACGTGATTGCACAAAGGTTAGAAAGGGTACCGTATCCCTGGATAACATGTATGGATAGCGTACACATTCAAAATATATGTCTATACAGCATGAGGCAGGCTCAGACGGTGTTAGGCCCAGTATGGATTGCACGTGATTGCACAAAGGTTAGAAAGGGTACCGTATCCCTGGATAACATGTATGGATAGCGTACACATTCAAAATATATGTCTATACAGCATGAGGCAGGCTCAGACGGTGTTAGGCCCAGTATGGATTGCACGTGATTGCACAAAGGTTAGAAAGGGTACCGTATCCCTGGATAACATGTATGGATAGCGTACACATTCAAAATATATGTCTCAGGAGGCAGGCTCAGACGGTGTTAGGCCCAGTATGGATTGCACGTGATTGCACAAAGGTTAGAAAGGGTACCGTATCCCTGGATAACATGTATGGATAGCGTACACATTCAAAATATATGTCTATACAGCATGAGGCAGGCTCATACGGTGTTAGGCCCAGTATGGATTGCACGTGATTGCACAAAGGTTAGAAAGGGTACCGTATCCCTGGATAACATGTATGGATAGCGTACACATTCAAAATATATGTCTATACAGCATGAGGCAGGCTCAGACGGTGGTGTTAGGCCCAGTATGGATTGCACGTGATTGCACAAAGGTTAGAAAGGGTACCGTATCCCTGGATAACATGTATGGATAGCGTACACATTCAAAATATATGTCTCAGGAGGCAGGCTCAGACGGTGTTAGGCCCAGTATGGATTGCACGTGATTGCACAAAGGTTTGAAAGGGTACCGTATCCCCGGATAACATGTATGGATAGCGTACACATTCAAAATATATGTCTATACAGCATGAGGCAGGCTCAGACGGTGTTAGGCCCAGTATGGATTGCACGTGATTGCACAAAGGTTAAAAAGGGTACCGTATCCCCGGATAACATGTATGGATAGCGTATACATTCAAAATATATGTCTCAGGAGGCAGGCTCAGACGGTGTTAGGCCCAGTATGGATTGCACGTGATTGCACAAAGGTTAGAAAGGGTACCGTATCCCTGGATAACATGTATGGATAGCGTACACATTCAAAATATATGTCTATACAGCATGAGGCAGGCTCAGACGGTGTTAGGCCCAGTATGGATTGCACGTGATTGCACAAAGGTTAGAAAGGGTACCGTATCCCTGGATAACATGTATGGATAGCGTACACATTCAAAATATATGTCTCAGGAGGCAGGCTCAGACGGTGTTAGGCCCAGTATGGATTGCACGTGATTGCACAAAGGTTAGAAAGGGTACCGTATCCCTGGATAACATGTATGGATAGCGTACACATTCAAAATATATGTCTATACAGCATGAGGCAGGCTCATACGGTGTTAGGCCCAGTATGGATTGCACGTGATTGCACAAAGGTTAGAAAGGGTACCGTATCCCCGGATAACATGTATGGATAGCGTACACATTCAAAATATATGTCTATACAGCATGAGGCAGGCTCAGACGGTGTTAGGCCCAGTATGGATTGCACGTGATTGCACAAAGGTTAGAAAGGGTACCGTATCCCTGGATAACATGTATGGATAGCGTACACATTCAAAATATATGTCTCAGGAGGCAGGCTCAGACGGTGTTAGGCCCAGTATGGATTGCACGTGATTGCACAAAGGTTAGAAAGGGTACCGTATCCCTGGATAACATGTATGGATAGCGTACACATTCAAAATATATGTCTATACAGCATGAGGCAGGCTCATACGGTGTTAGGCCCAGTATGGATTGCACGTGATTGCACAAAGGTTAGAAAGGGTACCGTATCCCTGGATAACATGTATGGATAGCGTACACATTCAAAATATATGTCTATACAGCATGAGGCAGGCTCAGACGGTGGTGTTAGGCCCAGTATGGATTGCACGTGATTGCACAAAGGTTAGAAAGGGTACCGTATCCCTGGATAACATGTATGGATAGTGTACACATTCAAAATATATGTCTCAGGAGGCAGGCTCAGACGGTGTTAGGCCCAGTATGGATTGCACGTGATTGCACAAAGGTTTGAAAGGGTACCGTATCCCCGGATAACATGTATGGATAGCGTACACATTCAAAATATATGTCTATACAGCATGAGGCAGGCTCAGACGGTGTTAGGCCCAGTATGGATTGCACGTGATTGCACAAAGGTTAAAAAGGGTACCGTATCCCCGGATAACATGTATGGATAGCGTATACATTCAAAATATATGTCTCAGGAGGCAGGCTCAGACGGTGTTAGGCCCAGTATGGATTGCACGTGATTGCACAAAGGTTAGAAAGGGTACCGTATCCCTGGATAACATGTATGGATAGCGTACACATTCAAAATATATGTCTATACAGCATGAGGCAGGCTCAGACGGTGTTAGGCCCAGTATGGATTGCACGTGATTGCACAAAGGTTAGAAAGGGTACCGTATCCCTGGATAACATGTATGGATAGCGTACACATTCAAAATATATGTCTCAGGAGGCAGGCTCAGACGGTGTTAGGCCCAGTATGGATTGCACGTGATTGCACAAAGGTTAGAAAGGGTACCGTATCCCTGGATAACATGTATGGATAGCGTACACATTCAAAATATATGTCTATACAGCATGAGGCAGGCTCATACGGTGTTAGGCCCAGTATGGATTGCACGTGATTGCACAAAGGTTAGAAAGGGTACCGTATCCCTGGATAACATGTATGGATAGCGTACACATTCAAAATATATGTCTATACAGCATGAGGCAGGCTCAGACGGTGGTGTTAGGCCCAGTATGGATTGCACGTGATTGCACAAAGGTTAGAAAGGGTACCGTATCCCTGGATAACATGTATGGATAGCGTACACATTCAAAATATATGTCTCAGGAGGCAGGCTCAGACGGTGTTAGGCCCAGTATGGATTGCACGGGATTGCACAAAGGTTTGAAAGGGTACCGTATCCCCGGATAACATGTATGGATAGCATACACATTCAAAATATATGTCTATACAGCATGAGGCAGGCTCAGACGGTGTTAGGCCCAGTATGGATTGCACGTGATTGCACAAAGGTTAAAAAGGGTACCGTATCCCCGGATAACATGTATGGATAGCGTATACATTCAAAATATATGTCTCAGGAGGCAGGCTCAGACGGTGTTAGGCCCAGTATGGATTGCACGTGATTGCACAAAGGTTAGAAAGGGTACTGTATCCCCGGATAACATGTATGGATAGCGTACACATTCAAAATATATGTCTCAGGAGGAAGGCTCAGACGATGTTAGGCCCAGTATGGATTGCACGTGATTGCACAAAGGTTAGAAAGGGTACCGTATCCCTGGATAACATGTATGGATAGCGTACACATTCAAAATATATGTCTATACAGCATGAGGCAGGCTCAGACGGTGTTAGGCCCAGTATGGATTGCACGTGATTGCACAAAGGTTAGAAAGGGTACCGTATCCCTGGATAACATGTATGGATAGCGTACACATTCAAAATATATGTCTATACAGCATGAGGCAGGCTCAGACGGTGTTAGGCCCAGTATGGATTGCAAGTGATTGCACAAAGGTTAGAAAGGGTACCGTATCCCCGGATAACATGTATGGATAGCGTACACATTCAAAATATATGTCTATACAGCATGAGGCAGGCTCAGACGGTGTTAGGCCCAGTATGGATTGCACGTGATTGCACAAAGGTTAGAAAGGGTACCGTATCCCTGGATAACATGTATGGATAGCGTACACATTCAAAATATATGTCTACACAGCATGAGGCAGGCTCAGACGGTGTTAGGCCCAGTATGGATTGCACGTGATTGCACAAAGGTTAGAAAGGGTACCGTATCCCTGGATAACATGTATGGATAGCGTACACATTCAAAATATATGTCTATACAGCATGAGGCAGGCTCAGACGGTGTTAGGCCCAGTATGGATTGCACGTGATTGCACAAAGGTTAGAAAGGGTACCGTATCCCCGGATAACATGTATGGATAGCGTACACATTCAAAATATATGTCTATACAGCATGAGGCAGGCTCAGATGGTGTTAGGCCCAGTATGGATTGCACGTGATTGCACAAAGGTTAGAAAGGGTACCATATCCCTGGATAACATGTATGGATAGCGTACACATTCAAAATATATGTCTCAGGAGGCAGGCTCAGACGGTGTTAGGCCCAGTATGGATTGCACGTGATTGCACAAAGGTTAGAAAGGGTACCGTATCCCCGGATAACATGTATGGATAGCGTACACATTCAAAATATATGTCTCAGGAGGCAGACTCAGACGGTGTTAGGCCCAGTATGGATTGCACGTGATTGCACAAAGGTTAGAAAGGGTACCGTATCCCCGGATAACATGTATGGATAGCGTACACATTCAAAATATATGTCTCAGGAGGCAGGCTCAGACGGTGTTAGGCCCAGTATGGATTGCACGTGATTGCACAAAGGTTAGAAAGGGTACTGTATCCCTGGATAACATGTATGGATAGCGTACACATTCAAAATATATTTCTATACAGCATGAGGCAGGCTCAGACGGTGTTAGGCCCAGTATGGATTGCACGTGATTGCACAAAGGTTAGAAAGGGTACCGTATCCCTGGATAACATGTATGGATAGCGTACACATTCAAAATATATGTCTATACAGCATGAGGCAGGCTCAGACGGTGTTAGGCCCAGTACGGATTGCACGTGATTGCACAAAGGTAAGAAAGGGTACCGTATCCCCGGATAACATGTATGGATAGCGTACACATTCAAAATATATGTCTATACAGCATGAGGCAGGCTCAGATGGTGTTAGGCACAGTATGGATTGCACGTGATTGCACAAAGGTTAGAAAGGGTACCATATCCCTGGATAACATGTATGGATAGCGTACACATTCAAAATATATGTCTCAGGAGGCAGGCTCAGACGGTGTTAGGCCCAGTATGGATTGCACGTGATTGCACAAAGGTTAGAAAGGGTACCGTATCCCCGGATAACATGTATGGATAGCGTACACATTCAAAATATATGTCTCAGGAGGCAGACTCAGACGGTGTTAGGCCCAGTATGGATTGCACGTGATTGCACAAAGGTTAGAAAGGGTACCGTATCCCCGGATAACATGTATGGATAGCGTACACATTCAAAATATATGTCTCAGGAGGCAGGCTCAGACGGTGTTAGGCCCAGTATGGATTGCACGTGATTGCAGAAAGGTTAGAAAGGGTACCGTGTCCCCGGATAACATGTATGGATAGCATACACATTCAAAATATATGTCTCAGGAGGCAGACTCAGACGGTGTTAGGCCCAGTATGGATTGCACGTGATTGCACAAAGGTTAGAAAGGGTACCGTATCCCTGGATAACATGTATGGATAGCGTACACATTCAAAATATATGTCTATACAGCATGAGGCAGGCTCAGACGGTGTTAGGCCCAGTATGGATTGCACGTGATTGCACAAAGGTTAGAAAGGGTACCGTATCCCTGGATAACATGTATGGATAGCGTACACATTCAAAATATATGTCTATACAGCATGAGGCAGGCTCAGATGGTGTTAGGCCCAGTATGGATTGCACGTGATTGCACAAAGGTTAGAAAGGGTACCGTATCCCCGGATAACATGTATGGATAGCGTACACATTCAAAATATATCTCTATACAGCATGAGGCAGGCTCAGATGGTGTAAGGCCCAGTATGGATTGCACGTGATTGCACAAAGGTTAGAAAGGGTACCGTATCCCTGGATAACATGTATGGATAGCGTACACATTCAAAATATATGTCTATACAGCATGAGGCAGGCTCAGACGGTGTTAGGCCCAGTATGGATTGCACGTGATTGCACAAAGGTTAGAAAGGGTACAGTATCCTTGGATAACATGTATGGATAGCGTACACATTCAAAATATATGTCTATACAGCATGAGGCAGGCTCAGACGGTGTTAGGCCCAGTATGGATTGCACGTGATTGCACAAAGGTTAGAAAGGGTACCGTATCCCCGGATAACATGTATGGATAGCGTACACATTCAAAATATATGTCTATACAGCATGAGGCAGGCTCAGACGGTGTTAGGCCCAGTATGGATTGCACATGATTGCACAAAGGTTAGAAAGGGTACCATATCCCTGGATAACATGTATGGATAGCGTACACATTCAAAATATATGTCTCAGGAGGCAGGCTCAGACGGTGTTAGGCCCAGTATGGATTGCACGTGATTGCACAAAGGTTAGAAAGGGTACCGTATCCCCGGATAACATGTATGGATAGCGTACACATTCAAAATATATGTCTCAGGAGGCAGGCTCAGACGGTGTTAGGCCCAGTATGGATTGCACGTGATTGCACAAAGGTTAGAAAGGGTACCGTATCCCTGGATAACATGTATGGATAGCGTACACATTCAAAATATATGTCTATACAGTATGAGGCAGGCTCAGACGGTGTTAGGCCCAGTATGGATTGCACGTGATTGCACAAAGGTTAGAAAGGGTACCGTATCCCTGGATAACATGTATGGATAGCGTACACATTCAAAATATATGTCTATACAGCATGAGGCAGGCTCAGACGGTGTTAGGCCCAGTATGGATTGCACGTGATTTCACAAAGGTTAGAAAGGGTACCGTATCCCCGGATAACATGTATGGATAGCGTACACATTCAAAATATATGTCTATACAGCATGAGGCAGGCTCAGACGGTGTTAGGCCCAGTATGGATTGCACGTGATTGCACAAAGGTTAGAAAGGGTACCGTATCCCTGGATAACATGTATGGATAGCGTACACATTCAAAATATATGTCTCAGGAGGCAGGCTCAGACGGTGTTAGGCCCAGTATGGATTGCACGTGATTGCACAAAGGTTAGAAAGGGTACCGTATCCCCGGATAACATGTATGGATAGCGTACACATTCAAAATATATGTCTATACAGCATGAGGCAGGCTCAGACGGTGTTAGGCCCAGTATGGATTGCACGTGATTGCACAAAGGTTAGAAAGGGTACCGTATCCCCGGATAACATGTATGGATAGCGTACACATTCAAAATATATGTCTCAGGAGGCAGGCTCAGACGGTGTTAGGCCCAGTATGGATTGCACGTGATTGCACAAAGGTTAGAAAGGGTACCGTATCCCCGGATAACATGTATGGATAGCGTGCACATTCAAAATATATGTCTCAGGAGGCAGGCTCAGACGGTGTTAGGCCCAGTATGGATTGCACGTGATTGCACAAAGGTTAGAAAGGGTACCGTATCCCCAGATAACATGTATGGATAGCGTACACATTCAAAATATATGTCTCAGGAGGCAGGCTCAGACGGTGTTAGGCCCAGTATGGATTGCACGTGATTGCACAAATGTTAGAAAGGGTACCGTATCCCCGGATAACATGTATGGATAGCGTACACATTCAAAATATTTGTCTCAGGAGGCAGGCTCAGATGGTGTTAGGCCCAGTATGGATTGCACGTGATTGCACAAAGGTTAGAAAGGGTACCGTATCCCCGGATAACATGTATGGATAGCGTACACATTCAAAATATATGTCTATACAGCATGAGGCAGGCTCAGACGGTGTTAGGCCCAGTATGGATTGCACGTGATTGCACAAAGGTTAGAAAGGGTACCGTATCCCCGGATAACATGTATGGATAGCGTACACATTCAAAATATATGTCTATACAGCATGAGGCAGGCTCAGATGGTGTTAGGCCCAGTATGGATTGCACGTGATTGCACAAAGGTTAGAAAGGGTACCATATCCCTGGATAACATGTATGGATAGCGTACACATTCAAAATATATGTCTCAGGAGGCAGGCTCAGACGGTGTTAGGCCCAGTATGGATTGCACGTGATTGCACAAAGGTTAGAAAGGGTACCGTATCCCCGGATAACATGTATGGATAGCGTACACATTCAAAATATATGTCTCAGGAGGCAGACTCAGACGGTGTTAGGCCCAGTATGGATTGCACGTGATTGCACAAAGGTTAGAAAGGGTACCGTATCCCCGGATAACATGTATGGATAGCGTACACATTCAAAATATATGTCTCAGGAGGCAGGCTCAGACGGTGTTAGGCCCAGTATGGATTGCACGTGATTGCACAAAGGTTAGAAAGGGTACTGTATCCCTGGATAACATGTATGGATAGCGTACACATTCAAAATATATTTCTATACAGCATGAGGCAGGCTCAGACGGTGTTAGGCCCAGTATGGATTGCACGTGATTGCACAAAGGTTAGAAAGGGTACCGTATCCCTGGATAACATGTATGGATAGCGTACACATTCAAAATATATGTCTATACAGCATGAGGCAGGCTCAGACGGTGTTAGGCCCAGTATGGATTGCACGTGATTGCACAAAGGTTAGAAAGGGTACCGTATCCCTGGATAACATGTATGGATAGCGTACACATTCAAAATATATGTCTATACAGCATGAGGCAGGCTCAGATGGTGTTAGGCCCAGTATGGATTGCACGTGATTGCACAAAGGTTAGAAAGGGTACCGTATCCCCGGATAACATGTATGGATAGCGTACACATTCAAAATATATCTCTATACAGCATGAGGCAGGCTCAGATGGTGTAAGGCCCAGTATGGATTGCACGTGATTGCACAAAGGTTAGAAAGGGTACCGTATCCCTGGATAACATGTATGGATAGCGTACACATTCAAAATATATGTCTATACAGCATGAGGCAGGCTCAGACGGTGTTAGGCCCAGTATGGATTGCACGTGATTGCACAAAGGTTAGAAAGGGTACCGTATCCTTGGATAACATGTATGGATAGCGTACACATTCAAAATATATGTCTATACAGCATGAGGCAGGCTCAGACGGTGTTAGGCCCAGTATGGATTGCACGTGATTGCACAAAGGTTAGAAAGGGTACCGTATCCCCGGATAACATGTATGGATAGCGTACACATTCAAAATATATGTCTATACAGCATGAGGCAGGCTCAGACGGTGTTAGGCCCAGTATGGATTGCACATGATTGCACAAAGGTTAGAAAGGGTACCATATCCCTGGATAACATGTATGGATAGCGTACACATTCAAAATATATGTCTCAGGAGGCAGGCTCAGACGGTGTTAGGCCCAGTATGGATTGCACGTGATTGCACAAAGGTTAGAAAGGGTACCGTATCCCCGGATAACATGTATGGATAGCGTACACATTCAAAATATATGTCTCAGGAGGCAGGCTCAGACGGTGTTAGGCCCAGTATGGATTGCACGTGATTGCACAAAGGTTAGAAAGGGTACCGTATCCCTGGATAACATGTATGGATAGCGTACACATTCAAAATATATGTCTATACAGTATGAGGCAGGCTCAGACGGTGTTAGGCCCAGTATGGATTGCACGTGATTGCACAAAGGTTAGAAAGGGTACCGTATCCCTGGATAACATGTATGGATAGCGTACACATTCAAAATATATGTCTATACAGCATGAGGCAGGCTCAGACGGTGTTAGGCCCAGTATGGATTGCACGTGATTTCACAAAGGTTAGAAAGGGTACCGTATCCCCGGATAACATGTATGGATAGCGTACACATTCAAACTATATGTCTATACAGCATGAGGCAGGCTCAGACGGTGTTAGGCCCAGTATGGATTGCACGTGATTGCACAAAGGTTAGAAAGGGTACCGTATCCCTGGATAACATGTATGGATAGCGTACACATTCAAAATATATGTCTCAGGAGGCAGGCTCAGACGGTGTTAGGCCCAGTATGGATTGCACGTGATTGCACAAAGGTTAGAAAGGGTACCGTATCCCCGGATAACATGTATGGATAGCGTACACATTCAAAATATATGTCTATACAGCATGAGGCAGGCTCAGACGGTGTTAGGCCCAGTATGGATTGCACGTGATTGCACAAAGGTTAGAAAGGGTACCGTATCCCCGGATAACATGTATGGATAGCGTACACATTCAAAATATATGTCTCAGGAGGCAGGCTCAGACGGTGTTAGGCCCAGTATGGATTGCACGTGATTGCACAAAGGTTAGAAAGGGTACCGTATCCCCGGATAACATGTATGGATAGCGTGCACATTCAAAATATATGTCTCAGGAGGCAGGCTCAGACGGTGTTAGGCCCAGTATGGATTGCACGTGATTGCACAAAGGTTAGAAAGGGTACCGTATCCCCAGATAACATGTATGGATAGCGTACACATTCAAAATATATGTCTCAGGAGGCAGGCTCAGACGGTGTTAGGCCCAGTATGGATTGCACGTGATTGCACAAATGTTAGAAAGGGTACCGTATCCCCGGATAACATGTATGGATAGCGTACACATTCAAAATATTTGTCTCAGGAGGCAGGCTCAGATGGTGTTAGGCCCAGTATGGATTGCACGTGATTGCACAAAGGTTAGAAAGGGTACCGTATCCCCGGATAACATGTATGGATAGCGTACACATTCAAAATATATGTCTCAGGAGGCAGGCTCAGACGGTGTTAGGCCCAGTATGGATTGCACGTGATTGCACAAAGGTTAGAAAGGGTACCGTATCCCTGGATAACATGTATGGATAGCGTACGCATTCAAAATATATGTCTATACAGCATGAGGCAGGCTCAGACGGTGTTAGGCCCAGTATGGATTGCACGTGATTGCACAAAGGTTAGAAAGGGTACCGTATCCCTGGATAACATGTATGGATAGCGTACACATTCAAAATATATGTCTATACAGCATGAGGCAGGCTCAGACGGTGTTAGGCCCAGTATGGATTGCACGTGATTGCACAAAGGTTAGAAAGGGTACTGTATCCCCGGATAACATGTATGGATAGCGTACACATTCAAAATATATGTCTATACAGCATGAGGCAGGCTCAGACGGTGTTAGGCCCAGTATGGATTGCACGTGATTGCACAAAGGTTAGAAAGGGTACCGTATCCCTGGATAACATGTATGGATAGCGTACACATTCAAAATATATGTCTCAGGAGGCAGGCTCAGACGGTGTTAGGCCCAGTATGGATTGCACGTGATTGCACAAAGGTTAGAAAGGGTACCGTATCCCTGGATAACATGTATGGATAGCATACACATTCAAAATATATGTCTCAGGAGGCAGGCTCAGACGGTGTCAGGCACAGTATGGATTTGACGGCCCAGATTACACAGCGGAGGAGCAGGGAGAGGTAAAGATTGCAAATGCTGGGGCCCTGCCCAAGCAAGGGGGGCCCACTCGTGGGCGTCGGTACTGTCACTGGGCCCCTCATAGTACAGCGGTGTGTCTGACGGCGGGTGTGCACCACCACCGTCAGAGACACTTGATTGCACTATGAGGGACCCTGTGCCAGTGCCCGCGCCCAAGAGTCGGCCTACCCACCTGTCCAGGGCAACGGCACTCGCACGGTGTCGTGCGGTAGGTGGTGACCCTGGCCATGGGGGGGGGGAGGCAGCACAGTTAGGGAGTTTTAGAAAGTGGCATATGTTGATGTTGGACATTCAGCTGATGCAAAAGGCGAAATAGGTGAAGTACCAGGAAGAGGTGGACCCAAGCAAGCCATTTTTCTGTCACCCTATGTGTCATCAGGGGAAGGTGGGACAAAATCCTTGGAAACCCATGCGTGGTTCATTTTAATGAAGGTTAGATCATTCACATTTTGGGTTGACAGACGGGTCCTTTTTTCTGTCAGGATTGATCCAGCTGCACTGAAGACTCTTTCCGATAGCACACTTGCAGCTGGGCAAGCGAGCTCCTGTAAGGCATATTGGGCCAATTCAGGCCAGGTGTCCAGTTTAGCGGCCCAATAGTCAAAGGGGAATGACCTGTGTGGGAGAACATCGATATGGGAGGAAAAGTAGTTTGTAACCATAGTTGACAACTGCTGTCTCCTGTCACTTTCCATCGATGCAGTATTACCAGTTGTGTGAGCGGTATTTGAAAAATCAGTCCACAACATTGTCATGAAACCCCTGTCTCCAACGCCACTTCTGCTGTGTGCACCACGAACACCTCTGCCAAGCTGCCCCCGGCCCGTACGGCTCGTGTGAGAACCATCACCGCTGCTGTGTGCTGGGAATGCCTCAAGCAACCGATTTACCAGAGTTGCTTGTTTATTAGCCAATATTAGGTCAAGGTTCTCCTGTGGCATGATGTTTTGTAATTTGCCTTTATAGCGTGGATCCAGGATGCTGGCCAACCAGTAGTCGTCATCGTTCATCATTTTGGCAATGCGGGGGTCCCTTTTTAGGATCCGCAAGGCATAATCTGACATGTGGGCCAATGTTCCCGGTGTCAATGATGCACTGCGAGTGCTGGTTGGAGGAGCACTTTCTGGCAAATCCACATCCCTCCAGTCACGCACAAACCCTGTACCAGACCTTGCCATGCCAACATTTTCACTTGCCCCACGAGATGCATCCTCCTCCCCTAAGTAATCATCCCCATCATCATCCTCCTCCTCCTCTTCTTCCTCCACCTCGTCCAGGAGAGGTCCCTGAGCAGACAATGGCTGAATGTCATCAAGGATTCCCTCCTCCTCTTCCTCCTCATCAACATTGGCTGCAGACGCCTGCTCCTTAAGGTGCGTCAAAGTTTGCATGAGCAGACGCATAAGTGGGATGCTCATGCTTAGGATGGCGTCGTCTGCGCTTACCAGCCGTGTGCATTCCTCAAAACACTGAAGGACTTTACAAAGGTCTTTCAGCTTCGACCACTGCACACCTGTCAACTCCATGTCTGCTTTCAAAGTGCCTGGCCGTGTATCCTCCCACAAATGCATTATGGCCTGCCTCTGCTCGCACAGCCGCTCCACCATGTGCAGGGTGGAGTTCCACCTTGTTGCAATGTCGATAATGAGGCGGTGGTTGGGAAGGTGGAGCAATCGCTGCAACTTCTGCATACGAACGGAGTGTACAGGTGACCGGCAGATGTGCGCGCACAGTCTTCGCACCTTCTGGAGCAGGGCTGTTAACTCCGGATAATTTTTGAGGAAGCACTGCACCACCAGGATCAAGGTGTGAGCCAAGCAAGGTATGTGGCTGAGTTTTGAAAGGGCTATGGCTGCCACAAAATTACGGCCGTTATCACTAACTACCTTGCCTGCCTCAAGATGTACACTGCCCAGCCATGACTCAGTTTGTCGCTTCAAGTACTCGGCCAGCACCTCGGCGGTGTGTCTGTCGCCCAAACACATCATCTGCAACACAGCCTGCTGACGCTTTACACTAGCTGCTCGATAGGGGGACACATCGTGTGCAACAGTGGCAGCTGCAGATGGAGTGCTCGTACGACTGCGCTCTGTGGACGAGCTTTCGCTTCTGGAGGAGGAGGAGGAGGAGGAGGGTCGAACGCCTACAGCCAACTGTTTCCTATACCGTGGGCTAGGCAGCACTGTCCCACCACCGCTGTCCCCTGTGGACCCTGCATCCACCACATTAACCCAGTGCGCAGTGATGGACACGTAACGGCCCTGGCCATGCCGACTGGACCATGCATCAGTTGTGAGGTGCACCTTTCCGCTCACTGACTGCTTGAGTGCATGGACAATGCGGTCTTTCACATGATGGTGGAGGGCTGGGATGGCTTTGCGATAGAAGAAGTGGCGACTGGGTAGGTCATAGCGTGGTACTGCATAGGCCATGAGTTCCCGGAAAGCTGTGCTTTCCACCAACCGAAAGGGCATCATCTCAAACGAGATTAGTTTGGCAATGTGGGCGTTCAAACCCAGTGTACGCGGATGAGAGACTGAGTACTTTCTTGACCTACTCATAGTGTCTGGGAGGGTGAGCTGGACTTGAGAGCTGCATATGGTGGAAGTAGCGGTGGACAGGGTGGACTGAGAGAGGGTTGATGATGGTGATGGAGTTGGTGTTCTTGCTGATGGCCTAGAATCAGTCTTTCGTTGATATAACAGTGGGATTCCCTGACTGCTGTGGTCTTGCAACGACACCTCAACATTTGCTGCTGTGCTAACCGGTGGGCTTACAGTGGGGGAAACAATGTAGCGTTGCTGACTACCTTCGTTGTGATCAGTTGCACATGTGGCACTTGAGGTTTGGTGTTGTGTCCACGCTTGCAAGTGCATGCTGGTTAAATGTCTAAGCATGCAACTGGTATTCAAATTTTTCAGATTTTTCCCTCGGCTTAAGGTCTTTGCGCACTTCTTACAGATAACCTTGGCCTGATCATGAGGATTTTGTTCAAAAAAGTGCCACACTGCACTCTTCCTACTTTGGCAGACATTTTGCGGCCTAGCACGCTGTGATCTTTTGACCCTCTGGACAAGCTGTCCAGCAACTCTTTTGATGTTTGGAACCTGTCTTTGGAGTGCTCCGGGCCTGCCAGATAACAGCTGTTGCGATGTCGATGTCTACTGTGGATGCTCCTCATCTGAGCTATGGATGCCGATCTGGGTCAACAACTGGGTCATCCATCACCTCCTCTTCTATGTCATGTGCACCTTCCTCTGTCACCGTGTATGGTGGTATAGTGTGCGGGAAGGGGCACCTGAGTCTCATCAGGGTCAGAATCTGGCTCTGTACACTGCGAGGACAATGTAGTGCTCTGAGTGAATGTACCAGCAGAATCATACATCAGCGGCTGTGCATCAGTGCACTCCATGTCAGATTCATCTTGGCCTGGGTAATTCACCATTTGACTTGATAATCCAGGCATGGTATGTGAAAACAGCTCCATGGAGTAATCAGTAGTATGGCCTGCATCATCCTTCAATCTTGGTTGGGGTGAAGGACACAAGGAAAGGTGTGGTTCATGAACATGAGCCTCCAATGACGACTCAGTGCTTTTACTTTTTACAACTGAAGAAGAGGAGGCGATAGAGCTGGAGGCTGAGTCAGCAATGTAAGACAAAACTTTTTCCTGATGCTCTGGCTTTAAAAGCGGTTTGCCAACTCCTAGAAAACTAAGCGTTCGAGGCCTTATGTAGCCAGACGATGACGCAGGGTCAGCACCTCCTGCATTCGGTCCTATTTTGCTCTTGCCACTACCATCAGATCCACCACCAACACCATCATTACCAGCTGCCAACCCCCGCCCAATTCCACGGCCTCTTCCACCAGCCTTCCTCATTTTTGGTAGAAATGTAGACAAAATCCAACAAACTATATAGTAATGTAAAACAAGGTACAAGGTGTCTATAGGACAGGGGAGATTTTGAATTTCTGCACACACTTTTGGACACTGGACACTTTTGGATTGTGTGAGGCCCACTGATATCTGAGCGCTATGTGACAGGCTCGATGGCACTGCTGTGACAAAAGTGACTAGAGGATAAGGGAGATTTTGAATACCTGCACACACTTGTGGACAGTGGACACTTTTGGATTGTGTGAGGCCCACTGATATCTGAGCGCTATGTGACAGGCTCGATGGCACTGCTGTGACAAAAGTGACTAGAGGATAAGGGAGATTTTGAATATCTGCACACACTTTTGGACACTGGACACTTTTGGATTGTGTGAGGCCCACTGATATCTGAGCGCTATGTGACAGGCTCGATGGCACTGCTGTGACAAAAGTGACTAGAGGATAAGGGAGATTTTGAATATCTGCACACACTTTTGGACACTGGACACTTTTGGATTGTGTGAGGCCCACTGATATCTGAGCGCTATGTGACAGGCTCGATGGCACTGCTGTGACAAAAGTGACTAGAGGATGGGGGCGTGGCCTGGAGCTCATCCATGTGAGACACAGGAAGAGGGAGCTCCTGTGAGGATTCCACTAATCCAACTAACATCTCGACTAATTCAAGTCATCCTGACGTACATCCATCGGATAACTATATCTGACATGGTCTGGAGCATTTAGAGTCCAAAACCAGGAGTTTTGACCCACCCAGTGCCGAGATATCATCTGAGGCCTACATCTTATGTGAGGCCTTGAAGCCTGGCTGCTAAATTTATACAGCATCCAAGAAGCCTGCTCCCTTCAGCCAAAACGCTCCAATTCCCTGGGGACTTAGGCCTAAGTCACCCACGCCTCAGCACAAGACAACGGAGGACCCCCGACCCATCATCCGGTAGAAGAGACAGCTCGGCACGCGGAGGCATTCTCCAGCTCCAGGAGGCAGGCCTGCAATCAATAACGGCCACGGTTTGCCCCCTTTCCACACCGCAGGGTCCCAGTGCCGCTAGCAAGAAGGATCCTTCAAACACGACCCATCACCACTAACAGCTGGACCCTGGGAGCCTGTGAGTAGCATCCCCGAAACACGCCGCACATTCCCTCCCCTCCCCAAGCACTCACCCGGAGCAGAGCGCCGCCCGTGATAACAGCCGCTGTACAGTTTGAACGACAGCCGTGGCCGCTGCGGTCGCGGCGGGGAGCGGGTTAGGGGCACAGCGGATCACGTTGGGGCTACTGGCAGTGCCGCCGGCGGAGGCCCCGCAGCCGGAGAAGCGGCGTACCAAACACAGACAGGCAGGTGCTGCTGGCGTTGTCTGCGCCGTCGCCCCGGCGGCCTCGGTCGCTCTCATATTAATAAATACACTCACTGGCCACTTTATTAGGTACACCATGCTAGTAACGGGTTGGACCCCCTTTTGCCTTCAGAACTGCCTCAATTCTTCGTGGCAGAGATTCAACAAGGTGCTGGAAGCATTCCTCAGAGATTTTGGACCATATTGACATGATGGCATCACACAGTTGGCGCAGATTTGTCGGCTGCACATCCCTGATGCGAATCTCCCGTTCCACCACATCCCAAAGATGCTCTATTGGATTGAGATCTGGTGACTGAGGAGGCCATTTGAGTACAGTGAACTCATGGTCATGTTCAAGAAACCAATCTGAGATGATTCGAGCTTTATGACATGGCGCATTATCCTGCTGAAAGTAGCCATCAGATGTTGGGTACATTGTGGTCATAAAGGGATGGACATGGTCAGCAACAATACTCAGGTAGGCTGTGGAGTTGCAACGATGCTCAATTGGTACCAAGGGGCCCAAAGAGTGCCAAGAAAAATTCCCCACACCATGACACCACCACCACCAGCCTGAACCGTTGATACAAGGCTGGATGGATCCATGCTTTCATGTTGTTTACGCCAAATTCTGACCCTACCATCCGAATGTCGCAGCAGAAATCGAGACTCATCAGACCAGGCAACGTTTTTCCAATCTTCTACTGTCCAATTTCGATGAGCTTGTGCAAATTGTAGCCTCAGTTTCCTGTTCTTAGCTGAGAGGAGTGGTACCCAGTGTGGTCTTCTGCTGCTGTAGCCCATCTGCCTCAAAGTTCGACGCACTGTGCGTTCAGAGATGCTCTTCTGCCTACCTTGGTTGTAACGGGTGGCAATTTGAGTCACTGTTGCCTTTCTATCAGCTCGAACCAGTATGCCCATTCTCCTCTGACCTCTGGCATCAACAAGGCATTTCCGGCCACAGAACTGCCGCTCACTGGATTTTTTTTCTTTTTCGGACCATTCTCTGTAAACCCTAGAGATGGTTGTGCGTGAAAATCCCAGTAGATCAGCAGTTTCTGAAATTCTCAGACCAGCCCTTCTGGCACCAACAATCATGCCACGTTCAAAGGCACTCAAATCACCTTTCTTCCCCATACTGATGCTCGGTTTGAACTGCAGGAGATTGTCTTGACCATGTCTACATGCCTAAATGCACTGAGTTGCCGCCATGTGATTGGCTGATTAGAAATTAAGTCTTAACACACAGTTGGACAGGTGTACCTAATAAAGTGGCCAGTGAGTGTACAGTTGCGGCTCACCTCTTCTCTTCCCCTTGCATCAAGCACTGCAATAGAAGTACCTGGGAATACATAGTAACCTGCAAGTAAGCGGCCAGCTACAGCCTTGGTGCCCTGTGTCAGCCATCCCTCACTGTTACATAAACAGAGCAGTGAGGGGAGAGGGGCTGAGCTCCCATAATTATTCTAATAGACTTTGCGTGTCTGTATTTGCACAGAAGAGGAATCAGGGGCTGTGCACCTTCCCTTCGCTTCTCCTGTGGACTATATAATTCGCAGTAGCAGCCCTAATAAGTCGCTGGTGTGTGACAAGGTCAAAAGGAGTAATCAAGTAAGCAGGAAGTTATTCTGAAAAAGAGCCCCCTGCCCATCTGTAATTTGGGAATGTAACTTTCTGAGCATGTGACCTCTCAGAGTACAATGTCTCCTGTATAAAGCGAGGGCCCCCGTTCCCACTGTTCCAACCCGGCTAGAACAAAGATCCCACGGCTACCAGCACCTCCACACTCGCGTGACTCATTGCTTCACTCATTGACCATCGGATGGGGAAGGCCAAGTCCAGTAAACGAGGACAACCAAAACGAGTCACTGACTTTTTTTTATCAAACCATTCAATCTCGGAATCATCTAAAATGGCTCCATCATCGCCCCGTTCATCTCGCTCGTCCCACAGAGGTTCCTGTGCGTCCTTGGATACTAAAAGCGCAGACAGGGATGACAACCCGCTAACTCACAGCAGCATGAAGAAGCTGCTCTCCTCCCTCAGAGTCTCCCTGCAGGAAGACATGAGGGTTATGGTGGCTGATCTGAGGGGAGAGGTAGCTGAACTAGGAGGTCGCACAGATAAAATAGAGAACAAGCTGGTAGACCTAATTAAATCACATAACGACTTATTAGATGCGCATGAGTCTCTACAAGCTACATTAGAGAAAGTGCAGACCAAAACTCTGGATTTGGAAGACAGATCGCGACGAAACAATATCCGCATCAGGGGGATAGATGAAGCGATCCAACCTAAAGACCTTCGATCCTTCCTTCAAGATTTTATTAAAGCCGCTATGCCAGAAGTTGAGAGAAAGGATATGATCATAGACCGCATTCATCGTGTCCCTAAACCTCCTTCCATTAATTCGAACCTCCCACGAGACGTACTCGCCCGAATTCATTTCTACGAACTCAAAGATGACTTTTTATTTCGCCTTCGGGGGAATCCCTCTCTGCCACAAAATTTTGCTCACCTGAAGGTCTATGCAGACCTCTCTCCGGGAACCCTAGCTTTGAGAAGGGAATTTCAACCCTTCACATCTACTCTCCGTGATCAGCAAATCCAATACGTTTGGGGATTTCCCACCAAGCTAATTGTTCGCAAAGACAACACCTCTCATGTCTGTCTCATCCCAGCACAAGCGGAGAAGCTCCTCATCCAGTGGGGTCTGCATCTGCCCAAAAATGCACCGACACATCTGTCTCATCCTTCAGCCGTCCAAGGTCGCCATATCGATCCGGAATGGTCGACAGCCTGAAGATCTACATGGACTCTATGTGGGTTCGGTTTCTCGCATTCTTTTCTACCCTTTTCTTATACGGTTCTTCTCTCTATACTAATTCTACCTTTCACCTTCTTTTGCTGTACCCTTCTTCTACTATTCTATGCTTTTCTGACTGTCTCCTATCTTTGAGCCGGCGGAAATTTCGCCAGTGAGTGATCATTATTCGCTCTTTTCCGGTGTGACGTACTCACCTGAAGTTCTATTTGTCAAGAGAAATATTTGTTTTGGTTTATCTTTTGAATAATTAGTTCTCCCCTTTCCTTCCTCCTCAGACCCTACTTCTTACCCCACCTTTCCCCGAATACATTGCTACCTAATTAGTCAACTCTCTAATTAAGGTCTTTACATTTGGTGTTTATATTAATCTCTTGGTATCTCTTTTGAGTCATCATGAGCGTCTCTATTTACTCTATTAATGTTAATGGGCTTAACTCACCTTGTAAACGCGCCTTGACGTGGCGCCAACTTATCAAATCTAATAGTGATGTAGTATGCATACAGGAGACGCATCTTTTACTAAAAGACAATTACAGAATGCACTCTGGGAATTACCCACATCAGTTCTTTGCTAATGGCCCCTCAAAAAAGGCCGGAGTAGGCATCTTCATTAAAAATACTGTGGCCTTTCTGCTGGGTGACATCCTCCGGGACCCGGAGGGGCGCTACATCATTCTAAATTGTTCAATCAACAACAGACCCTACACATTGGCCTCGGTGTATGTTCCCAACAGGGGTCAATCCAGATTCGTTCGGAAATTCCTGAATATTCTGCATTCGGTGGCCAGGGGCTCTAAATTAATCTGTGGTGATTTTAACGCCCCCATGCAGAAGCATCTGGATTGTTCAAACACCTCCATTTCCAGGGGCGAATTGGCCTCCCTAATCTCTGAAAATAATTACCATGACATTTGGAGATATTTACATTGTGGAGAAAGGGACTATACCTACTTTTCACCACGATTTCACACTTACAGCAGAATAGATTATATCTTAGTAGATAATTCCCTACTACCTCGTTGCATGGGTGCCACAATTGGGAACATATCTTGGTCTGATCATGCTCCGACCACTCTACAACTGGCAGATGCTGAAGCCATCAGACCCCCCGCAAAATGGAGGCTTAACGAATACCTGCTCACCAACCCCAATTATGCAGCCACTGTGACAGAACAACTTTCTGAATTTTTTCAAATTAACGACACTGGGGATGTCTCTGATGATACTCTATGGTTTTCACACAAGGCGGTCATTAGGGGGACATTTATCAAACTTGCTTCCCTGGCTAAAAAATTATATACAGCAGCTTTGCAATCGGCCACTCTGGAAATTCAAACTCTTGAAGCCTTACATAAGAGAACCCCGACCCCTTCCCTGTTAACCAAACTAACTAAGGCCAGATGTCAACTCCGCTCACTGCTACTTCAAAAAACTGAATACGCGTTGAAAAAACTGGGGGCGAAGTTTTACGGCATGGGTGATAGAGCCGGGGCACTATTGGCGCGGAGAGTCAAAAAGAAAGAGGGTCAGGCCAAGATCTCTCATCTCATTAAACCTGACAATTCCCTTATCCGTAACCCAATAGACATTGCGGATGAATTCAAACAATACTATGAGTCTCTTTACAATTTATGCGACAACCCTGAGGAACCCCAGCCTTCTCCCCACTCCATTAGGGCTTTTCTTGACAAAATATCTCTCCCCTCTCTTTCTGCATCACAACTAACCTTTCTAAATAGTCCCCTCACTCAGGAAGAAATCACACGAGCCATACTCTCCTCTAAAAAACACTCCACCCCGGGTCCAGATGGACTCCCATTTCAATATTATACCCAATTCCATACAATCCTCACCCCGTACCTTTACAGACTTTTTTCATTCTGGCAGTCCAGGGGCGAGGTTAAACAAGAAGGATTAGAAGCCATCATTGCCACCCTGCCCAAACCCGGGAAATCACCAACCTCCCCAAACAATTTTCGCCCCATCGCATTACTAAATTGTGACATAAAATTATATGCCAAAGTGTGGGCGACCAGACTAATGGAGGTACTCCCCTCCATAGTTGGGGCTGATCAAGTGGGCTTTGTACCTGGAAGGCAAGCCAGGGATGGCACGAGACGAATAATAAATTTACTCAACATTCTAGAACGGGGAAAAATCCCCAGTGCGCTGTTGTCCTTGGACGCTGAAAAAGCGTTTGACAGGGTGCACTGGGGATATATAGACGGAACCCTCTCCAAATTCGGATTCACTGGTCCAATTAAAAATGCCATCATGGCTTTATACTCATCCCCGTCAGCTGCAGTACGAGCATCTGGCTTTGTATCTCAAAAATTCAACATAACCAATGGTGTGCGCCAGGGCTGCCCCCTATCTCCTATAATTTTTGCCATTGCAATGGAGCCTTTGGCTACTTTGGTAAAAAATAATCCATGCATCCACGGAGTTCAAGTTGGCCCCTTGGAGCATAAAATTGGGCTGTATGCAGATGACATTATCTTCTCATGCACACAAATAGACTCTTCAATTCCAGAAATTATAAGTTTATTATCAGATTTCTCTGCTGTCTCCTATTATAAATTGAACCTCTCCAAATCGACAATTTTCCCCCTATATATTCCCAAAATCTCCCAAGAGCATCTGAAAAAATTGTATCCTTTTACGTGGTCCCTAGATGGCTTCACATATTTAGGGATTTTCATCACTCAGCTCCACCGAATAGTTAAGATGAACTGCGACCTAATTCTTCAGGACATTCGCAGAGAACTAGATAAACTCTCTCTGGGCATATTATCATGGATCGCTAGGATACAACTGGTTAAAATGCTAATACTCCCCAAACTAGTCTATCTCTTTCGCTGCCTTCCCCTTCAGTTCCCTAGTGCTATTCTTTCACAACTACAACATCTTTTAGGCAAATTCATTTGGGGTTCCAAGCCTCACCGAATCTCCTCCAAAATAATGGTTCTTCCTTACACGAAGGGAGGGCTGGGAGTTCCCGATGTGCGAGCATATCACCAAGCTGCCATACTGGAAGCAGCCAAATTGTGGTGGGCAGACGACACTTCTCATCTCTGGATGCAAATAGAATCTTTTTTCTCCCCATCCAGATCCACCAAACTACTCCTCGAAATTAGTCTTTTACAAAAATACACCTCTCCCCGCATTCTGAACACAATGTCGTCCCTTTTAAAACTTTGGTCAGCCTTGGGACCAAAACACTTTCCGTCCCTGCACAGAAATGTATCCCTGCCGGCTCTAGAACATTTGGTTCCAAACCTATCTTTGGGGAAGTGGCGAATTGCAGGTATACATACCCTAAACAACCTTTTTGACATCTCTGGATTAAAACAATTCATGTCTATTTCCACATCCTTTTCCCTGCCCCACTCATGCTTTTATCAATATCTCCAAATCCGCCACCTCCTTTCCAAATGCAAACTCCCAGCCTGGTCTCTCTCGCCACTTGAGAACCCGCCCCAACGGTATTTTAAACCTGATCACCCGGATCGCCACGGTGTTTCAATATTATACAAGTCCCTCATTACCCCTACAGACAATGCAAAACTCCCATATATGAAAATTTGGGAACGTCGACTTTCATTCTCCTCATCCCTGGAGGAATGGCAGGAGGCAGCTACTCACTCCTCTAAATTCTCAGCATGCATCAATCACCTGGAACAATCAAAAAAATTACAATTAAACTGGTATCTGTCCCCTTTACGTTTATCCAAATTCTCGCAACAGTCCTCTCCTCTGTGCTGGAAGGGATGTCAGCAGACGGGCTCAATTGAGCACGTCTGGTGGTTCTGTCCCAAACTAAAAAGGTTTTGGGCCACTACAGAGTCCATCCTTAAATCTGTACTTCAAATTCCACTTGAACTCTCGGGGCCTATGGCTCTTCTGGGCATAAATTTGGGGTCAATTCCGATCTCTCTGAGACCTATTGCGTGCAATGTTCTAATTGCTGCTCGGCTCTGCATAGCTAAGCACTGGAAATCATCCTCTGTCCCCTACGAACAGGAACTACTGGCCAGAATAAATCTTGACTTTCAGCATGAACTGACCTTAGCACATACATTCGCCAAGAGAAATGTAATTTTGAACTGGTGGGACCCATGGGTATCCTCGGGGTTCAATTCGGTTGCACTAAATTAACTACTCACACAACCTGTATTCTGTCTTGTGGGCCCCTGCATCGCGAAAGTTGTCCAGTGTAAGGTCAAACCAAGCTTGTCTCTACCCTACCTTCCCCTAATTTCCCCTCCTTCCTACCTTCCTGTCCCCCTCCCTTCTTTAAATCTGTTTAGGATCTTGATTGTTTTCATTGTTGTTGAAAATATCTGACTAGAGTTATCCTTGTAACTTCTCTAAATCAAGATTTCAATGTTTGATGTTACCTGTTGCTTTTTCAACTTTTATATTTGTTTCCTTGTACCCGTCAAAAAATCCTTAATAAAGAAATATTGGTTTAAAAAAAAAAAAAGTGACTAGAGGATAAGGGAGATTTTGAATATCTGCACACAATTTTGGACACTGGACACTTTTGGATTGTGTGAGGCCCACTGATATCTGAGCGCTATGTGACAGGCTCGATGGCACTGCTGTGACAAAAGTGACTAGAGGATAAGGGAGATTTTGAATATCTGCACACACTTTTGGACACTGGACACTTTTGGATTGTGTGAGGCCCACTGATATCTGAGCGCTATGTGACAGGCTCGATGGCACTGCTGTGACAAAAGTGACTAGAGGATAAGGGAGATTTTGAATATCTGCACACACTTTTGGACACTGGACACTTTTGGATTGTGTGAGGCCCACTGATATCTGAGCGCTATGTGACAGGCTCGATGGCACTGCTGTGACAAAAGTGACTAGAGGATAAGGGAGATTTTGAATATCTGCACACACTTTTGGACACTGGACACTTTTGGATTGTGTGAGGCCCACTGATATCTGAGCGCTATGTGACAGGCTCGATGGCACTGCTGTGACAAAAGTGACTAGAGGATAAGGGAGATTTTGAATATCTGCACACACTTTTGGACACTGGACACTTTTGGATTGTGTGAGGCCCACTGATATCTGAGCGCTATGTGACAGGCTCGATGGCACTGCTGTGACAAAAGTGACTAGAGGATAAGGGAGATTTTGAATATCTGCACACACTTTTGGACACTGGACACTTTTGGATTGTGTGAGGCCCACTGATATCTGAGCGCTATGTGACAGGCTCGATGGCACTGCTGTGACAAAAGTGACTAGAGGATAAGGGAGATTTTGAATATCTGCACACACTTTTGGACACTGGACACTTTTGGATTGTGTGAGGCCCACTGATATCTGAGCGCTATGTGACAGGCTCGATGGCACTGCTGTGACAAAAGTGACTAGAGGATAAGGGAGATTTTGAATTTCTGCACACACTTTTGGACACTGGACACTTTTGGATTGTGTGAGGCCCACTGATATCTGAGCGCTATGTGACAGGCTCGATGGCACTGCTGTGACAAAAGTGACTAGAGGATAAGGGAGATTTTGAATATCTGCACACACTTTTGGACACTGGACACTTTTGGATTGTGTGAGGCGCACTGATATCTGAGCGCTATGTGACAGGCTCGATGGCACTGCTGTGACAAAAGTGACTAGAGGATAAGGGAGATTTTGAATATCTGCACACACTTTTGGACACTGGACACTTTTGGATTGTGTGAGGCCCACTGATATCTTAGCGCTATGTGACAGGCTCGATGGCACTGCTGTGACAAAAGTGACTAGAGGATAAGGGAGATTTTGAATATCTGCACACACTTTTGGACACTGGACACTTTTGGATTGTGTGAGGCCCACTGATATCTGAGCGCTATGTGACAGGCTCGATGGCACTGCTGTGACAAAAGTGACTAGAGGATAAGGGAGATTATGAATATCTGCACACACTTTTGGACACTGGACACTTTTGGATTGTGTGAGGCCCACTGATATCTGAGCGCTATGTGACAGGCTCGATGGCACTGCTGTGACAAAAGTGACTAGAGGATAAGGGAGATTTTGAATATCTGCACACACTTTTGGACACTGGACACTTTTGGATTGTGTGAGGCCCACTGATATCTGAGCGCTATGTGACAGGCTCGATGGCACTGCTGTGACAAAAGTGACTAGAGGATAAGGGAGATTTTGAATATCTGCACACACTTTTGGACACTGGACACTTTTGGATTGTGTGAGGCCCACTGATATCTGAGCGCTATGTGACAGGCTCGATGGCACTGCTGTGACAAAAGTGACTAGAGGATAAGGGAGATTTTGAATATCTGCACACACTTTTGGACACTGGACACTTTTGGATTGTGTGAGGCCCACTGATATCTGAGCGCTATGTGACAGGCTCGATGGCACTGCTGTGACAAAAGTGACTAGAGGATAAGGGAGATTTTGAATATCTGCACACACTTTTGGACACTGGACACTTTTGGATTGTGTGAGGCCCACTGATATCTGAGCGCTATGTGACAGGCTCGATGGCACTGCTGTGACAAAAGTGACTAGAGGATAAGGGAGATTTTGAATATCTGCACACACTTTTGGACAGTGGACACTTTTGGATTGTGTGAGGCCCACTGATATCTGAGCGCTATGTGACAGGCTCGATGGCACAGCTGTGACAAAAGTGACTAGAGGATAAGGGAGATTTTGAATTTCTGCACACACTTGTGGACAGTGGACACTTTTGGATTGTGTGAGGCCCACTGATATCTGAGCGCTATGTGACAGGCTCGATGGCACAGCTGTGACAAAAGTGACTAGAGGATAAGGGAGATTTTGAATCTCTGCACACACTTTTGGACACTGGACACTTTTGGATTGTGTGAGGCCCAATGAATATCTGAGCGCTATGTGACAGGCTCGATGGCACAGCTGTGACAAAAGTGACTAGAGGATAAGGGAGATTGGATTGCTTTTAAAAAAGCAGTTTGCGGAGCAGTGGGTAAACAGCAATGCCAGCCTGTCAGGAAGCCTTAGAAGGCAGCCCAACAACCAACACCACTGATACACCACTATATAGCCTCCCCTTGCACTGCACACACAGTGACTGGTGTGTTGTGCAGGCCAAATTGCTAGCAGCAGAAGCAGTTTTTTTTTCTTCTCAGCAGGACAAAAAAAAAAATTGAGATTGCTTTTAAAAAAGCAGTTTGCGGAGCAGTGGGTAAACAGCAATGCCAGCCTGTCAGGAAGCCTTAAAAGGCAGCCCAACAACCAACACCACTGATACACCACTATATAGCCTCCCCTTGCACTGCACACACAGTGACTGGTGTGTTGTGCAGGCCAAATCGCTAGCAGCAGAAGCAGTTTTTTTGTCTTCTTCCCTGCCTAACGCTCTCCCTACAGAATCAGCAGCAACCTCTCCCTATACTAAGATCGGCAGAAGTAAGATGACGGTCGGCGTGCACGCCCTTTTATACCCCCTGTGACGCCCACCAAAGCAAGCCAATCACTTGCATGCCCTTCTGAAAGATGGTGGTGACCCGTGCCTATGTCATCACGTTGCCCACAGTGTCCGTGGATCCTGATTGGCTGAAAAAGAGCGCAAAACAAACTTTTGAAACGCGACTTTGGCGCGTAAGTCGCCGACCTCGTGGCCGACCTCATCCTAGGGTCGGGTTTCGTTTCATGAAACTCGACTTTGCCAAAAGTCGGCGACTTTTGAATTTTTTCGACCCGTTTCGCTCAACTCTAGTAAGGACTTAAAATACTTAAAAAGCACCTAAACCAATTAATTAAATGTGGTAATTTGTCTGAAGAGTTACACTGTGAATATTGTGCAGATGTGGAATATTTCTACGTTTGACTCTTTGGCCGAGACAATCATATAATCTCACAAAGGGTTTATGTGTTTGTCTCATCGTTTGTAACCTTTGTTCTATGCCTGTTTTTTTTCTGGGTTTAAATTCTTTCCTCACCTTATATTTAGTTTTCTTTGACAAACCTTTGGCCATTATGCTTAGATTATGTGTATATTTTTCTCAGCCTATTTATTAAAATTCAGCTTCAAGGCTTAAATCCGTCACGCTTGTTTGACCTTTCTGAAGATCAAGTACGTTCTCTATAGCAGGTCTAGATGGCATCTTATAACATGTGCTCACCTCTTTAAGTGAAGCCTATGTACTGTAAGGCAAGGAATTTAGTCATTTTGAGGCTAATTTGGATTTCAGTCATGGTTTAATAAATTTGATATCACAGTATACTTTTAGCTTATATTGGACCTATGTGTCATTATTGATTATAATAGTCATTTTTCTTTATTGGAATTCTATTTTTTGTCTTATTATTTGATGCATGCGATAAAAAATGAGTTTATAAAATGTTAGGGCAACATGCTGCTAAAGGTTACAAAATTACTGTTCAAACAAAGCGCTTGGTGCACCTTTGGCGCAGCTTTGCTGTCACTCTGTCACGCTGTCAATCTGTATTCCAAATGGTAAAACTCTGCCCCAAAATCTACACCAAAGGTCAACATCTGCTCCAGATTTGGGTAAAATCGTATCCATTTGCTATTTTTATAAATTGCTCCAGATTTTCTGCTCACAAAACCAGAAGGTTGTCTGCCATGAGTGAACCGACCCTCAGGCTTCATTTTCACGGTTAGCTTTTGGTGAGTTATTGATGTTGTGTTTTTTGTCTCCTTTTGGTATGTCATGTTTTAAATAAAGCTGCTTAGCTTTTGATACTTCCTGGTATTAAGCTTTAACAAAACTTTATTGGTATATGTGCAAATAACATACGTTTTTGATGGGTTTCAGCGGCAAAAACGCACTAAAAAGACATGTGGGCAGATTTTCCTGTTTGGATGCAAATCTATGGAAAAAAAAATCTACACATAAAACTTAGCGTACCTGCAAAAGAAATTGACATGTTACAGATTTGAAACACGCATCTCAGGTCAATTTACAGTGAGTAAACAAAAAGCAGAGTAGCATGAGATTTCTATAAGTTCCATCCAATTTGCTAGAAATGTAAGGTGCGGGGTTTTTGGCACACCAGAATTATGCAGCGTCAAAAATTCACCAAAAACTCATCCTGGGCACACAGCCTCAAAGCTAGAACCTGTACTATACATCAATACAAATATTTTTAATTAATTTTAAATATGAATGTAATATTGGGTCGCCCTCGCACACCCAGGGCAGCGGGGTACTCGGTACCGGGCCGGTGTCAAGGCGGGAATGTGTCACAGCAGCGGTGTCCCGGTCCGTGGCCCTGGGCACCCAATATCAATGGCGGTGATGTTAATGGTGTTAAAGTTTATATATGAATAGTTCGTGACACCACCTGTGGTGTTTGGCAAGTGAGATGGTAAGACAACGCTGCATACAGTCCGCTGGGACTGATGGTGTGGTGCAGCAGAGATGGTATAGCTCCCCATAGGTGGAGCTGTAGTCCTAGGGCAGTGTGGGTAAAATGGATGAGGAGAGGCGCAGAATAGTATGGAGGCTGGTACCCAGGTGTAGTGGTGCTGGAATAACTGGAGGACACCAGAGTATGCAGTTCCAAAGCTTTACTCACTGTTTGCAGTTCACACAACTTCCTGCCTCCGTACTGTGTTCTCCAGGTCAGGGCTCCAGCCAACCTCCAGGCAGGATAGATTCTCCCTTCCACACTCTGCCAACATGTACCTTACTGAACCACTCCTCCAATGCGCCTTTAGGTGCGAAGCACTCCAGTACTTAGTTACCCTGGAATGCCTCTCTGTAGGTGTTCCTAGTCTTTACTTGCATGACAGACAGCTGTAGCCTGCTTCGGGGACTCCACTCTGCGTCCCGGCTCTCTATTCAGTTGCTGTTGTGTCCCAAGTCTATGATGGGAGCAAGGCATTAGCGGCTCACTACTCCTATGGTGTCTGTTGCAGGACATAAAGATCCAATCAACCTCAGGGACCGGGCCCCGGCCTTTGCGCTCTCTGGACTGGAAGGGTTCTCTCTCTTTCTCAACCTGCTTCCCAACATCCTTCTATTCTCCTTCGTTCCGATCTGTTCTATCTCTCTTATGGAATCTGTAGTCTCCAGTCTACGGCTTTTTCTCCTTCTCTTCCTTCTCTAGGGAGCTCGTTCCACTAAGACCAGTCCTCAGCCTCTCCTGACTGACTGCCTTCCTCCGCCTTGAGCTCCTCTCAGGCTGACCTGCTGTCAGCCTGCTCTCTCCTTCTCTAGGACTCACCCCAGACTGACCTGAAATCCTACACCTTCCCTCTCTTTTATATCTAACTCCACCCACCTCCCCAGCACCTCTCGTGTTACGAAGCCAGGGACCACAAAAGGCACCCTATGACCTTTCCAGCATAAAGCATGGATGGGTCCCTGCTGAACTATCCTGTGTGTGGGGTGCAGTTGTTGGAATGTGGAAAGGAGTTCCCAGCCTACCTGGATGGTGGGGCACTACACCTTAGGAGAAGGTGCAGTACCTCTGTGACGACTGAAGCCTCAGCGGTGCCACATATCCCCCGTTAAACACAGCACGTCTGTGGGCTGCAAGACACCAAAAGGTACAATACAGGAACACACAAAAATTTTTAAATACTAGTCAACAATACTTATCTAATCTTCCCAATGAAGGAGACACATTTCTTAAACGTTACAAACAGATTAATGTCCTATCTTAGTATCAAAAATTTACTTAAGTGCAATTCTTAATTCAAAGTGCTATACTCAACACATTTTCTTTATTATATCTTCTATCAATTATTCTCTTTTTCTTTTTCTCTTTACTGGACGCAAGACACTGACCATTTTCTCTTGGTCTGTCACCTGTCACTTTCAATTCTGTATTCTTTATTCAATTCTCACATTCTATCTAAAAGCTTTTCTAATTCTCTGTATCAAACATGCTATAAAAGACATTTACTTTTCATAAGACACAACATTATCAAATACGTTATCATAAAACATTCAAAATTCTTGTAAGGTGCTGAACACTGCTCCCAGCCGGGATTTATTGCAGTGTCCCTTGAGGTAGACATCATTCTTCGAAAAGTGTCCATGCAAAAATATTATCTTCGCAAAGAGTCTCTTTATATGTAAAACCAAGAAAGGGCACCTAAAGAGGTGCAAACTATTTACAATAAAAGTTTTTGGATCAATCAGCGTCTATGATCTCCACAGTTCCATTTGTAGAAACAGGCAACAAAAGCGCTACCGGAAAAACATGATAGCAAAAAGCAACAAAGCACAACTGGTGCAACAAACCCTCCTGGGTAGCGAGATTTAGTAAATGTGAATTTTAATTGTGGTCCCCTCCTGGGGTTCTGGTAGCTGAACTGGAACTGTTCCCAGCTGTAACGGCTTCTCCAGCTTATTCGGGTACCAAAGTCACTAATGGGTCTGTTGTTGGTGATTCTGCGGGGGCAGCAGCCGGTATCTCCGCAGTCAGTGATTCAGCCAGTGTGGCAGTGGGTACCAATAGATGTTGTTCCGCAATTTCAGAGGGTATCACCGTGAATGAGACTACAGTCGACGGTGGCGGGTACAAGGCTAATCGGTGGCCATCTTCAGAAGTCAGGCCATTTCTGCCTATGGGTGTAGCTCCCAACACTAGAATCATAGCAGGGGCAGTCATCATACCTGCTACCTCCCGGGCCGTTCCGGCTCCTGCAGCGGCACTGGATGGTGAATGATGGCAACCGCAACCCCCGGGGTCATCTGCGGTATGGCCGGTAACTGCATCCACCCCGGTTCAAGGCCCGGACAGGCCGGTAGGAGTCTGCGCGGCTGCGCTGGATCCAGACTAGGACTCCTC
Source organism: Dendrobates tinctorius (assembly GCF_039654945.1). Lineage (NCBI taxonomy): Eukaryota > Metazoa > Chordata > Amphibia > Anura > Dendrobatidae > Dendrobates > Dendrobates tinctorius. The sequence continues at coordinate 5,362,940 of NW_027361866.1, forward strand.
TTCCGCCCCCCCAACCTCCAGGGCTCTCATGTACCTTCGTCTAGCAGGACGCGTCCAATGACAGCACCAGCCTGGATGCAGCGATGGTCGTTGTGTGGGATACTGAAGCGGTGGTACACTCTGCGAGTGCTGCCTGGGGGAGGGTGGTTTTCCCCCGTCATCTTCTTCTGGCCTCCGCGTTCCTTCCATCATGGCGTTCTGGCGTTCTTCCTCTTGCTCCGCCCTTCTGCTCGCCACAGGCTTTCTCTGCCCCTCCTTCCGGGGGCGGCGTCTTCTCCCAGCCCCTCCATACCAAGCCAGTATACGAACCCCTCGGGGGGTGGGCCATGCATCGGTCACATAGTAATTCAGGCAGGGATGGCCCAAGGCTCTTCGTGGTCTTTTCTTGGGTCCTCCCATCTCTTCATGCCCTTCTTCTCCGCACCAGCGGCCATTTCTAATGTCCATTTTACAGTCTATTAAATTTGGTCTTTTGCACATTTTCAAAAGTTGTAAATCCAAGGCACAAAGAACCCGATGGCATCGGGTCTCGTTATCCTGTTCGTGACACCAAAATTGGGTCGCCCTCACACACCCAGGGCAGCAGGGTACTCGGTACCGAGTAGGTGTCAAGGCGGGAATGTGTCACAGCAGCATTGACCCGGTCCGTGGCCCTGGGCACCCAATATCAATGGCGGTGATGTTAATGGTGTTAAAGTTTATGTGAATAGTTTGTGACGCCACCTGTGGTGTTTGGCAAGTAAGATGGTAAGCCAACGAAGCATACAGATCCGCTGGGACTGATGGTGTGGTGCAGCAGAGATGGTATAGCTCCCCACAGGTGGAGCTGTAGTCCCAGGGCAGTGTAGGTGCAATGGATGAGGAGAGGCGCAAAATGGTATGGAGGCTGGTACCCAGGTGTAGTGGTGCTGGAATAACTGGAGGACACCAGAGTATGCGGTTCCGAAGCTTTACTCACTGTTTGCAGTTCACACAACTGCCTGCCTCCGTACCGTGTTCTCCCGGTCAGGGCTCCAGTCAACCTCCAGGCAGGATAGATTCTCCCTTCCACACTCCGCCAACATGTACCTTACTGAACGACTCCTCCAATGCGCCTTTAGGTGCGAAGCACTCCAGTACTTAGTTACCCTGGAATGCCTCTCTCTAGGTGTTCCTAGTCTTTACTTGTATGACAGATAGCTGTAGCCTGTTTCGGGGACTCCACTCTCCGTCCCAGCTCTCTATTCAGTTGCTGTTGTGTCCCAAGTCTATGATGAGAGCAAGGTGTTAGCGGCTCACTACTCCTCCGGTATCTGTTGCCAGACATAAAGATCCAATCAACCTCGGGGACCGAGCCCCAGTCTTTGCGCTCTCTAGACTGCAAGGGTTCTCTCTCTTTCTCAACCTGCTTCCCAACATCCTTCTATTCTCCTTCGTTCCGATCTGTTCTATCTCTCTTATGGAATCTGTAGTCTCCAGTCTACGTCTCTTTCTCCTTCTCTTCCTTCCCTAGGGAGCTCGTTCCACTAAGACCAGTCCTCAGCCTCTCCTGACTGACTGCCTTCCTCCGCCTTGAGCTCCTCTCAGGCTGACCTGCTGTCAGCCTGCTCTCTCCTTCTCTGGGACTCACCCCAGACTGACCTGAAATCCTACACCTTCCCTCTCTTTTATATCTAACTCCACCCGCCTCCCCAGCACCTCTCGTGTTACGAAGCCAGGGACCACAAAAGGTACCCTATGACCTTTCCAGCATAAAGCATGGATGGGTCCCTGCTGAACTATCCTGTGTGTGGGGTGCAGGTGTTGGAATGCGGAAAGGAGTTCCCAGCCTACCTGGATGGTGGGGCACTACACCTTAGGAGAAGGTGCAGTACCTCTGTGGCGACTGAAGCCTCAGGGGCGCCACAATATAATAGTAATATTTTGTACTATCCTTATTATAACATCATATATGTACAAAAAATGGAGGGTATATCCTTCAATAAAACTTTAAAAAATGTATTCCATGCCCCATATATGCAACATTTTGGCTCATAGGGTTCATGCAGAAAACTGTATTTTTGGTCCAAGTGGAATTTCACAAAACATAGGCTCGCACCCGGACCAATATTATTCTATGGGCCTTGCACATATCGGACTCTTTCCTTGGATAGAAGCAATACTAGGGAAAAAAAAGTCACTGCATGCCCAAGTTTGATCTAATATTTCGATCGCACTCGGCCATGCAAGTCTATGAGTCCGTGGAAATCATCACACTGCACTCGGATGATATTTCCACTGACTGACACAATGGAGAAGATGGAAAAAAAATTTTCTCCATCTTCTCCTCATCTGAGAGAATCGGATCAAACTATGATTATTTAAAAAAAAGAAGGGTTATCCCAGGCTCCAAGTCATTTTTTTGTCTGTGTGTTATTTCAACCCAAATGCTCAGAAATAGCCTCGTCGAATCTCTTCTGGGTGGTGCATGTATAAAGAATAGAGTTGAGCGACTTTGGTCGGATCGGGTTTCGTGAAACCCGAATGAAACAAAATAAGTTTCAGATGAAACTCGTCCGACTAGAGCAAAACAAAGTCGGAGTTTCGTCCGAAACCCGACCCCAATGCAAGTCAATGGGAAATAAAAGTCGGACGAAACTCCGACTTTTTTTGCTCTAGTCGGACGAGTTTCATCTGAAACTTATTTTGTTTCATTCGGGTTTCACGAAACCCGATCCGACCAAAGTCGCTCAACTCTAATAAAGAACATGTATCATATTCGGAAATGGTAACAAGAAAAACATCACTCACCTGATCATTCTTTCAAGATGTGGTTTTAATCCATAAAATTGGTTACATTGTCAGGGGAGTTTTTTCAAGAACAGTGAGACCTGCCTGACTACGGACATTTCACGCCATAAAATGGGTCCATGTTTTATGAACCCGTAGAAGTGCCATCAAGGAGTGAAACGGGCATAGTCCAGCAGGTCTCACTGTTTATGAAAAAACTCCCCTAACAACCGCACCTCCGCAAATATCAATGTAGCCAATTTTATGGATTAAATCCACATCTTGAAAGAAGAAATCGGGTGAGTGCTGTTTTTTTTTTTTGTTACCTTTTCGGATACAAACTATGATTATACTCTGATCAAACTTTGAGTGAGATTTGCATAATTGACACGATACTCTCAGATGAAAGACTACATGCTTGGGTGACCCTAGTCTATCTCTGAGCCTTTCTCAAGTATATCCAAATAGTACACTTGATGCCCTTAAATAGGGCTATCCATCATTAATATATTTCCATATATAAAACATAATTATATGTGTACAATACCAAGTTCACAAAATACAAACATGAATTAATCAGCTAAAGTGCATAATATGTAGTTACTAAGTGCATATTATATAACAGAACACATAAATTGTGTCACAGAGTGTAGACATATTTAATGGGTGCACAGGTGAGACATAATAGACTGCATAATGGCTCACCTAATTACATATAATCTGAATAGCCATCAAACAAAAACCTGGAGGATGTCAAATTAGATGTGCATGTATTGCAAAAGTGTACTGTATGTCCAGACACTATTAAAAGACCAACTAGACCAACTGAGTACATATTCTGTGTCTGTGTGCACTTGGCACCAATATACTCAAGGAAAGCCAGTTATTACAACTCATTTCTATAGCTCCTGAGAGAGCTCTGGGGTGTAACCCATGCTATGCCACAAACATGGTGGTATCATGAAGATTGCAAAAATGTGGTCAAATTGACTCCTATAGGAACAGATAATCTATTATCAGGTGATATAAACAATTACAGCTGACATACTCACCTTTAGGCCAGGGTAAGACTTGCGAGAAACTCGCACGAGTCTCGCATGTCAATACTTGGCACTGCTGCTGGCAATCGGGACCGGAGCGTTCAGCTGCATAGAAATACATGCAGCTGAATGCTCTGATCTGAGTGCCAGCGGCAGTGCCAGGTATTGACGTGCAAGACTTGTGCGAGTTTCTGGCAAGTCTTACCCCAGCCTTAAATGGAATAAATATCTATCTTAGGCTATGTGCACATGTGCGGAATTGCCCGGGAAATTTCCATGGCAATTCCGCAACTCCCTGCCGCGGGAAATTCACGGGAAATCCGCATGCGGAATTCCCGCAAAAAAATAGCGCTTTACAAGCTTAGCTTGCAGAATGCTAGCGTTTTCCAAGTGATCTGTAGCATCACTTGGAAAACTGACAGGTTGGTCACACATGTCAAACGTAGTGTTTGACGAGTGTGACCAACTTTTTACTATTGAGGCCGCCTATGTAGCATCAGTAGTAAAAGATATAATAATAATAAAAAAAAATGATATTCTCACCTTCCGCCGTCCCCCGCAAACTTCCTAATCCTCGCGATGCTCCCAACAAGTCCCGTTCCCAGCGATGCCTTGTGACAATGACCCCAGATGACGTAGCATCTCACGAGACCGCTACGTCATCTGGGGTCATTGTCGCAAGGCATCAGTGAGAACGGGATTTGCCGGGAGCATCGTTGAGGTCTGGGAACGCTGCGGGGGACGCCGGAAGGTGAGAATATCATGATATTTTATTTTAATTCTTTTTTTAACAGGGATATGGTACTCAGGGTCTGAAGGAGAGTCTTCTCTCCTCCAGACCCTGGGTACCATCCGCACATTTTCCGCTTACTTTGCGCATGGTGGCCATAGCCACCGCAAAAAGATTGAGTCTGCTGCGTATTTTTCCGTGATGCGATTCCGCCACGGAAAAATGTGTAGCATTAGCACAGCATGTGCGGAATGCCATTGAATACAATGGGTTGTGTATTTTTAGCGCTTTCGCAGCGTTTTCATGACGAAAAAATGCTGCAAAAACACTAAAAATCTGCAACATGTGCACATAGCCGAAATCTTATCAAAATACTCCATTTTTGTAGCTTCCTTCTGTTGTTTTCCATATATATATTATAAAACACAGTGAACCTATACCAGAAGATGACATGGCTCTCCAAACCGTCACGTATTGTGGAAACTTCATACTAGACCTCAAGCAGCTGGGATTGTCTGTCTCTCCACTTTTCCTCCAGACTCTGGGATCTTGATTTCCAAGGTCTAGTGTGAAGTATCCACAATCAATGATGGTTTTGAGAGCCATGTCATCTGCTTGTGGAGGTTCACTGTGTTTTATGAAGACCAAAGTCGGCACAGCCATCTACCAGAAATTTTAGAGCACTTCATGCTTCCCTCTGCCGACAAGCTTTTTGGAGATGGACATTTCATTCTCCAGCAGAACTTGGCACTGGTCCACACTGCCAAAAGTACCAATTCCTGGTTTAAAAACAACAGTATCACTGTGCTTGATTGGCCACCAAACTCGTCTGACATTAACTCCATAGAGAATCTATGGGGTATTGTCAAGAGAAAGATGAAACACCAGATCCAACAATGCAGACGAGCTGAAGGCTGCTATCAAAGCAACCTGGGCTTCCATAACACCTCAGCAGTGCCACAGGCTGATCGCCTCTATGCCACCAGCATTGATGCAGCAATTGATGCAAAAGGAGCCCCGACCAAGTATTGAGTGCATTTACTGAACATATATTTCAGTATACCAACATTTCGGATTTTAAAATCATTTTTTCAAGCTGGTGTTATAAAGTATTCTAATTTACTGAGATAATGACTTTTGGGTTTTCATTGGCTGTAAGCCATAAAGCCATTATCATCAACTTTAACAGAAATAAACACTTGAAATACATCACTATGTTTGTAATGACTCTGTATAATATATGAGTTTCACTTTTTGTATTGAAGAACTGAAATAAATTAACTTTTTGACGATATTCTAATTTTTTAAAATGTGTATATATATATATACTGTATATATACACTCACTGGCCACTTTATTAGGTACACCTGTCCAACTGTGTGTTAAGACTTAATTTCTAATCAGCCAATCACATGGCGGCAACTCAGTGCATTTAGGCATGTAGACATGGTCAAGACAATCTCCTGCAGTTCAAACCGAGCATCAGTATGGGGAAGAAAGGTGATTTGAGTGCCTTTGAACGTGGCATGATTGTTGGTGCCAGAAGGGCTGGTCTCAGAATTTCAGAAACTGCTGATCTACTGGGATTTTCACGCACAACCATCTCTAGGGTTTACAGAGAATGGTCCGAAAAAGAAAAAAAATCCAGTGAGCGGCAGTTCTGTGGCCGGAAATGCCATGTTGATGCCAGAGGTCAGAGGAGAATGGGCAGACTGGTTCGAGCTGATAGAAAGGCAACAGTGACTCAAATTGCCACCCGTTACAACCAAGGTAGGCAGAAGAGCATCTCTGAACGCACAGTGCGTCGAACTTTGAGGCAGATGGGCTACAGCAGCAGAAGACCACACTGGGTACCACTCCTCTCAGCTAAGAACAGGAAACTGAGGCTACAATTTGCACAAGCTCATCGAAATTGGACAGTAGAAGATTGGAAAAACGTTGCCTGGTCTGATGAGTCTCGATTTCTGCTGCGACATTCAGATGGTAGGGTCAGAATTTGGCGTAAACAACATGAAAGCATGGATCCATCCTGCCTTGTATCAACGGTTCAGGCTGGTGGTGGTGGTGTCATGGTGTGGGGAATTTTTTCTGGGCACTCTTTGGGCCCCTTGGTACCAATTGAGCATCGTTGCAATGCCACAGCCTACCTGAGTATTGTTGCTGACCATGTCCATCCCTTTATGACCACAATGTACCCAACATCTGATGGCTACTTTCAGCAGGATAATGCGCCATGTCATAAAGCTCGAATCATCTCAGATTGGTTTCTTGAACATGACAATGAGTTTACTGTACTCAAATGGCCTCCTCAGTCACCAGATCTCAATCCAATAGAGCATCTTTGGGATGTGGTGGAACGGGAGATTCGCATCAGGGATGTGCAGCCGACAAATCTGCGCCAACTGTGTGATGCCATCATGTCAATATGGTCCAAAATCTCTGAGGAATGCTTCCAGCACCTTGTTGAATCTCTGCCACGAAGAATTGAGGCAGTTCTGAAGGCAAAAGGGGGTCCAACCCCTTACTAGCATGGTGTACCTAATAAAGTGGCCAGTGAGTGTATATATATTATATATATTTATATATATATATACCATATTTTTCGGACTATAAGACGCACTTTTTTCCCCCAAATTTGGAGGGAAAATGGGGGTGCATCTTATAATGCGGAAATACCTTACCGGCCGCAGTGGAGCAGGGTCCTAGGATCGCGGCTGGAGGAGGAAAGAAGGGAACATTGCTGCAGGTCGCAGGCTGGGATGAGGGGGTGTTCGTATGTGCAACACGCTGCTGCGGGTGTCCGGTGCTGCTGGTGTCTGGTGCTGCTGTGGGTGTCCAGTGCTGCTGGTGTCTGGTGCTGCTGTGAGTCGTCCAGTGCTGCTGCGAGTATCCGGTGCTGTTGCTGGGGCTCTGCTGACAGGCCAGAGCCCCCCGCAGTTCCATTTTTTCCTATGTGGTGGACTCTGAGAAAATGGCTGCCGGGGGGCAGCGCATGCGCAGATGGAGGTCTCGGCACAAAGATCTCAGGAGAACCCCCGCAGCAGCACTGGACACACGCAGCAGCACCGGATACATGCAGCGGCACTGGACACCCACATCAGCACCAGACACCAGTAGCACCAGACAGCCTCAGCGGCGCACCGCAAATCTGTAGCAGCACCAGACACCTGGAGCACCTGACACCCTCAGCGTCACGCCACACATCCAAACACCCCCTCATCCCAGCCTGCAGCTGCAGCAATGCTCCACTCTTGTCTCCTGCAGCAACGACCCTGGTACTCTACTTCACCGCAGCCTCCACCCCCCTGTAAGCAATAAGACGCATGGATTATAAGAAGCCCCACCATTTTATTGAAAAAAAAGTTTTTTCCTATTTTTTCTTTTCAAAATTGGGGGTGCGTCTTATAATCCCCAAAAAATACGATGCATATATACAGGGTGCGCCATCTGTGTGGATCCACCTAAATAAAATGGGTATGGTTGGTGATATCAACTTCCTGTTTGTGGAACATTAGTATATCAGAGGGGGAAATTTTTCAAGATGGGTGGTGACCATGGTGGCCATTTTGATGTCCGCCATTTTGGATTCCAACTTTATTTTTTCCAATGGGAAGAGAATCATGTGACACATCAAACTTATTGAGAATTTCACAAGAAAAACAATGGTGTGCTTGGTTTTAATGTAACTTTATGCTTTCATGAGTTATTTACAAGTTTATGACCACTTATAAAATGTGTTCAAAGTGCTGCCCATTGTGTTGAATTGTCAATGCAACCCTCTTTTCCCTCTCTTGACACAATGATAGCAACACAACAGAAGAAATGCTAGCACAGACTTCCAGTATATCCATTGCTTCAGATGATGCACATCTCATATCTTCATAGTATAGACAATTGCCTTCAGATGACTCCAAAGATAAAAGTCTAAGGGGGTCAGATCGGGAGACCTTAGTGGCCATTCAACTGCCCCATGATGATCAATACACTTTATCACCAATTATCATTCCAATTTTATTTAGGTGTATCCTTATAGGTGTATCCATATAGATGGCCCACTATATATATATATATATATATATATATATATATATATATATATATATATATATATATATATATATATAAATCCAACAATGTAGACCAGCTCACTCCTGTGAACCACCTGGAACCTCAGCTGACCTGGTTAACTCCGTTGTGCCCGGATCTGGATGTAGGAGTCCATACATACAAATGTGAACAACGACAAATCAAAGTCCAGCAATGACGTGAGCAATCCAGGATGCTGTTAAAAATTTTTTTCTTTTTATTCATAAATCCATTAAAATGCAATGGTCCAAGGAGTTCAAAACAGCAATAACGCAGGAAAGTCGTGCAGATAGGACTACGAGTTTCAGCGGTAGAACCCGCCTTCTTCACGGTCCAGAATCTAATCTGCTTTCCAAACATGGAACCTTATATACATCCCACTCCCATCAGGGTAATTATAAACATATGTGAGAGACTTAAAAACATGTGCTATAAACATGTGCTATAAAAGCAGATCAAACATATAAACTATCCACATATTGATCAGTATACAACATGCATAAAGATTATAAGGAAAGAATTCAACATATTGGAGAAAAGTACATTAGGAATGTCCGATAACCTGACCATAAGATTTAAGGCCCTGTGCACACAGTGCAGACTCCGTGCAGTTCCGCAGCAGATTTGGCCCTGCAGAACCGCAGCAGATTAGATTCTGGACCGTGAAGAAGGCGGGTTCTACCGCTGAAACGCGTAGTCCTATCTGCACGACTTTCCTGCGTTATTGCTGTTTTGAACTGCTTGGACCATTGCATTTTAATGGATTTATGAATAAAAAGAAAAAAATTTTTAACAGCATCCTGGATTGCTCACGTTATTGCTGGACTTTGCTTTGTCGTTGTTCATATATATATATATATATAATATATAAAGCTCAATGTGTGTATGTATGTATGTGTGTATGTGTGTGTGTATGTCCGGGATAGGCATCCGCACCGTCGCAGCTACAGCCATAAAATTTGGCACAGTCACACGTCTGGACCCCGAGAGTGTCCTAAGCTATGTTGTGAGGTGAAATTTTAACCCAGAGCGTTCCAATTCACCAAACAATTTTGCCCCTATCTACATAATGGGGAAAAAGTGTGTGCGCATCAAGCCCCGCTGTTATGAATGAGTGACCGAGGAGGAAAAAACAAAAACAAGCTAAGCCACAGAAAACCAGAGAGGTTGGTAACTAAGCGGATTGCAGACCCCTGATCCTATCCACACAACTAGCAGTAGCCGTGGAGCGTACCTACGATGATCCTAGATGCCTCGTCACAGCCGGAGAACTAAATAAGCCTAAAGCAAGAAAAGGGGAAATCTAAACTGCCCCAGAGCAGACCCCAAAGCAATAGACAGCCCCCAGACATGTATTGTCGGTGAGACAAGATGAAAACACAAACACAGATAGAAAAATAGGCTGAGCAAACGATGGGGCCCACACTAACTAGAAAGGACAGGAAAGGAAAGATGCTGTCTGCAATCACGCACAAAACCCTGCCAAAAAATGTCCAACGCTTTCTGATAACAAAAACCCTGAAGTCTTCAATTCCCTATATCAGCACTCTGGTATATTCTGAAGACAGAGCAAAAAGAGACCAATCTGATCAGGGACAAAAAGCAAACTGGCATAAACAGAGACATAAGAATGGAAATTCAGCACAGCCCCAGCAGGGGCTGGCTGACGCAAAAAACTGAGTAAACCAGACCAAATCTCATGTGAAAAAATAGCATAGCACACTTAGCTTGAGAAGGCAGGAACAGAATTGGAAACAAGAACCTCAGGGCAGGAAAAATCACCAGCACAAAATTAGGGAGTCGGCTGACTTAAATCCAGTCAGAGACTCCTGATGTCCACTCACAGTCCTCCTCCTCAGGTGGCAGGTCTCTGCCACTTAGATCAGCTTCTTTACCTACTGTCACCACTAGAGGGAGCCCGGATGGAGAACTCACGACTCCTCTGTCAACACAGCCAGCTCCACCACCCTCACCAGAAGCCAAAGGTAAACCAGAAAATGAGTTCACAACACCCCGCCCTTCATTATGATGTCACAATGGTTGCCATGGCGACGCTGATTCATCATAGGTTGCAATGGGGACGTTTATGTCATAACGGTTTCATGGTGATGATGATGTCATAATGGGTATATGGGCACGGGACTATGGGATGGAGGATGTGTGATGAGTATATGGGCATTGGACTAAGGGATGGAGGATATAGGATATGTATGATGGGTATATGGGCACGGGACTATGGGATGGCGGATATGTTTGATGGGTATATGGGCACGGGACTATGGGATGGAGGATATGTATGATGGGTTATAGGCATGGGACTATGAGATGAAGGATGTGTGATGGATATATGGGCACTCGACTATGGGATGGCGAATATGTATGATGGGTATATGGGCATGGGACTATGGGATGGAGAATATGTATGATGGGTATATGGGCATGGGACTATGGGATGGAGAATATGTATGGTGGGTATATGGGCACGGGCCTATGGGATGGTGGATATGTATGATGGGCATATGGGCACGTGCCTATGGGATGGTGGATATGTATGATGGGTATATGGGCATGGGACTATGGGATGGAGGATATGTATTATGGGTATATGGGCACAGGACTATGAGATGGAGAATAATTATAATTTGCTATAACTAACCACAGATAGTTACTATGCCCAGGCAGCGCCGGGCTCTTCAGCTGGTATATAATATACAGTATATGCACAAATTGAAGCAGTAGAGCAAATCAGTGTTGGGTGACAGGCCTCTAGGATATACGCTCAAAAGATCATACAGTATATTAAAAGGAAAGGGGTGCTGCACTCCAATACATTGTGCAAAACAAGTGGACTTTCTATTTGTCAATGTGGCAACATTTCTGACCTTGCACTAGCCTTAAGAAACTTTGCCACATGGGCGAAAGAAAAGTCCAGTTTCTTGCACAATTAAATGAAGTACAGCCACCCATTAAGTGCCCATATGTACAGTTGTGCTCCAAAGTTTATATACCCTAGCAGAATTTCTGCTTTCTTGGCCTTTTTTCAGAGAATATGAATGATTACACCAAAACGTTTTCTCCACTCATGGTTAGTGGTTGGGTGAAGCCATTTATTGTCAAACTACTGTTTTCTCTTTTTAAATCATAATGACAACTTATAATATCTAAATGGCCCTGATCCAAAATTTACATACCCTAGTGATTTTGGCCTGATAATATGCACAGAAGTTGCCACAAATGGATTTGAATGGTAACTAAAGATAACATCCTCACCTGTGACCTTCTTGCTTGTAATCAGTGGGTGTGCATAAAAGCAGAGTAAGTCTCTGGTCTCCAGACAGACTCTTGCATCTTTCATCCAGCCACTGACATTTCTGGATTGTGAGTCATGGGGAAAGCAAAAGAATTGTGAATGGATCTACAGGAAAAGATAGTTGAACTGTATAAAGCAGGAAAGGGATACAAAAAGATATCCAAGGAATTGGATTGCCAGTCATCAGCATTCAAACTATGATTAACAAATTGAAAATCAGGGGCTCTGTAAAAACAAAACCACGGACAGGTAGATCAACAAAAATTTTGTCCACAACTGCCCGGAAAATTGTTCAGGATGCAAAGAAAAGCCCAGAAATAACAACAGCTGAATTATTGGACTCTCTGAAAACTAGCGGTGTGGCTATTTCAAGATGCACAATAAGGAGGCACTTGAAAAAAATGGGCTACATGGTCGAGTTGCCAGAAGAAAGCCATTACTGTGCAAATGCCACAAAGTATCTCGCCTACAATACGCAAAGCAGCACATAGACAAACCTCAAAACTTCTGGGACAAGGTAATTTGGAGTGATGAGACCAAAATTGAACTTTTTGGCCACAACCATAAACGTTACATTTGGAGAGAGGTCAACAAGGTTTATGATGAAAGGAACACCATTCCTACTGTAAAGCATGGAGATGGATCACTGATGTTTTGGGGATGTGTGAGCTACAAAGGCACAGGAAACTTGGTCAAGGTTGAAGGAAAGATGAATGCAGCACATTATCAGCAAATACTGGAGGCAAATTTGCAATCATCAGCCTGGAAGCTGCACATGGGACGTCCAAAACACAAGGCCAAGTCAACCTGTCAATGGCTACAGCAAAGCAATGTGAAGGTTTTGGAGTGGCCATCACAGTCTCCTGACCTCAACACCATTGAGCCTCTCCTTGGAAATTTCAAGTGCGCAGTTCTTGCTAGACAGCCCAGGAATTTACAGGAACTGGAGGTTTTTTGCTAAAAAGAGTGGGTAGCTTTACCACCTGAGAAAATAAAGAACCTCATCCACAACTAAAACAAAAGACTTCAAGCTGTCATTGATGTTAGAGGGGGCAATACACGGTATTAAGAAATGGGGTATGTAAACTTTTGATCAGGATCATTTGTGTTGTGAACACTTTTGACCTGGCTTCTGAGTTTCGGCTCCCTCTGGTGGTTGCTGCTGGTAATGGAGCTGGTCTGGCTGACAGAAGTCAATCACCTAAGGAGGATTATTGGAGGTCAGGTGTTACAGACTGGAGAGATTTAAGTGAGCAACCTTCCCTCAGCTGTTGCCGGTGATTTGGTTTTCTTCCTGAGCATTTTGGAAGTCTGCTTGCCTCCTGCTTTGACCTGCATCTTTCAGATAACTTATTTATCTGCTTGAATCTTTTTGTATTTGATCCATTATTTGCTTTCCTCTGATTTCTGCTTTGCTGGTGTGAGTTCAGCCTTGTTCCCTGCTGGGACCTGTGCTGGACTCTGTTCCATATGCCACAGCTCATGTCAGTCTTTTCAGTATTTCTAATCCCCTGTTATATCAGTATCTTTTGTTTTGCGTCCAGTTCACACCAGAGTTCTGATTTAGTGGGGGAGAAGTCGTGTGGCCTCAGTATTTTTGCATATCAGATGTGTTGGATTTTTTCTTAGGGTTTTTTGCGTGATTGCAGACAATATCCTTTTCTGTCCTGTTCTATCTAGACAGTTTGGGCCCCATCATTTGTTTACTCTATTTTGTGCCTGTGTTTTGTGCCTCATCTTTTCTCATTGGCAATATATGTTCAGGGGCTATCTAGTCCTTTGGGGTTCTACTCCGGGGCAGTTTAGCTTTCCCTTTTCTCTCTTTAGGCTTAGTTAATTCTTTGGCTGTGCCGAGATGTCTAGGGCATCGTAGGTACGTCCCACGGCTAATTCTAGCTGTGTTGTCAGTTTAGGGGTCTGCAATCCGCTAAGTTACCAACCTCTCTGGTTATCTGGTTGCCTAGTCTATTCCCCTGCTATCCTCCTCGGTCACCTAATCATAACACATTTGGTTGTTTTGGGTTGTCATTATTATTTAAAAAGAGAAAACACTGTAATTTTACAAAAAATGGCTTCACTCAACCACGAGTGGACGAGTGGCGAAAAAGTTTTGGTGTTATAATCTATATTCTCTGAAGAAAGGCCAAGAAAGCAAAAAACTCTACCTGGGTATGTAAACTTTTGAGCACAATTGTAGATATCTCCCTCTCTTTATATATGTATATACAGTATATACTGTGTATATATATATATATATATATATATATACACACTAGCTGATGAGGCTGGCGCTGCCCGGGCATAGTAACAACTGTGGTTAGTTATCTGTGGTTAGTTATAGCAAATTATAATTATCCTCCATTCCATAGTCCCATGCAAATATACCCATCATATATATCCACGATCCCATAGGTACGTGCCCATATACCCATCATACAAATCCTCCATCCCATAGTCCCATGTCCATATACCCTTTATACATATTCTCCATCCCATAGTCCCATGCCCATATACCCATCATACTTATTCTCCATCCCATAGTCGAGTGCCAATATACCCATCACACATCCTTCATCTCATAGTCCCATGCCCATATACCCATCATACATATCCTCATCCCATAGTCCCGTGCCCATATACCCATCATACACATCCGCCATCCCATAGTCCCATGCCCATATACCCATCATACATATCCTCCATCTCATAATCCAGTGCCCATATACCCATCACACATCCTCCATCCCATAGTCGAGTGCCCATATACCCATCACACGTCCTTCATCTCATAGTCCCATGCCCATATACCCATAATACATATCCTCCATCCCATAGTCCCGTGTCCATATACCCATCATACATATCCGCCATCCCATAGTCCCGTGCCCATATACCCATCATACATACCCTCCATCCCATAGTCCCATGCCCATATACCCATTATACATATCCTCCATCCCATAGTCGAGTGCCCATATACCCATCATACATATCCGCCATCCCACAGTCGAGTGCCCATATACCCATCACACATCCTCCATCCCATAGTCCCGTGCCCATATACATATCCGCCATCCCATAGTCCCGTGCCCATATACCCATCACACATCCTCCATCCCATAGGCCCGTGCCCATATACCCATCATACATATCTTCCATCCCATAGTCCCATGCCCATATACCCATCATACATATCCTCCTTCCCATAGTCCCATGCCCATATACCCATCATACATATTCGCCATCCCATAGTCGAGTGCCCATATACCCATCACACATCCTTCATCTCATAGTCCCATGCCCATATACCCATCATACATATCCTCCATCCCATAGTCCCGTGCCCATATACCCATAATACATATCCTCCATCCCATAGTCCATTGCCCATATACCCATCACACATCCTCCATCCCATAGTCCCGTGCCCGTATACATATCCGCAATCCCATAGTCCCGTGCCCATATACCATCACACATCCTCCATCCCATAGGCCCGTGCCCATATATCCATCATACATATCCTCCATCCCATAGTCCCATGCCCATATACCCATCATACATTTCCTCCATCCCATAGTCCCGTGCCCATATACCCATCACACATCCTCCATCCCATAGGCCCGTGCCCATATACCCATCACACATCCTTCATCTCATAGTCCCATGCCCATATACATATCATACATATCCTCCATCCCATAGTCCCGTGCCCATATACCCATCATTGTTATGATGAGTCACCGAAGGAGGAAAAAACAAAATACCAGCTAAGTCCAGAAAAACCAGAGAGGTTGGCAGCTATTGAATTGCAGACCCCTGAACCTATCCACAACAACTAGCAGTAGCCATGGGGGGTTCCTACGGTGCCCTAGACCCCTCGATCACAGCCGGAGAGCTACATAGCCTAAAGACAGAAAGGGGAAAAACTAAACTGCCCCAGAGCAGACCCCAAAGCAATAGGCAGCCCCCAACATATAATGACGATGAAGCAAGATGAAAACACTAACACAGATAGAAAGATAGGTTGAGCAAATGATGGGGCCCAAGCTAACTACATAGGACAGGATAGGAAAGCTGCTGTCTGCCATCCGCAAAAACCCTATCAAAATGAGCCAACCGACTGATAGGAAAAACAGCCCCTGAAGTCGCTAGGCTTCAAAAGACTATATCAGCACTCAGGTATATTCTGAAGACAGAGCAAAAGATCAACAGATCAGAGACAAAAATGGAATTCAGCTCACCCCCGGCCGGGGATGGCAGAACTCCCAAAAAACAAGGCAAAGCAAAAACAAAACTGAAGACTACAAAGCAGAGCAGAGAAACTTAGCTTTGAGACGCAGGAATCGGACTGGTCTCCAAGAATCCAGCAGGAAAGTCACCAGCCAAGAAGAAGGGCGTCGGCAGCCTTATATCCAGTCCTCAATTCCAGCCACCCAGTTATCATCTAGCTGCCCAGGTGTTTGGTAATCAGTCTCACTACCTTCCTTCACCAGAAGAGGGAGTTCATCAGACCTCAATGGTGAAGGGAAAAATGAACTCACAACAGTACCTCCCCCTTGAGGAGGGGTCACCGAACCCTCATCCATGCCACCAGGGCGATCCGGGTGAGCCCGATGAAAGGCACGCACCAATCTTTCGGCATGAATATCAGAGGCAGAGACCCAGGAATTATCCTCCTGACCATAACCCTTCCACTTAACCAAATACTGGAGTCTCCGTCTAGCCAGACGGGAATCCAGTATCTTCTCTACCTCATATTCCATGTTACCTTCAACCAATATAGGGTCAGGAGGTGCCACCACAGGAACTACTGGTTCAACAAACCTCTTCAACAAGGACTTATGAAACACATTACGAATTTTATATGTGACAGGAAGAGCCAACCGAAAAGAGACCGGATTAATAATCTCCAAAATCTTGTAAGGTCCAATAAATCTAGGCTTAAACTTAGGAGAAGCCACCTTCATAGCGATATTTTTTGATGACAACCAAACCATATCACCCACCTTAAACTGGGGACCAACGGTCCTACGCCGGTTGGAAAACCGCTGGGCCTTTTCCTGGGAGAGAGACAACTTATCCACTACTTGATCCCAGATCTGGTGCATTCTCTCCACCACAGTGTCAACACCTGGGCAGGCAGAAGGCTCCACCTGCCCTGAAGAAAATCGAGGGTGAAAACCAAAGTTACAAAAAAAAGGTGACATCAAAGTGGCAGAACTAGCTCTATTATTTAAAGCAAATTCGGCCAAGGGCAAAAATGAAACCCAATCATCCTGATCGGCAGAAATAAAACATCTCAAATACGACTCCAAAGTCTGGTTTGTTCTCTCCGTCTGCCCATTGGTCTGAGGGTGAAACGCAGAGGAGAAGGACAACTGAATTCCCAGCTTGGAACAGAAAGTCCTCCAAAATCTAGACACAAACTGAACTCCTCTGTCAGATACAATGTTCTCAGGAATCCCGTGCAAGCGAACCACCTGTTGCAAAAACAAGGGCACCAACTCAGAGGAAGATGGCAACTTAGGGAGTGGTACAAGATGGACCATCTTAGAGAATCTATCACAAATCACCCAAATAACAGTCATTCTCTGAGAGACAGGCATATCAGAGATAAAATCCAATGAAATATGGGTTCATGGCCTCCTGGGCACCGGCAAAGGCATCAACAAGCCACTAGAGCGAGAACAAGGTTTAGACCAGGAGCAAGTCCCACAGGACTGCACAAAATTCCTGACATCACGAGACAAGGCGGGCCACCAAAAAGACCGACTCACCAGATCTCTAGTACCAAAAATACCTGGATGACCAGCCAATGCAGAGCAATGAACTTCAGACATCACTCTCTTCCTCCACTGGTCAGGAACATACAACTTTTCACTGGGACAACGCTCAGGTTTGTCCTCCTGAAACTCTTCCAGAGCACGTCTCAAATCAGGCGAGATGGCAGAAAGAACTACCCCCTCGCCTAAGATGGTAGCAGGCTTAGTCACAACAGGAGAATCAGCAAGGAAACTCCTAGAGAGGGCGTCAGCCTTGACATTCTTAGTGCCCGGAAGAAAAGAGACCACAAAATCAAAACATGTAAAAAACAAGGCCCACCTAGCCTGTCTAGGATTCAAGCGCTTGGCCGACTCCAGGTAAATCAAATTCTTGTGGTCAGTAAGGACCACGACTTGGTGTCTGGCTCCCTCCAACCAATGTCTCCACTCCTCAAATGCCCACTTCATGGTCAACAGTTCCCGATTCCCCACATCATAGTTACGTTCGGATGGGGAGAACTTTCGGGAAAAGAAAGCACAAGGATTCATTTTAGATGTCACAGGATCTTTTTGGGACAACACCGCTCCTGCACCAATCTCAGAAGCGTCCACATCCACCTGAAACGGGAGTGAGAAATCAGGTTGCCGCAAAACCGGAGCAGAAGTGAATCTTCGATTCAGCTCCTGAAAGGAAGAAACAGCCTCCGGAGACCAATTCAGCACATCAGCACCCTTCCTAGTCAAATCCGTCAATGGCTTGGCAATACCAGAAAAATTAGCTATAAATTTCCGATAAAAATTAGCAAAACCCAAAAACTTCTGGAGGGCCTTCAGAGAAGTGGGCTGAACCCAATCATAAATGGCCTGTACCTTGGCCGGGTCCATTTCAATAGTTGACGGAGACAAAATAAATCCCAAAAATGAAACCCTCTGTACCCCAAAAAGGCATTTCGATCCCTTAACATACAGGGAATTCTCCCTCAAAATCCGGACACAGTCCGAACATGTTCCACATGAGAGTCCCAATTCTTGGAGAAGATCAAAATATCATCCAGATAGATAATCAAAAATGTATCCACAAAGTCTCGGAATATATCGTTCATGAAGCACTGGAAGACAGAAGGGGCATTAGTGAGCCCAAAAGGCATCACCAGGTACTCAAAATGTCCCTCCGGAGTATTAAACGCCGTCTTCCATTCATCCCCATGTTTAATGCGAATAAGATTATACGCCCCCCTGAGGTCAAGCTTGGTAAACCAGCAAGCACCTTTAACTCTGGAGAATAGATCAGAAATCAGGATACTGATATTTAACAGTAATTTTGTTGAGGGCACGATAGTCAATACAAGGCTTAATGAACCATCCTTTTTAGCCACGAAAAAAAAAACAGCACCTAAGGGTGAAGAGGATGGTTTAATATGACCCTTCTCCAATGCCTCCTTAATATAGGATCGCATAGCCTCGTGCTCGGGTACAGATAAATTGAAAAGCCGACCCTTGGGGAATTTACACCCCGGGTTCAGCTCAATTGCACAGTCATAACTCCTATGAGGAGGCAAAGACGCAGACTCATTCTCACTAAATACATCATAAAAGTCAGCCAAATAGTCAGGAACATCATGCGACTGGGGAGAGGTGGAGAAAACAGGAGCATCACTAAGGGCACACCGACAACCCCAACTCACCACAGTCAAAGATTTCCAATCCAGAACTGGATTATGGATTTGCAACCAGGGAAACCCCAGAACAACATGCAAATTATGCAACACCAAAAATCTGCAATTTTCTTGATGGTCTGGGGCGACCCGCATTACCACCTGGGTCCAAAGCTGAGGTTTATTCTTCGCCAAAGGAGTAGCATCAATACTAGTGTTGAGCGATACCGTTCGATACCCAAAAATATCGTATCGGATGGTATCGCCCGATACGAAAAAAATATCGGGTATCGCCGATTCCGATACCGGAAGTCCCATTCAAGTCAATGGGACTTCCGGTATCAGAATTTAAAAAAGCCCTTTATTTCCTTGTTGGATAATTCTACATAATTGAAAACAAATAAGAATCATGTAGAATGTATTGTGGGAGGTGGAGGAGATATTAAAGGCATAGTGGTTTATTCAAATCACATGGCATAGCATTAATTCCAATTTTTTTTTTCAAGACGTTCGGAGTTAAAAAGATATTGACTATGTTAACCTTTTTTATATTTTGTCAGATATGTATGTTTCACAACTTCCATGCTCTTTACCTTCTTTTGTACTTCTACACTTTCTCCTTCATGATCCGCAGCAGTAGCATTTTTTTCATCAACTTTTTCTTCACCTTATTCATCTTCTTCTTCATCTTCTTCCCATTAATTTTTTTTTTCCATTCTTCATATTCTTCTTATTCAGCTATTATTAATTTTAATATGCTATTTTTTCATCTACTTCCTATTCTTCTTTGTCTTCATTTTCTTATGGTGACAGGCATTCCTGTAGTACTTATCTATAAAAGTTATAAGATTACACCTTACGTTCTGCCTGTCACTAAAGATTTACAACAGGATTTGTCCGCGTTCAGTTTGGCCTGCAGCAGCAGGCATTTTCCAGGGGCACCACGGGGCGGAACGGACTCACCCCCATTTACTGCTTAGTCTTCTTCTGCTTACAATTTTGATTTCTTCTATGCTGATTTTTAGTCTTATGCTTAATGTTCTTCTGCTTTCTGTTCTTCTGCTTTTGCTTCTTCTGCTTCTTGTTCTTCTGACTTTTGTTCTGTATCTTGGTGGTTGTCTTCATGTTCTTTGTCCTCTTGGTCTTATTATTTAGGGTCATATTTCTGGTCTTCTTTGGTGTGGTCTTCAGGGTCGTCGTGATCAGGGTCGTCGTCATGGAGATCAATAAGGATTACCAAAGACAATTTCAAAAAGCTTGATCTTGGAAATGTAGCAGAAGGTACAAGAAGGCTGAGAAACTGGCGAGAACCAGCAGACAGTGCTGGCACCCGGATAGGTAGCAGAAGGAACAAGAGCCAATGGCACTACCGAGGACCAACTGACGGTGCTGGACCACGGTTACTAAGCAGAAGGTACCTGTGCTAAAAAGCACAGGTACCAAGGACCAGCTGACGGTGCTGGACCTCGGATACCGAGATGGAGGCACCTAGGCCAAAGGCTCTGGCGTGAACCAGCAGACAGTGCTGGCACCCGGATGGGTAGCAGAAGGAACAAGAGCCAATGGCACTACCGAGGACCAACTGACGGTGCTGGACCACGGTTACTAAGCAGAAGGTACCTGTGCTAAAAAGCACAGGTACCAAGGACCAGCTGACGGTGCTGGACCTCGGATACCGAGATGGAGGCACCTAGGCCAAAGGCTCTGGCGTGAACCAGCAGACAGTGCTGGCACCCGGATGGGTAGCAGAAGGAACAAGAGCCAATGGCACTACCGAGGACCAACTGACGGTGCTGGACCACGGTTACTAAGCAGAAGGTACCTGTGCTAAAAAGCACTACCAAGGACCAGCTGACGGTGCTGGACCTCGGATACCGAGATGGAGGCACCTAGGCCAAAGGCTCTGGCGTGAACCAGCAGACAGTGCTGGCACCCGGATGGGTAGCAGAAGGAACAAGAGCCAATGGCACTACCGAGGATCAACTGACGGTGCTGGACCACGGTTACTAAGCAGAAGGTACCTGTGCTAAAAAGCACTACCAAGGACCAGCTGACGGTGCTGGACCTCGGATACCGAGATGGAGGCACCTAGGCCAAAGGCTGTGGCGAGAACCAGCAGACAGTGCTGGAACCTGGGTGGGTAGCAGAAGGTACCCATTCAAAGCAAAGTAGCCAGGCCGCAAGCCGGCCGCAGTTACCGAAACTCACAGTCCTACAGGGGGTCCATGTCCCATTGGCACTACGGATCCAGCCTTCAGTGCCAGTTCCCGCAGTCCACATAGGAGTCACCTAAACTGCAGGCACCGTAGAGTCGGCTAACCCGGCCGCAAGACGACAGGACAACGGATTGGTGGCATAGTGACCTTGACACTACCCGGAAACAGCAGGCATGCTGAAAACAGGCTGGGCAACAGGGAGTACCCATGCCAAAGACACTGCCGAGAACCAGCTGACGGTGCTGGAACCCAGATGGGTAGCAAAAGCTAAAAGAGCCAATGGCACTACCGAGGAACAGCAGACGGTGCTGGACCACGGTTACCAGGCAGGAGGTACCTGTGCTAGAAAGCACTACCAAGGACCAGCTGACGGTGCTGGACCTCGGATACCGAGATGGAGGCACCTAGGCCAAAGGCTCTGGCGAGAACCAGCAGACAGTGCTGGCACCCGGATGGGTAGCAGAAGGAACAAGAGGCAATGGCACTACTGAGGACCAACTGACGGTGCTGGACCACAGTTACTAGGCAGGAGGTACCTGTGCTAGAAAGCACTACCAAGGACCAGCTGACGGTGCTGGACCTCGGATACCGAGATGGAGACACCTAGGCCAAAGGCTGTGGCGAGAACCAGCAGACAGTGCTGGAACCCGGGTGGGTAGCAGAAGGTACCCATTCAAAGCAAGGTAGCCAGGCTGCAAGCCGGCCGCAGTTACCGAAACCCACAGTCCTACAGGGGGTCCATGTCCCATTGGCACTACGGATCCAGCCTTCAGTGCCAGTTCCCGCAGTCCACATAGGAGTCACCTAAACTGCAGGCACCGTAGAGTCGGCTAACCCTTCCGCAAGACGACAGGACAACGGATTGGTGGCATAGTGACCTTGACACTACCCGGAAACAGCAGGCGTGCTGAAAACAGGCTGGGCAACAGGGAGTACCCGTGCCAAAGACACTGCCGAGAACCAGCTGACGGTACTGGAACCCAGATGGGTAGCAAAAGCTACAAGAGCCAATGGCACTACCGAGGAACAGCTGACGGTGCTGGACCACGGTTACTAGGCAGGAGGTACCTGTGCTAGAAAGCACTACCAAGGACCAGCTGACGGTGCTGGACTTCGGATACCGAGATGGAGGCACCTAGGCCAAAGGCTGTGGCGAGAACCAGCAGACAGTGCTGGAACCCGGGTGGGTAGCAGAAGGTACCCATTCAAAGCAAAGTAGTCAGGCCACAAGCCGGCCGCAGTTACCGAAACCCATAGTCCTACAGGGGGTCCATGTCCCATTGGCACTACGGATCCAGCCTTCAGTGCCAGTTCCCGCAGTCCACATAGGAGTCACCTAAACTGCAGGCACCGTAGAGTCAGCTAACCCGGCCGCAAGACGACAGGACAACGGATTGGTGGCATAGTGACATTGACACTACCCGGAAACAGCTGGCGTGCTGGAACCAGGCTGGGCAACAGGGAGTACCCGTGCCAAAGACACTGCTGAGCACCAACTGGCGATGTTGGAGCCCAGGGACAATCATGGTGCAGGCCGAGGCCTACTTGGTGGCAGTTTTTGATTGTTTGTAGGCTACAACAGACTGTCAACGTGCTCCAATTAGGCATCTGTCTCCACTCTGTTTCAAGGATTTCACGTGACCACCAACACCGCCAGTTTATGCGTACAGCAGCCGTCTACCCAATCCACACGTTTCCTGGGTTACTGGGGTTCTGTAATGTCGGCAGAGCCCCTGATATGTGTATGCCACTGTCTCCTGCTCTGTCCACATTTCCACCGCTTGCAGTGGGAAGGTGGACAGCGCAGGAGACAGTGGCGAACACACATTGGGGGATCTGCTGACGTTACAGAACCCCAGTAACACAGGAACACGTGTGGAATGCGTGGACGGCAACTGTGAGCAGGAACTGGCGGTGTTGGAGGTCATGGGAAATACTAGAGACAGAGTGGAGACAGAGGCCAAATCAGAGAATGTTTAAATCTGAAATAGTTACAATTTGGAGGCAGCAGCAGTTTGCCCTCCACACAGCAGGGGATCAACTGATGTTACTGACCCCCACTTTCACATGAACGAGTGTTTTTTTCTGTGTGGACAGCACTCCCGAGCACCAACTAGCGTTGTTGGAGCCCAGGGACAATCAGGGTGCAGGCCGAGGCCTACTAGGAGCCAGGTGTAAAGCTGAGGTATTTTGACTTTGGAGAGAGCAGGACACTTTGCCCTCCACACAGCAGGGGATCAGCTGTCGTTACTGACCCCCACTTTCACATGAACAAGTGTTTTTTCTGTGTGGACAGCACTTCCGAGCACCAACTAGCGTTGTTAGAGCCCAGGGACAATCAGGGTGCAGGCCGAGGCCTACTAGGAGCCAGGTGTAAATCGGAGTTATTTTGACTTTGGAGGCAGCAGGAGAGTTTGCCGTACACACAGCAGGGGATCAGCCGACGTTACCGAACCCCACTTTCACATGAACGAGTGTGTTTTTCTGTGTGGAGAGCACTTCCGAGCACCAACTAGCCTTGTTGGAGCCCAGGGAGAACCAGGGTGCAGGCCGAGGCCTACTTGGTGGCAGTTTTAGATTGTTTGTAGGCTACAACAGACTGTCAACGTGCTCCAATTAGGCATCTGTCTCCACTCTGTTTCCAGGATTTCACGTGACCACCAACACCGCCAGTTTATGCGTACAGCAGCCGTCTGCCCAATCCACACGTGTTCCTGTGTTCTGTAATGTCAGCAGATCCCCTGATGTGTGTCTGCCACTGTCTCCTGCTCTGTCCACCTTCCCACCGCTTGCAGTGGGAAGGTGGACAGCGCAGGAGACAGTGGCGGACACACATTGGGGGATCTGCTGACGTTACAGAACCCCAGTAACACAGGAACACGTGTGGATTGCGCGGACGGCAACTGTGAGCAGGAAGTGGCGGTGCTGGAGGTCAGGGGAAATACTAGAGACAGAGTGGAGACAGAGGCCAAATCAGAGAATGTTTAAATTTGAAGTAGATACAATTTGGAGCCAGCAGCACTTTGCCCTCCACACAGCAGGGGATCAGTTGATGTTACCGAACCCCACTTACACATGAGCGAGTGTTTCGTCTGTGCGGACAGCACTTCTGAGCAACAACTGGCGGTGTTGGAGCCCAGGGAAAATCGGGTAGTAGGCCGAGGCCTACTTGGAGCCAGGTGTAAATCTGAGGTTGTTTGACTGTGGAGGGAGCAGGACACTTTGCCATACACACAGCAGGGGATCAGCTGACGTTACCGAACCACACTTACACATGAGCGAGTGTTTTGTCTGTGTGGACAGCACTTCTGAGCAACAATGGGCATTGCTGTAGCCCAGGAAATAAAGTTCAGGTCATAGAAACATGAACACAACAGGAGACCTGGATCCTGTTGCCAGCCAATTATTTATTCTGGAAGAGGACTGGCAAATTCAGGTGAGATCCAGGCCTTGTTCATTTTCAGAAAAGTAAGCCGGTCAACATTATCGGCCGATAGTCGCGTGCGACGGTCTGTTACCACACCACCTGCAGCACTAAAGACACGTTCCGATAATACACTGGCAGCAGGGCAAGCCAGCACCTCCAATGCATACTGGCTAAGCTCTGGCCATGTATCCAGCTTAGAGACCCAATACTTGAACGGGGAAGAGCCGTCTGGGAGTACACTAACAGGGCAAGACAAGTAGCCTGTCACCATCTGACGGAAACGTTGCCTCCTGCTGACTGGAGCCGTCTGTGATGGTGTAGCCGTTTGTGGCGGTCCCACAAAACTTTTCCACATTTGGGCCATACTGGCCTTGCTTTGTCCTGCGGCACTGCCTCTGCTACCTCTTTGTGCAGAGCTTCCTCCACTGCCTCTACCCACATGGCTGCTTTGAAAAGCACTACCGGCAACACTTGTGGGGGGAATGTAGAACATGATGGCCTGCACAAGTGTTTCTTGGTACTCCCGCATTTTTCGCTCCCGGTTCAAATGTGGTATGAGGCTTTGTAAGTTGTCCCGGTAGCGAGGATCTAGGAGGGTGTACACCCAATAAACAGACGTGTGGAGAATGTTGGCGATGCGGCGGTCATTTAACAAGCACTGCAGCATGAAATCAACCATGTGCTGCAGACTGCCAACTGGACCAGAAACGCTGTCCCCAGCTTGAGGCAGCATCTCTGCCTGCTCAGCATCACCCCACCCTCGCTGTACACACTGACTACTAGAGCCTTGTGTACCTCCCTCCTCTGGAGAGATGTGTTCCTCCTCCTCCATTGACTCCTCGTCATCCTCCTCACTAAGTGAACCCCTGCCTGGGCCTTTGTGTGGAAGCACGTTGCGCAGACTTGCCAGAAGCAGATGGCATTTCTGACTGCTCATCCTCGACCTCTTCAAAAACCTCCTCACTTAGTGCTTGTAAGGTTTTTTGAAGCAGACAGATGAGGGGAACAGTCATGCTGATTAGTGCATCATCTGCACTGGCCATCCGCGTGGAGTCATCGAAGGCATGCAAAACTTGGCAGATGTCCCTCATAGTGGCCCACTCAGTGGTGGTGAAGTGTGTCCGGCACACAGTGCGACTTGTTTGCGCCTGATGCAGCTGGTACTCCATTACTGCTGCCTGCTGCTCACACAACCGCTCCAACATATGTAACGTTGAATTCCACCTGGTGGGGAGGTCACATATGATGCAGTGTTCTGGCAGGCGGAATCGGCGTTGCAGAGATGCAATGCGTGATCTTGCCATGCTGGAACTTCGCAAGTGAGCACACTCTAGGCGAACCTTGTGCAGCAGTGCATCAAGATCCGATAGTCCCTCAGAAAGCTCTGCACGACCAAACTGAGCACATGTGCCAGACATGGTATGTGAGTGAGGTTGCCTAGGCCCAGAGCTGCCACTAGATTTCGGCCATTGTCACTCACTACCAAACCTGGCTGGAGATTCGCTGGCACAAACCACACATCGCTCTCCTGCTTGATGGCATTCCAGAGCTCCTGTGCTGTGTGGCTCCGATTCCCCAAATAAATTAATTTAAGGACGGCCTGTTGACGTTTGGCCACACCTGTGCTCATATCTTGCCTAACAGGCTCACGCAGTGCTGATTCCGAGGAACTAGAGTAGGAGGAGGACTTAATATGTACAGACTGCATTCCTGCAATCCTTGGAGTTGGCAGAATACGTACAGAGCCACTCTCCAGATCTGTACCCGGCTCCACAACATTGACCCAATGGGCAGTGAGGGAAAGGTATCGTCCCTGTCCATGGCTACTGGTCCACGCATCGATGGTCAGGTGGACCTTGCTACTGACGGTGTTTAGTAGCGCATTTTTAATTTTTCCCTCCACATGCTTTTGCAGGGCAGGGACGGCTTGCCTGCTGAAATAAAAGCGGCTGGGCACATTGTATTGTGGAACTGCCAATGACATCAAGTTCCGGAAGGTGTCAGTCTCCACCAGCCTGAATGACAGCATCTCAAGGGCCAGTAGTTTGGCAATGCCGGCATTCAGAGCCAGTGCTCGGGGATGGTTTGCCGAGTATGGCCGCTTTTTCTCCCATGCCTGTGCTACCGATTGCTGGTGAGTGGCCTGGGAGTGTGCTGATGACTGCGAACGTGGTTCAGTGGGTGGAATTTCACTGGGTCTCTGGACAACAGTGGCAGTGGTTCTTCCATGGCGATCCAGTGTGGAAGCCGAACCAGCTGTGTGTGAGCTGGAGGAAGAGGCCCCAACACGAGCTGAAGAGGTGGTAGGTGCTGCTGAAGGTTGGCCTACATCTTCAGTGTGTCTGTGTAACTCCACCTCGTGCTTGGTACGCACATGTTTCCACATATTTGTGGTATTGAGGTTGGTCACATTTTTCCCTCGTTTCACTTTCTGATGACACAGCTTGCATTTGACAAAGCAAATGTCATCTGCAACTGTGTCAAAAAAAGACCACGCACTGCAAGTCCTGGGAGCGCCCGTTTTGTGTTTTGGAAGAGGATTGCTCCTCACGGGTGCCAAAGTGGAGGCTACAGGCAACCAAGTCTGCCCCCGCCCTCTCCCTCCTCTTTTGGCCGTTCGGGGATTCTCTTCCTCAGAGCTGCTCCCACCACCTTCCTGTGGCTGACGCCATGATGGGTCAAGGACCTCATCATCTCAACTCCCCTCTTCAAGCACCGGCTGGTCCCGGGTTGTCACGCCAGCAACGTACGCACCAGAAATTGGCAACTGAGTCTCATCATCATCAGATGAGCACTGAGGTGTGCTGACAATAGGCACTGGCCCACCCGCCTCTTCAGATTCAGAGGGACAAAGCAGTTGCGCATCACTGCATACTCCCTCTTCTTCACGCTCTAGAATGCTGCTTGGCTGGCCACCTCTTTACAAGCCAACAGGTTCTGAGAACAGAAGTAAAGATTGAGATGGCTCCTGTCCAGGGCTCTCAGACTGCCTGGGCAATTTGGCAGGTGGTGAAGAGACAGATGGTTGCTCTTCAGTGCTCTGGCCTTGGGAGGATGCGGAAGTCATTGAAGTGGATGCGTTAGCTGCCATCCATCTGACAACGGCTTCAATTTGTTCGTCACGCAGCAGTGGGGTACGGCGAGGTCCTACAAAGCTGCGCATGAAGGACTGTTGCTTGGTAAAAGTGGGGGATGCCGGGTCACTGGTGGCCGCAGCAGACACCGAATCCCCACGTCCTCTCCCTGCTGAATCCCCCCGTCCTCTCCCTGCTGAAACTCCACGGCCACGACCACGTGCCTTACTCCCTGCCTTCTTCATCTTGGTAGACTGATAAAGATAGGCAGAAAAGTAAAAAAGGGGTGGCTTAGTGCTCTTATTCCTGAACACCTGCTAACCAGTATAAGAAACACTAATTTGGCTAAGAGTGTGTGTACTACACTTTAATATGATCTAATGTGGCCTAGACAACTGTAAAGTGGAGTGTTTGGTGAACTTTATTTCCTTTTTTTTGGGGGGGTGGGAAAGAAAAGGATGTGACCAAAGTTTGAAAGCTATAGTGTCACAAACTTTTTGGAGCGATTACAATGCAGGAAGCTAACCTACAATGCAATTGATGAGGCTCCAAAAAATAGGGTGATACTAGTCTGGCTGGCCCTGAAGGGCACAAGCCAGCAAAAAGGCTCCTCTATCTAATCCTATATAGTGTTTGCAACCAACCAATGACAATGGATGCAGATGGAAGCACACTAATATAGGAGCAAAAATCTGGCTAAATTAGCTGCAAAAAAAGGACTATGTATGAGGCAGTGACGCACGCTGAGCGGACTACAGCTAGCGGTGGTTGTAGAACACACTGCAGCGTGAGCTGCACTCACACACAGAGAGACCTATCAGACAGCAAAAAACAGTGCAGAGAAATGGGCTATAGCACTGAAAGGCTGCCGAAAGGCTCCGCTGTCCACTCCTTTAGTGTTTGCAACCAACGTATATGGATACGTATGGAAGCACACTATAGAGGAGAAAAAAAAAGCAGCAATAAAAGAAAAATGTGTATGAGGCAGAGACACACGCTGGGCGGCCTACAAGCAGACGTGCCTGCAGGACACACTACACAGCGTGGGTCTGCACTCACACAACCCTTGCAGACAGCTATTAAAACAGCGCTGCTGGGCTACAAAAATGCTACAGTGGTGGATTATGGAGCTTATTATGGTGGATTATTATTTTTGATGATCGCTATTTCTAACTGTCCCTCACAGTCTTCAACAGCAGCCTGTCCCTAACTGAATTCACAGCAGAGTGACCAGAAATGGCGGCTGCAGCGGTTTTTATAGTGCATCATGACATCATTTCAACAGCCAATCACAGCCATGCCAGTAGTTA
Organism: Dendrobates tinctorius; assembly: GCF_039654945.1. Taxonomy (NCBI): domain Eukaryota; kingdom Metazoa; phylum Chordata; class Amphibia; order Anura; family Dendrobatidae; genus Dendrobates; species Dendrobates tinctorius. Next base: position 5,392,301 of record NW_027361866.1, read on the forward strand.
ACATGCCTACATGCCTAACAGGATGTGCCCACACTTCTGAGGATCCCCATTGGCTGAATCAAATCGAGCGGGCTCCTAGCATTATGGGAACTCCGATTCCGGTATTCGATATGAAAAAAGTATCAGAACTAAGTATCGGAATTCTGATACAGCGAATATCGGCTGATACCCGATACTTGCGGTATCGGAATGCTCAACACTAATCAATACCCCTCAAAGGGATATGCGTCCGCAGAGGTGTCATAGGAAATCCACAACGTTTAGCAAAATCCAAGTCCATCAGGTTCAGAGCTGCTTCTGAATCCACAAAAGCCTTGGCGGAAAATGTGGACAGGGAGCAGATCAGAGTAATTGCCAGAAGAAACTTAGGTTGAACACCACCCACAGAAAACGTGTGTGCACAACGTTTCTCTCGTTTAGGGCATACAGAAATAATATGCGAGGCATCTCCACAAAAAAAACACAGCTTATTACGCCTTCTGAACTCCTGACGTTGCACCCTAGACAAAGCTCTATCACATTGCATAGGTTCAGACATTTGTTCAACAGGTGGCAACATCTCTCGTGTAGTTTTGCGTTCACGTAACGCCGATCCACCTGAATGGCTAATGACATAGAATCGTCAAGACCAGAGGGAACAGGAAACCCACCATAGTATCTTTTACAGTTTCTGACAAACCCTTCCGAAAGAGGGCTGCCAAGGCACCATCATTCCAGGTAGTAAGGACCACCCACTTTCGGAATTTTTGACAGTACAACTCTGCCGAATCCCGACCCTGGCTTAATGCCAACAGGGTCTTTTCAGCCTGATCAATAGCATTAGGTTCATCATACAACAACCCAAAGGCTTGAAAAAATGCATTCACATTATTCAGAATAGGATCATCAGGTTTCAAAGAAAACGCCCAATCCTGGGGATGGCCGTGCAGCAAAGAGATGACAATTTTAACCTGCTGCTGATGGTGCTGGAACCCAGATGGGTAGCAAAAGCTACAAGAGCCAATGGCACTACCGAGGAACAGCTGACGGTGCTGGACCACGGTTACTAGGCAGGAGGTACCTGTGCCAGAAAGCACTACCAAGGACCAGCTGACAGTGCTGGACCTCGGATACCGAGATGGAGGCACCTAGGCCAAAGGCTCTGGCGAGAACCAGCAGACAGTGCTGGAACCCGGGTGGGTATCAGAAGGTACCCATTCAAAGCAAAGTAGCCAGGCCGCAAGCCGGCCGCAGTTACCGAAACCCACAGTCCTACAGGGGGTCCATGTCCCATTGGCACTACGGATCCAGCCTTCAGTGCCAGTTCCCGCAGCCCACATAGGAGTCACCTAAACTGCAGGCACCGTAGAGTCGGCTAACCCGGCCGCAAGACGACAGGACAACGGATTGGTGGCATAGTGACCTTGACACTACCCGGAAACAGCAGGCGTGCTGGAACCAGGCTGGGCAACAGGGAGTACCCGTGCCAAAGACACTGCCGAGAACCAGCTGACGTGACGGTGCTGGAACCCAGATGGGTAGCAAAAGCTACAAGAGCCAATGGCACTACCGATTACAGAATCCCAGTAACACAGGAACACGTGTGGAATGCGTGGACGGCAACTGTGAGCAGGAACTGGCGGTGTTGGAGGTCAGGGGAAATACTAGAGACAGAGTGGAGACAGAGGCCAAAATCAGAGAATGTTTAAATCTGAAGTAGCTAAAATTTGGAGGCAGCAGCAGTTTGCCCTCCACACAGCAGGGGATCAGCTGACGTTACCGAACCCCACTTTCACATGAACGAGTGTGTTTTTCTGTGTGGACAGCACTTCCGAGCACCAACTGGCGTTGTTGGAGCCCAGGGAAAATGAGGTAGTAGGCCGAGGCCTACTTGGAGCCAGGTGTAAATCTGAGGTTGTTTGACTGTGGAGGGAGCAGGACACTTTGCCATACACACAGCAGGGGATCAGCTGACGTTACCGAACCCCACTTACACATGAGCGAGTGTTTTGTCTGTGCGGACAGCACTTCTGAGCACCAACTGGCGGTGTCGGAGCCCAGGGAAAATCAGGTAGTAGGCCGAGGCCTACTTGGTGGCAGTTTGCGATTGTTTCTAGACTACTACTAACTGTCAACGTACTCCAATTAGTCCTCTGTCTTCACTCTGTTTCGAGTATTTCCTCTGGCTTCCAACCACGCCAGTTGCTGCTCTGAAATGCCGTCTGCACAACCCACACTTGTTCCTGTGTTACTGGGGTTCTGTAACAGCAGCTTCTCCCTAGAGGTGAGTCAGGCAATGTCTCCTGCTCTGTCCACATTTCCACTACAAGTAGTGGGAATGTAGACAAAGCAGGAGACATTGCCGTGCTCAACTCTGGAGATGAGCAGATGTTACAGGACCCAGGTACCACAGAAACAAGTGTGGATTGTGCAGACGGCACTTGAGAGCAGAAACAGGCGGTGTTGTAGGCCGGAGGAAATACTCAAAACAGAGTGAAGACAGAGGGCAAATCAGAGAACATATTAAATCAGAGGTAGTCAGAAGTTGTAGGCAGCAGGAGAGTTTGCCGTACACACAGCAGGGGATCAGCTGACGTTACCGAACCCCACTTACACATGAGCGAGTGTTTTGTCTGTGCGGACAGCACTTCTGAGCACCAACTGGCATTGTCGGAGCCCAGGGAAAATGAGGAAGTAGGCCGAGGCCTACTTGGAGCCAGGTGTAAATCTGAGGTTGTTTGACTGTGGAGGGAGCAGGACACTTTGCCATACACACAGCAGGGGATCAGCTGACGTTACCGAACCCCACTTACACATGAGCGAGTGTTTTGTCTGTGTGGACAGCACTTCTGAACAACAACGGGCGTTGCTGTAGCCCAGGAAATAAAGTTCAGGTCATAGAAACATGAACACAACAGGAGACCTGGATCCTGTTGCCAGCCAATTATTTATTCTGGAAGAGGACTGGCAAATTCAGGTGAGATCCAGGCCTTGTTCATTTTCACAAAAGTAAGCCGGTCAACATTATCGGCGGATAGTCGCGTGCATGCATACTGGCTAAGCTCTGGCCATGTATCCAGCTTAGAGACCCAATACTTGAATGGGGAAGAGCCGTCTGGGAGAACACTAACAGGGCACGACAAGTAGTCTGTCACCATCTGACGGAAATGTTGCCTCCTGCTGACTGGAGCCGTCTGTGATGGTGTAGCCGTTTGTGGCGGTCCCACAAAACTTTTCCACATTTGGGCCATACTGGCCTTGCCTTGTCCTGCGGCACTGCCTCTGCTACCTCTTTGTGCAGAGCTTCCTCCACTGCCTCTACCCACATGGCTGCTTTGAAAAGCGCTACCAGCAACACTTGTGGGGGGAATGGAGAACATGATGGCCTGCACAAGTGTTTCTTGGTACTCCCGCATTTTTCGCTCCTGGTTCAACTGTGGTATGAGGCTTTGTAAGTTGTCCCGGTAGCGAGGATCTAGGAGGGTGTACACCCAATAATCAGCCGTGTGGAGAATGTTGGCGATGCGGCGGTCATTTAACAAACACTGCAGCATGAAATCAACCATGTGCTGCAGACTGCCAACTGGACCGGAAACGCTGTCCCCAGCTTGAGGCAGCATCTCTGCCTGCTCAGCATCACCCCACCCTCGCTGTACACACTGACTACTAGAGCCTTGTGTACCTCCCTCCTCTGGAGAGATGTGTTCCTCCTCCTCCATTGACTCCTCGTCATCCTCCTCACTAAGTGTCCCCTGCCTGGGCCTTTGTGTGGAAGCACGTTGCGCAGACTTGCCAGAAGCAGATGGCATTTCTGACTGCTCATCCTCGACCTCTTCAAAAACCTCCTCACTTAGTGCTTGTAAGGTTTTTTGAAGCAGACAGATGAGGGGGACAGTCATGCTGATTAGTGCATCATCTGCACTGGCCATCCGCGTGGAGTCATCGAAGGCACGCAAAACTTGGCAGATGTCCCTCATAGTGGCCCACTCAGTGGTGGTGAAGTGTGTCCGGCGCACAGTGCGACTTGTTTGCGCCTGATGCAGCTGGTACTCCATTACTGCTGCCTGCTGCTCACACAACCGCTCCAACATATGTAACGTTGAATTCCACCTGGTGGGGAGGTCACATATGATGCGATGTTCTGGCAGGCGGAATCGGCGATGCAGAGATGCAATGCGCGATCTTGCCATGCTGGAACGCCGCAAGTGAGCACACTCTAGGCGAACCTTGTGCAGCAGTGCATCAAGATCCAGATAGTCCCTCAGAAAGCTCTGCACGACCAAATTGAGCATGTGTGCCAGACATGGTATGTGAGTGAGGTTGCCTAGGCCCAGAGTTGCCACTAGATTTCGGCCATTGTCACTCACTACCAAACCTGGCTGGAGATTCGCTGGCACAAACCACACATCGCTCTCCTGCTTGATGGCATTCCAGAGCTCCTGTGCTGTGTGGCTCCGATTCCCCAAAGAAATTAATTTAAGGACGGCCTGTTGACGTTTGGCCACACCTGTGCTCATATCTGGCCTAACAGGCTCACGCAGTGCTGATTCCGAGGAACTAGAGTAGGAGGAGGACTCAATATGTACAGACTGCATTCCTGCAATCCTTGGAGTTGGCAGAATACGTACAGAGCCACTCTCCAGATCTGTACCCGGCTCCACAACATTGACCCAATGGGCAGTGAGGGAAAGGTATCGTCCCTGTCCATGGCTACTGGTCCACGCATCGGTGGTCAGGTGGACCTTGCTACTGACGGCATTTAGTAGCGCATTTTTAATTTTTCCCTCCACATGCTTTTGCAGGGCAGGGACAGCTTGCCTGCTGAAATAAAAGCGGCTGGGCACATTGTATTGTGGAACTGCCAATGACATAAAGTTCCGGAAGGTGTCAGTCTCCACCAGCCTGAATGACAGCATCTCAAGGGCCAGTAGTTTGGCAATGCCGGAATTCAGAGCCAGTGCTCGGGGATGGTTTGCCGAGTATGGCCGCTTTTTCTCCCATGCCTGTGCTACCGATTGCTGGTGAGTGGCCTGGGAGTGTGCTGATGACTGCAAACGTGGTTCAGTGGGTGGGATTTCACTGGGTCTCTGGACAACAGTGGCAGTGGTTCTTCCATGGCGTTCCAGTGAGGAAGCCGAACCAGCTGTGTGTGAGCTGGAGGAAGAGGCCCCAACACGAGCTGAAGAGGTGGTAGGTGCTGCTGAAGGTTGGCCTACATCATCAGTGTGTCTGTGTAACTCCACCTCGTGCTTGGTAAGCCCATGTTTCCACATATTTGTGGTATTGAGGTTGGTCACATTTTTCCCTCGTTTCACTTTCTGATGACACAGCTTGCATTTGACAAAGCAAATGTCATCTGCAACTGTGTCAAAAAAAGACCACGCACTGCAAGTCCTGGGAGCGCCTGTTTTGTGTTTTGGAAGAGGATTGCTCCTCACGGGTGCCAAAGTGGAGGCTACAGGCAACCAAGTCTGCCCCCGCCCTCTCCCTCCTCTTTTGGCCGTTCGGGGAATCTCTTCCTCAGAGCTGCTCCCACCACCTTCCTGTGGCTGACGCCATGATGGGTCAAGGACCTCATCATCTCCACTCCCCTCTTCAAGCACCGGCTGGTCCTGGGTTGTCTCGCCAGCTCCGTACGCACCAGAAATTGGCAACTGAGTCTCATCATCATCTGATGCATACTGAGGTGTGCGGAAGTCATTGAAGTGGATGCGTTAGCTGCCATCCATCCGACAACGGCTTCAATTTGTTCGTCACGCAGCAGTGGGGTACGGCGAGGTCCTACAAAGCTGCGCATGAAGGACTGTTGCCTGGTAAAAGTGCGGGATGCCGGGTCACTGGTGGCCGCAGCAGACACCGAATCCCCACGTCCTCTCCCTGCTGAATCCCCCCATCCTCTCCCTGCTGAAACTCCACGACCACGTGCCTTACTCCCTGCCTTCTTCATCTTGGTAGACTGATAAAGATAGGCAGAAAAATAAAAAAAGGGGTGGCTTAGTGTTCTTATTCCTGAACACCTGCTAACCAGTATAAGAAACACTAATTTGGCTAAGAGTGTGTGTACTACACTTTAATATGATCTAATGTGGCCTAGACAACTGTAAAGTGGAGTGTTTGGTCAACTTTATTTCCTTTTTTTTGGGTGGGGGGAAAGGAAAGGATGTGACCAAAGTTTGAAAGCTATAGTATCACAAACTTTTTGGAGCGATTACAATGCAGGAAGCTAACCTACAGTGCAATTGATGAGGCTCCAAAAAATAGGGTGATACTAGCCTGGCTGGCCCTGAAGGGCACAAGCCAGCAAAAAGGCTCCTCTATCTAATCCTATATAGTGTTTGCAACCAACCAATGACAATGGATGTGGTTGGAAGCACACTAATATAGGAGCAAAAATCTGGCTAAATTAGCTGCAAAAAAAGGACTATGTATGAGGCAGTGACGCACGCTGAGTGGACTACAGCTAGCGGTGGCTGTAGAACACACTGCAGCGTGAGCTGCACTCACACACAGAGAGACCTATCAGACAGCCAAAAACAGTGCAGAGAAATGGGCTATAGCACTGAAAGGCTGCTGAAAGGCTCCGCTGTCCACTCCTTTAGTGTTTGCAACCAACGTATATGGATACGTATGGAAGCACACTATACAGGAGAAAAAAAAAGCAGCAATAAAAGAAAAATGTGTATGAGGCAGAGACACACGCTGGCCGGCCTACAAGCAGACGTGCCTGCAGGACACACTACACAGCGTGGGTCTGCACTCACACAGCCCTTGCAGACAGCTGTGAAAACAGCGCTGCTAGGGAAAAGCAAGCTACAGTGGTGGTTTATGTAGCCTGGGTTAAGCACTATATGTTTTGTGGTATCGCTATTTCTAACTGTCCCTCACAGTCTTCAACAGCAGCCTGTCCCTAACTGAATTCACAGCAGAGTGACCAGAAATGGCGGCTGCAGCGCTTTTTATAGTGCATCATGACATCATTTCAGCAGCCAATCACAGCCATGCCAGTAGTTAACATGCCTACATGCCTAACAGGATATGCCCACACTTCTGAGGATCCCCATTGGCTGAATCAAATCGAGCGGGCTCCTAGCATTATGGGAACTTCCGATTCCGGTATTCGATATGAAAAAAGTATCGGAACTAAGTATCGGAATTCCGATACAGCTAATATCGGCCGATACCCGATACTTGCGGTATCAGAATGCTCAACACTAGCGCAGGGTTAAAATTTTGCCTCACAACATAGCTTAGGACACTCTCGGGGTCCAGACGTGTGACTGTGCCAAATTTTGTGGCTGTAGCTGCGACAGTGCGGATGCCTATCCCGGACATACGCACATACATATACACATACATACATACACACACACACATACATACATACATACACACACTTGAGCTTTATATATTATATATATATATATATATATATATATATATATATATATATATATATATATATATATATATACACACACACACACATACAGTACATATTGAGAGTTTAATTCCCAGTAACAACACCTATTCTATGAATATAATGCTGCCACCAGTACGAGACTATAAGCCAGAGTATAAACACTCAAATACAAATGAGCATCTTGGATTACAGCTTTAAGAGGATGATTTGGGCACGACCCATACACAATGATGCCATAATTGAGATGTACACACACAGGCATGAACAAAGCCAACAGAAGTCATTCAAAGTTCAATTAGTAATAAACAAGTAATTAGGCTGGTGATTAGAAGTACAAGCCTGTACAGTAACAGGTTCAATTAACCTCTGGTGTTCCCGGCAAGATCCTTGGTGCCAAAAACACATAGGGCCACACACCTACAAGACTAGCATAGAACAAGTCTGATCTGCTGCCCGCAAAATGTGTCATAACCACGAAGTTGGCTAATGCTGCTATACTTTATACTACAATGACAGAAGATGTCTAATCAGTAAGCAGAACATTGTTCCTACCTATTTTACAGGTTTCTGTTTTATGTTACACATTGTGGTTCTCCATAATGAGATTGCGGGGGAGAGATCAGTAGTGCGCAGTGTTGGCAATGGAACTGCCTGAGGTGGTCAATTATACTCAAGGATACCAATCATAAAATAGATTATAAGTCTGAAATTCTGTTCTGGAGACTTGCACACTAAGGTCACTGTCAGTGATATCCAAGAAGAATTGTCTATTGGTTTTACTATACATTTTGGTTGTGTCAGCAAGCATGGCTAAATAATGTGCTACTACTGGGAGCCCGACCATTGATGTGTAACCAACATTTAACCCTAGGAATGCAGCTTCATATAGATCTTTTAGTACAAATTCACATTTAATGACTAAAGCATTTTTTACACCAATTTGGGATCTGTCATGTTAAATATGCTGTCTGATCTCCTGGCGGCATGTTAAAGAGCAGGAGGGGCAAAGAAGATTGATATGTAGTTTAGCTTTAAAAAAGACAAAACCTTGTAATTTATTTACTACTGTCACATTCCGTACTTTCTGGGCTTGAGTCCAGCAGGAGGTCCAACTGCGGAAGGTTTGTACAGGGAATGGTTGTCAATCACTGAACAGTACCAACCTCTATAGTCTCCTGCCCAGAATAAACAGGGACTAAAATATATCACAAATCTTTTCTTTTTTAAACAATGTCTTAATCTGCATAGTGCCTCCTACTATGTTCAAGACATCAGGATCCCTTTAGGCTAGGGTTATGCTGAAACATTCCATAGTGCTTTTGATTGATTTAACAAGTTACAGCTAAATTCAGGCAGCCGAATATATTCCTCTGAACTGTAGCTCGATAGCTAAAATCAATCCAAATCAGCATCAGAAAAAGTCTCTGTGTAGACCTTAAAGATATTTTGCAAATGGTGATTTACTTCTATAATGTGAAGGGTTATTCATGTTTGCATAAATTATCAGCTATCCACAAGATAGATGGTAATTTGGTGCAGGTCCTCTCAATATCACCTTCCATCTATCCTGAGAAGGGAGTACTGACTGACTCCAAAGCTCCATTTATTGTCTATGGTACTTCCAGAGAAAACTGAGTCTTAGGCTATGGAAGAATTCAGTGGTGTCATGCTCCACCACCACTCCATTCTATTGGGGCATTTCAGAGTTGAATCTCTGGAGGTTCCGCTGCATGACAAGTGGGTTTCTTTCTATCCTTTCCAATTTTTTAACACATTTTGGTTGCAGGGCGTTAGTTTATCTGTATGGAGGTAGTTTTATGCACAGAGCTTTTTGCAAAACTACTGGGTCGCCCTCCCAGGGCTGTGGGGTACTCGGTACCGGGTCGGTATCAGCGGGATGTGTCACGGCAGCGGTGACCCGGTCCGTGGCCCTGGGCGCCCAAGTAATAGGGGAGATTGAATGGTGGAAATGCAATGGATTAGATGAATAGTTTGTGACGCCACCTGTGGGTTCGGCAATTGAGGTGTTAGGCCGACGCTGCATGCAGATCCTCTGGGACTGGTGGTGTGGTGCAGCAAAGATGTTAAAGCTCCCCACAGGTGGAGTTGTAGTCCCAGGGCAGTGTAAAAAGGAGATAATAGTGGGGAGACGTGGATGGTGCAGAAATGTAGCAGTGTTGAGGTTGTTGGCGCCGGAATGAGTGGAGGACACAAGGGTTTGCAGTTCCAAAGCTTTACTCACAGTCTGTAGTACGCACAGGTCCTTGCCTCCGTGCTGTGTCCTCCGGGTCAGGGGCTCAGTCGACCTCCAGGCAAGATGGAATGCTCCCTTCCAACACTCCGCCAACATGTGCCTTTCTGAATGTCTCCTCTATTGCACCTTTGAGTGAAGTACTCCCAGTACTGAGTTACACTGGAGTTCCTCCAGTCAGTTGTTCCCAAGAACTATACTTGTACGACAGACAGGTGTAGCCTGCTTCGGGGACTCCTTACTCCTGAGTCCCGGCTCACTATCAAGGTTGCTGTTGTGCCCTCAAGTCTTTGATGGGAGTAGTGCATTTACAGCCCACTACTCCTCCGGTGTCTGCTGTAGGACCCTTAGTATCCATACAACCTCGGGGACCGGGCCCCGGCCTTGCGCTTAGAACTTCTAGGCAAGGTTCTCTCCTAACCCACGTCCTCTGTTCCCTTTTACTCCTACGTTCCGTACTAGTCTTTCCTTCTTAGGCCTCTTTCACACTTCAGTTTTTTGCATCAGTTCCAATCCGCCAAAAAGTCAGACAAGCGGATCCGTTCTTAACTGATGTGAACGGATGGCACAGGATCCGTTTTGAGACGGATCCTGAAAATGAGGAAATTTAAAGGAAACGCTGCCCGGGAAGGGGGGAGAGAGAGAGAGAGAGAGAGAGAGAGAGATATTAATTTTTTTTGTCCGGCACCTAGAAAGAATTTCGGGTTAAATGAGTGTCTGGAGGATCCGCCAGAGAAAAAAACGTTGCAAGCTCCGTTTTGAAATCTTTGAGGATGGTGACGGACAGCAACTTTTGGCGGATCCTCAAAAAAACCGGATGCAACGGACAGCAATCCGTCACAATCCGCCATTAATGCAAGTCAATGGGGAAAAAAACGGATCCTCCAAAAAAAATTGAGGATCCGTTTTTTTTCAAAACCTGGCGGATTGTGACTGATTGTAAAAAACTGAAGTGTGAAAGAGGCCTTATGGAAGATCAGGTTTCTCTTCAATGTCTGTCTCTCTTTCTTTCCTTTCCCGTGCCAGCAGACCCAGATCACTGTGATCTGCTGCAGCACCTCCTTCCTCCATCCCTCTCTCAGGGATCTCCTCTCTGCTCACTGACTGACTTACTGACTGACTGCCTGAAATCCTAAACCTTCCCGCTCTTTTATGTATTCTAACTCCACCCGCCTCCCAGCACGTTTAGTGTTCCAAGCAGAGAGTCACCAAAGGTGCTCTGCTACACTCCAAGCAGGGAGCCGCAATGTGGCTTTGCTACACTACTTTGTGATGATGGGTGCATGTGTTGGAGCGTGGTCAGGAGCCTCCAACTTACCTGGATGGTGGTGTACCACACCTCAGGAGGAGGTGCAGTACCTCTGTGGCTACTGAACCTTCAGGGGCGCCACACTACCATTGCAGGTTTTTTTTAAAACAAAAAAATTGTATGAAAAGCTACATTTTTTTTTTCAGAAAATGCTGTATTTGGCATAGTGTTTACTGCTTTCTTTAGTATCTAAGCCACTCTCCTATCACTGACGTCAACATAATCCACCTGTTGTTGGGTACGGCAGTCTTCTCCTAGACTCCTGTCCATCACCGTATTGGTCTCTTTTCTGGCAAACTTCCTCAATACCTTCCTCTACCACCTCTTACTTACATGTCCTTGGCTTATATGTTTAGTTTTACATGGTCTCGAACTACATCATTTCTTTTTCTGTGTGGATCCTGAAATGCTTCTTTGAAACACTGTGCACAGTGAGCTTTCACATCTTCATTCTCTATCCAGGGTTTTGATGGGGAAATTAACATTTTAGTATTCGAAGGCTGACAGATGGCAATCCTCCACCTTTAGGAAATCAGTTACTATCACTATACTTACTGGCAGAAGCATGAAAGTAGAGTGCAGGGACTCCAGTGTCACCTTTTAAAAGTAGCAATCAAATGTCAGTCCTCTCAGTTAACCTCTGTGGTGACCATACATAGTGAAGATCCCATATTACATTGTATGGACAAACATTGTTAATAACTAAAGTAACATAGTACAATTTGTACTCGTAACGCCTTGGTAACATGATGAGTTAAAACATTTTTCCAACATGGCAGCTTAGAAATAGGAGATGCATAAGTCAGGCCTGCGTCACACAGGTACAACAAACAATGCCAAATAAACATAACTTGAACGACGGTGGACTACCCTTGCCTGATGTTTAGTAAGGCAGTCCGCACCAAGACTTCTGTCCGGCACCATGTTGGCCTCTCTTCTAGTAACATTCCCCAATACCTTCCCCTGCCTTCTCTCTAGTTGCCTGCTTCTTTGAAACACTCTACAAAGTGAGATTTAGTGACTTCTTTGTTCTCTATACAGGGTTTTGGTGGGGACTTTAGTTCAAATTCAAATTCAAATAGGCTTTATTGGCAGGACCAAAATACAATTAGTGTTGCCAAAGCAAGAAAAGAAGTGTGGCAGGGGAGTGGATTAGGGTAGTGGGGATGGGGAGTGATTGTCCATTTGGAGGTCTTTAGTTCCTCTCATCTTATGACATGTGGTGACATATTGGGCGGCGACCTCCACCATTGATTCTTCTTCCCCCAGCAGGATGCAGAGTTTCCTCTCCTCGTCCATGGATGGGAAGTCTGGGGTATGGGTGGTAAGTTTCTGGAAGTGGGAGTCCCTCACTGCTGAGTATTTGTTGCAGTGCAGCAGGAAATGCACCTCATCTTCCAGAGCCCCCTGCTGGCAGTGCTGGCACAGTCTGTTCTCTCGTGGCTTGTATGTCTGTCGGTGCCTAAGTCTGCCTATGTCTGCCTAAGGAACAATATGGAACTGTGAGTGTAATCTCTTGGTTTTCTCCACTTTTATTTTATACCTGTACTGTACATATTTTATGTCTCAATTTTATAGCAACTTTTATCTGTAATCACTGCCCTCTTTCGGAAAATAAATGAAATAATTATTTAGATCTGTCTCTATGCTCTAAGAATCGAACTGTACGCCTTTGATAGATAATCGCTACTAATTCAAGGGGTTTGCCACGGACCCTCTTAATTTAACACTGTGAATTAAGTAACCGTGGCTGGTGGCAGCACGTTGTGCACGGCTATTGCGGCTTGCTGGCAGTCTAGAAGGGTCTTATATAGCTGAATGAGGGGCTGCGGCCACAGCTGATAATTCCCTTACTGCAGAAGCCTAATTGCCGGTTCACAACAGGCAGCCCGTCCGGTGACTAATTATCCTAGGTGCAGTTCCCTGACTGACCTGAGGGTAAGGGGGGCGCCGGAGAGCTGCGAGTTCCAAAGTGGAACTGAGAAAGTGGGATATACATAAATCCCCGCAGTACTTGGAAGATTGATAGCAGTGGTGGGGCATCCAAATTAAACTCCCCCTGCAGCAAATTGTAGAGCTAGATTAGCTTGCTGGATATTTTTTTGTCACATGGTGCCAGTGGTGGGATAACTAAGATAAGCCCCACTGCGCCTGTGATAGCCGTGTGCCGGCATTGTGTCTCGTCCCTCCGTCCGCTGATACACCCGTGTCAGTGGTGGGACTGTGACATAGTGGTGACACAGGGTCCGCTGTCCGTCACGTTTTGGTGGCAGCGGGACCCCCGTTAGTCGCCTCCGTAAGTGGACGAACGGCCGTTCGTCACATATATGTGACGAACAGCCCACGGCCGTTCGTCCACTTACGGAGGCGACTAACGGGGGTCCCGCTGCCACCAAAATGTGACGGACAGCGGACCCTGTGTCACCACTATGTCACAGCCCCACCACTGACACGGGTGTATCAGCGGACGGAGGGACGAGACACAATGCCGGCACACGGCTATCACAGGTGCAGTGGGGCTTATCTTAGTTTTCCCACCACTGGCACCATGTGACAAAAATATCCAGCAAGCTAATCTCGCTCTACAATTTGCCGCAGGGGGAGTTTAATTTGGATGCCCCACCACTGCTATCAATCTTCCAAGTACTGCGGGGATTTATGTATATCCCACTTTCTCAGTTCCACTTTGGAACTCGCAGCTCTCCGGCGCCCCCCTTACCCTCAGGTCAGTCAGGGAACTGCACCTAGGATAATTAGTCGCCGGACGGGCTGCCTGTTGTGAACCGGCAATTAGGCTTCTGCAGTAAGGGAATTATCAATGCTGTGGCTGCAGCCCCTTATTCAGCAATATAAGACCCTTCTAAACTGCCAGCAAGCCGCAATAGCCGTACACAACGCGCTGCCACCAGTCACGGTTACTTAATTCACAGTGTTAAATTAAGAGGGTCCATGGCAAACCCCTTGAATTAGTAGCGATTATCTATCAAAGGCGTATAGTTCGAGTCTTAGAGCATAGAGACAGATCTAAATAATTATTTCATTTATTTTCCGAAAGAGGACAGTGATTACAGATAAAAGTTGCTATAAAATTGAGACATAAAATATGTACAGTACAGGTATAAAATAAAAGTGGAGAAAACAAAGAGAGTACACTCACAGTTCCATATTGTTCCTTAGGCAGACCATGCGGCTAAGGTGGGTGGAGGCGGAGCTGCACTTCTCCGCTCATCTGGGGATCTTTCTAGCACGACGACTTGAGCTGTTCTCTAGCATTCCTGGGCTGACAGATGCAATACTCCATGCTAGGTAATCTGTGCCTACCATTATCTATCACTACATTTACTGCCAGTAGCATGCAAGTAGCCTCATCACAGTGGAAGAATGCAATGACTCTAGTGTCACCTTTTGAAAGTAGTAATCTTAAAAGCCTATGAACTCTTTAAATAACCTACTGCCAGGCACTAAAGGTAGCCAGATTGGAAGTGTTTCTGCGCTCTCTGGAATTATGACATGTAGTAGTAGATAAAACTGTAGGCTTATTGTCAACGCGATTCAGAGTCAATTGATTCTTTCCTAAGGACAACCATACTAAAATAGCAAGGTAATACAAACATGCATGGTTTAAATACATATATATATATATATATGCAGCTTTATATGAAATTTCCTATTTATTATAATTGCCAGACCTGAAATAACAAGCACTTTTTACCTACTGTGTCCCCTCCATTTCCGTGTAGATTGTAAGCTTGCGAGCAGGGACCTCACTCCTAATGTCACTGTTTAAATTGTCTTAACATAGCATTAGCTAATCATCTAGCAAGACAGTTACTCTATGACAAGGAATTAACATCCACCTTCTCTCTTCACACAGGTAACCATATTATTCAACTTCTGATCTGCACCAGCCTGCATGTATCTCCATTCAATGTTAGCAAGCAGTGTGAATGGTAACCATATTATTCAACTTCTTTGCTATAATTCATCTGTTATATTGTTCTCAGGACTTAGGGTACCGTTACACTTAGCGATGCACCAGCGATCCCGACAACGATATGGATCACTGGTGCATCGCTAAGTGGTCGCTAGTGAGCTGCCACACAGGCAGATCTCACCAGCGACATAGCAGCGGTCGGGGGTCGCTACTTACCTGTCAGACGCGGCGATCCTGATGTCCTCCCGCTCGCGTCCACGCATCACTCGTCGGCGCCACAGGAAGCCCAGCAGGAAGTGCCCGACGAGAAATGGTCCAGGACCTTCTCGCGTGATCAGCGATAACCAGCGGGCGAGCGGTCAGAGGTAAGTATCAGACATAGCGATATCGCTAGCAATATCGCTATAACGTCACAAAAACCAGTGACGTTACAGCGATATTGCTAGCGATATCGCTATGTGTAACGGGGGCTTTACTGCTGTATATCCATGGGGGGGAATCACTGGAGATGTTATCTCAGAAGTGTTTTAGCATAGAGATGGAATCAGGACTGGCTCTTTGATCATATTTTGCACACCAAGAGGTGCTGAGCAGCTGTTGCAAAATTATAACTAAGCAGCTCCCACAATCCCTCTCTCTTTGCCCTGTAGTGGGGAGTATAAATGTAGACTAACTCTAAGGGGCACGCAAGTGAGGGGTCAGCACGCATTAAGCAAAGCATCGCATTAGCTAAGCATCTAGCAAGACAGTTACTCCATGACAGTTAGTCAGGACAGGAGTCTGGTAACCCACACTTTGCTGTATTTTTAGCCATGTGCTTTATTTTTATTCTCATGTGTTCCCTTACCATCCACATTCACCGCCCCATCCCTCCCCCATCACCACTCATACACATCAGCCCCTCTATACTTTCCTCTCCCATGTACAGCTCCCATGCACTTCTCACCTTCCTAAAAACCTCTGTCCATCTTGCCCAAACACATTCAACAAAAAAACTGCTAACATTTCAAATAACTACTTGCTCTTTATGTTCTTACTCCTACTGATTTCAGGGGACATGTCCCCCAATCCTGGTCCACCATCCTCCAACCTCAACCCCTACCCTACCCCATATCAAAACCAAAATAATCTAATTAATATTACTTGCACTCCTTCATCTCCATCTTTCAATTGTGCCCTCTGGAATCCATGGTCTGTATGTAACAAGCTTCCTTTCCTGCATAACTACTTTCTGAACAACTCTCTTAATCTGTTGGCCCTCACTGAAACCTGGATTCAGGATTCTGACACTGTCTCTCCTGCTGCCATTTCCTATGGTGGCTTACAATTCACTCATTCCTTGAGACCCACAAACAGACCTGGTGGTGGAGTCGGCATACTCCTGACCCCACAATGCACTTTCCAGGTCATCCCCCCCAGTTCCATCACTCTCATTCCCTTCTTTTGAGATCCATACCATCAGGCTCTTCTGTCCCCTCTCCCTCAGAGTAACGGTCATATACCGGCCCCCAGGCTCACCCACCCACTTCCTTGACGACTTTTCAGCCTGGCTGCCGCACTTCATGTCCTCAGAACTACCAACTCTTATCCTGGGAGACTTCAACATCCCCTTTAACAGCCCTACTTCCACATCTGCATCCCAACTTCTATCACTAACCACCTCTCTCGGCCTCTCACGGCTCTCAACCTCTGCGACAAAGATGGTAACACCCTTGACCTGGTCTTTGTCCGGCTTTGCTCAATCTCCTACCTAAATAACTCACTGCTTCCCCTCTCTGACCACAACATTCTCTCCTTTACGCTCACAAATCCTTGCCTACCCAAGCACACTCCTACCTATCACACATTCAGAAATCTACAAGCCATTAACCCTCAGACACTTTCAGACTTCCTACAATCTTCCCTGTCCCCAATCTCCTCTTTTTCCTGCCCTGATCTGGCTGTTCATCACTACAACAACACTATTACAACCACCCTTGACCAGGTAGCGCCCCTCACCCTCAGAACCTCCAAACACAGAGTAAAACTGTCCTGGCTCACAAAGCAAACTCAATTTCTCCAAAGATGCTCTAGGAGTGCTGAACACCGATGGAGACAAACCCGCACACCAGATCACTTCATCCACTTCAAATTTATGCCAAGAACCTACAACTCTGCCCTTCACCTTGCCAAACAGACCTACTTCACCACCCTGATCTCCTCACTAGCCAACAACCCCAAGAAACTTTTTGACACCTTTCACTCCCTCCTCAGGCCAAAAGCACAAGCTCCTTTCTCAGCCATTTGTTCAAGTGACCTGGCCCCCCATTTTATAGAGAAAATAGATAATATCCGTCAGGAAATCCGCTCCCAACCACCAAGTGCTGTGACTCCCATCCCTACCTGCATTTCCCCTGGCTCACTTTCCACATTTGTTCCCATCACAGAAGAAGAAGTCTCAAGACTCCTCTCTTCTCGCCCAACTACATGCACTACCGACCCCATTCCCTCACAACTTCTCCAGTCTCTCTCTCCAGTCATCACAACTCTCCTAACTACAATCTTTAATCTCTCCCTCTCCTCAGGCATTTTCCCATCCTCCTTCAAACACTCTATCATTACTCCATTATTAAAGAAACCTGCTTTTGACCCATCCTGCACAAACAGCTACAGACCAGTCTCCAATCTCCCCTTCATCTCTAAACTCTTGGAGCACCTAGTCTACTGCCACCTTACCCGTTACCTCTCCACTCCCTCCCTCCTAGACCCCTTAACAGTCTGGCTTCCGACCCCTACATTCGACTGAAACTGCACTCATCAAAGTGACCAATGACCTTCTGACAGCAAAATGTAACGGTGAACACTCTATGCTCATTCTTCTCGACCTTTCTGCAGCTTTTGACACTGTTGACCACCGTCTCCTACTCCATAGGCTCCAGTCACTAGGCATTAAGGACATCGCACTCTCCTACTTCTTTTCCTATCCCTCTGACCGCTCCTTCAGTGTTTTGTTTGCTGGCTCCACGTCATCTCCTCTTCCACTCGCTGTCGGGGTACCTCAGGGCTCAGTCCTTGGCCCCCTTCTCTTCTCTCTCTACACGGCCCCAATTGGACAGACCATCAGCAGATTTGGCTTTCAGTACCATCTTTATGCTGATGATACACAACTATATACGTCATCCCCTGACCTTACCCCCGCTGTACTACAGAACACCAGTGACTGTCTGTCCGCAGTCTCCAACGTCATGTCCGCTCTCTATCTGAAACTTAACCTCTTAAAAACTGAACTTATTCTGCTCCCGCCATCTACTAACCTCCCTAAATCTGACATTTCCCTCTCCGTGGGTGGCACTATAATAACACCCCGGCAGCAGGCACGCTGGCTGGGTGTTATGTTTGACACCAACCTCTCCTTCACATCCCGAATACAATGTCTTGCCCACTCTTGCCGCCTACACCTAAAGAACATCTCCAGAATTCGCCCTTTTCTCACCATGGAAACAACAAAAACCCTCACTGTCGCATTGATCCACTCCCGCCTGGACTACTGCAATGCTCTACTAATTGGCCTCCCCGCTACTCGACTTTCCCCTCTCCAGTCCATACTTAATGCAGCAGCCAGGGTCATCTACCTGGCTAATCGGTACTCGGACGCGTCCGCTCTTTGCCAGTCCTTACATTGGCTGCCCATTCATTATAGGGTCCAATTCAAAGTACTTGTTCTCACCCACAAAGCTCTCCACAGTGCGGTACCCCCCTACATTTCCTCCCTCATTTCTGTCTATCGGCCTAGCCGACCGCTGCGCTTTGCAAAAGACCTTCGACTAACCTCTGCACTAATCCGCACCTCCCACTCCCGACTCCAAGACTTTTCCCGCGCTGCGCCAATCCTCTGGAATGCTCTACCCCAAGAAATTAGGACTATCCACAATTTGCACAGTTTTAGGCGCTCTCTCAAAACACATCTATTCAGAGCAGCCTATCACCTTCACTAATCAAAGTCATTTTATGTGCAAGTGTGAGTATGTAGCCCATTCACTATCTCTGTCCCCCACCATCTCAAGATGGCTGGACCATCATTGTAAATACATCATTGTAAATACACACCTGTACTTTGTATCTCCCCCACCTCATTGTAGATTGTAAGCTCTTACGAGCAGGGTCGTCTTATTTTACTTTAATTACTGTATTGTTAACGTATTGTATACGTTGTTACTTATGACTTGAGTTTTGAAACTGTTAAACTGTAAAGCGCTGCGGAATATGTTGGCGCTATATAAATAAAGATTATTATTATAAACTTGTATTGAATTTATTGTCTGTACATGTGTCCGCTTAATTGTAAAGTGCTGCGGAATATGTTGGCGCTATATAAATAAAAATTATTATTATTATATACCCCCCATCCTGGTATATGTCACTTACCCTGGGTCCCTTCCTGAGATATATACAGTATATATCCCCTATCCTGATATATGTCCCTTAATCTTGGCCCCATCCTGATATACTGTATATATATCGTTTATCCTGGTATGTGTCTCCAACCTGGTATATGTCCCTTATCCTGGGCCAATTCCTGGTATATATATACACCATCCTAGTATATGTACCCCATTTTGCCGCTGTTCTTTAATGTATAGAAAAAATTAAACCACTATACTCACCTTCTCGCCACTTCCCCGCTGTGCGGTGTCCTCATCTAAAGCCAGCAGCTGACTTCAGCGTGCAAGCAACTTGAGCGCTTGACATCACTGCCTTGCGTCCTCAGTCACATGCAAGATGACATTGTTACACCGCTCCGCCATACTCACCAGGCCTCCGCTCCCACGCCGCAGTCGGCCTCCGCTCCCACGCCGCAGCCTCTCTCCACCCGACGGCCGCAGCGGTCACATGAGACGGGCTCGCGGCCGATGCCTTCCCTGCATGCTATGCGCATGCGCCATAGGCCGCGGCCGCGCCTCCTTCTTATGCTCCGGCTGTGCCCTGACCCGGAAGCACCTTTGGACCAATGGCTGACCAAACGGGGCCATATCAGGCCGCTTCCCCCTGAGGGAGGCGTCTGATCGTTGTGTTTCCTGACACTCTGGCCTCGCTTCATCGTGTGCACTCTGCTCCTGCAGTTCCAGTGTCGGCTGCTCCTCGCAGCAGCTTCTCAGTCCTGCTACCCATGTTCCTTGTTCTCTTCCGCAGTTCTGTCTCCAGTGTTCCTGCCGTCCTGCTACAGTCCTGCCATCCTACTCCAGCCCTGCCTTCAGTGTTCCTGCCGTCCTACTCCAGTCCTGCCTTCAGTGTTCCTGCCATCCTACTCCAGCCCTGCCTTCAGTGTTCCTGCCGTCCTACTCCAGTCCTGCCTTCAGTGTTCCTGCTGTCCTACTCCAGTCCAGCCTCCAGTGTTCCTGCCATCCTACTCCAGTCCTGCCTTCAGTGTTCCTGCTGTCCTACTCCAGTCCTGCCTTCAGTGTTCCTGCTGTCCTACTCCAGTCCTGCCTTCAGTGTTCCTGCAGTCCTACTCCAGTCTCAGTCTTACTCCGGTCCATCCTGAGCCGCCCCTCTCGGTACCGGCTACCGTAGTACTCGAACCCCTGGGCCTGCTCCTAACGGTCCCTGTATAGGGGTCGGTTCCACCTGGCAGCTCGCCCGGGGACCCTCGGTGCCACGGTCCAGAGGGTCCACTCCCGGAGTTTCCTGCTCCAGACCACCCACGCTAACAGTACGATCAGGCCATGGACTCCGCCGGTACTACGGCTGCTACCCAGAAAGAGTTGCTATTCCTACGGGAGAATCAGGGGCGCATTATGTCAGTCATGAAGTCGATGGACACCCGTTTGTCGGCTTTACAGGTGGCCGATCCTGGAAATGCCACTCAGCTGGCCAGTCTCCAACAGGAGCTGGGTCAGCAGCAAGATACGCAAGCCCAAATTTTGTCCAACATGGCCTCCTTTGATAGTCGCTTGTCGGCCCTCCAGGCTGCCACTGCAGTGCTGACTCCTCCTCCTGCGTCTACTGCTCTCCCGACGCCCCGCCTCGCCAAGCTGACTCGTTTCACCGGGGATCCCAAGCTCTGTTGGGGGTTCTTAAATCAGTGTAGTCTCCACTTTGAATGGCTGCCGCAGCAATATCCCTCAGATCGGGCCAAAGTGGCCTTCATCATGTCCCATCTGGAGGGAGAGGCCCTGTCTTGGGTAAACCCGCTCTGGGAACGTGACGACCCGGTCATCTCGAGTCCCCCGGTTTTCCTGGATACGTTTCGTAAGGTTTTCGATGAGCCGGGTCGGTTAGCCTCTCTCACTGAGTCACTCTTTACCTTACACCAGAGCTCTCTCACGGTCGGACAGTACGCTATTCGCTTTCGCACAATCTCCTCCGAGCTCGGCTGGAATAACGCGGCTTTGGTAGGGGCATTCTGGCGCGGTCTTTCTAGTAGAATAAAGGATGAACTCGCAGGTCGAGATACCCCATCCACTTTAGATGACCTTATCTCGCTGGCTACCCGCATTGATCTGCGCTTTCTGGAGCTCGCTCGGGAGTCAGTGAGAGACAGGCGGTCCTCCAGGTCAGTTTCTCCTTTCACCCGGTCTGCTAGCTCCCGTTCGGTCGGGTCCTCTTCCTTCTCTTCGGGTGAGCCCATGCAGATAGATCGTCTCAGGTTGGCCGAGTTGCGTCAGAGAGAGAGACGGGCACAAGGTCTGTGCCTCTATTGCGGTGATTCGTCACACTATATCCGCACCTGTCCTAAGAGACAGGGAAACGACTCCACCTAGGTCAGGTAAGAGAGGCCTTCCTAGGTGATGATGATCCCTCTCAACCCCTTACGATTTCTGTGCTTTTGGTTTCAGGAGGGAGGCGTGGTTCCGAGGTGGCCTACGTGGATTCGGGCTCAGCGGGTAACTTCATTCGGCCGGAAGAGGTGGACAAATACCAAATTCCTGTAGTCACTCTATCTAACCCAATCAGATTGCCACCGTGGATGGCAAACCGCTACAGGTGACCGTCACCTTGGTCACTGAAGAGGTGGAGTTGCAAGTTGGAGCCTTACATCAAGAGAAGATAGCCTTTTACGTTTTACCTAAGCTCTCTCACACCATTCTACTCGGTCTTCCATGGTTAAGGACTCATCAGCCTGTTCTCGACTGGTCTTCTGGGGAGATACTCCGCTGGGGGCACCCGTGCCAAGCTCGCTGTCTGACTCCTGTCCGCCTGGCAGCCACTCCTCGGTCACCTCCAGACCTCCCGGGTCCTCCTCCAGCTTACAGTTCCTACGCCGATGTTTTTGATTAGAAGGAAGCGGAGGTCCTCCCTCAACACCGGCCGTTTGACTGCCCAATTGAACTTGTTCCCGGTTCAACCCCTCCAAGGGGCAGAATCTACCCTTTGTCTCCCGCAGAGACCACCGCCAAATCCGAGTACGTCCGAGAGAACCTCGCCAAAGGCTTTATACAGAAATCCTCTTCGCCCGCTGGAGCCGGGTTCTTCTTCGTCAAAAAGAAGGACGAAACTCTACGGCCATGCATTGACTATAGGGGCTTGAATGAGATTACCATCAAGAACAGGTACCCTCTTCCACTCATTCCGGAGCTGTTTGACCATCTCAGAGGGGCTCGGGTCTTTTTCAAGCTGGACCTCAGAGGAGCTTACAATCTGGTCCGTATCCGTGCAGGTGACGAGTGGAAGACCGCTTTCAACACTCGAGATGGCCATTACGAGTACCTGGTCATGCCCTTCAGTCTTTGCAATACTCTTGCAGTCTTTCAAGAGTTCGTCAATGAGATCTTCCGGGATCTCCTGTATTCCTGTGTGGTCGTGTACTTAGACGACATCCTCATCTTCTCGCCGGACCTCTCATCCCACAGAAAGAGTATCTGACTGGTGCTTCAGGGTCTTCGGGAGAACTTCCTGTATGCGAAGATCGAGAAATGTCTCTTTGAGCAGACCTCTCTGCCATTCCTGGGATACATTATCTCCGACGCTGGTCTAAGGATGGATCCCGAGAAGTTATCTGCCATCCTCAAATGGCCTCGCCCCGTCGGATTAAAGGCGATACAACGATTTCTCGGGTTCGCCAACTATTACCGGCAATTTGTCTCCCACTTCTCCGCGATCACAAGACCCATTTCTGCGCTCACCCGTAAAGGGTTTACTTCCAAGGATTGGTCTCCTGAGGCAGAGGACGCCTTTCTGACCCTAAAACGGGCTTTCTCCATGGCTCCGGTCCTGCATCGCCTTGAGAGCGATCGACCTTTTGTACTCGAGGTGGACGTTTCCTCGACGGGTGCCGGGGCGGTACTGTCCCAGAGAACCGCCTCCGGTCGCCTGCACCCTTGTGGCTTCTTCTCGAAGGCCTTTTCTCCATCCGAGTGTAGCTACTCGATCGACGACCAGGAACTTTTGGCCATCAAGTTGGCCTTGGAGGAATGGCGCCACCTCCTGGAAGGAGCTGTCCATCCTTTTGTCATCTTCTCGGACCACAAGAATCTGGCCTATCTCCAGTCTGCCCAGAGACTTAACCCTCGCCAGGCCAGATGGTCCTTTTTTTTCGCCTGATTTGATTTCGAGCTCCGATTCCTTCCTGGCAACAAGAATTCCAAAGCTGACACCCTGTCCAGGGTCTTCCAGCCACACGAATCCACAGAGGAACCTTCGCATATCATTGATCCCACTAGGATCATCACCGTGGCTCCGGGGAACTGGCTTACTCCCCCACCTGGCAAGACGCTTGTGCCAGAGAATCTCAAGCGAAAGGTTCTTCTATGGGGGCACTCCTCCAAACTGGCCGGCCATGCCGGAACTAAGAAGACCCTTGACCTTATCACGCGTCACTACTGGTGGCCCACGCTTCGCCAAGATGTACTCGACTTTGTGGCTTCTTGTCCATACTGTGCAAAAAACAAAGTGCCACGGAGATCTCCGTCCGGCTTGTTGCTTCCATTGCCTGTCCCTACGGT
Source organism: Dendrobates tinctorius (assembly GCF_039654945.1). Taxonomy (NCBI): domain Eukaryota; kingdom Metazoa; phylum Chordata; class Amphibia; order Anura; family Dendrobatidae; genus Dendrobates; species Dendrobates tinctorius. The sequence continues at coordinate 5,416,115 of NW_027361866.1, forward strand.
TCCTTGGGAAAACATCGCCATGGATTTCATCACCGACCTACCCTTCTCTGCGGGCTGCACAGTCATCCTAGTGGTGGTGGATCGTTTTTCCAAGATGGCTCACTTCATCCCTCTGCCCGGTCTTCCCTCAGCGCCGGAGCTGGCCAAAATCTTCATTCGTCAAATCTTCAGACTTCACGGACTACCTCGACGCATTGTGTCTGACCGAGGGGTTCAGTTTACCTCCAAGTTCTGGCTTTCACTTTGTAAGCTCATGAACGTTTCCCTCGACTTCTCCTCGGCCTACCATCCCCAGTCCAATGGACAGGTAGAGTGTACCAACCAGATGCTTACGGGATACTTACGTCACTTCTCTAACGCCCACCAGAACGATTGGGTCAACTTACTCCCCTGGGCAGAGTTCGCTTATAACAACCATGCTGGTGAGTCTTCGGCCAAGTCTCCGTTTTTCATTGTTTTTGGCAGACATCCTGGTGTTCCTCTTCCGATAACTCCTGCCTCCGAGGTACCCGCGGCCAACGCCTTGTCCTCGGAATTTTCTAAGATTTGGGCTGAGACCAACACATCACTCAAGAGATCCGCTGATCAGATGAAGAACTATGCAGACAAAAAGAGGTTGGATTCTCCTCCATATCGTTTTGGCGACAAGGTCTGGCTCTCCTCCAAATTCGTCTGATTAAAACTGCCCTCCTACAAATTGGGCCCACGCTACATCGGTCCGTTTGAAATTCTGGGACGTATAAACAAAGTCGCCTACAAATTGAGGTTGCCTGCTTCGCTCCAGATCCCGAACACCTTTCACGTCTCTCTCCTGAAGCCTGTGGTGCTGAATCGTTTCCATTCCTCGCTTGATCCTGGTCCTCAGCCGGTAGGTGCCGACGACGTTTTTGAAGTGCAGGGCATTCTCGCTGTGAAGAGGGTTAGAGGTAGGACTTTCTTTCTTGTTGATTGGAAAGGCTTTGGTCCTGAGGAGAGATCCTGGGAGCCTCGGAAGAATATCAATGCTCCCCGTATCGTCAAGAAGTTTCTTGCTAACCTCTGGGGGGAGCGGCTTAGGGGGGGTACTGTTACACCGCTCCGCCATACTCACCCGGCCTCGGCTCCCACGCCACAGTCGGCCTCCGCTCCCATGCCGTAGCCTCTCTCCACCCAACGGCCACGGCGGTCACATGAGACGGGCTCGTGACCGATGCCTTCCCTGCATGCTATGTGCATGCGCCATAGGCCGTGGCCGCGCCTCCTTCCTGCTTCTTAAGCTCCGGCTGTGCCCTGACCCGGAAGCACCTTTGGACCAATGGCTGACCAGACGGGGCCATATCAGGCCACTTCCCCCTGAGGGAGGTGCCTGATCGTTGTGTTTCCTGACACTCTGGCCTCGCTTCATCGTGTGCACTCTGCTCCTGCAGTTCCAGTGTCAGCTGCTCCTCGCAGCAACTTCTCAGTCCTGCTACCCGTGTTCCTTGTTCTCTTCCGCAGTTCTGTCTCCAGTGTTCCTGCCGTCCTGCTACAGTCCTGCCATCCTACTCCAGCCCTGCCTTCAGTGTTCCTGCCGTCCTACTCCAGTCCTGCCTATAGGGTTCCTGCTATCCTACTCCAGCCCTGCCTTCAGTGTTCCTGCCATCCTACTCCAGTCCTGCCTTCAGTGTTCCTGCTGTCCTACTCCAGTCCTGCCTTCAGTGTTCCTGCAGTCCTACTCCAGTCTCAGTCTTACTCCGGTCCATCCTGAGCCGCCCCTCTCGGTACCGGCTACCGTGGTACTCGAACCCCTGGGCCTGCTCCTAACGGTCCCTGCATAGGGGTCGGTTCCACCTGGCAGCTCGCCCGGGGACCCTCGGTGCCACGGTCCAGAGGGTCCACTCCCGGAGTTTCCTGCTCCAGACCATCCACGCTAACAGACATCAGCTGCTGGTCTCTGATTGGCTGGCAGCGTATTGCCGCACACAGACCCGATGGGTCACTGGGCTGAAATATACTCCTGCTGAGTATGGGTCTGAGGATGCACATCAAACTAAAATTTTTCCTATCATCGATGAGCCCCTCACCCGCCGGGCTTGGTTGCGATGGCGTTTGTGTTTTCATCTTGTCTCACTGACAATATATGTTTGGGGGCTGCCTATTCCTTTGGGATTTGCTCCGGGGCAGTTTAGATTTCAACTTTCTTGCTTTAGGCTGAGTTAGTTCTCCGGCTGTGCCGAGGCGTCTAGGGCATCGTAGGTACGCTCCACGGCTACTGGTAGTTGTGTGGATAGGATCAGGGGTCTGCAATCTGCTTAGTTACCAACCTCTCTGGTTTTCTGGTGGCTTAGCCTGGTCCTGCTATCCTCCTCGGTGACCCAGTCATAACACCCCTGTTTACCATGCTCCATCAGCATTCATTTAATTTTATATAAAAAACAAAATAACGAGAATCCAATATGTAACTGATGGTGCTGTACATAACAGGGGATGATATTATGTAATCAGGGGTGGCAATATGCATAATGAGAAGAGGCTACAGTGATAGCCAAAAATGTTGGCACCCTTGAAATTGTTCCAGAAATTGAAGTATTTATCCCAGAAAATAATTGCAATTATACATGTTTTGCTATGCACATGTTTTTTTCCTTGTGTATATTTGAACAACAGCAGTAAACAGAGAAACAAAGGCAAATTGGACATAATTTCACATAAAAACCCCAAAATGGGCCTCACAAAATTGTTGACACATTCAACTTAATATTTGGTTGCACACCCTTTGGAATAAATAACTGCAATGCATCCCTTCCTATAACTATCAACAAGCTTCTTACACCTCTCAACTGAAATTTTGGACCAATCTTCTTTTGCAAACTGCTCCAGGCCTCCCATATTTGAAGGGTGCCTTATCCCATCAGCAATTTAAATATCTCTCCACAGGTATTCAATGAGATTTAGATCCAGACTAATTGCTGGCCACTTCAGAACTCTCCACTTCTTTGTTTCCATCCATTTCTGGGTGCTTCTTGAAGTATGATTGAGGTCATCGTCCAGCTGGAAGAAGCATTACCTAGGATGCAAACTCAGCTTTCTGACACTGGGCACTACATTGCAGCCCAAAATCTTTTGGTAATCTTCAGATTTAATGATGCCGCAAACAATTCCAAAGGCATCAAAATAACCTCAAAACATCTTTGAACCGCCACCATATTTGACTGTAGGTATTGTGTTCTTTTCTCATTTCATTTTCGGTAAACAATAGAATGATATGCATTAACAAAACAACTCTATCTTCATCTGTCCACAAGATGCTTTCACAGAGGGATTTTGACTTACTCGTGAACATTTTGGCAAACTGCAGTCTAGCTTTTTTATGTCTCTGTGTCATCAGTTGGGTCCTCCTGGAACTCCTGCCATAGCATTTGATTTCATTCAAATGTCGAAGGACAGTTCGACAGCTTGAATTTCTTTGGAACTAGATTGGGGTTGTTTATCCACCATCCGGACTATCCTGTGTGGCAACCTTACATCAAGTTTTCTCTGCTGTCCATGTCCAGCGAGATTAATTATAGTGCCATGGGTTGCAAACTTCTTGATTATATTACGCACAGTAGGCAAAGGAATATCAAGATCTCTGGAGAGGGACTTGTTACCTTGAGATTATTGATATTTTTCAACAATTTTGGTTCTCAAGTCCTCAGTTTTTTTCTCATCTTTCGGTTCTCCTTCCTTAGTGTGGCACACACAGACACACAATGCAAAATCTGGTTTCAGGTGTGATTTTCATCTTGCCCACACCTGTCATTTGTCACAGGTGAATTTGAAGGATCATCACATGCTTGAAACAAACTTGTTTACCCACAAATTTTGGAAAGGTGCCATCAATTTTGTCCGACTTTCTTTTAGAGTTTTGTGTGAAATTTTGTTCAATTTGCTTTTTTTACCGTTTTTTTGTGCTGTTCGAATACACACAAAGGAAATAAACGTGTATAATAAATGTGTAGCATGCTGTATGTGCAATATATGTGCAATTTCAATAATTTTCTGGGAGAAATGCTTCATTTTCTGTAACAATTTCTTGGGTGCCAACACATTTGGCCATGACTGTATGTAATATACAGTATCTATACATATAATTTGTAGTCTTTACTCTTGGACAACGTGCGCAATCAAAAAATTTTGCTAACATTGCAGCATAGAATTGCAAAGAGCATAATTCAGACCTACATCAAACAGGTGCAACAATCAGCTCCAAATAAACAAAGTGGTGGTCTGACATAAGTCAACGGTTGATGGTCAACCCCACCAACCAGCTGTCTATACTGAAGGTACAGTAATGTGTATGGAGAGGAACAACTCTTTCAATATGTTTTATAGATAATGTAATTTAATATTGCTTGCTCATCACAACTACTGTTGTTATAATGAAATGGTTAGGGGCTATTTGTTTTGTAATCAGAGTTTTCACAGCTAAATCCATACAATTCTGTCAACAGGTTGATATTCTGTAACTTTTTTTGGTGCAGTACAGTGGTATGAGTGAAACACACACATGGCTTATTCTACCATAATGCACACAATACAAGGCGTGTCCCCTAATGTGTCATTTCTGACGTGATCATGCTCCAACTAAAATTCCTTCCTCCTGCTTCACATTATTGAGTCACGTTTCTCACATGTGAAATTCCTAAATTTAGAACTTAAGAAGTGTCCCTTCATCTGAGATGCTTTATTGCTTTAGTAATGCTTATGTAATTAGCAAGTGCCATTAATTCAAGGCCAAGGCCTAAATTGCATCTGTAATTAGGCATGTTAGCTTTTAACAATGGACACTTGAAAGATCTCCTTTAACCTCTTCATGCTCTTATAATTTTCCATTTTTTCCTCCCTTTCTTCCAATAGTTATAACTTTTTTATTTTTCCATCAATTTAGACACATTTGTGGGCTTTTTTGAGCTGTGATTTTGAAAGACCCCATTCATTTTACCATATAGTGTACTGGAAAATGGAAAAAAAATCCAAGTGCGGTGAAATTGCAAAATAAAGTGCAATTTCACACTTATTTTCTGTTTTTTTTTTATTTACCATGATCACTATATGGTAAAACTATAATAGAAAAAACTTGGCACTCAACTTTAGGTAAAGTGGAAACAAAATGATTTTAATGCACATCCATAGGCAGTACAACAAACATTTCGGTCAATCACTGACCTTCTTCAGTGTCCTGACTGCATAAATATGAAAAACAAATGTAATGCGGGCAAAAAAGATAATGGCATAGTAGTGATTGTTAGAAATGATGTCAAGTATGATGGCCACTGTACATAGTCAAAGACCTTGGGGCGCTATCCAGAGTGTCTCATGTGGTGTGTTCCGGTCTTGGCCGGTAATCTGTGGTGGTTGTGGAAGTAGGTAAAACTGTCAGATACCAAACATGTATAGGTTCTTATTTATTTAAATGGAGATAAAAAAAAATTAAATTTGCCAGAAAAAAAAAACAGACCTGCATCATTTTCATTTTCTGTGATCTTGTGAGGTGGGGGGGGGGGGGGTTGAACACTTGTGTTTTTATTTTTTTTATATCTTTAAAAACTTTTTTCACAATTTTTACTGACATCAATTGTCCTCTGAGGAGACTTGAAGCTGCGATCGTCTGATTGTCTGTGTTATACATGGCGGTGCTTCAGACCCCTGGCTGCTATGGCAACCCATCGGCGCCCAGCAATCGTGTGACAGGGGCACTGATGGGCGGGATTTGTGATGCACTTCAAAATCAGCATGAAAAAAATCTATCAGGAACACTCAAAATTGTCTGAGGGACAAAACATTGGTAACACAGTGTTATCATAGTTTACCATGGTGGTCAGTAGAACCTGTTTGAGTACAGCTCGGTTGTCTTGCCGCGTAATCCATGTTTTCTTAAGATGGACCTAGTGGACAGATGTCCTTATAATTTCCTTTAGAATTTGCTGATAAAATTCAGAATTTATGTTCCAGCAATGATGACAAGTCATCTTTACTCAGTTGCAGACAAACAGGCCCAAACCAGAGGTGTACCACCAATGGTGGCAGACCATTTGGCAGCTATGGGGCCCATGAGTCAGGGGGGCCAAGTGCCAGCACCGGCACTGTTCAACTGTACCGGCATCCGAGAGATAAAGTTGAAAGCAATGATGGAGGAGGGAGTGTCAGTTGATGTTTCCTCCCCCATCATTCTTCCTCTGTGTCTGATGTCTCAGTGTAGTGGACGCGATGACGTTACTACAAGCGGCGCTTCAGAACACTTGCTACAGAGAGCAGAACAGTGGGAAAATAAGTGGAGTTGAGCATTATACATATATATATATATATATATATATATATATAGATTTTTTTTTTTTTTTCTTTAATTATAGTGGCTATAATATTGTATGAAAGACTATGAGGAGTGAAGTATACTGAATGGAGGACTAGAGGGAATGTAGTATGGGACGCCCTCCAGTCCCAGGGCAGCGGGGTACTCGGTACCGGGCCGGTGTCAGGGGGAAAGTATCATGGCAGCTGTGACCCGGTCCGTGGCCCTGGGTGCCCAATGTCAATGGTGGTGTGTGGTTAATGGAATTGAATAGTTCGTGACGCCACCTGTGGTGTTCGGCAAGGGAGATATTAAGCCGATGCTGCAGACAGATCCTCTAGGACAGATGGGATGCAGCAATGGTGGTATAGCCCTCCACAGGCAGGGCTGTTGTCCCAGGGCAGTGTAGATGTGGGGACACCTTGATGGTGTAGTGTCCGGCGCAGGGAATGTAGCAGTGCTGGTGGACGCAAGAAGGAATGGAGGACACCAGGGCTTGCAGTTTCAACGCTTTACTCACAGTTCTTGGCAACCACTGGTGCCCGCTTCCATGCCGTGTCCTCCGGGGCAGAGACTCAATCAACCTCCCGGGCAAGTTAGGCTTCACCTGTCCAACACTCCGCCAACATGTACCTTTCCTGAACGAGTCCTCTATTGCGACTTTTAGTGTGAAGAGCTCCAGTACCGTCGTACTCTGAAGTTCCTCCTGTCAGATGTTCCTAGAACCTTACTTGTATGACAGACAGCTGTAGCCTGCTCAGGGATGCTCCTGGATCCCGTCTCTCTATCCGTTTTGCTGTTGTGTCCCAAGTCTTAGATGGGAGTAGTGCACTTACAGCCAACTACTCCACCGGTGTCTGCTGCAGAACCATAAGTGTCCATACAACCTCGGGGACCGGGCCCCGACCTTGCGCTGAGAACCTATAGGCAGGGTTCCTCTTCCAACCCACAACTCCTCTCTGTTTTCCTACTCCTTCATTCCGCGCTGTTCCTTCTCTCTCTTATGGAAGCTTTGGTTGCAGTTCTACGTCTTTCTCCTTCTGTTCCTTTCCCAGTGCCAGTTGGCTCAGATCACTGAGGCAGCTGCAGCACTCCTTCTTCTATTCCTCTTCTAGGGAGCTCGTTCCACTAAGACCTGTCCTCAGCCTCTCCTGACTGACTGTCTTCCTCCGTCTTGAGCTCCTCTCAGGCTGACCTCCTGTCAGTCTGCTCTCTGACTCAGACTCATCTCAGACTGATCTGAACTCCAATTCTAAACCTTCCCACTCTTTTATACCTAACTCCACCCACCTCCCAGCACATCTCGTGTTACAAAGCAAGGACCCACGAAAGGTGCTCTGCTACTCTCTAAGCATGGAGCCGCAATCTGGTCCTTTGCTGAACTATCCTGTGTGTGGGTGCAGGAGTTGGAGTGTGGAAAGGAGTTCCCAACTTACCTAGTTGATGGGGCACTACACCTTAGGAGAAGGTGCAGTACCTCTGTAGCGACTGAGCCTCAGGGGCGCCACATACCCCCCCGTTAAACACAGCATGTCCACGGGCTGCAAGATAACAAAGTAGACAGCAAAGAAAAATGCAAATTTTTATAATGCTGCATAAACATTTCTTACACTAATCTTCCTAGCATAGGAGGTACTCATCTTGAACGTTACAAACAATTCTATCTTAAATTCTATCTAAAATTTTTATTCTAAGTGCAATTCTCAATTCAAAGTGCTATTCTCTGTAACACACTTTTCCCTCATTTTCCTTCTCTAGTACACATTTATTTTTCTACTTTCACTGTCTCTTCTAGACACAAGACGCTGACCACAAGTATCTGGTCCGTCACCTGTCTACTTTCAATTCTTTATTCACATCACTCATCTCTAGATCAGACATTCCTAATTCTTCTATAAAAGCCATTTCTCAGTTACTAATATTCTTATAAAACACATTATCAAATACTTTACAATAAAACATTCAACAATTATTCTTGTAAGTGCTGGACACCACTCGCAGCCGGGATTTCTTGCAGTGTCCTTTGAGGTAGACATCATCTTCGAAAAGTGTCCATGCAAAAACATTATCTTCGCAAAGTGTCCTTTTATGTAAAACCAAGAGAGGGCACCTAAAGAGGTGCAACTATTTACAATAAAAGTTTTTGGATCACTCCAAGTTCATGATCGCTAGTTCAAAATTGAAGAACGCTGCCAATCAAAACAGGGCAACAAAAGTGCTACCAGAAAAACATGATAGCAAAAATAGAAAAATAGAAAAAGGCACAACTGGTGCAAACAAACCCTCCTGGGTAACGAGAGTTAAATTTTTAGTGCTGGTCCCCTCCTGGGGTTCTTGAAGCTGAACTGGAACTGCTACCAGACGTGGTATCTTCATCTTGATTCTCTTCAGGGATAAGATTGACAGCTGCCTGTGCGGATACTGTGGTAGCTGATGGGTCTGTCACTTGGGGTTCTGCAGAGGTTGCAGCTGGTATCCCTGCCGTCAGCGATTCGGCCAAAGCGGCAGCGGGTACCGACAGTAGTTGTTCTGCGACTGCAGTGGGTATCACAGCGAAGGATACTATGGCTGGCTGTTGTGGGTATAAAGCAATTTGGTGGCCACCCCCTGATGTCGGCACGATCACTGGACCGCTCCTGTCTGCGGGTGCAGCTCCTAATACTAGGATCATGGTAGGGGCAGTCATCATACCTGCTGCTTCCCGGTGCTGTTCCGGCTCCTGCGGGGGCGATGAATGGCGAACGATGGCAGCCGCAACCCCCGGGGTCGTCTGTTGTACGGCTGGTGGCTGTATCCGTTCCGGTTCAGGATCAGGACAGGCCTGCAGGAGCCTGCGTAGCTGCGCCGGCTTCGGGCTGGGACTCCACTCCCGTCCCACAATCTCTGGGACTCTCATGCTCATGTATCTTCTCCTGGCAGGCCGCATCCAATGACAGCACCGGCCTGGCGGCAGCGGCGGGCGCTGTAAAGGGTTTCGGAGCGGTGGTACGCTACGCAAGCGTTGCCTGGGGGAGGGTGGCTTCCCCCGTCATTTTCTTCTGGCCTCCGCGCTCCTGCAATCATGGCGTTCTGGCGTTCTTCCTGCCTTGGCCCCTTTCCTGCCACTGACTTCTTCTGCCCTGCCTTCCGGGGGCGGCGTCTTCTTCCATCGCCTCCATACCAAGCCAGTATACGAACCCCTCGGGGGGTGGGCCATGTCCCTGTCACATAGTAATTCAGGCAGGAAAGGCACAATACTCTTCGCGGTCTTTTCCTAGGACCTCCCATCTCTTCACATCCTTCTTCTCCGTGCCAACGGCCATTTCTAATGTCCATTTTACAGTCTATCAAGTCAGGTCTTCTGCACATTTTCAAAAGCACAAAGTCTCACAAATTTCAGGCGCACAGAACCCGATGGCATCGGGTCTCGTCATCCTGTTCGTGACGCCAAAATTGGGTCGCCCTCCAGTCCCAGGGCAGTGGGATACTCGGTACCGGGCCAGTGTCAGGGGGAAAGTATCACGGCAGCTGTGACCCGGTCCATGGCCCTGGGTGCCCAATGTCAATGGTGGTGTGTGGTTAATGGAATTGAATAGTTCCTGACGCCACCTGTGGTGTTCGGCAAGGGAGATATTAAGCCGACGCTGCAAACAGATCCTCTGGGACAGATGGTGGGATGCAGCAATGGTGGTATAGCCCTCCACAGGCAGGGCTGTTGTCCCAGGGCAGTGTAGATGTGGGGACACCTTGATGGTGTAGTGTCCGCCGCAGTGCTGGCGGACGCAAGAAGGAATGGAGGACACCAGGGCTTGCAGTTTCAATGCTTTACTCACAGTTCTTGGTAACCACTGGTGCCCACTTCCATGCCGTGTCCTCCGGGGCAGAGACTCAATCAACCTCCCGGGCAAGTTAGGCTTCTCCTCTCCAACACTCCGCCAACATGTACCTTTCCTGAACGACTCCTCTATTGCACCTTTTAGTGTGAAGAGCTCCAGTACCGTGGTACTCTGAAGTTCCTCCTGTCAGATGTTCCTGGAACCTTACTTGTATGACAGACAGCTGTAGCCTGCTCAGGGATGCTCCTGGATCCCGGCTCTCTGCTGTTGTTTCCCAAGTCTTAGATGGGAGTAGTGCAATTACAGCCAACTACTCCACCGGTGTCTGCTGCAGAACCATAAGTATCCATACAACCTCGGGGACCGGGCCCCGGCCTTGCGCTGAGAACCTATAGGCAGGGTTCCTCTTCCAACCCACAACTCCTCTCTGTTCTCCTACTCCTTCATTCCGCGCTGTTCCTTCTCTCTCTTATGGAAGCTTAGGTTGCAGTTCTACGTCTTTCTCCTTCTGTTCCTTTCCCAGTGCCAGCTGGCTCAGATCACTGAGGCAGCTGCAGCACTCCTTCTTCTATTCCTCTTCTTGGGAGCTCGTTCCACTAAGACCCATCCTCAGCCTCTCCTGACTGACTGTCTTCCTCCGCCTTGAGCTCCGCTCAGGCTGACCTCCTGTCAGCCTGCTCTCTGACTCAGACTCATCTCAGACTGATCTGAACTCCCAGCACATCTCGTGTTACGAAGCAAGGACCCACGAAAGGTGCTCTGCTACCCTCTAAGCATGGAGCCGCAATCTGGTCCTTTGCTGAACTATCCTGTGTGTGGGTGCAGGAGTTGGAGAGTGGAAAGGAGTTCCCAACTTACCTAGTTGGTGGGGCGCTACACCTTAGGAGAAGGAGCAGTACCTCTGTGGCGACTGAGCCTCAGGGGCGCCACATAGTATACTGTATGGAGGACTATTGGGAGTGCAGCATATTGTATGTAGGACTTTAGTGAGTGTAGTATACGGCATGGAGGACTATGGAGAGCGCAGTATACTGTATGGAGGACTATGGGGAGTGCAATATACTGTATGCAGGTCTATGGAGAGCAGTATATTGTATGGAGGACTACGGGAAATGCAGTATACTGTATGCAGGACTATGTGGAGAGCAATATACTGTATGGAGGACTACTGGGAGTGCAGTATATCATATGGGGGACTATAGGGAAGGCAGTAAACTATAAAGAAGACTTTGGGGAGTGCAGTATACTGTATGAAGGACTATAGGGAGTGCAATATACTGCATGGAGGACTATAGGGAGTGCAGTATATTGTATAGAGGGCTATGTGGAGTGCAGTATACTGTATTGAGGTCTATGGGAAGAGCAGTTTACTGTGTGTAGGGCTGTGTGGAGTGCAGTATACTGTATGAAGGACTATGGAGAGTGCAATATACTGCATGGACGACTATGGGGTGTGCAGTGTATTATATGGAGGACTATGGGGATTGTAGTATACTGTATGCAGGACTATGGGGAGAGCAGTATACTGTATGGAAGATTATAGGGAAAGCAGTATACTGTAAAGAAGACTTTGGGTAGTGCAGTATGCTGTATGAAGGACAATGGGGAAAGCAGCATACTGCATGTAAGACTTCAGGGAGTGCAGTATATTGTGTGGAGGACTATGGGGAATGCAGTATACTGTATGCAGGACTATGGGGAGAGCATTATACTGTATGGAGGACTATGGGGAGTGCAGTATACTGTGGGGGACTATAGGGAAAGCGGAATACTATAAAGAAGACTTTGGGGAGTGCAGTATACTGTACAGTATGAAGGACAATGGGGAGTGCAATATACTGCATGGAGGACTATGGGGAGTGCAGTATATTGCATGGAGGGCTGTGTGAAGTGCAGTATACTGTATGGAGGGCTACGGGGAGTACAGTATACTGTATTGAGGGCTATGGGAAGAGCAGTTTACTGTGTGGAGGACTATGGCGAGTGCAGCATACTGTATGACGGACAATGAGGAGTGCAGTATACTACATGGAGGACTATGGCAAGTACAGTACACTGTATGGAGGATTATGGGAGTGTAGTATACTGTATGGAGGACTATGGAGAGTGCAATGTACTGTATGGGATACTATGGGGAGTGCAGTATACTGTATGGAGGGATATGGGGTGCCCATTATACTGTATGGGGGCTAAGGGGTGCCCATTCTATATGGAGGGATATAGGGTGCTCATTATACTGTATGAAGGGCTATGGAGTGCCCATTATACTGTATAGAGGGCTATATGAGGGTCATTATACCATTTGGAGAGCTATGTTGAAGCCTTTATAGTTTATGAAGGGCTTTGTTAGGGCTGTTATACTTTATGCAAGCAGTTTTAAAATGTGAAGGTTTGTGTGGGGTTCATCATATTGTGTTGATGGCTGTATGGAGATGATTACACTGTATGGAGGGATAGTGTGGGCCATTACACAGTATGGGGCCATTATACTTTATATAGGCCCATTATACTGCATGGATGGCTGTATGGGGGTTACAGTTGGGGGATCATACCTTGTCGGGGGTCACCATATTTTGCCAGGGGAGTTAAGGTGGGGTATAGTAGGGTCATCATATCGTGCATGTGGAGGGTACTGTGGAGGAATTTACGGTAGGGGTATCATATAGTGTTTGTGATGCACTTTTGCTGGCATCATAGTTTATGGATGCAGTGAAAGGTGAATCTAGGGCTCCAGTCGAAGGAAAATTACTTTGTAAAGGTACACACTCCCAGCTCGGATGCCCACCTTCATGTAATGTGCCAGGAAGCAAAAGAAGAATACCTCGCCTACGGCTACCACTATGTGCCACATTACAAACCATCTGTGAGTTGGTGGAGTCCAAACTCTTTAGAGATGGTTTAGTAAACTTTTCCTGTCTAATGAGCATCAACAAATCTTTAGTAGTATTCAGAAATCTCCTTTTTCATGCCATGATATACTTTCACAAGCATGTGCTGTGAAGATCAGACTTTGATAAATCCCTGTGCGTTAACCCCTCCCTGACATTACCAATTTATTTTTTTTCAATTTCATTTTTGCCTCCCCTTCTTACAAGATCCATAACTTATTTATATCTTTGCACACATATATTTGAGGGCTTGTTTTTTGCGGTAGTAGTTATACTTTTGAATGGCATCATTCTTTTTACCACATAGTTTACTGAAAAATTAGAAAAAAATTTACATTGCTAAATAATTCCAATTCTGACATTTTTTTGGAAATTATTTTTACGGCATACATTGTATGATAAAAATAACTTGGCAGTATGATTCTGCTCATCAGTACAATTATGACGATACCAAACTTGTCCAGTATTTTTATTATTTTAGTGGTGAAAATTAAATCAGAAATTTGAAGACAAAAGCACCATTTTCCGAGACCCCTGACACCATTTTTTGATGCTTGAGTTGTGTTAGTGCTTATCTTTTGCAAGTTTTACCCGGTTGTTGTATACTCACACTAGTTCTGCTACCAATTCCGGCCAACTGGCCTTACAATCTTCCTCTAAGGTCCTCAACATTTGGATAAGGGTTCGATTGAAACGTTCACATACTCCATTGCCCTAGGGGTGGTAAAGGGTCATACGAGATTTCTCAATTCCATACAAATGGTGTAACTCCTCCATGACTCGCTCTAAGAAACAGGCACCTTGGTCTGAGTGAATTCTTTTCAGGCAGCCATATACTTGAATTAAATTTTTGCAGAAAGGATAAGCTGCAGATTCGGCAGTTTGGTCCCGAGTAGGGGTCTCGACAGCGAACTTAGTCAAGTGGTCCACCATGACTAAACAATGTTCATACCCTTGATGGGGTGGGCCTATTGTAAGATAGTCAATCATCAACACTTCTATCGGGAAGGAGGTTACGATCGTTTGTGTGGGAGCTGTCTGTTCCGGATGTTTGGACATCATACAGTTCCTAAAGAGTCGACATACTTCTTCCACCATCATTTTTAGCTACACCAGTCTCTGCAACCACTGAAAGGTTTTCTCCCGACCGAAGTGGGCCCCTTTTTCATGTCCTTCTGTGGCAACTTGATGTATCAGCTTCTCAGGAATCACTACTTGCCAAGTGACAGTCAGGGCCCACTGTAGCTGGACTTTTCTATACAGTAATCCTTCTCTTAGGTGGAGCCTCTTCCATTGCCATAGGATTTGTTTTGTACCAGGAGACAGGTTTTCTCTCTGCTCCTGGCTAGGTAGTTGTTTGAGGGCCACCCACTGCCGAAGTCGGGCAAGCTCTCCACCCTCCTGCTGAATCCGTACCCACTCATCATGGGGCTGTCCCAGCACACCTTCCTGAGATTCTGCCTGATCTTGTTGCCCTGTAGCTGCTAACGTACTGGCAGATCCTCGGAACTTCGGCACTTTGTCGGTCTCCAGCTCTTCATCTCGGTTAGGGCCGGGCTGCTTATATGAAACCCTGGATAGCGCATCTGCATGGGTGTTTTCAGCACCCCGTTTGTAGGCTATTTTGTACCAGTATTTGGCCATTCTAGCAACCCAGCTTTGTTCCAGATACCCTAACTTTGCGTTATCCAAGTGTGCCAGAGGGTTGTTGGCTGTGTGCAACAGTACCTCAGACCCAGAAACGTATTCCGCAAACTTTTCTGTCATGGCCCATACCAGTACCAACAATTCTAGTTTGAACGAGCTGTAGTTGTTTGGATTCCATTCAGATTCATCGAGGGAACGTCTCGCATAGGCAATCACCCTCTCTTTCCCATCTTGGATCTGCGATAGTACGGCTCCAAGCCCATGTAAGCTCCCATCTGTATGGAGAATGAAGGGTTGAGAAAAATCAGCATAGGCCAGGACCGGGGCTTCTGTGAGAGCCATTTTCAAGGCTGGGAATGCTTTCTCCTGGCACTTTCCCCACTGAATTTCCTGATTTTTTGCTATTGCCGGTACTCCTTTCAGCAGTTCTAGTAACGGATTCACAATGTGGGTGAAGTTTTTCACCAACCGTCGATGATATCCAAATAGCCCTAAGAAGGCTCGAACTTCCTTTATGTTTCTCGGGGTAGGCCAGTCTTGCACTGCCGCAATCTTCTCACGGGACGGTAATATGCCTTCAGCAGGGACCACATGCCCCAGGTACTCAATCTGGGTGCAGAACAGGTGACACTTAGATGGTTTCACTCGTAGCCCATGCTTCTGGAGTTGGCTGAGAACTTGCTCAAGGCGCTGTAAGTGCTCTTCGAACATGGGAGCCAAACACAATTATGTCATCCAGGTAGATGAGAGTGGCTTCAAAGTTTAGATCTCCCAAATATCTTTCCATGAGTCGCTGAAAAGTACCGGGAGCATTAGCCAATCCAAACAGCGTTCTGTTGAACTCGTACAGGCCCATAGGTAGTATAAAGGCCATCTTTGCTCGGTCGTGCTCTGACATCGGCACTTGCCAGTACCCACTAGCCAGGTCTAGAGTGGAGAAGTATCTCGTGTTCCCCAGAGCAGACAAAGATTCTTCAATACAGGGTAGTGGATACAAATCTCGCACTGTGCAGGCATTTAATTTGCGAAAGTCCAAACAGAACCGTAGAGTACCTTCTTTTTTCCGCATTAGGACAATGGGTGCTGCCCACGGGCTTTGGCTCTCGCGAATGGCACCGTTCTGTAGCATTTCTGTAAGCATTCCTTTTACCTCCTGTTACATTTGCGGACGAATCTGTTGATATCTCTCTCACAGGCGCAGCATTACTCGTTGGAATATTGGGTGTGATGGAAGTCGTACAACCGAAATCATCTTCGTGTTGAGGAACACTACCTGATAACATCCTAGTACGGTCTCCATCAGTTCCACCTGGTGTGGTGTGAACTCTGTCAACTCAGCCAGAGTTTGTTCTAGGATGTGACGCCCCCTTTTCTGTGGTTGTGGTTCGAACACAGGGGCTGTCTCCACAGCTACAGTCCATGGATCTTCCCTTTTTGCCTTTAATTGGATGGCGTGTGAGGGTATCAACTCCTCTGGCATGCCTACAATTTGCCCGATTTCGCTTCTGGGGGTAAGCATCCTAGTGTCTTCCCTTAAGTTCACACATCAAATGGTTACCTTTCCATCACACATTGTAGCTAATGTCCTAGCTACTAAGAGCCCTGATGGTAGATTTTCCACAGTAGCTAGTTCTAGTTGTACCTTGACCCCCTCCAATGGGGTGCAAGCTTGGACAGGTTGCACACTTTGACCCGGAAGCAAGTCTAGATTGGTTGTAGCCTGAATGATCACTTTTCCCTACACCTTTCCTTCACAGGAGACCTCTTGTGCCTGGGCTGTATGGATCAATTGCTGAAACACTCACCTTTGTGGCATATGTGGGCTCCATTGTTTTAGGAACGCGTTCGGAGACTCCTTAATAAGAAGACTTCCAAACTATTTGAGTACATTCATTCTTAGTGTGACATTATGTCTTTTCCCGGGATCGCCCTCAGTTAACACCACTCCCTTGCAGCCCAGGTCTTTGCCACAGACCTTAATCTGCATCCATGCCACCCCTGCGTCCAGGATAGGCAGTTGATTGGAGGCCATCAACTTGATCACCGGTCCCCACTCAGGCCTTATGGCTTCTGGGAAGTGTCTTTTAAAGTATGTCTCAGGCATCGTGGTTACTTGAGAACCCATGTCTACCAGGCAGTATACAGCCCATCCATCTATTTTGGCCCATAATAATGGACTCACTGACACTAAATTGGCGGGACTATTGATGACCTTTCGGGCTGTTCTGGCTCCGGGCGGCATCCCCCAGCCTCGGAACCAATTAGTTTAATGGGCGACTCTGTAGTGGCCGCCCACATTGTGGGCAGGCCTGGAACATATGTCCTAATTCTCCACAGAGGTAATACGTTGGCGGATCTTCCCGACGAGATCCTTTTCCACCCCATCATGGTTCTGAGAGGGTTTTGCTTTCGGTGGTATGTAACGAGGTCACCTTCTTTTAGTTTCGGTCAGATCCTCCCTCATGGATTGGATTTCTTTCCGCAAATATTCCTCCCATCCGGGTTCAGCACCTGCAATCATGGCCGCCACCTACTCCCGGACCTTCTCCTCTGGGAGTGTCACCCCCTGGTCTTGTTAATGCTCATGCACCTCGCTTCCCACCTCTGCAAAGGTCATATGTGGGTACACATGCAAGCATTCTTCCGGTCTACTTAAGCAACGCACCTCCCATCCCGGTCACCAATTGGTCTCGTAACACCACAACAGTCGGACCTATTCCCAAGCCGTCTTTTCTGATTATGGCAGTGTGAATTTCTTGCAGCGTGTTAATATACTGGGTCACTGTCTCCCCCTCTCTTTGATCTTGATGAAATAGCGCATGCGTAATGCCCCTACGTCCATGGGGGTCCCCGTGAGTCTCCTCCAGTATTTGTAATACTTTGTCAAGGGTATCACTTTCCCGGGGGGGGAGGGGCCGCAACATAACTGAACCTCTTGCCTCGCCATCTAAAGCCATCATGGCGACCTCTGCCTGCAAGGCGGGAACCATAGGGTGCATTCTCATCATTCCCTTTATACGCTCAGTCCAGATCCATACCGTGGTGTTATTCCCATTATACTTTGGAAGGTTATTTAACATTGCCCCCAGAGAGATACAGGATCTAGGGCCCTCCCCAGATGCTTGGTCTGCCATGTCCGTACATGTAGACTGCATCCTGCCAACTATGCCAAGTGTACACAGACCAAGGGTGATAGGGGTTGATTATACAGCAGAAACTACACATAGGGAGAAAATGGAGAAATACTATTTCCTAATACAGCAAATGACTAATGAGGATAACTTAAGGAACAGGTACAAGTAAAGCTAACAATACAATTAGATATAACTTATCACTCAGGCGCCAGTCACGGTTGAACTCCTGTCTGTGACTGGGGGCCGCTTAGATTGTGTCGCAGTGGGAGTCTGTCACAGTTCTGAGGAAGATGGTGTAAAATCTCATTACACTGGCGGTGTCCTCATGTGGTCCTGACAATGGTGGCGAGTCCTCGGAATCCTGATGCGGGTCTTGGGTCCAGCAGATGAGGTGATGAAGAGGGAAACATCCTTATCCTCAGCGGTGATTGTCCCAACACTACAGAGACCTGCAGCACTGCCCAAATACAGTTTACAATGGGCAGCCCGGTTCACTGTGCAATATCGATGCGCATCTAAGTCCCGTTCACAGACCATGTCTCTCACGGTTAGTGCCTTCAGCGGGGGACGGCTGTGGCAGCGTTGTCAGCTGTGTCAACAGTCTCAGCGAGGGCAGCAATTTCAGCGGGGACAGCGGTGTCTGAGCGGTACCCAGTCAGTAGTCTCCTATCAAAGAGCTTTGCTGTCCCAGGCTCTGCTTTTCTCTACCCAGTCGCCTTTCTGCAAATTTTACCTCACAGGTGTCTCGCGCGCTCGACTTACCCACCCAGAATATTTGATTCCTTGCGTGAACGTTCTCTCAGCTTGACCATGCCCCCTTCTCCTGGGTACAGGGAGCGGTCTCGTGCTTTAAGATTTCCCCCCGGCAACTTAGGTGACATCCCCAACAGTTCTGGACCCGTCATGGAGACGACATGCCTAGTTAGTTCCTTCCCCTTACACACGGGCAGGAAGTGCATCCTTTCCTCCTCTCATTGGCGCCCGAGTCACATGATCGCGGTTCGCCGACGTGTTGTCATGACAACCCGGGGTCAGGAGAAGACCCCTGTGATTGCCATTGCTGGATCACTATGAGCGCCGCCTGGTGGTCGGCGCTCATAGGAAATGAGCATTTCTGTTCTATGTATCAGAGGCGATCAGACAACTGCAGCTTCAAGACTCCCATGGAGACTATTGAAACATGCAAAAAATTTTAAATTTTTAAAATAAAAAAATAAATTTCAAATCACCCCCCCTTTCTCCCCATTCAAAATAAAACAATAAAAAAAATCAAATAGACACATAGTTGGTATCGCCATTCTCAAAATCGCCCGATTTATCAATATAAAAAAAAAATAATCAAATCAGTAAACGGAGTAGCGAGAAAAAGAATCAAAGCGCCTGAATTTTTTTTTTGATCGCTGCAACATTGCAATAAAGTGCAATAACGTGTGATCAAAAGAACATATTTGCACCAATATGGTATCAGTAAAAACGTCAGCTCAGCACGCAAAAAATAAGCCCTGATATGGCCCCAGATCCCAAAAAATAGAGACATTACGGGTCTCGGAAAAAGGATACTTTTTATTTTTACAAAATTTGGATTTTTTTTCACCACTTACATAGATAAAAAGGAACCTAGGCAAGTTTGGTGTCCATGAATTCGTTATGACCTAGGGAATCAAAATGGCAGGTCAGATTTACCATTTAGTAAACCTAGTAAAAAGCCAAACAAAAAACAAGTGTGGGATTGCACTTTTTTTGCCGCACTTGGAATTTTTTTCCCGTTTTCTGTTACACAACATGGTAAAACCAATGGTGTTGTTCAAAAGTACAACTCATTCCTCAAAAAATCAAGCTCTCACATGGCCATTTTGACAAAAAATAAAAAAGTAATGGCTATGGGAAGAAGGGGCACAAAAAATGAAAATGCAAAACCAAAAATACCCCTGGTTGTTAAGGGGTTAAACAATTCTGGACTGCCCATATGATGATGTCATGTGTTTGTTAGCTTCTGTACAAACAATTATACTCAAGTACAAACAAGAAGAGAATGTCTATCCATCATACCGCTCAAGAAATAGGGTTCTGTGTCCCAGAGATGAACGTTCTTTAGTCTGATATGTGCCTATCGACAGAAGGACAAAAGAAAAAGACCTTGTTAAAATGACGGGAAGATGGTAAGATTTTGCCAATAACCAAAGTGAAACAAGTACTGTATCAAAAAGGGCTGACAAGCCACTCTGCCAGGAAGCAGCGATTACTCTAAAAGAAACATAACAAAGCCAGATTAATGTTTGCAAATGCACACAGGAACAAAGACCTTAATTTTTGGAGACATGTCCTGTGGTCTGATGAAACTAAAATTGAACTTTTTGGGTGTAATGACCTTCGTTAAATTTGGAGGAAAAAATGAGAAGCTTGGAAGCCTAAAGGCCCTGTCACACTAAGCGACTTACCAGCGATCCCGACACTGATATCAAGGTGTCAGGATCGCTAGTAAGTCGCTATGTGATCGCTGGTGAGCTGTCACACAGACAGCTTCACCAGCGATCAGCACAGTGATGCCGAGCGCCCGGCATCGCTGGCCATCCCTGTAAAAAATAGAATCAAAATAAAAAATATAGTTATTCTCACCTTCCGACGTCCTGTTCAGCCATCCTGCCTCTCGTCACGCTCCGGTCCCAGTGATCCCTTCCGAGAATGACCACGAGATGTCACGGTCTCGAGGGATAACAAAGTCTCGCGGTCATTCGTGCAAAGGATCACTGGGACCGGAGCATGGAGAGAGGCAGGATGGCTGAACGGGACGTCGGAAGGTGAGAATAACTATATTTTTTATTTTTGTAATTATTTTTTACACCTGATCGCTGGTCTCCCGCCTGTCACACACAGTGATACGTGATGGCCAGCGGGAGACCAGCGACCAAAGAAATGTCCAGAGGTTTCTTCCAGCGATCAGCGATACCGGCAGGGGGGCCGCTCGCTGATCGCTGTCACACACAGCGATCTCGCTGGTGAGAGCACTGTTACGTCACAAAAGTTGTGACTCAGCAGCGATCTCGCTACCGAGATCGCTTAGTGTGACGGGGCCTTAAGAATAGCATCCCAACTGTGAAACACGGGGGGTGGCAGCATCACGATGTGGGGCTGTTTTGCTGCAGGAGGGACTAGTGCACTTCACAAAATAGATGGCATCATGAGAAAAGAAGATTGTGTGGCAATACTGAAGCCACATCTCAAGACATCAGCCAGGAAGTTAAACCTTGGGCAGAAATGGATCTTCCAAATGGACAATGACCCGAAGCATACTGCCAAAATGGTAACAAAGTGGCCTAAGGGTAGCAAAGTCAGTGTTTTGGAGTGGCCATCACAAAGCCCTGATCTCAATCCTATTGAAAATTAATTGGCAAAGCTGAAAATGTAGGTGTGAGCAAGGCGACCTACAAACCTGGTTCATTTACACCAGTTTTGTCAGGAGGAATGGCCCAAATTCTGACCAACTATTGTGATAAGCTGGTGGAAGGATATCCCATAAGTTTGACCCAAGTCATTCAGCTTAAGGGCAA
This sequence comes from Dendrobates tinctorius, assembly GCF_039654945.1. Taxonomy (NCBI): domain Eukaryota; kingdom Metazoa; phylum Chordata; class Amphibia; order Anura; family Dendrobatidae; genus Dendrobates; species Dendrobates tinctorius. The sequence continues at coordinate 5,437,436 of NW_027361866.1, forward strand.
TGGTACCAAATACTAATGAAATGTATGTAAATTTTAGATTTTGCAGTAAGCAATAAAAATGACTCATTATTCTGACATTTGGCAAATATTCATGACTATGGTAAACCTAATTGACCTAAAACAGGAGAGGGTTATCCTGATTTCATGTCAGATATTGAGATAAACACGCAGATGTGTCTTTTCATATAGTGTATGGAAACTTCTGGTTTTAACTGTATATCTTTATTTTTAATGGGGCAAAGGGGATGAACTGTGATTTCAACTTTTATGTTTTTTTTCTTTCATAATTTATTTTATCATTGTATACCTTAGTCCCCTTAGGGGAGTTGAACCTGCGATCATTGGAGTGCTAATGGGTGCATAGAATGACGCAACTCCATGCCAGCATGCTGTCAATGCCACTGTGAGAGTTTGACAGTGGCATTTAACAGATTAACAGTCACGGGTGCAGCGCTGCTCCATCTGCAGATGTTAAAAACGGGTACTGGCTGTAACATACAGTCATTATCTTACCTTTAAAAAATGAACTGGAGTATAAGTTGGTATGTATGCAAATAGGATTATGTTCACACTAGTCATTAAACAGACAATGTGGTTAAATAAAAAAGGCCTCCCAGACATGCCTGATTTCACCTTCAAATTACATCTGCTAAAGATTCACATATTTTTGACACTCAGACATGTTAAATGGAATAATTTTCCTCAATATAAAAAATAGCAAAGTCTAATTTTTTTTTTATTCATTTGTTTTATTGGCTTTTCTTTATCTACTTTTTGGACTTATGAGAAAATCTGATTTAGTTTTAGGTCAAATTTATGCAGAATTGTGTAAAAATTCGGAATGGTTTACACCAGGCCTGCACAACACGCGGCCTGCCGAAGGATGTTGTGTGGCCGGCAGAGAACTGGGATACTCCGGTTCTTATCTCCCTATAATCACATTTATTCGCGTCTTTCAGACATGATTATAGTTAAATATTTCAGCACCGGGACTGGGAAGAGCAGAGCAGCGCTCCTCAGCCCCAGCTCCGATGTGCAGCAGCGTGATGAGGTCATTACACTATGCTCTAACCTCATCACAATGCTGCTGTTCTCAGTGCTGCAGTGCAGATCAGGCAAATATGCAACTATATACAGTAAGTGCTTCAGGAGGAGCCGCAGATTAAACATCTTATTATAGGAGTGAGGATGTGGGTTAGTGTTACTATGTTGGTACTTTATAGGGTAATGGGAGTTGGGGGGGAATTATGAATGAGGCACAGTGTGCAGAGGAGTATGTGGGGGACATTATGGAGATTCATAAGTGGTGTGGGGGGATATTATGGAGAGGCATAGGTTGTGTGGGGTGGACATTATGGAGATTCACAGGATGTGTGGGGGGACATTATGGAGAGGCATAGGATATGTAGGGGACATTATGGAGAGTCACAGGTTGTGTGGGGGGACATTATGGAGAGGCACATGTGTGGGGGGACATTATGGAGAGGCATAAGATGTGTGGGGGGACATTATGGAGAGGCACAAGTTGTGTGTGGGGGACATTATGGAGAGGCATAGGATGTGTGGTGGGACATTATGGAGAGGCACAGGTTGTGTGTGGGGTCATTATGGAGAGGCATAAGATGTGTGGGGGGACATTATGGAGATGCACAGGTTGTGTGGGGAGACATTATGGAGAGGCATAAGATGTGTGGGGGGACATTGTGGAGAGGCACAAGTTGTTTGTGGGGGACATTGTGGAGAGGCATAGGATGTGTGGTGGGACATTATGGAGAGGCACAGGTTGTGTGGGGGGACATTATGGAGAGGCACCAGTTGTGTAGGGGGACATTATGGAGAGGCACAAGTTGTATGGGGGGACATTATGGAGAGGCACAGGTTGTGTGAGACTCTCCATTCTTACACTATTGAGAATAGAGAGCCTAAAATTGTATCACATATTCAAGATGTATGTATAGCCTCTTCTGTAACTTTTTGAGCTTTGCTTAGTATTTCAAGCATCACAATGTTTGAGTGCAAGCACTTTGATTCATATTATGACATTTACAACATAAGGAACTACTGTGTACATCATCATACTTGGATGAAAACTAGAATTACACACAGCAGGTGTCATAAAAAGTTCAAATGAAAGTCATCATGTAATTCAGTTTTATTGTGCTTTATCATAACAAGTTGAACATCCTTTTGCCCCAGGGCTAGACAAGTCTTGCACATCTAACACCAACGCAATACACATAATGAAATGGGCTCACCCAAAACAAGATTTTCTACAGTTCTGCCAGAGCGAGGAGTGTTTTTTTGGCAAAGGTGCCTTAGATAGGGAATTTCAAAAGGGTAATCCATGCTTTAGTAGAATTAGTGATGTTCCTGTCTGTTCTGTAATTGCTGGAACTGCCTCTAAGTTGACCAATGAAATCATGTAGTAAAAATGAACAAAAAAAACACAAAAATCATCTCTCAGAAAATTGACGAGATTTTAGATATTGTAATTTCCTATTGTTAATCAGTATCTTGACAATCAAAGATTTTGACAACAGCAAACCAATTATAAAATATCAGTGCAATTACATCCAAATTATTTTACTACATTCAATGGAAAAATGTCATTGCATGTAGATGAACGTTCCATACATGACATTCTCATTCACTATAACAGTGTAAGTGATTTTCTGATTTGATTGATTTTTTGAGAATGGAAACGTCTACAGTAATAGCGTTGTTCCCAATTTGCAGACTAGATTTTAATAGTGTGAATATAAATTCTATTATATTCATGTCAAACCCAAATTTTCCTGGACTTTACTCAATTTTTCATATTTCACAAATTTGACGTTTTCTATATTCATAGAGAATATTATCTCACTAATCAAATGACTAATTTAAGAATGCTAACTTCCATAGCATTGCATGTCTATTAAATTATTTTGATGGACCCAGGATGCCTAATATTGAAGCATATACAAAAACATAGAATGTGTTTTCTCCATTCACCCATGTGGTACCTACAGTGGAGGAAAAAAGTATTTACTAAGCCACCAATTGTGCAAGTTCTTCCACTTAAAAAGATGAGAGAGTCCTGTAATTGACATCATAGATAGACCACAACTACGAGAGTCAAAATGAGAAAACAAATCCAGAAAATCACCTTGTCTGATTTGGCAAGATTTATTTTGCAAACTATGTTGGAAAATAAGTATTTGGTTATGAACAAAAGTTCATCTCAATATTTTGTTATATATCCTTTGTTGGCAATAACAGAGGTCAAACATTTTCTGTAAGTCTTCACAAGGTTGGCACATACTGTTGGTGGTATGTTGGCCCATTCCTCAATGAACATTTCCTCTAGAGCAGTGTTGTTTTGGGCCTCTCGCTGAGCAGCACAGACTTTCAAATCCCTCCAAAGGTTTTCTATGGGGTTGAGATCCCTGGCAGTGTGCTTCGGATCATTATCATGCTCAAGGACCCATCCACGTTTCATCTTCAATGCCCTTGCTGATGGAAGATGGTTTGCACTCAAAATCTCACGATACATGGCCCCATTCATTCTTTCATGTACATGGCTCAGTCGTCCTGGTCCCTTTGCAGATAAACCTGCCCCAAAGCATGATGTTGCCACCCCCATGCTTCACAGTAGGTATGGTGTTCTTTGGATGCAACTCATGCATTCTGTCTCCTCCAAACACGACAATTTCTGCTTCTACCAAACAGTTCTACTTTGGTTTCATCAGACCATATGACATTCTCTCACTGCACCGTTATTGTGATCATTTTGACCCCACAGGGTGAGATCTTACGTGGAGCCCCAAATCGAGGGAGATTATCAGTGGTCTGGTATGTCTTCCATTTTCTTATTATTGCTCCCACAGTTGATTTTATCACACCAAGCTGCTTGATATTGCAGATTCAGTCTTGCCAGCCTGGTGCAGGGCTACAGTTTTGTTTCTGGTGTCCTTCGACAGCTCTTTGGTCTTCACCATAGTGGAGTTTGGAGTGTGACTGTTTGAGGTTGTGGACAGGTGTCTTTTATACTGATAACAAGTTCAAACAGGTGCCATTACTACATGTAAACAGTGGAGGACAGAGGAGCCTCTTAAAGAAGACGTTACAGGTTGGTGAGAGCAAGAAATCTTACATGTTTTTAGGTGACCAAATACTTATTTTCCACCATAATTTGCTAAATAAATATTGCCAAATCAGACAAGGTGATTTTCTGGATTTGTTTTCTCATTTTGACTCTCATAATTGTGGTCTACCTATGAGGTCAATTACAGGCCTCTCTCATCATTTTAAGTGGGAGAACTTGCACAATTGGTGGCTGACTAAATACTTTTTTTCCACACTATACCAAGACTCATGAAATATATTGACGGTTGGTTAAAGAGGATGCCATTAATGATTACTCTACTCTTTCGCAGTTTATTATCTAATCAACTGAGTCACCTAATTCATTTTTCATAGATCAAGAGAACAGTCAATACTAACCCCATATTCCCATATGTTCTACATTATGTACAGATCAGATTTTCACGCAAGTCATGAAAGCAGTCAAAGAGAAACAAATAAACCAAATTAGTGAAAAAATGTTAGTGGCAAAAGTATATGAACATGATGAGCCCGAGCACATGGTGATTTGTCGCTTTTTTCCTGTATAGATTTGTCACAAAACCTGAATGGTTTCCTGATTCCAGCAAAGTGAATGAGAATCCTGAAGTCTCATGCACATGTTGCTTATTTGTGACTTGCAGATTTGGTGCAGATTTAAATCTGCAGCATGTCAATTCTTTCAGGCTATGTGCCCATGTAAGCGTTTTTTTTTCGCGTTTTTGAAGCGTTTGTCCTGGTCAAAACGCTTTCAAAATGCATAAAAGAAGCATCCCATTCATTTTAAATGAATTCCGCACTTTTTGTGCACATTGATGTGTTTTTTTCCGCGAAAAAAATGCTTGGCTTTAAAATGCAGCATGATCATTCATTTTGCAGAAAAGTCCGCATTTTTTCTATTTTCTATGAGTCAAAAAAGGCACGGAAAAAAAGCATAAAAAAACAAAAAACCGCGTGGAAATAAAACGCGTATTTTCTGGGAAGGAGTCCGGTTTTGAAGCAGAAATTTTCTGCATACGTGGGCACATAGCCTTAGGGTATGTGCACACGATCAGAAATGGCTCAGTATTTGCTCAGGATTTGACGCAGGTGAAATCTCCACCAAATCTGCATCTGAGGTCACTGGCAGGTCACCTGCATTTTTTATGCATTTTTTACTTGCGTTTCTGATGCGTTTTTCCGCATGCGTTTTTGAGGCGTTTTTTCATTGCATGCGGTTTTTTGTCACTTGAAATAAAGCTAATTGAAAGTTGGCTTCTGGGAAGGAAAAAGAAGTGATTTCCTGTTTGCAGATATATTGGGGTATGTTCCCACGGTCAGTAAATGCTGCGGATTGGACGCTGCGTACATCCGCAATGTCCAACCTGCAGCATCCAGCTGTCACAGCATAGTGGATGGGATTTCAAGAAAAAAATCCTATAGCCACTATGCTTGCATCTATGCCCGCTGCTCACCCGCAGAGACGGACATGCAGGGCATCTTTCCAGACTGCAGCATGTCAATTTATGTAGCGGTGACGCTCAGTCTCCACTGCGTAAATTACCAATTCACCTTCATTAGATGCGGTAAAACTACATTATCTTCCTAGTCACATGCGTATTAAGTGTGGGAACACATCTTACTATGCATGTATACTAATTTAAATAATGGTGAATCTTGTGACACAGCCAGAAGTACACATCACAGAAAGTGGAGGAAACCACAGAGAGAGGTCCCCTCTTTTTTAATTAATAAATAATAAATTAAAAAAAAATAGTGTGGGGTCCCCCTATATATGTTAACCAGCAAGAGTAAAGCAGACTACCGGGACTGGCATTTCAGGCTGGTAAGGATCCAATATCCATGAACCTTACTAGCCTGATAATACCTGGCCGCAATAGTCTGCCTACCTTGGATGATTAGTGGGATCACCTCCAAAAAATAGCTTGGGGTCCCCCTATTTTTGTTAGCCAGTCAAGGAAAAAGCAGACAGCTGCGGCCTGACATTCTCAGGCTGGCGAGGCCCATGGATTTTGTCCCTCACCAATCTAAAAATAGCAGCCCTCAGCCACCCCACAATTGGCGTATCCAAAGATGCTCTAATTGTGGCCCTTAGCCTTGCTCTTCCCACTTGCACTGTAGCGGTGGCAAGTGGGGTTTATATTTGTGGGGTTGATGTCACCTTTGTATTGTAAGGTGACATCAAGCCCACGGCTTAGTAATGGAGAGGCTTCAATAAGACACCTATCCATTACTAATCCTATAGTTATATGGTAAATAAAGACACAGCCAGAATCAAGTCCTTTAATTGAAATAATGACACAGACTCCTTTAATAGATCTTAATTACACCATACTTATTGCATCGCCTATGTCACTGATGCCCTCATTCTCCTGTAAAGGCCCCATCACACACAGCGATATCGCCAGTGAGATCGCTGATTTTGTGATGCCACAGTGATCTCGCCAGCGAAATCGCTGTGTGTGACATGTATCAGCGACCGGCCCCCCTGCCGAGTATCGCTGATTGCGCTCGAACGTCCTGGGCCGTTTTTTGATCGTTGGTCTCCCGCTGGCCAGCGCGCATCGCTGCGTGTGGCAGCGAGAGACCAGCGATCAGCGACGCTGGACGCTGGTTTCCAAGGTAAACAGCAGGTATCTAAGAGCTGCGTGGCTCTTAGTTACCCGCTGTTTACATTGGAAACCAGCTTGCTCACTTGTCCTGATCGCTGGAGGGGTTGTCTATGTGACAGCTCACCAGTGATCAGCTAACTATGTCCCAGCGATTCCATCCACGTTGGATCGTTGGTGGGATCGCAGGGACATTGATACGTGTAACGGGGCCCTAAGAGAATTAAAATAAAAAAGCAACAATATCCTTACCTGTCCACCAAGAAGATATACATACTATCCCACGACGAGTCCAGCTCTGTTACACCTGGATGCCTTTAGCTGAACGGTGGCATTATGACATCCAGAGCACAGCGGAGCTTGAAGATGATGACCGGAGATGTCCCTACTCCCAGCAGATGTGTGCACTGCAGCTCTCGTGATCAGTTGATCATGAAAACTTGGCTAGCAACCAGAGGTAACCCTGTCCCCAGCGGTCATGTTCTCGTGATCATCTCAGCTCATTGCGAGAACTGCAGTGTACGCGAACTTCCAGCTGAAGCAAGGTACACCTTTATTTAATTTAGTACACATGCGTAGTAAGCTGCGCTCCCGCACTTAATATGCATGCAACTAGGAAGATAATGCAGTTTTACCGCATTTAATGATAGTGAATGGGTAATTTACACAGTGGAGATGGAGCGTGTCCGCTACATAAATTGACATGCTGCGGTCTGGAAAGACGCACCGCATGTGCGTCTCCGCCGGGAAGCCGAAGGCGTCTCAGGACGCATAATGGAGTTAGGATTTCATGAAATCCCATCCACTATGCTGTAACATCTAGACGCTGAGGGTTTAACGCTGCGGAGGTACGGAGCGTCCAACCCGCAGTGTTTACTGACATGGGAACATACCCTCAGGCTGAGTGCAGACGTACTTTTTGGCCCTGCGGATTTTTCCGCGCAGAATGGAAGAAATCCGCAGGTCAAATGACCTGCATTTTTCCTGCGGATTTCTTCCATTTTTCATGCGGTTTTCATGCGGTTTTTGTGCTGTTTTCCATCGCGGTTTTCCCCCTGCGGATTTGGTGACAGGGGAGATGGAAAACCGCACAAAAGAAGTAACATGCTGCGGATTTTGTACCGCGGGAAAACCGCGCGGAAAAATCCGCAGCGTCTGCACAGCATTTTTTTTTTACATTGATTTTAAGGCTACTATACATCACAATGCAGAAATGCAACGTTTCTGCGCGGTAAAATCCGCTGCGGAACCGCTGCAAATCTGCATCGTGTGCACACAGCCTCAGTGTTTCTGCTGCAGATTTCACTCCTACTGAGTATGTCAAATGTCTGTCAAAAACTCATCAAATAGGTGTTAAAAATGGATGTTCTTGCCACTGAGTTTTTCCTGCCAAGATCTGCAGACTAGCACATACCCTTAGAATTAGCATAAAATCTGAAGGTGAAATAAGATTTCACAATCCGGTGTGTGTGGACAACCTTTTAATTTAAAGAACAAGGATCTATCAATTTCTGATCAACACTGTACATCTCTATGGAAGTGTATGAACAAAGGAGATATCTGAGGGCCACAGAAGAAGAGTATTTGATGCTCATCATCCTGGAAAGGGTTACAAAACCACCTGTAAACAGTTTGGATTTCAATAATCCACAGTCAGACAAATTGTGATTGAATGGCAGATATTCAAGGTTATTATTACCATCCACGGGAGTGGTTGACCAACAAAAAACATTCCAAGAGCTCAAATTGTATAAACATCAGCAAAGCCATAAAGGAACCCAAGGTAACCTCTAAACAACTAAAGGCCTTACTCATAATAGCTAATGATACAATGCTTAGGCGGCAGATGGGCAAGGCTGATAGGCATGTTTAGGCAGGCATGGCTGATATACTGGCAGGCAGATGTTGGTGGGCACAGCTGATATACAGACTTAGGTAGGAGCTAGTTCAGACTGAAAGGACAGGAGCAGTTTCGGGAAGGACTGGGTCACTGGCAGCTATGACTGAAATATAGGAATGAACCCAGTTCAGATTTGATGGACTAAAACCATTTCAGGAAGAACTTGGTCACTGAGAGGTATGACTGGAATACAGGAACAGGTAGGACCCAGTTCAGACTGGACAGACAGGAACAGTATTCAGTGGCGTAGCTACTGTTTGTGGCGCCCGGGGCGGTCGAAAAATTTGCCGCCCCTTTGGTCGTTGATAATCCGGAAGCATCCGAAGAGCCGACTGTGCCCATGATCAGAAGGATGAATATTACTCTGTGCCCCTGATCAGGTAGATGGATACTACTCTGTTCCCATGATCAGGTGGATGGATACTACTCTGTGCCCATTATCAGGTGGATGGATACTACTCTGTGCCCATGATCAGGTGGATGGATACTACTATGTGCCCATGATTAGGTGGATGGACACTACATTGTGCCCATGATCAAGAAGATGGATACTACTCTGTGCCCATGATCAGGTGGAAATATACTACTCTGTGCCCATGATCAGGTGGATGGATACTACTCTGTGACCACGATCAGGTGGATGGATACTACTCTGTGCCCATGATCAGGTGGATGGATTCTCCTCTGTGCCCATAATCAGGTGGATGGATACTACTCTGTGCCCATAATCAGGTGGATGGATACTACACTGTGCCCATAATCAGCTGGATGGATTCTACTCTGTGCCCATGATTAGGTGGATAGATTCAACTCCGTGCCCATAATCAGTTGGACAGATACTACTCTGTGCCCATAATCAGGTGGATGGATACTACTCTGTGCCCATAATCAGGTGGATGGATACTACTCTGTGCCCATGATCAGGCAGGTAGAGCAGGAAGAACCAGTCAATGAATCAGCTGGTCCACAATCTACTCCTATCGATTAGTATGTCCTGGGATGGCAACCTCCTGGGGGTCCTTCTCTCCCAGCCCCTCCCCCACTCACCAGCATTCTTATCACCTCTGTCCAGAGGTCGGAGAAGGAGTCAGACACGATGCCCTCAGCCTGAGTCTCTGGACTGCTGGCTTCTGCCTGTTCCCCGTCCATTGAGGTGCAGCCAGCGGTGCTTCAGGACATGTCAGTGCCCCTGCTCCTCACTAGTAACATTCCCGAGGTGGCAGCTCTGGGGGAGGCACTGCAAACCTCACTGTGCCCCCCTGTGGCCGCTGTACCATGGTGGCTCCTGCATGTGCCCGGCCGCCAGCGGAGACTGACACGAACTCCTGCTCGGGCGCCTGGACCGCTCCACAGAGTTAGAGCAGGGGGAGGCAGCAGGCGAGCTGTTGTCGCGGCGGCTCAGTGAGACTTGTGTGCTCACACAGACAAGTCCTGCTGGCTGCCGCTGCCGCTGCACTGTGCCACCGCACTTCTCCCACAGAGGAGAGGAATTGCTGCCGCGCCGCCCCCACACATGTGCCACCTGGGGCGGACCGCCCCCCCACGCTATGCCACTGGTTTCATTAAGAACTGGGTTACACGTAGTTATGACTGGAATATAGGAACGGGAAGGACCCAGTTCAGACTGGACAGACAAGGAACTGCAGATACAGACAAGCAGTGCACCGGAGATATGGACAAGCAAGGAACCATAGATGCAGACAAGCGAGGAACCGCAGATGCCCACCAGGCAAGGAACTGCAGATGTGACCAGGCAGGGAACCACAGATGCAGCTAAGCATGAGACCGCAGATGCAGACAAGTGAGGCCGTACTGGGGCCACAGGCCTTAGAAGGGAGTCCATCATGACAAGGTTGAGGGGACCATAGGTGGGAGAGTAGGTGTATACGACTGGGTCGGATAGGGTTAATTGTTTTGAGTACATGCGTGCGAAGGGATGGGGTTATGGGATGGTAGGAGAGATTATGGAAGGGAGAAGGGAGGGGGAGCACTATAAAGGGGATGGTCACAGGGCTAGGGTAACCATTTTAGGTGCCCCATAGCAGAGACAACAAGCTCCATACTTACGGAATGGAGGTCGACCTCATGCTGCAACAATTGAGGGACGCTGCCAGCTCCAGGGGCCCGGGGTGGCTGCAGGCTTCAATCCAGGGCCTGCTGAAAGGGGGAGCCAGTCATCCTCAGGTTCAGGATGTTGGGCGACGGCCTAGGAGGACCAGGCCTCCAGAGCACCTCAGCCCTGAGGTAACCCCCAGGATCCGGCGCCATGTCAGGAGCCCCTCCGGGGACCCTCCAGCTGTCAACGCGCACTGCAAGCCAGGTGCGCGGGAGCCAAGAGCTGTGAGGAATCCACCGGTGTGGCGGGATCTGCTGCGGGGGGAGGTGTCGGCCTCCCTTTCTACACAGGCGACGCATCTGGAGAGGGGGCCTGGACCGGAAGCGGCTGGTTTTGACATCTGGCCCGGCTCAGCGCAGGAGCGATCGGGCACGGGGGCCTGCTGTTCAGGCGCCTTCATCGGGCACAAGGCCAGGTGGACCCGCCCGCTCAACAGCCGTCCGGGATGACGCCACTGCAGGCGCCGTGGCAGGAGCAGAGGGGAGGAGCATCATGGCGGCGAGGTTGGCCGTCACAAGCAGGAGGCCACCGATTGGCAGATGAGTGCAGGCGTGGTAGTCCCGCCCACTCGCTGGTCACTGCGGATGAAGGCACAAATGACGGCTGGCGATATGCTGGGCCCAGCGGGGCGTGGGGTAATGGATGGGACATGTGGAATTATAGTCACAGTGGTGAGGGAGGGAGGGGGGAAGGGGGGCCCTATGATGTACGTCAGCAGCCTGCACGCCCGGGGTTATCAGCAGGCCTCGTTGCGGCATGTCAGCAGCCTCCTCTGATGGAATACGCAGCGGTCAGTCCAGGCCTGCTGCAGGGGACCACAGATGTACGTCAGCAGCCTGCACGTCCTGGGTTACCAGTAGGCCTCGTTGCGGCACATCAGCAGCCCCATCTGATGGAGTATGCAGCGGTCAGTCCAGGCTGGCTGCAGGGGACCACAGCATCAACGCATCAAGCAAGCAGAGGAGGACAGAACACGGAGCACATACGTCCGGATCCAGAGCTGGCGGATGCTGGGAACACAGCACCCAGGCAGCCAGGTGAGGCAGGACCATTGTCAATTTTACAAACGTTATTAGCTCCTCATGTGCAGGTGCAGGGGGAAGCGGCCGGGGGGAGCTAGTGCCGGCATAGGGGTAGTTTTGCAGGGTTTAAAGGAGTTAGTCAGACTATGGGAATCGGGAAGTGGGCAAAGCGAACCATCTCCAGTATCAGCTTGGTTAGGTAGCAGGAGGGATAGGGGGTTGCCAGGGGTTGATAGAGCCACAGGTTCGATCAGTACGGTACAGGGAGATGGTGCTGAGAGTTCAGTGTTTATGAGGATTTTAAGGACAGATGGTGAGTCGGGGGAGCAGGCAGTGTCGGGAGATAGTGGCGACAAGGATAAGGAAGAGACAGTACGGCTGGATGATTCAGCCAAAGGTGAAGTGTACGTCTGCTTTGAGGGACCACTAAGGGCGCATTTGAAGCAGGAGGTCAGAGAACGGATATGGAAAGGGGAGTACGTAGAAATTTTTTCCTTACTCCCGCTGGAGCGTTTTAATTTAGACAGGTTTAGAAGAGATGACTCGAAAAAGGAGGATGAAGACAAGAGAAGGTTTAGACTAATCCCCCGAACATTCAGTAACTGGCTACAAGCTTTCGCCATATTAGCCAGCATGATAGGGGAAAAATCGCCAGAGAACTGTTCCCCTCTGTTCTGTTACATGGACATAATTGGCAAGGCGTATAGAGTTTATGGGGGTCAGGGATGGTTGAGATATGACGAACAATTTCGTCAACGGAAAGCAGTGAGGCCTAGTATTCGCTGGGACCATAAAGATATTTCTTTATGGATGAGAGTGACGGCACCAGCCAGGCCAGCGCAGAGTTATCAGCCTTTTCTTGGGGGCACGGGGGTTCGGGACAGTCAGGACACTCGGTGGCAGTACAGAAAGGACTGTGCTTCTCTTTCAATGAGGGAGCATGTAGATTCGGGACAAAGTGTAAATTTAAGCACAAATGTTCGTCATGCGGAGGTAGTCACGGGGGGTCCAAATGTTTCAGGGCAGGAAAACAAAAAGGGGCAGAGGGAACTGACAAAAGGGGAGACCCCAGTCCGGCTAGCAGAGATGGAGCGTTTTCTAAATAGTTATCCGGATACAGAGGCAGCGATGCTCATACGTGAAGGTTTCAGGGATGGTTTTAAAATCCCCTTTGTAGATGTTGAGGTGAAGCTGTCAACCAAAAATTTGAAATCTGCTTATCAGTTTTCAGAAGTGGTCACAGAAAAACTACACAAGGAAGTGGCCTTAGGTAGAATGGCGGGACCTATTGACTCTGCTCCCATTAATAATTTGAGGGTATCTCCTTTGGGGGTAGTGCCAAAAAAGGAGCCGAATAAATTCAGGTTGATACATCACCTCTCATTTCAAAGGGGTTATCGGTTAATGACGGTATAGATCCTCAGCTGTGTTCGGTTTTATACATGTCCTTTGATGCGGCCATGAAGTTAGTTAGAGAGTGCGGCCAGGGGGCTCATTTGGCCAAGACGGACATTGAGGCGGCTTTTCGTTTGTTGCCAGTGCATCCTGATAGCATGCACTTGTTAGTTTGCTTTTGGGATGGGGGTTTCTTTGTGGATCATTGTTTGCCGATGGGGTGCTCGCTGTCATGTGCTTATTTTGAAGCATTCAGCACATTTTTAGAATGGACAGTGAAAGAGGTGTCGGGGCTCAGGTCATGTATTCATTACCTGGATGACTTCTTGTTCGTTGGTACAGCACAGTCTCCTGATTGCTCTGTGTTATTGCACACGATGGAGGGTGTGGCTAAAAAATTCGGGGTCCCTTTGGCGGCGGAAAACGGTAGGCCCAGTGACATCATTGAGTTTCCTAGGTATCGAAATTGACACGGTGGCAATGGAGTGTAGGATCCCGGACGAGAAAATATTAGACATGAGATCTGAAGTGAAGCGGGTTGTGGGTTTGAAGAAGGTCACATTGCGGGAGGTCCAGTCATTACTAGGAAAGTTAAACTTCGTGTGTCGGATCATGCCGATGGGCAGGGCGTTTTGTCGGAAATTGTCTTTGGTGACGGCAGGGATTAAAGCACCATGACACTTCATTAGGCTGAGAAAAGAGTTGAAAGATGATTTAAAGGTTTGGACGCTTTTCCTGGATTCCTATAATGGGAGATCCATCTGGATGGCACAAAAGGTGTCGGCAGAGTCTCTGGGGTTTTCGATAGGATCAGTAGAGGAGCGAGGTTTCAGTTTGTTTTTTCATGGAGAGGTTGTGGTAGAACGGTGGCCGTGTTGTTGGATCGAGAAGGGTTTTTCGGCCAATCAGGTACTACGCGAAGTGTTTCCCATAGTTGTAGCATTATCGTTGTGGGGAAAGGAGGTGCAGAACAAAAAAATTTGCTTCAGCTGCCAGTCAGTGGGGGCACTGAAGGCAATCAATTTGCTATCTTCATCGGATCAAGCTATGATGAGGGTTCTTCGGCATTTGGTTTGGGTAGGATTAAGTTTTAACCTATGGGTTACTGCGGAGGAGAAGCTTGAGGAAGACTACCTTAGTTTTGAAGTTTTTTCTTGTTCACAGTGGGAGCACGCTCGAGAGTCTGGATTTCAAGCGGATGGAATGTCCGGAAGAACTGTGGAATCTTCCCTTGGGGCAGTGAGGGTTTTATTATCCAGGTCCCTGTCAACTGGAACCTGGTCTCATTATAGAAAAGCATGGGACAGTTGGGTAGAGTGGGGAAAAAGATTAGGTGAGGAACTAGAGGATGATGAGTGCAAGTTAGTTTTGCTCATAGGCCACAATTGGGAATCTGGTTGGTCAGTTCCAAAAATTAATAATTTCTTAGCAGGTTTGGTGTTTGGTTTTAGGTTTAGTGGCTTGCAGGATTTAACGAAGGCGTTTATGGTGCGTACAGTGGTAAGGGGGTGTAGGAAAGTCTGGAAGGTGTCGGACTGTAGACGTCCGGTGTCTTATGATGTGTTACTAATTTTGGGCGAGCGTTTAGGTGAGGTTTGTACATCACGGAGGGAAGTAGCGCTGTTTAAAGTGGCTTTCTCGTTGGCGTTCTTCTGAGCTTTCCGTTTAGGGGAGCTGGTTAGTCCATCTAAATCGCGCAAAGGAGGGTTACTTAGAGGCGATGTAGAGATGCAGGGGGACAGGGTGACAATATTTGTGCGTTCGTCAAAGACGGACACAGATGGCAGAGGTTGCAGGGTGGTACTTTTTGAGGTAGAAGGTTCCCCGCTATGCCCGGTATGGTGTTTGAGGAATTGAAAACGACCCATTGTTAGTTCACGATGATGGCTCTTTTTTATCACGTTTTCAGTTTGTGACTGTATTCAGATGTTGTCTAGAAAGAGGGGGCATTTTGGCAAAATATTATAGCAGACACTCCTTTCGGATTGGAGCAGCTACGGAGGCAGCGAGGAGGGGTCTGGGAGAAGAGACAGTAAAGAGGATCGGGCGCTGGCAGTCAGCGAGATTCCGTCCTTATGTTCACCCATCAATGATACAAAATGGCCTAGATTTGTGTTGTTATAGTTTGAGGTTGAATTACTTTAATTTTTTCTGTTTTGTAGGTATGGGTCAGCTACTTACCTGGATTATGGGCCATTCTTTTGTATTTGGGGCAGCCCTGAGAGCGGATATTCACCCGAATGGGAGGCAGCTGGGCGTGCAAAGAACACTAACGTTGTTAAGGTGGATCGGAAAAAGAGGGATGGTACGGAAGCAATTGGTACCTGACTTTCACAAGTTCGTCTGGCTTGACCGAGCACCGGATGTGCTGGTGATACATTTAGGGGGAAACGATTTGGCTAAGCGCACTTGTATGGAATTACTTAGGGATATTAAATTTGATATTTTGAGGCTTGGGTCCATGTTCCCTAGTTTACTAGTAGTGTGGTCGGATATCATTCCCAGGAAGGTATGGTACGGGGCTAGATCAGTGCAAGGCGTAAATAGAGCCAGGATTAAACTGAATAGAGCAGGGTCCCGATTCATGGTTCGAAATGGAGCGATTGTGGTACGTCACACAGATTTAAATCGGGTGAGGGGGAATCCTGGAGGAAGGACGGTATCCATCTGAATGCAGTGGGCCTTGATTTATGGTGCTTGGCAATTCAGGAAGCCATTGAAAGAAGCATACGAGTCTGGTGGGACATAAATGTCTGAGGGGGTCAGAGCATTTATGTCTGTGACGTGGGGGGGTCCTCGAGGTTGGTGGTGCTAGAAATGGAGGATTGGAGGGGGAGATCGCAAAGGTCCTGGACTCCCCCTTCGGTGGATCACATGGAATGTAACGGTATGGTGATATCGACAAGTTAATATGGGAGCCGTGGCCAGTTACGGCAGAGTTTGGCCAGGCGAGTCTCTTAAGGTGTCTGAGCTGGTGCTTAACGGCTGGAGACAAGATTCGGCCGGGGGTCACAAGTTTTGTAGGATATTGATCCGAGGCTGATACAGTTTGGGGCCTCGAGGATCGCCCCTCCCCCTATTTTGGTATTTGTTGTTAAAATTGTTATACTTTATATTAATAAAAAAGGCTGCTGTGGCCATTTTATCCAATACAATGTCTAGGTGATTAATTTACGTGGTACAGCAATGGGTTTGGGGAGGCTGATCAGAGGTCGGGCAATTGTGTTACAAGCTGGGTGAGGAGCGAGGACACTGGGATCATGAATACCCACTTGTCAAGCAGGAAACTGCAGATGTGTACAAGGAGAGAACTGCAGATGCGGACAAGTAGGGAGCCGCACATGCAGTCAAACAGAAAACTGCAGATGCTGACAAGTATGGAACCAGAGGTTCCCACAGGACACTTAGGAGCAGGTTCACATAGAAAAGACAGGGTAAAGATAGGTACAGAGAGAACAGACTGAACCAAGTTTACACAGGACAAACATAAGGACAAGTACATACCGGTCAGACAAAGCCAGATCCATACAGGGTACTTACTATGAAGTAGCAGATGTACAGACAGATCACTAACATTGCACAGTGACAACAGAATAGAGATAGGAAAAGATTGAGACACAGCAAGTTAGCAATAAGTACTGGTTCATACACTGCCGGTTTTAGAGATATGTATTGCTTCAGACACTGCAGGTTTTAGAAATAGGCACAGGTTCAGACACAGCAGGCTTGAGATAGGTACTGGTTTAGACACAGGAGGTTTAGAGCAAGATCCAGATTAGATGCAAACAGGTTCAGGGATAGGTCCTAATTCAGACAAGGACAGATACAGGCACAGGTTCAGGGTTCAGTTCTGGGTTTTCAGCCCCCAGGGTGGCAGAAACAAGAAAGATCAGATACAGGTACAGATACAGGGTTCTGGCTTAGGTATTCAGACCCAGGGAAACAGGTTCCTGCAAGATCAGAAACAGGACAGGACCTGGCAGTGCAGTAGTTGCACGCACACTGAAAGGGAATGTTGCTCAGTGACCTCCCAACAGGTGGAGGTGCCTTAAGTACTAAATGCATCCCAGCAATAGAATGAGGACACATTTAGGGCGCACGCACTGTCTCTTTAAGAATCAGGAAGTTCCCGCTTGTGCACCCTAAGCATGTACAGCAAGCAGAGGACAAGAAGCTCACTGCACGGCCTGGGGTGTGGTGAGTATATCGGTGCCCTTGCATGGTGGGGGATGGGAAGCCATTCAGGGACGCAGGCAGTGGTGTTCCACAATGTCAGAATTGCGATTTTGTTTTCGCAATTTCACCACTCCTGGATTTTTTACCATTTTCCAGTATACTTCGTGGTAAAATGAATGGTGTTACTCAAAAGCATAACTTGTACCCTAAAATTGCTCTCATAGTCTACATGGCAGGAAAATAAAAAAGTTACAACACACATTTATGAAAGTATATCATGGCAAGAACAAAGGAGATTACTGAGGACTTCAGAAGATGGGTTGTTAATTCTCGTCAGAAAGGAGAAGATTACAAATCCATATCTAAAGAATTTGGACTCCACCAATCCACACACTGTTACACCTGGTCCCTGTCCTGGCTCTGCGCCCGGGTCTGCCGCTGCCCCCATTCAGGGCACTCACCTCGTGCCTTGCACGCTGTCCCTGTGCGGCAGCCGGCTCCCTGTGTGTCCCATGCTGCTTCTCAGCATTCAGTTCTCTCCCTTTCCCCCACCTCCTGGCATCCCGTCGGCAGGTCTTCAGTTAAAGCTATTAGGGCACGTGCACGCGCTTCCCTGGCTTCTTAAAGGGACAGCGTGCATTTTTCAAAATGGGTAATTATCCAATGGCAGCGCGCTGGCTGCTATTTCTGGCCTCTCCTCCATAAATAGAGCGCCGGAGCAATGAGTATCAATCATTGCTACATCCGGTTCTGTTACTAACCTGTCTGCACTGCGTTTGCAAACTCTGTGCTTTCTCTCTTGCTATCTGTCTCCACAGAATATCTGTATCCTGATTACACTGGCTATCTCGGCTATAATCTGTGCAAAAGCCATCCCGTTCCGCCAAAAGCCATCCGAGTCCGAGGACTGTGACAAGGTTACTGGAGCCAGCTATCTACCAACTACCCGGATCCAGGACCCATCTCATTACCGCTATTACTTCTGTTATCCCTTTTGGTCCTGCTGGGACAGCTGCCATGTGTCCGGAGTCTAACTGGAGGTAGCACCTGTGTCCTCCGGGTATTCCACTCTGGTACTGTCAGAGGGACTTTACTATGGGTACCCGGAGCTCACTAGTTATGCCCCCTTCGGAGCCCCCCGGACCGTGGTCCCGAGGTTCCACTTTAAAAATAAAAAATGAATGTGAACTTCACAATCTCTGCCTCCACTTCCATTCGTTACAGATTGCTCCGCCCATGGAATCCGTTGGACCCCAGAGGCCTCTGACTATGGAACTGTGCCAAGAGGTGACCCGTTTAAGAGATCAACAGGACAAGATCACGACGTATCTACGTAACCTGTCCACCCACATGGATTCTCTGCTGACCTCGGCTACTCCCGATTCATCTACCAGCACCCAGGTACCTGCCCTCAAGACAAGCAAGGGTCCTCGCCTGGTGGCTCCTACCCATTTCCATGGTGATCCCACTCAGTGTCGGGGTTTTCGCAATCAGTGCACCCTACACTTCGAAATCTTGGGGCATATGTTCACTTCTGACCGTGCCAAAATGGGCTTCATTATGTCACATCTAGCAGGAGAAGCTCTCACCTGGTTAAACCCATTATGGGAGAGAGGAGACCCGCTGGTTAATGATCTTTAATCTTTCCTAGAGACTTTTCGCAGGACCTTCGATGAACCTGGCCGTGTCACATCGAACGCCTCTGCCTTGCTTCGCTTACGCCAAGGAACTCTCACGGTGGCTCAGTATACTGTTAAGTTCTGCACTCTCTCATCTGAGTTATCCTGGAACAATGAGGCCTTGGTGGCTACCTTCTGGGAAGGCCTCTCTGGAAAAATCAAGGATGAGCTGACAGGACGGGACAGGCCTACCACCTTGGATGATCTGATATCTTTGGCAACCCGGATTGACATGCGTTTTCAGGAGCGTTCTATGTAGATCAAGCCACTGACGAAGCCACTTAGGGTTGCGAGACGTGTCAGGTCCTAGCTCTGCCTGGTTTTACTCCACATGGGTTCCCTTTGTAGATATTACTAACTTATGCCTTTTTTCCTGGGTGGCTATCTTAGCTCATTTTTTTTCTACTCTCATGTGTTCTGTGTCTGCTCTACCACATTGTTTATTCATAGTGCCATACTGTGGACTCTGCTAAATTATACTTTGCAGGCTGGCCATTTAAGCCTATTTCTAAAACTTTGTGCACTATATATGGGGGTGGTAGCCATCCTTGGTAATATGTTTATATTCTGATTGCACTCCATGTGTGCTCTGCTGTGCAGTGATTTCTAACCATTACTATGGGTATTATCATATAGGGCTCTTAATCAATTTTCTATTTGCTTATATTTATTCAAAAATATTCAGAATTGAGAGTCCTCAGTGGTTGATACCTTTTAATGGCTAACTGAAAAGATGGTAACACATTGCAAGCTTTCGAGACTACTCAGATCTCTTCTTCAGGCTGGACTAATACAAAATCTGAAGAGTCACATATTTATGCACAGTACAACACAGAAAAAATGCAACGGATAAGACAAGTGACGTGAAGCAGAACTATCAGTATGGGAGAGGAAGAAACATAAATATTGGACCAGTACATAGATAAGGAGTTCAGATGTTTTATAGTCCTCTGATTGGGGTCTCCTAATGTGTTGTGATGCCCCCACCAGGTCTTGAAAGCAAATTCCTTAATTGATGTAAAAAGACATAAATCCATGCGACCGGGTCCTCTTCTGTATTCTTTGGTCTGTTCTGTGTTGTACTGTGCATAAATATGTGACTCTTCAGATTTTGTATTAGTCCAGCCTGAAGAAGAGACCAGAGTAGCTTGCAATGTGTTACCATCTTTTCAGTTAGCCATTAAAAGGTATCAACCACTGAGGACTCTCAATTCTGAATATTTTTCTATCTACTGGCTAACACGGTACAAAGATATACATCTTTCCTGTATATTTATTCAGAAATCAAGCTGTTTTTTGTATGGGCACTGAATGTACTGTACCTTATACACTCAGTATTTAATGGAATGCTGTTTATATGATCTTAGGGTTTCTATTCAAGTTACTATATTATGGAGTAATTGCTTCAGGCAGTTGGCTTTATTATAAGCCTTGTACTGTCTGCATATATGTCACATGTGTGACTATTTTAATGTGTTTTTATATGTTTTGTGCTTGTCTATCTGTGTTCAATAAAAATGAATTGATTTTATGCTAGTCCATGCCTCGAGGTGATCCCCTTTTGTGGCCTATCCCTTTCTCTTCTTTATACTACTATGGAGATCAAGCAAGACAAGAGGTCCTACCACCCGGACTCTAGTTATTCTAAGATGGCTACCTCACCTCTTTCTCCCGAAGCTATGGAGGTTGACCGAATAAGTTTGGCCAGCCGCCAGGAGGCGCGTCACAAAGAGGGAAGTTGTCTTTATTGTGGTAGTTCCGAACACCTGATCCGCTCCTGTCCAAAGAAGTCGGGAAACTCCAGTGCCTAGGCTCGGTAGGAGAGGCCACCCTAGGTAGAGAATATTCCTCTCCTTCGTTGCAGATCTCGGTCTCCATGTCCTGTGGAGCAATAACATTTTCTGGACTTTGTCTGTTGGATTCCGGAGCCGCCGGGAATTTTATCCAGCAGATGCTTGTGGATCATTACCACTTACCAGTCCAGGCTCTTCCGTTGCGGGTGACCGCTGTCGATGGCAAGCCACTGACTGAACCTGTCCATTTCCAGACTCAGCCAGTGGAACTCCGGGTAGGTCCAATGCATTCTGAAAGAATCCATTTTTATGTGTACCCTGGTTTGTCTCACCCCTTGCTTTTAGGTTTACCTTAGTTCCAGAAACACGAACCAGTCCTTAATTGGAGAATAGGCGAAACTCTGCGTTGGGGAGATTCCTGCTCTGACCGTTGCTTAACCAGGATTGAACCAGTTTCACCTCCTGTCCAACCTGCTACCCTGCCGGGGTTACCATCCGCTTACTGATCCTTCTCGGATGTCTTCAGGAAAAAGGAGGCTGAAAGACTCCCCCCCCACAGGTTGTATGACTGTCCTATAAATCTTCTTCCTGGAACATCTCCTCCCCGTGGGAGAGTTTACCCTCTTTCCCAGGAGTGACTCAAGCTATGTCGGACTACATTCAGGAGAATTTGGCCAGAGGATTTATCCAAAAATCATCATCACTGGCAGGAGCAGGATTCTTCCTCGTGAAGAAAAAGGACGGATCCTTGCGGCCCTGTATTGATTACCGGGGACTAAACCAGATCACGGTAAAAAACAGGTACCTCTTGCCTCTCATTTCAAAACTGTTCAACCGCCTCCAAGGGGCCAAAATCTTCACCAAGCTGGAACTCAGAGGTGCCTACAATTTGATCCAAATCTGGGAAGGAGACGAATGGAAAACAGCCTTCAACACCCGTAATGGTCACTACGAGTACATGGTAATGCTGTTTGGCCTAAGCAATGCACCCACTGTTTTCCAAGAGTTTGTCAATGACATTTTCAGGGATCTGCTCTATACCTGTGTTGTTGTCTACCTGGACGACATTCTGATTTTTTTCACTAGCTTGGTCACGCACTGGAGGCAAGTACGCCTAGTCTTACAGAGGCTCAGAGAACAGACTGTATGCCAAGTTTGAGAAATGCCTCTTTGAACAATCCTCTTTGCCTTTCCTCGGATACATTGTTTCCTCCGCAGGACTGAAAATGGATCCAGAGAAGTTATCGGCTGTACTCAGGTGGCCTCATCTGTCTGGGCTGAAGGCCATACAGTGATTCCTGGGCTTCGACAACTACTACAGACAATTCATTCCTAATGTTTCCACTCGAGTGGCGCCCATCTCAGCTCTGACCCGGAAAGGTACAAATCCCAAGGATTGGCCTCCTCATGCAGAGGAGGCTTTTGTTTCTCTCAAAAAGGCCTTTGCTGTCGCACCTGTCCTCCATCGTCCTAACTCTAATGAACAATTTTTTCTTGAGGTCGATGCTTCCTCCATAGGTGCGGGAGCAGTACTTACCCAGAAATCGTCCACTGGTCGAATGAACTCATGTGGTTTTTTTTCCAAGGTTTTTTCTTCCGCAGAGAGGAATTATTCTGTTGGAGATCGGGAATTGTTGGCTATCAAATTGGCTCTGCAGGAGTGGAGGCATCTTCTTGAAGGTGCTCTTCATCAGGTAGTCATATTGTGACGTCTGCCTGCGGTCTGGACTGCAGCCAGACAGTACCCCGAGAAACACTGATACCCTTTACCCCTATACAGGGATCTGGATTTATAGCAGAGCCCAGGAGGCACTGTTTGAATAGGAGCAATGACCAGAGCAGGACGGTCGCCAGAAAGGTGTTCCAATACAGGACACAGAGGCAATGATATCCGAGACTAAACCAGTCAGGCAGCAACGGTACAAAAACAGTAGACAGTAGCAGAGTCAGATTCCAGGCCAAAGCCAGAGTCATAAACCAGGAGAGTCGCAGAGGTACAGAATCGTTAGGCAGAAGCAGAGTCAGAATCCAGGCCGAAGTCAGAGTCATAAACCAGGAGGGCAGCAGAGGTACAAAGTCGTTAGGCAGAAGCAGAGTCAGAATCCAGGCCGAAGTAAGAGTCATAAACCAGGAGGGCAGCAGAGGTACAGAATCGTTAGGCAGAAGCAGAGTCAGAAGTCCAGGCAAAAGTCAGAGTCAGTCAACAGCAATTCACACAGTAACACGCAGGGGAACCAAGAATATATCCGGCGGCCTGCAAGAGCAGTCCCAAGGTATTTGAGGGATCAGGTCATCCCTTACAGGCCCATGGCCTGATGATGTCATCCGGACCGCCCCCAGGACCAGGCTGGATGGTAATGCACCAGCCCCTTCATGACTGACCGAGGGGCGAAGCCTGCGTCCAGCGGACGCCTGCGCAGGAGCCTCATGACTATCGCCGCCATCACTCGGGGTTGAAGCACAACGCCTCCCAGAGACCAAGGCCAAAACTGCAGGCCACGGGTCAGACGGTGATAGGACAGTCCGGCGCCTCCTAGTGGTCGAGGCCGGAACAGCAGGCCCTGAGTCTGACGGTGATGTGATAGTCCGGTGCCTCCTACTGGCCGAGGCCGGGACAGCAGGCCCTGAGTCTGGCGGTGCCGTGACAGTACCCCCCCCTCTAAGAGGGGCCTCCGGACCCTCAAAACCCGGTTTGTCAGGGTGGAGGAGGTGAAACCTCCTAATCAACCGCTTAGCACGAATGTCACTAGCGGGGACCCAGGACCTCTCCTCTGGGCCGTAGCCCTTCCAATGCACCAAATATTGTACCGAGTTTCTCACTAGACGAGAATCAAATATGCCTTGGACCTCGTACTCCAAGGCGCCCTTGACCAAAACTGGAGGAGGAGGGGACCGGACGGGACGAATTGGGGAGCGGTATACCTTGAGGAGGGACTTATGAAAAACGTTAGGAATTTTAAAAGACTGCGGGAGCTTTAACCGAAACGCTACCGGGTTAATTACCTCTAATATTTCATATGGGCCGATGAACCTGGGACCCAGTTTGGCCGACGGTACCTTAAGTTTGATGTTTCTTGTAGAGAGCCAAACCTTGTCACCAACTCCCAGGTGCGGCCCCTGGGATCGTCGTCTATTAGCCGCCGAAGTCTGTCTAATTTGAGCCCCTTTTAAATTAGAGTTTACTTCGGACCAAATAGTCTTTAGACGATATATATTTTGCTCAACCCCTGGGATTTCCGACATCTTGGCCGAAAATGATCCAAAGCGCGGATGTAGTCCAAGGTTACAGAAGAAGGGGGTGGTTTTGATGGAGTCTTGGTATCTATTATTGAGAGCGAACTCTGCCAATGGCAAATGTTCCACCCAATCTGACTGATGTGCTGAGACATAGCAGCGGAGGTATTGCTCCAGCGTTTGGTTGGCACGCTCAGTTTGACCATTCGTCTCGGGATGGTATGCCGAGGAAAAGGACAACTCAACACCAATACGTCTACAGAACGCCCTCCAGAACTTCGAGACGAACTGGGTACCTCTGTCGGATACGATATTTGCCGGAACGCCATGTAAACGTACAACGTGAAGAACAAACAACTTACTTAAGGTTTCAGAGTTGGGTAAGCCGGACAGGGGAACAAAGTGAGACTGTTTACTGAACCTGTCCACCACCACCCAAATACAAGTTTTCCCCTCGGAGGGTGGCAGGTCTGTAATGAAGTCCATGGAGATGTGGGTCCATGGACTTTCAGGGGTGGGCAAGGGCTGAAGCCAGCCGGCAGGACGGTTATGGGGGGACTTGGCGCAGGCACAGACTTCACACGCTGAGACGTACTCCTTACAGTCCTTGGCCACCAAAAGTTCCTGGTTACCAGCCTAGTGGTATTATTGAGACCAGGGTGGCCTGCCAGGACGGAGTCGTGAGATTCATTTAACACTCGTAAGCGAAAGGTAGCTGGGACGAATAATTTTTTGGGGGGCGTAGTGTCAGGAGCTTGTTCTGATGACCTACGGATCTCCTCCAGAAGGTCCAGAGATACTGCCGACACCACAATGCCATTAGCCAATATGGGAGCTAGTTCATAGTCCTCGGTGTGTGTGTGACAAAAGCTGCGGGAGAGGGCATCTGCCCTCACATTTTTGGTTCCGGGGCGAAAGGTGATTAAAAAATCGAACCTGGAGAAAAACAAGGCCCAACTGGCCTGCCTAGGGTTTAGTCTTTTAGCCAACTCTAGGTAGGTTAGGTTTTTGTGATCGGTAATAACAGTAACTTTGTGTTTGGCGCCTTCGAGGAAGTGGCGCCATTCCTCGAAGGCCCACTTAATTGCCAATAATTCTCGGTTGCCGATGTCATAGTTTCTCTCCGTGGCAGAGAATTTGCGGGAGAAAAAGGCACATGGACGAAGCTGAGTGAGGGATGCAGTGCCTTGTGAGAGCACTGCTCCCACTCCGACTTCGGAGGCATCTACTTCCACAATAAACGGGTGGTCCAAGTTTGGTTGAATCAACACCGGGTTGGCCACAAAGCACTCTTTTAGTGTAGAAAAAGCCCTGGTTGCCTCAGGATTCCAATTAGTCACGTCCGCCCCTTTCCGGGTAAGGTCCGTGAGTGGCTTGGCAATCTCTGAGAATCCCCTGATGAATTTGCGATAATAATTCGCAAATCCCAAAAATCGTTGTAGTGCTTTCAGCGATTTGGGTTGTACCCAATCCTTAATGGGTTGAATCTTGGCGGGATCCATGCGGAACCCCTTGCCTGAGACCATGTATCCTAAGAACTGCACCTCTTCGGCAAAAAAAACACATTTTTCAAATTTCGCGAACAAAGAGTTTTCGCGCAGTCTTTGCAGTACTGAACGGACAAGTTGAGCATGTGTCACAGGGTCAGCAGAATAAATCAAAATGTCGTCCAGATATACGACGACATACACCCCACAAATATCTCTGAAAATATCATTGACGAAGTGCTGAAATACTGCAGGAGCGTTACTGAGTCCGAAGGGCATTACCAGGTACTCAAAATGGCCAAGGGGTGTATTAAAGGCTGTTTTCCATTCGTCCCCATCTCTTATGCGGACCAGGTTATATGCCCCCCGGAGGTCAAGCTTAGTAAACCAGCGAGCTCCCAGTAACTGATTAAACAGATCAGGAATGAGTGGCAGCGGGTATTGATTTTTTACGGTTATGGCGTTCAGCTCACGGTAGTCAATGCATGGTCTGAGTCCACCATCTTTTTTCTCTACAAAGAAAAACCCAGCTCCTACAGGTGAGGTGGAAGGTCTAATGAAGCCTTTTCGAAGGCTGTCTGCTATGTATTCCTTCATGGCTACACGCTCAGGACCAGAGAGGTTGAAAATTCTCCCCTTAGGAGACGGGCACCAGGGACCAATTCAATAGGACAATCGTATTCTCTGTGAGGAGGTAGTTTCTCCGACTCCACTATAGAGAAAACATCTTCATAATCCCTAAACGCATATGGAATAGAAGGTGTTTTAATTTTAATCTGGTTTACTGAAAAAGACATACAGTTACTCTGACACCGTGGACTCCAGCGCACAACGTCACCTATGTGCCAGTCAATAACCGGATTATGTTGGTGCAACCATGGCATGCCTAACACAACTGGATCTGATAAATTGTATATAACAAAAAATGACATTTGTTCGTTATGTAATGTCCCCACTGACATAGAAATTTCGGCAGTAACGAATTCCACGCCTCCTTGGAATATTGATGTACCATTAATTGCAGTAGTCTGAATAGGCGCTTTAAGCCTTGACAGAGGTACACCAAGGCTCTTAGCAAATAAAAAATCCATAAGGTTGCCAGCAGCACCACAATCCACATAAGCCTTCACACACAGACGTTTCTTAGCAAAAGAAAGGGAAACTGGTAACAACAGTTTGGCCGCATTTGCGGGCATTACCTGACCCCCAGCGCTGTCCAGGGGGTGATGATCCAGGGATGTGGATTTCCAACAGCCAGCATTTTCCTTGAAGCTTCCAGGCTGCAGCATGCTTGAGCCTGAGAGTGACCTTCCAGGCTGTGCAATGTAACAGGTGTTTGGGCCAAGAATCAGCTCAGTCAGGAGGAAGGAAAAAAAAAGGTGAGGAAAACTGCTTTTATATGTGTTAAGTATAGACACAAAAAGCCGTTTTATTTTTTGGGCCGGATATAATGTGACGTCTGCCTGCGGTCTGGACTGCAGCCAGACAGCACCCCGAGAAACACTGATACACCTGTCCTCCATCGTCCTAACTCTAATGAACAATTTTTTCTTGAGGTCGATGCTTCCTCCATAGGTGCGGGAGCAGTACTTACCCAGAAATCGTCCACTGGTCGAATGAACTCATGTGGTTTTTTTTCCAAGGTTTTTTCTTCCGCAGAGAGGAATTATTCTGTTGGAGATCGGGAATTGATGGCTATCAAATTGGCTCTGCAGGAGTGGAGGCATCTTCTTGAAGGTGCTCTTCATCAGGTAGTCATATTGTGACGTCTGCCTGCGGTCTGGACTGCAGCCAGACAGCACCCCGAGAAACACTGATACCCTTTACCCCTATACAGGGATCTGGATTTATAGCAGAGCCCAGGAGGCACTGTCTGAATAGGAGCAATGACCAGAGCAGGACGGTCGCCAGAAAGGTGTTCCAATACAGGACACAGAGGCAATGATATCCGAGACTAAACCAGTCAGGCAGCAACGGTACAAAAACAGTAGACAGTAGCAGAGTCAGATTCCAGGCCAAAGCCAGAGTCATAAACCAGGAGAGTCGCAGAGGTACAGAATCGTTAGGCAGAAGCAGAGTCAGAATCCAGGCCGAAGTCAGAGTCATAAACCAGGAGGGCAGCAGAGGTACAAAATCGTTAGGCAGAAGCAGAGTCAGAATCCAGGCCGAAGTAAGAGTCATAAACCAGGAGGGCAGCAGAGGTACAGAATCGTTAGGCAGAAGCAGAGTCAGAAGTCCAGGCAAAAGTCAGAGTCAGTCAACAGCAATTCACACAGTAACACGCAGGGGAACCAAGAATATATCCGGCGGCCTGCAAGAGCAGTCCCAAGGTATTTGAGGGACCAGGTCATCCCTTACAGGCCCGTGGCCTGATGATGTCATCCGGACCGCCCCCAGGACCAGGCTGGATGGTAATGCACCAGCCCCTTCATGACTGACCGAGGAGCGAAGCCTGCGTCCAGCGGACGCCTGCGCAGGAGCCTCATGACTATCGCCGCCATCACTCGGGGTTGAAGCACAACGCCTCCCAGAGACCAAGGCCGAAACTGCAGGCCACGGGTCAGACGGTGATAGGACAGTCCGGCGCCTCCTAGTGGTCGAGGCCGGAACAGCAGGCCCTGAGTCTGACGGTGATGTGATAGTCCGGTGCCTCCTACTGGCCGAGGCCGGGACAGCAGACCCTGAGTCTAGCGGTGCCGTGACACATATACACCGATTACAAAAACCTTGCTTACCTCCAAACTGTGCAGAGGCTGAATCCTCGTCAAGCCTGCTGGGCTTTGTTTTTTGCTCGATTTAATTTTGTTCTTCATTTTCGTCCAGCTGACAAAAATGTCAAGGCAGATGCACTTTCCAGAGCCTTTTTGCCTCCTGATCAAGAAGAAGAAACTCAGCACATCATTGAACCCTCAAGGTTAATCGCTGTCGCTTCTGCTGATCTTACCCGGCTTCCCCCTGGGAAAACTTTCGTGTCAGCTCCTGAACGTACTCATGTCCTTCGGTGGGGTCACTCTTCCAAGTTGGCTGGTCATGCCGGGCAGAGGAAGACTCTGCAACTCATCACCCGATACTACTGGTGGCCTGCTATGACTAAGGATATCCAGGAGTACGTCGCAGCCTGCCCTTCCTGTGCCCGTACCAAGACTGTCAAACGTCTACCTGCAGGTAGGCTCAGCCTCTACCAATTCCGGCCGTTCCCTGGCAGCACATTGCGATGGACTTCATCACAGATCTTCCAATCTCATCTGGCTGTTCTGTGGTGTGGATAGTGGTGGACCGCTTTTCTAAGATGGCTCACTTCATTCCGCTACCCCGTCTTCCAACTGCTCCTGAACTGGCAGATCTGTTCATCCGGGCAAATCTTCCGTCTCCATGGTTTCCCTCTCCACATCGTGTCCGACAGAGGAGTCCAGTTCACCTCAAAGTTCAGGAGAGCAGTTTGTAAACTGGTAAGAATTGAACTGGATTTTTCCTCAGCATACCATCCACAATTCAATAGACAAGTGGAGAGGACTAATTAAATCCTGGCTGGATTCCTGCATCACTTTGTCAACGTGCATCATGACGACTGGATAGACTTACTGTCCAGGGCTGAATTTTCCTACAACAACCAAGTAAGTGAATCTTATGGAAAGTCTCCCTTTCAGATTGTCTTTGGACTGCAACCCGAGATACCTCTTCCCATTTCCGGATCATCTGGTGTACCGGCTGTCGATACTTTCTCTGAAGATTTTTCTAAGGTTTGGAGGGACACCAAAACTGTTCTGGAGAAAACCTCCCAGCGTATGAAAAGGCATGCGGACAAGAGACGTTTGGATGCGCCTACCTTTCGCCCCAGAGACAAGGTATGGCTCTCCTCCAAGTATATCCTTCTGAAGTTGCCATCCTACAAAATGGGTCCCCGGTTCATTGGACCATTTGAAGTCTTGAGACAAATCAATCCAGTCTCTTATAAGCTGAAGTTGCCTAATTCTTTACGTGTGCCTAACTCCTTTCTTGTTTCTCTCCTCAAACCAGTAGTTTTGAGCACCTTCTTTAATGACCCGGGTACCACTCCTGATCCTGTCTCAGAGGATGATGTTTTTGAGATAAAACATATCCTGGCCGTTAAGAAAGTAAGGAGTAAGACCTATTACCTGGTGGACAGGAAGGGCTTTGGTCCTGAGGAGAGATTTTGGGAGCCTAGAGAGAACATCCAGGCTCCTCTTCTTCTTAAAAGATTTCACTCAAGCTTGAAAAAGAGGGGGCGTAAAGAGGGGGATACTGTTACACCCGGTCCCTGTCCTGGCTCTGCGCCCTGGTCAGCCGCTGCCACCCCATTCAGGGCACTTTCCTCGTACCTTTCACGCTGTCCCTGTGCAGCAGCCGGCTCCCTGTGTCCCATGCTGCTTCTCAGCGTTCAGTTCTCTCCCGTTCCCTCACCTCCTTGCGTCCCGTCGGCAGGTCTTCAGCTAAAGCTAATAGGGCACCCGCATGCGCTCCCCTGGTTTCTTAAAGTGACAGCGTACCTACGATGATCCTAGATGCCTCGGCACAGCCGGAGAGCTAACTAAGCCTCAAGCAAGAAAGGGGAAATCTAAACTGCCACAGAGCAGACCCCAAAGGAATAGATAGCCCCCAAACATATATTGTCGGTGAGACAAGGTGAAAACACAAACGCAGGCAGGAAAATAGACTGAGCAAATGATGGGGCCCACACTGACTAGGCCGGACAGGAAAGGAAAGATGCTGTCTGCAATCATGCAAAAAACCCTGCAAAAAGTCCAACACGTCTGATGCACACAACACTGAAGTCGCACGACTTTGCCCACTATATCAGCACTCTGGTATATTCTGAAAGCAGAGCAAAAAGAGGCCAATCTAATAAGGGACAAAAACAAACTGGCACAAGCAGTAACATATGGACGGTGATT
Source organism: Dendrobates tinctorius (assembly GCF_039654945.1). Classification (NCBI taxonomy): domain Eukaryota; kingdom Metazoa; phylum Chordata; class Amphibia; order Anura; family Dendrobatidae; genus Dendrobates; species Dendrobates tinctorius. The sequence goes on from NW_027361866.1 coordinate 5,467,864, forward strand.
CAGCACAGCCCCAGTTAGAGCTGGCTGACCCACACAAAACTGAGATAGACAAAACCAAATGCAAACAGAATAGCAAATGAACACTTAGGCTACTTTCACACATCAGGTTTTCGGCGCCAGGCGCGATCCGGCGTCGTGCCGGAACGCCGGATCCGGCAACTGTTTCGTAAAACCGGATGTGACGGATCCGGTTTTCTGCCGGATCCGTCTTTTTCTTGACAGACAAAACCGGATCCGTCTCATCCGGTTCATCCGTTTTTCTATCCGTTTTTCGACGGATTACGCCGGATCCGGTTTTTAAAATTGACCCTTGTGGCCTTCCGAACGGGATTGGCTACTGGAAAACTATATATAGCATGTTCCTACAGCCCTTCTTTGACAGGTTGTAGAGGAGAAAGTGCAGGTTGGAGAGAAGAGCAAGTTACTGGCGAAGATGGATGTTGTCATTGGAAATATTTTGAAGAATTTGGCGGATTTTACAGCGGAGGCAAATCGTTTGAGGGTGATTGTTCTGGAGAAGGAGAGAGCGAGACAGCAGCGCATCAGGCATCGTAGACGACGTTTGTGGATCCACCCCATCACAGCCAAGAGAATGACGCGTGGGGTCTATTCTACACTATGCATGGACCTTCGACGAAACCCGGATAAATTTTTTGGATATGTTAGGATGAAAATGGAGAATTTTGATTACTTGGTGGAGCGCATTGCACACCTCATAAGAAAAGCGGACACCTATTGCCGCTTCTCTGTTTCACCCGCAGAGCGTCTGATGGTGACTTTAAGGTAAGCCACATTTATTGGATATGCTCGCATCAGAGCACACTTTCACTGCAATCTTGTTGGTGGTAGTTTGTATCTCCAAGTGTTATAGCTCAGTTTTGGTATGTAATGCTGTGATTTAAAACTAATTTATTGTTTTTTAATTCCCCACAGATTTCTTGCAACTGGAGAATCCCTTTCGTCACTGCATTTCCAGTACAGACTCGGGATTTCCACCATATCTGGAATTGTGAAGTACACATGCCGTGCACTGTGGGACTCCTTAGCTGAAGAGTTTTTACCAGAGCCCACAACAGAGAGGTGGATTGAAATTGCTGACAAGTTTCAACAGATATGTCAGTTTCCAAACTGCTTGGGCGCTGTGGACGGGAAACATATCCGCATTGTAAAGCCAGCTGGATCGGGATCGGAATATTTCAATTACAAGAAATATTTTTCAATTGTCCTCATGGCCATCGCTGACGCGGAATACAAATTTATTGCGGTTGATATTGGGGCCTATGGCCGCTCCAATGACTCTCAAGTTTTCAAACTGTCTGCCATGGGGCGTAAACTGTATGGAAACACCTTCCAGTTCCCACCACCTAGACCTCTGCCGCAAACATCTGGTCCACCTATGCCATTTGTCTGTGTAGGGGATGAAGCCTTCCAGCTGTCAGAACACCTTTTGAAACCGTACTCTAGCAGAGGATTGACAAGACCAAAACGCATTTTTAATTACCGCCTCACAAGAGCAAGAAGAATGGTTGAATGTACCTTTGGTATTCTGACAGCCAAATGGCGGGTCCTATTGACTGCGATCAACCTCAAGACAGAAACTGTGGACGAGGTGATCAAAGCGTGCGTGGTACTCCACAATTTTGTTATCTGCAAGGAACCCATTTCCATTGAGGACACCTCTGAAGAAACCACCTTGCAAGATTACCATGACATTACCACTAGAAGTTCTGTGACGGTTTCAGTAATGAGGGACAATTTTGCACTATACTTTATGTCACCTCAAGGCAGAGTACACTGGCAGGATGACAGAGTGTGAAAGATTTGTGCCCAACCAAACTTGTGTACCTTCTGTACCAACAGTATATACCTTTGCCAACCAAAGTTGGCTATCTTGTCATGGTCTCTATTTTTAGCTTTAGGCCACAGGTGTGTACCTGGTTGTGTTTTATGCAAAGTATTTCACCTTTTAACAAAAGTTGTGTACATTGTTAGGAAATCACCAACAATAAACACAACTTTTTAGGTGAAATACTTTGCTTCAAACACAACCAGGAACACAACTGTGGCAAAAAGCTAAAATTTACCCACAGTTATATACCTAGTTTTGAATACCATTTCACCTTTTAAATACCCTGTATTTAACCTTTTTCGCCGCAGAAAGAAATGACAGACAACCAGTGTAAAATAATTTAACTTTTATTGAAAAATGTTTTTTTTAGTAAACTTTTTTAAAATTTTAATAAACTTGTTTAATAAAACTTTGAAACTATAAAACTGAAACCATAAAACTGGTCATTTTTATTTAAATACACACATTATAAATCTGTGTAGTGTGTGGTGGAAATACTGCTGTAGGGGCTGCGGGACACTTCGACACTGGGAGTGTGGAGAGAGGACTGGGATCGTGGTGGGGAAGGAACAGTTAGAGGTGAAGGTGTGGAAAAAACTACAGAATGGGTGGACATGTGGGAAGCAGAAGAGGTGGTGGGTGGTGGAGTGGAGGGTTGGGCAGGGACTGTAGGAGCAGATGATGTTGATGGCAAGTTGTATGGGGAAGGAGTTTGGTACGGGGCAGGTTGCTGGAAGTGGGGAGATGTCTGGTACGGGGCAGGTTGCTGGAAGTGGGGAGATGTCTGGTACGGGGCAGGTTGCTGGAAGTGGGGAGATGTCTGGTACGGGGCAGGTTGCTGGAAGTGGGGAGATGTCTGGTACTGGGGAGGTTGCTGGTACTGGGGAGTTTGCAGGTACTGGGGAGGTTGCTGGTACTGGGGAGGTTGCTGGTGCTGGGGAGGTTGCTGGTGCTGGGGAGGTGGATGGTGCTGGGGAGGTGGATGGTGCTGGGGAGGTGGATGGTATGTAATAGGAGGGGGAGGATGGAAAGTGGCTGGAGGGGGTGTAGATGTAATAGGAGGGGGAGGATGGAAAGTGGCTGGAGGGGGTGTAGATGTAATAGGAGGGGGAGGATGGAAAGTGGCTGGAGGGGGTGTAGATGTAATAGGAGGGGGAGGATGGAAAGTGGCTGGAGGGGGTGCAGGTGGAGGAACTACTGTGGTGGGAGGAGGAGGTTGGGAGGTAACTTGCTGGAGAGCAGCGTGGCATGAATGCATTACATGCATCTGCTGGGCAGGAGAGAGCATTTCCATGCGCTCCACAACAGACCTGAAAAAGGTGTGGTTTGGCGAAGATCTTGCTTCTGAATGCATGGTTTGCAGAAGTGTCTTCACCTCCAGAATGCTGGAGTTGATCTGCTGATAGCCTGCGGAGATTTGCTCTGACAAGACTTTTAGACAGTTCTGGAAAGATGCATTCAGATGCAAGAACTCTGGCGCATAAGTCTTTTCCTGACCCCTCTGCCGCTGCCGCCCAGTACCCGCAGGTGTACTAGAGGTGGCAGGGGCAGAAGGGTGGGGTAAAGGGAAAGCGATCTCCTCACCAGCAGCTTCATGTAATGTAGGCGGCCACGATGTTCCTGTGCTGGTGGATGGGACAGATGGGTCGAATGTGTGGGAAGGCTGGGAAGGTGCAGATGTACCAGGGCGGTCGAAGTGTCCCTCGGTGCCGGTCTCCTCAGGGATCGCCTCAGAAGGGTCCAATCGTGCAGGCTCCCGAGTGCTGCTCACCGTGCTGTGGAATAAAGAGAAAAAAAAACAATTAAAATACTGACATGGTATGGCCCTGGCTGAAAAAAAAATTTACATCTAACATTTGTTTTCACATGTGGTGTGTAATATTTACCTTCTGGTGACCATTGTTTCCCGGAGGAACGACAGGGCTTCTGCGTACTTGTACTTGCTCCTGCGTCCTCCAGATCCACTCGGGGCCCGCATCTCTTTATTGAACTCCTTCTTGAAACGATCCCTCACAGACCGCCACCGATTCACAATTCTGTTCCCTGAAACGAGAAAGGAGTGGTTAGTATACAACATCAGTGTTTCCCAAACTCCAGTCCTCATGGTCCCCAGGGGTCATGTTTTCAGGATTTCCATAGTAAATAGAAATCCTGAACACATGATCCGTGGGGACCACGAGGACTGGAGTTCGGGAAACACTGGTTTACATCAAGCAACCGGTACTGTATATACTTACGCTCTGTAATCTGGGCCCGAACATCGAGGTCCTCCCAGCGGCCCACAAGGAGCGAACAGATTTCCTCCCAGAGTCGTCGGGTAACGATAAGGTCAGCGTGGCGGCGGTCAGCCATATTCCAGAGCGGCTCCCTTTCTCGGACGAGATCGATGAGGTGGTCCACATCGAGTCCTCCATCCTCACCGTCAGAGTCGGGAGCACGCTGTGAAGGCTGTTAAAGAAAAAGACAAAAATAACGCCTCCACATAAGAAATGAAATAAAAAGTGCAAAAAAACAAAGCAAAAATATTTATACTTACACGCTGGTGACCGCCGCGTTGCTGTCGCCGACGACCCTGGGAGGCACTGCGAGGACCTCTTGGCCGAGCACCAGATTGGGAAGACTAGAGAAGAAAACAAAAAATGTTATGTCTTTGGATGTAGGCATTTGTTTGCTGTGTGTGGTCTGCAGAACATTGTTTTCTATGTGTTGTGTGTAGTGTGATGTTGTGTTTCTGCGTTTGATGCAAAAAACTTACCAATTGTGAGCCCACTCAAGGTGTCTGTCCACCCCTTCCTTCTTCTTCTGGGAGCTCCTCTTCATCTTGTGAATCCTGTTTTGAAATAAAAGGCAATGAATAGACATATATTACAGAGAAGATGGATTTTGGAAATAAAAACTTACCGTCAAACGCTGACGATGCGAGGGAGGGCTCCCAGAAGATGATGTGCTGTCTTCCTGGTGGCCACACTCCATGCCTGTGGGTGGTGTTCCAGCTGCTGCCATTGCTGCTGCTGCTGCTGCATCTATTGGGCGGCTGTTGAATAAAGAGAAACAAAGGGCCAATGAATATCTTGATATTCAATAGCCCTAGTTTGGAGGAATGGGGGATTTGATAATTACCGTCTCTCATCTGCTGCTGGCCTCCCCTCCTCAGCATGTTGCATTTGCTGCTCCATTTGGGGTGGTTGTGGTGCTGATGGTGCTGCAGTGGTCTCCTGCCTTCTCCTGCTTCGCTTGGTTGCTTTCTTGGGTGGCATGTTGGGTGTGGCTGTGGGTCCCACTGTCTTGCTTTTATATATGTCTTGTGGGCAGAGCTACTGAGCATGCTCAGACCAAAAAACCGGATCCGGCCGCCGGATCCGGCTTTCGCCGGATCCGGCGCATTGCGGCGCTCATAGGCTTTCATTGTGTGAAAAAGCCGGACGCGCCGGATCCGGCGTGTCCGGCTTTTTCGCCGGAGACAAAAAACGTTACAGTAGCCGTTTTTTCCAGACGTCGGATCGCGACACATTGCCGGATCCGGCGAAAACCGGATGAAACGCATGGCCATCCGGCGCGATCCGGCGCAAATGCAAGTCAATGGGGGGGAAACCGGATCCGGCATTGCATTTCGCCGGATCCGGTTTCTGTCAAAAGCGCCGGATCGCGCCTGACGGCGAAAACCTGATGTGTGAAAGAGGCCTTAGCTGAACATGCAGGGACTGATCTGGACACATCAGACCTCAGGAGGCAGAAGAAAATCGCAACCCCTCTGTCAATCTGACCAGCTCCACTACCTTCAGTAATAACCAGAGGGAGGCTATAAAGCGAATTCACAACACATCCCATTCCACCAAAAGCCATCTGAGTCCGAGGACTGTGACAAGGTTACTGGAGCCAGCTATCTACCAACTACCCAGATCCAGGACCCGTCTCATTACGGACTCTGCTAATATTTCTGCTATCCCTTTTGGTCCCGCTGGGACAGCTGTCACGTGTACGGGGTCTAATAGGAGGTAGCACCTGTGTCCTACAGGTATTCCACTCTGGTCCTGTCTGAGGGACTTTACTACGGGTACCCGTGGCTCACTAGTTATGCCCCCTTTGGCGCCCCCCGGACCGTGGTCCCGAGGTTCCACTTTAAAAATAAAAAATGAATGTGAACTTCACCATCTCTGCCTCCGCTTCCATTCGTTACACACACAGTCAGACAAATTGTAAATTTGTCCAGGAGTGGCCAAACCAACAACATCACTTCAAAATAAGATGTATAATAATCTGCGAGATAGCAAAGGAACCCAAAGTATCCTTTAATTCTAAGCAATTAAAGGGAATCTGTCACCCTATTTTTCGACTATGAGATGCCAGCACCGACATCAGGGGCTCATCTACAGTATTCTGTAATGCTGTAGATAAGCCCCCGATGTAACCTGAAAGAGAAAAAAAAGGAGTTATATTATACTTACCCGGGGGGCGGTCCGGTCTTGGTCCGATGGGTGTTACGGTCCTGTGCCTCCCATCTTCTAACGGTGATGTCCTCTTCTTTGCTGCCTGTCGTGGCTCTGGCGCAGGCGCACGGCTCTGCCTATTGAGTGTAGAGCAGAATACTGCAGTGCGCAGGCACCGGACCTCTCCCGGCGCCTACGCACTGCAGAACTCTGCTCTGCCCTCAGCAGGGCAGAGCAGTGCACCTGCGCCGGAGCCACGACAGGCAGCAAAGAAGAGGACATCACCGTTAGAAGATAGGAGGTGCCGGACCGGATGGCAACACCCATCGGATCGGACCGAACGCCAGGGTGATTATAATCTATCTCTTTTTTCTTCTCTTTCAGGTTACATTGGGGGCTTATCTACAGCATTACAGATGGGGGCTCCCTCCGTGCTTCCCTGAGCCCCCCACAGCAGCGCAATGTGCAGCGCTGCTGCAGGGGTCTCCTTCCCTGCAGGTCCCCGGATCCAAGATGGCGACGGAGACCTTCGGGGGCCTGCAGGAAGCTGGCTTCCTCAGTGCCTGCAAAGCGCAGGCATGAGGAAGTCTGCTTCTATGCCTGTGACAGATCGCTGATCTGTCACAGCGATCTGTGATGTGACAGATCAACATGACAGTGGTGTCCCCCCAAGGACAATGTAATAAAATTTAAAAAAAAAAGTGTAAAAATAATTTTTAAAAAAAATCGCTAAATAAATTAAAAAAAATAAAATATTCCCTAATAAATTCATTTCTTGGAAATAAAAAAAAAAACAATAAAAGTACCCATATTTGGTATCGCTGCGTCCGTAACGACCGGCCCTATAAAACTGTCCCATTAGTTAACCCCTTTAGCGAACCCCTTAAAAAATAAAAATAAAAAAAGAAGCAAAAAATAATGATTTATTATCATACCGCCGAACAAAAAGTGCAATAATGCGCAATCAAAAAGACGCATATAAATATCCATGGTACCGCTGAAAACATCATCTTGTCTCACAAAAAAACGAGCCGCCATACAGCATCATCAGCAAAAAAATAAAAAAGTTATAGCTCGCAGAATAAAGCCATGCAAAAATAATTATTTTTTATATAAAATTGTTTTCATTGCATAAAAGCGCCAAAACATAAAAAACGACATAAATGAGGTATCGCTATAATCGTACTGACCCGAAGAATAAAACGGCCCTATCAATTTTACAGCACGCGGAATGGTGTAAACGCACCCCCCAAAAGAAATTCATGAAATGCTGGTTTTTGTTCATTCTGCGTCCCAAAAATGGGAATAAAAAGCGATCAAAAGATGTCACGTGCCCGAAAATGATACCAATAAAAACGTCAACTCGTCCCGCAAAAAAATAAGATTTCACATGACTCGGTGGATCAAAATATGGAAAAATTATAGCTCTCAATATGTGGTGATGCAAAAACTATTTTTACAATAAAAAGCATCTTTTAGCGTGTGACAGCTGCCAAACTTAAAAACCGCCATAAATAGTAAATCAACCCCCCCATTATCACCCCCTAAGGCTAGTTTCACACTTGCTTTTTTTTGCAGCGCGTTTTTCCCGCAAAAAAACGCATTGAAAAAACGCATACATAAGCATACAACTGCTGCGTTTTTTTCAAGCATTTTTATGAGCATGCATGAAAAAAACGCAGCGTTTTTATGCGTTTGTATGCGTTTTTAGTGCGTTTTTACCGCGTTTGCGTTTTTTTCCAACATTTTTAGGTGGCCCCTCACACTTCCCAAACCATGACTTTACTAACCCTAACCCTGACCCTAACCCTAACCCTAACCCTGACCCTAACCCTAACCCTAACCCTAACCCTGACCCTAACCCTAACCCTAACCCTGACCCTAACCCTTAACAAAACCATACTTAACCCTAACCCTGACCCTAACCCTAACCCTGACCCTAACCCTAACCCTAACCCTAACCCTGACCCTAACCCTTAACAAAACCATACTTAACCCTAATCCTGACCCTAACCCTGACCCTAATCCTTAACAAAACCATACTTAACCCTAACCCTGACCCTAACCCTAACCCTAACCCTAACCCTGACCCTAACCCTTAACAAAACCATACTTAACCCTAATCCTGACCCTAACCCTGACCCTAACCCTTAACAAAACCATACTTAACCCTAACCCTGACCCTAACCCTAACCCTGACCCCAACCCTAACCCTAACCCTGACCCTAACCCTAACCCTAACCCTAACCCTGACCCTAACCCTTAACAAAACCATACTTAACCCTAATCCTGACCCTAACCCTGACCCTAACCCTTAACCAAACCATACTTAACCCTAACCCTGACCCAAACCCCAACCCTAACCCTGACCCTGACCCTAACCCTAACCCTAAACCCCCTTAACTAACCCTAACTCTAACCCAAACCCCTAAATTCCATGGTTAAAAAAAAAACCGCATATGCAAAAAAACGCATACATGAGCATGCCAGTGCGCACATATGCGCATCCATAGGCTATAATGGCCATTTTTAGCGCAAAACGTGCGCATATGTGCGCATGCGCTTTTTTGCAGGGCCAAAAAATGCAACATGCTGCGTCTGGAAAATACCAACGCACACCCCAAAAAAACGCAGCGCATGAAAATCGCATACATGCGCTTACCAGCGCGCAGGTATGCGCACCCATGTTAAATATAGGGGAAAAAACGCATGCGCAGGTATGCGTTTTTTTCCAGCGCTAAAAAACGCAAATGTGAAACCAGCCTTAGTTAGGGAAAAATAATAAAATTAAAAAAATGTATTTATTTCCATTTTCCCATTAGGGTTTGGGTTAGGGTTAGGGCTAGGGCTAGGGTTAGGGCTAGGGTTAAGGCTAGGGCTAGAGTTAGGGCTGAGATTAGGGTTAGGGGTGTGTTGGAGTTAGGGTTGGAGTTAGAATTGGGGGGTTTCCACTGTTTGGGCACATCAGGTGCTTTCCAAATGCAACATGGCGTCTGATCTCAATTCAAGCCAATTCTGCGTTGAAAAAGTCAAATGGTGCTCCTTCCCTTCCAAGTTCTGCCATGCACCCAAACAGTGTTTTACCCCCACATATGGGGTATCAGCCTACTCAGGACAAATTGCAAAACAACTTTTGGGGTCCAATTTCTCCTGTTAACCTTAGGAAAATAAAAAATTGGGGGCAAAAATATCATTTTTGTGGAAAAATGTATGATTTTTTTATTTTCACGTCCGGGCGTTATAAACTTCTGTTTTGGTACATCAGGGGCTTTCCAAACGCGACATGGTGTCCGATCTCAATTCCAGCCAAAAAAGTCAAATGGCGCTGCTTCCCTTCTGAGCTCTGCCATGCGCCCAAATAGTTGTTTACACCCACATATGGGGTATCAGCGTACTCAGGACAAATGGCACAATAACTTTTAGAGTCCTGTTACCCTTGGGAAAATAAAAATTGGGGGTGAAAAGATCATTTTTGTGGAAAAAATATGATTTTTTAATTGATAAGAAAAGAAATACACCGCGATATACTGGGAAATGAAAAAATAATATAACTGAGTACTCACTTGTAGAGTTGAGCGATACCATCCGATACTTCAAAGTATCGTATCGGATGGTATCGGCCGATCTTTAAAAAAAGTATCGGTATCGCCGATTCCGATACCGGAAGTCCCATTCAAGTCTATGGGACTTCCGGTATCGGAATAAGAAAAACCCTTTCCTGCCCTTGTACAGCCTCTCTGGGGTCTGTACGGGCCTTTCGGGGGGCTGTGCCGGCCTGCCAGGGGGTCTGTGCAGGCTCCGGTGGTCTGTGCCGGCCTGCCGGTGGTCTGTGCAGGCTCCGGTGGGCTGTGCCGGCCTGCCGGTGGTCTGTGCAGGCTCCGGGGGGCTGTGCCGGCCTGCCGGGGGGCTGTGCCGGCCTGCCGGGGGGCTGTGCCGGCCTGCCAGGGGGTCTGTGCAGGCTCCGGTGGTCTGTGCCGGCCTGCCGGTGGTCTGTGCAGGCTCCGGGGGGCTGTGCCGGCCTGCCGGGGGGCTGTGCCGGCCTGCCGGGGGGCTGTGCCGGCCTGCCGGTGGTCTGTGCAGGCTCCGGGGGTCTGTGCAGGCATCGTCCGATGGGACTACAAGTCCCATCTGGCGATGCCTGCTACCATGACAGTGATTGACACATTAGCCAATGATGGGACAGTAGTAGTCCCATCATCCGGCTAATGTGTTAAATGTAAAAAAAAAAAAAAAATTACATGCTACATTCATACTACATACTACATACATGCTACATTCATACTACATACTACATACATGCTACATTCATACTACATGCAACATACATACTACATATATACTACATGCATGCTACATATATACTACATGCATGCTACATACATACTACATGATACATACTACATATATACTACATGCATGCTACATACATACTACATATATACTACATGCATGCTACATACATACTACATGCTACATGCATGCTACATACATACTACATGCTACATGCATGCTACATACATACTACATACATGCTACATATATACTACATACATACTACATATATACTACATGCATGCTACATATATACTACATGCATGCTACATACATACTACATATATACTACATGCATGCTACATACATACTACATGCTACATGCATGCTACATACATACTACATACATGCTACATATATACTACATACATACTACATATATACTACATACATACCACATACATACTACATGCATGCTACATATATACTACATGCATGCTACATACATACTACATATATACTACATGCATGCTACATACATACTACATGCTACATGCATGCTACATACATACTACATGCTACATACATACCACATATATACTACATACATACAATACATTCATACAATACATACATAGACATACAGTACATATAACATAGAGTAACATACTTACCAATACTTGTCACATTGTTCCCCGAAGCCATTGTCGTCTACGGAATAAATATTAACATAACAAACCACAAAAATACTCACCCACGATCCGAAGCAGTCCACGAGTGTGTCCCACGACGATCTTGGGTAGAGAACTGCAGCATCAGCTGATGCTGCCGTTCTCTACGGGCTGCAGGAATCCAATGACGGAAGGTAGGTATCCTTCCGCACTGTATTCCTCCGCCACTTAAAAAAAAAAAAAGTCCCTAGTCTCACTTTATGCCATTGCTGTGTGGGAATTTCCCACACAGCAATGGCATAAAGTGAGACTAGGGACTTTTTTTTTTTTAAGTGGCGGAGGAATACAGTGCGGAAGGATACCTACCTTCCGTCATTGGATTCCTGCAGCCCGTAGAGAACGGCAGCATCATCTGATGCTGCAGTTCTCTACCCAAGATCGTCGTGGGACACACTCGTGGACTGCTTCGGATCGTGGGTGAGTATTTTTGTGGTTTGTTATGTTAATATTTATTCCGGAAAGACAATGGCTTCGGGGAACAATGTGACAAGTATTGGTAAGTATGTTACTCTATGTTATATGTACTGTATGTCTATGTATGTATTGTATGAATGTATTGTATGTATGTAGTATATATGTGGTATGTATGTAGCATGTAGTATGTATGTAGTATGTATGTAGCATGCATGTAGTATGTATGTAGCATGCATGTAGTATATATGTAGTATGTATGTAGCATGCATGTAGTATATATGTAGCATGTATGTAGTATGTATGTGGTATGTATGTAGCATGTAGTATATATGTAGCATGCATGTAGTATATATGTAGTATGTATGTAGTATGTATGTAGCATGTATGTAGTATATATGTAGTATGTATGTAGTATATATGTAGCATGTATGTAGTATATATGTAGTATGTATGTAGTATATATGTAGCATGCATGTAGTATATATGTAGTATGTATGTAGTATATATGTAGCATGCATGTAGTATATATGTAGTATGTATGTAGTATATATGTAGCATGTATGTAGTATGTATGTAGCATGCATGTAGCATGTAGTATGTATGTAGCATGCATGTAGTATATATGTAGTATGTATGTAGTATATATGTAGTATATATGTAGCATGCATGTAGTATGTATGTGGTATGTATGTAGCATGTAGTATATATGTAGCATGCATGTAGTATGTATGTAGTATGTATGTAGCATGCAGTATGTATGTAGTATGTATGTAGTATATATGTAGTATGTATGTAGCATGCATGTAGTATGTATGTAGTATGTATGTAGTATGTATGTAGTATATATGTAGTATGTATGTAGCATGTAGTATGTATGTAGTATTTTTTTTTTTTTTTTTTTTTTTTTTTAACATTTAACACATTAGCCGGATGATGGGACTACTACTGTCCCATCATTGGCTAATGTGTCAATCACTGTCATGGTAGCAGGCATCGCCCGATGGGACTTGTAGTCCCATCGGACGATGCTTGCACAGACCCCCGGACATCAGCACAGCCCCCCGGCAGGCCGGCACAGCCCCCCGGCAGGCCGGTACAGACCCCCACAGGGTGCACAGCCCCCCGGCAGGCCGGCACAGCCCCCCGGCAGGCCGGCAGAGACCCCGGGCAGTCCACACAGCCCCCCGGCAGGCCGGCACAGCCCCCCGGCAGGCCGGCAGAGACCCCCGGAAGGCCCGAAATGACGGCGCATCATGATGCGCACACACCGCGCATCATGATGACGTCAGGCCGTCAATCAACTGAACTTCCGATTCCGATGCCGAATTCCGATATTGAAAAAATATCGGAAGTCGGTATCGGAATTCCGATACAGCAAGTATCGGCCGATACCCGATACTTGCGGTATCGGAATGCTCAACACTACTCACTTGCTGATGTATGAAAAAATAAAGTGGTGGTGGATGTATAGCAGTATCCTGAGACTATTCACCTTTGTCATTGATGTATATTGCCTTTCATTTGGATGCCAAAACTGCTGAGTAGATAATATAGGGTTAAATAGGGGTGAGCCTGTTAGTGTGTTTCAGAGAGAAAAAAAAGAATGAACTAATCTTAATTTACTCACTTAAGTATGTCAGAACCATATAAAATACATGCTGTAAATGTAGCCGTTGCTAGGTATTAAGATTGGAATGTTGCAGCCTGTTTCTGATGTAAAAAAATATAATAGTTGAAAAATAAAATGAAACACCAAAAAAGAGGGGAATAAATAGATGTTTGGGACGATAACTGAATGCTGACCTTACAGCATGCCAATTTCAACAGGCAAGGTCAGAATGATTTATCCTTTACAAAACAAATGATGGCAAAGGTCCTGCAAAGTGAATGAGCGTTAGTGACAGCTTGTGCCCACTAGTGGAACGGGGTGCTTGATTCTGGTGCACTTACTTGCAGGGCCAGTGCTCAGTGAGGCAGGCTTGGGTGCTCAGTGTGGGGGCTGCTGCTGCTGCTACTCCGTATGGAAGTGGAGACTGCCGCTGCCTCGCTTGCTCCGGCTGAGATCAATGCTGAGGGAGTCGGCATGTGATGGGGGCGGGGCTAGCATGACGTCACACTGGGGATAAGACGGTGGCTCAAAGGCGGCACAATACCGACGCGTTTCGAGAGATAGCTACTCTCTTCATCAGGGTTGTGCCTCTTAGTGTGCGGACCGTCAATTTATAGCAGACTGAGCCTGAATAAAGTGATCAACTGACCCAAATGCCTGATTGAGCTACTTGATTAGATGTAGTACAAAGTACTGGTGTGTCTACAGTCATGGCCAAAAGTTTAGAGAATGACACAAATATTATATTTTCACATGATCTGCTGTCCTCTGGTTTTTATGTGTTTGTCAGATTTTTTTATCACATACAGAAACATAATTGCAATCATATTATGAGTAACAAAAGGTTATATTGACAGTTAGAATGAGTTAATGCAGCAAGTCAATATTTGCAGTGTTGACCCTTCTTCTTCAGGACCTCAGCAATTCTCCCTGGCATGCTCCCAATCAACTTCTGGATCAAATCCTGACTGATAGCAGTCCATTCTTGCAAAATCAATGCTTTTATTTTGTCTGAATTTGAAGGTTTTTGTTTGTCCACCCGTCTCTTGATGATTGACCACGAGTTCTCAATGGGATTAAGATCTGGGTGTTTCCAGGTCATGGTCCCAAAATCTCTGTTTTGTTCCCTGAGCCATTTAGTTATCACCTTTGCTTTATGGCAAGGTGCTCCATCATGTTGAAAAAGGCATTGTTGATCACCAAACTGCTCTTGAACGGTTGGGAGAAGTTGCTCTTGGAGGACATTCTGGTACCATTCTTTATTCATGGCTGTGTTTTTAGGCAAGACTGAGAGAGAGCCCATTCCCTTGGCTGAGAAGCAACCCCACACATGAATGGTTTCAGGATGCTTGACAGTTGGCATGAGACAAGACTGGTGGTAGCGCTCAACTGGTCTTCTCCGAATAAGCCGTTTTCCAGATGTCCCAAACAATCAAAAAGGGGATTCATCAGAGAAAATGACTTCACCCCAGTCCTCAGCAGTCCACTCCCTGTACCTCTTGCAGAATATCAGTCTGTCCATGATGTTTTTTCTGGAGAGAAGTGGCTTCTTTGCTGCCCTCCTTGAGACCAGGCCTTGCTCCAAGAGTCTCCACCTCACAGTGCGTGCAGATGCACTCACACCAGCCTGCTGCCATTCCTGAGCAAGCTCTGAACTGCTGGTAGCCCGATCCCACAGCTGAAACACTTTTAAGAGACAGTCCTGGCGCTTGCTGGTCTTTCTTGGGCGCCCTGGAGCCTTTTTGGCAACAAGGGAACCTCTCTCCTTGAAGTTCTCGATGATGCGATAGATTGTTGACTGAGGTGCAATCTTTCTAGCTGCGATACTCTTCCCTGTTAGGCCATTTTTGTGCAGTGCAATGATGACTGCACGTGTTTCTTTAGAGATAACCATGGTTAGCAGAAGAGAAACAATGATGCCAAGCACCAGCCTCCTTTTAAAGTGTCCAGTGGTGTCATTCTTACTTAATCATGACAGATTGATCTCCAGCCCTGCCCTCATCAACACCCACACCTGTGTTAATGGAGCAATCACTGAAACTATGTTAGCTGGTCCTTTTAAGGCAGGGCTGCAATGATGTTGAAATGTGTTTTGGGGGATAAAGTTAATTTTCTAGGCAAATATTGACTTTGCAAGTAATTGCTGTTAAGCTGATCACTCTTTATAACATTCTGGAGTATATGCAAATTGCCATTAGAAAAAATGAAGCAGTAGACTTTGTAAAAATTAATATTTGTGTCATTCTCTAAACTTTTGGCCATGACTGTACATGTAACTGATTGCGGGACCCTATCATTACCAATGTGCTAAAGAGATGGGTTAAATTTTAACCCTATTTGGTCCAAAAATTCCTTATGACAATTAAAAAGTGAAACAAACAAAAAAAATGAAAATAAAAGTAAAACTTAACCTTTATTTACATAAATGTATAAAAAAGTGTTATTAAAAATGTGTTTAAAAAATGACAATGTAAATGTGCCAAAGCCCAATATCTGCCGATGGGGTGCCTCTTTAGATGTTTGTTTCATTATACTCAAAGGGTTCATAGGCTTACATGGCAGCCAAATAAATTCATGATACTGGGGTCTTATTCAGCATAATGGCATGATTATGATCGATACCACATCCTCTTACCAAATTGATTCCAATAAACGAGATATACTTAGGTGTTATTATAAAAGAAAATGTTTTAATTTCTGTTTTTGTTGTATCAAGAATTTTTTTTTTTTAGATATAAAAAATATGGATCATTAAGAATTGACAAAAAATTATACATGAATAAATCTCCATTTCAGTGTACTAAAAGAGAAAAAATCCTATGTCATCTTGGGGGATTGTATAAAAACACATCTAAAATTATGATATATAATAATAATATATAGGGGGGAGGGAGAAAAAAGGAAGGGGCTAGAATGCATGCAGCTCAATTTCATGATTCAGGCCCATTGGGGCCAGACTGTCCAGGGTGTAGATCCACCTGGATTCTACCCGGGACATTGCTTTAAGATAGTCACCCCTTCTTGGATTTGGCCGAACTATTTGAATGCCCAAAAAGGAAATCCCTTTGCACAATTGATTATGAGTATCCAAAAAGTGACGGGATAATGGATGTCCCTTATAGCCTTTTCTAATATTATCTAGATGCTCCTTAATCCTAACCTGAAGGGGTCTCTTAGTTCTCCCTACATAAATCTTACCACAGGGACATTTTAAAATATAAATAATGCCTGATGTTTGACACAAAATGCTATCTTTGATATAATAAGTATTATTGTTAGATGAATCCGTGAAATGATTATGTAATTGTTTAGACTTTGCTGTTCTGATGCAACAAACACATTGCCCACATGATTGAAAGCCTGGTAGGTTTGAACTTGACCGGGCTAATTGGTTGACATGATTAATAGAACTGCACATTTTAGTCGTGGGCGCCAATAATAGGCCTAAATTTTGCGCTTTAGTGTACACGAACCGAGGTCTTTTGGGAAGCAAGTCACCTACATATTTGTCTCCCTGTAAATGTGACCAATGTTTACATATGATTTTGTTAAATGCCTTATGGCCTGCATGAAACTGAGTAATAATGGGTAAATTTTGAATTTGTTCTTGGATAGTAGGTGGGTTATTAACTGTGGGAGGTTTGCGGATCAGAGAAGATCTTGGCATGGATTGTACCTCCTGCCTGGTCCTATTGAGAAGCTCTATATCATACCCTTTGGCTACAAATTGATTGGTTAAATTTTGAGTTTCCTTTTGATAGTCAATAGTGTTTGTACAATTACGTCTAATTCGCATATACTGGCTTTTTGGAATATTAATTAGCCATGTGGGTAGATGGCAACTACTAGTATGAATATAGCTGTTGGAGTCTACCTCTTTGTGGTAGCTTTTTGTAATTAATTTGCCTTGTTCAATACAAATGCTTAAGTCCAGAAAATTTTTGTTGGATCTACTAACCGGGGGTGTAAACTCCAGTCCAAAATCATTGATGTTTAATCTATAAATGAATAAATTAAGGTCAGATAATGGGCCATCCCAAATGAGCAAAATATCAATGAAACGGCGCCATAATTTTATATTCTTATGTAAGGCGCCATTGTTTTAAATATGTTCATGTTCCCACATGCCTACATAGATGTTTGCGAAACTAGGCACGAATCTCGTGCCCATCGCGGTGCTGTGGGTCTGAATATAGAACTGGTCTTTGTACGTGAAATAGTTGTGTTTCATAATGAAGTCAATACTGTCAAGGATGAATTGGATCTGTAGAGGTTTGTAAGTTTTTAAAGCGCCAAGAAAAAACTGTGCTGCCACCTGACCTTTAGAAGGGTCAATGACCGTATATAATGATTTAATGTTCAGAGTTGCTAAAATAAAATTGTCATTCCACTCCAATGGTTCCAGGACATGCAAAGTGTGAGTGGTATCTTTTAAATAAGCTGGCAGCAAGGACATACATTTTTGTAGATGGTTATCCACATATTTAGATAAGTTAGCTGTAAGGCAATTTATGCCTGATATAATAGGCCTGCGTTGAAAAAGTCAAATGGTGCTCCTTCCCTTCTAAGCTCTGCCATGCGCCCAAACAGTGTTTTACCCCCACATATGGGGTATCAGCCTACTCAGGAAAAATTGCAAAACAACTTTTGGGGTCCAATTTCTCCTGTTACCTTTAGGAAAATAAAAAATTAGGGTCAAAAATATCATTTTTGAGGAAAAAAATATGATTTTTTTATTTTCATGCCCGGGCATTATAAACTTCTGTTTTGGTACATCAGGGGCTTTCCAAGCGCGACATGGTGTCCGATCTCAATTCCAGCCAAAAAGTCAAATGGCGCTGCTTCCCTTCTGAGCTCTGCCATGCGCCCAAATAGTTGTTTACACCCACATATGGGGTATCAGCATACTCAGGACAAATGGCACAAAAACTTTTAGAATCCTGTTACCCTTGGGAAAATAAAAATTGGGAGTGAAAAGATCATTTTTGTGGAAAAAAATATGATTTTTTAATTGCACCTCTGTACATTATAAACTTCTGTGAAGCCCTTGTGGGTTCAAAGTTCTCACCACATGTCTAGATAAGTTCCTTGGGGGGTCTAGTTTCCAAAATGGGGTCACTTGTGGGGGGTTTCCACTGTTTAGGTACATCAGGGGCTCTCCAAACGTGACATGGCGTCCGATCTGAATTCCAGCCAATTTTGCATTGAAAAAGTAAAGCGGCGCTCCTTCCCTTCTGATCTCTGTCATGCGCCAAAACAGTGGTTCCCCCCCACATATCAGGTATCAGCATACTCAGGACAAATTGCACAATAACTTTTGCAGTCCAATTTTTCCTGTTACCCATGGTAAAATAAAAAAATTGAACCTGAAATATTTTTTTTGTGAAAAAAATTAAATGTTCATTTTTTTTAAATATTCAAAAAATTCCTGTGAAGCACCTGAAGGCTTAATAAACTTTTTGAATGTGGTTTTGAGCACTTTAAGGGGTTCAGTTTTTAGAATGGTGTCACTTTTGGGTATTTTCTATCATATAGACCCCTCAAAGTGGCTTCAAATGTGATGTGGTCCGTAAAAATATAATGGTGTTGCAAAAATGAGAAATGGCTGGTCAACTTTTAACCCTTATAACTTCCTAACAAAAAAAAATTTTGGTTCCAAAATTGTCTGATGTAAAGTAAACATGTGGGAAATATTACTTATTAAGTTTTTTGTGTGCCGTATCTCTGTGATTTAAGGGCATAGAAATTCAAAGTTGGAAAATTGCGAAATTTTCAAACATTTTGCCAAATTTCCATTTTTTTCACAAAAAACGCAGGTTATTTGAATGAAATTTTACCACTAACATGAAGTACAATATATCACGAGAAAACTGTCAGAATCTCCAGGATCCATAGAAGTGTTTCAGAGTTATTACCTCATAAAGGGACAGTGGTCCGAATTGTAAAAATTGGCCCGGTCATGAACGTGCAAACCACCCTTGGGGGTTAAGGGGTTAATTGAACAAAACACTACCCAACAAATCCCCTCTTTTACCCATTTATTAACTTAAAAATAAGAAAATAAACGTTTTGCTCTCCGGTCCACCGATTATCCATAATACTGATGTCCCACAGTGATCCCCATTTCTGCTACATCTGGTTGCATTGCTGAGTGGTGACAAGCAGCTTACACTGAGTTGAGTGTGAGAACGCACCTGCGTATGACTAGCATTGACATCATTATGGTTGCCGCCGTTCACACGCAGCTGCATTCTCATGCTCAGCTCAGTGTGATTGTACAGTCTTGTTGAGCGGAAACATTACTAATGTCGCCTCTTAGCAATGCAACCACATGTAGCAAAGTTGAGCAAAGTTGGAGATCGTCGTGAGATATCAGCATTGTGGATTACCAGTGGACAGGTAAGCATTACTTTGACTTTTTATTTTTATGTTGATTAGTGGGAACAAGAGGGTAATTGTTGAGGAGTGCTTTGTTCAATTAAAGGACTTTTTTTCTCAGTGTGTCTTTATTACTTTCCACATACTGGGTTACTAATGCAGTGTCTGATAGATGCCTCTGACATTACAAAGCTGACATCAACCCAAAATATTGCCATGCTTGCCAATGCACTAGGGCTAGCGGTAAGAGCTGGGCAAAGCTCCAGAATTCTATAGATGCCACTCCATTACTATCCTTTGGGCTTGATGTCAGAGGACATAAAACAGCTGACATCAACCCCCAAATTATTACCCCACTTGCCAACGCACCAGGGCAAATGGGATGAGCTGAGGCTAAGCGCCAGAATTGACGCATCTAATGGATGCACCATTTCTGGGGCGACTGAGGACTGCTGTTATTAGTCTGGGAGGAGACCAATATCCCCCTTCCCAGCCTATTAATATCAGCCCACAGCTGTATGTTTATCCTTTGCTGGTTATTGAATATAGGGGGAACCCCATGTTATTTTTTGTGGGGTCCCCCCATTGTAATAACTGCTTGCACTTGCGTTTTTTTGAGAGTCTCCAAAGATTTGTTAAATTAACTATCCAAAATCACTTGGAGAGATGGTTTTCATTGGATTGGATGCGATGTTGTTGCGTTGTATACTTCCATACCGCAACAACTTGTCATTGAAGCAATTGAATTTCACCTTCATAAATATTGTGAATATACCAAGGATCAATGTGAATTCGTTATTCAAGCTATACATTTTATTACAGGATGTAAATATTTTTCATTTGATCAGGAGTTTTTCCTTCAATGTAAGGGAGTTTCAATGGGGGTAAACACTCCCCGTCTATTGCCAATTTAGTTATGGCTTATTGGGAGGAGTTGTTTTTGCATACAGATGATAACCCTTTTGTGTCCGACATCTTCTGGTATGGCAGATACATTGACGATACACTCCTCATTTGGAGTGGTGATGTGTCTGCCATACCAGAATTTGTTGGATATCTTAATCAGAATACATTTAACCTTCATTTCACATATAAAACTGATCCTTGTGGAATTTCATTTTTAGACCTAAATTTGAGGGGTGTGATAGGTAAATCTATTGTTACCTCAACCCACTGTAAGCCTCTAGAAGGCAATAATATCCTTCATGCCTCCAGCAGTCATCCAAATCATACAGTGAAATCTGTCCCAGTGGGGGAATTAACCCGAATCACCAGAAATTGTAGTGATAAAAATATACTCACTCAAGAAATGGATGCCTGCTGTGAGAGATAAAGTAAAAGAGGCTATCCTAATTGGACACTTGAGCAGGCTAAAAATATTGTTAGTAAAAAAAAAGCGTCAAGACTTGCTGGAACCAAGGGTGGATAATAGTATTTATAACTCTAATAAAAACCACAAATAAAAAATTGGTATGTTCGATTCAATTCAGCCCACAATTTAAAGAAATAATGTCTTTAATCCAAAGAAATGTTGGTATTTTACATGAGGATGACATCCTATCTGCTATATTATCGGATGGGTGTCAGATTGTAGCCAAAAAACCAATATATTGGCTAAAGTCATTTCACCAAGCTTCTTTAACCCTATGAGTAAAAAACGCACCTGGCTACGTTACACTGGTTTTTACCACTGTGGTATGGTGAGGTGCAGGACATGTAGTCACTCTATAATGAAGCATTCTTTTTCTGATAGTGATAATGTCAATGAATATAAAATCAAACAGTTCATTAATTGTAATAGCAAAAATGTGGTGTATCTCATTTCGTGCACTGCATGCAGATTAAGTTATGTGGGTTGTACAACACGCATGTTAAAAACAAGAATATCAGAACATATCACTGACATAATTTCTCTCAGCAGCTCAAGTGGTGAGATATCATTTGCCTCTAAGCACTTTTTTTCCCAACATCAGAGAAGCACCGCTTCTTTACAAGTAATGGGAATCGAAAGAGTTGTGGTACCAGCTAGAGGAAGAGATATCAAAAGACGCCTCAAGACTCGAGAGGCATACAGGATGTTTTGCCTGAAAACCTGCTTTCCTGCTGGCTTAAATGCCAGAAAAGAAATAATGTTTCATTATTAGGTTACATGAAATATATGTATATACTGTATGTTAAATATTCTTTTTGTTTTTTGCTTTTTTTGCTGTTGGTGTTGTTTCTTTTCTTTTCTTGGTGACATAAATATTAATTTGCGTTATTATCATGTTTATGGCAATTATGCATCAGATGTGGTTGGGACTTGTGATTGGGGAGCGTGGGTATATTACCTCATCATATTTTAATGGTAATCGGCTCTGATTAAGGACACTTGTCTGTTCGAAGCGCGTAGCCTGTCTGAACATGTATAGCCTGTCCGGTGATCTCTGCTTTTAATATTTTTTGCAATAAATTTTGTACTTATTTTGGAATCTGGATCCACTGGATTTTTTTCTGTTACAGATAGTACTGACCCTGCCCATCCAAGCACATGCCCCACTGGAGGGGGTGGAAGTACAGTTGGAACCCTCAGTAACGGAACAATTGCCTGCAGGACTCTTAGTGGCCCAAACACTGGCCGTGGTACGAGAAGGGACAGTTTTTGTACGCTGCGTTAATTTGACAGATCAAGAAATTGTCATTTCACACAGGGGTGAAGTGCTGTGGGTAGTGGGCATGCCGGAAGAAGTCATTCCACCCCAGATTATAAAGTTAGCAGTAAATCCAGAAGACCCGTGGTCGGTAAAAGTCACCACTTCTCCAACAGCTGAACCTCAATACATCCAAGAGGGTCGGCGCATACTGGAACAGATGCGTGCTGAACTATATGAACTCACGCCCAGGGAAGATATCGGGATGAGTAGGTCCGGTTGCAGCAGGAAGATCGTGAACTTGCTCTGTTTATAAAATGGGTGACACTGAAGAAGCTGCCTACAAACAAGAAAAAAGGTCCTCCAATTGAGATAAAAGATCATATTTTATTAGAACACATAACATGGAATAAAACAGAATCGGCAGACCATACATGAAATGACAGTAAAACACACAGCCTCTGGGTGAGAAAATATTTGTTCATAAATGAAGTAAATACAATTCTACATAAATGTACAATCTGGCAACAAACAATAATAAGTATCTCTCACAGAGCACATGAAAAAATACATGTACACAAATATGTTGTTGGAAAAAAAAATTTTATATAGCATATATTAAACTTCGGACATTGCTGGTTTCTCACATTTGATTCTCCTTTTGAGGAAACTAATCCACAATAGAAAGTTATAAAAAAATATATTAATTGATTTTATAAGGAGACAAATGTGAGAAATACATCTCATGCATCAAAAAGCTACATACATAAGTGCTCTAGATAACATAAGTTTCTCACATTAAATCTCTCATGTCAGGTGATGATTCCAGAGACAGTGCTGTCTACAGTAGCCACTGAAGCTCACGAAAAGGAGGCTCACTTCGGTCTTCAAAAACTTTCCAGTGGCTGCAACAGTTTGTCTACCACCTTCGGCTAAGAATAGCGGTTGAGGAGGCTTGTAAACTCTGTCGGGGCTGTGAATTGGCCAAATCCCCAGAACAAAGAGCTCCTACTCAAACTATAGTGACATCAGCCCCCCTGGAGCTGTTGACCATCGACTACTTGACCATCGGGCCAGCACACCAGGGATACGACCGCTGCCTAGTGATGGTAGATCACTTCACAAAGTTTGCAGTGGTGTCCGCTGCACATGCCATCTGTAAAAATTTCATTCAGGTCTATGGATGCCTGCAGCGGATTCATTCTAATCAAGGAGCCTCTTTCTTGGGAAGAGTAATGGATGAGTTGCAACAGATCTATCAGTTTGATAGATCTCATACCACACCGTACCACCCTCAGGGAAACTAGGCCTGTGAGTGGTTAAACCGTACACTAATCCTGATGCTAAGAACCCTGGAAGACGATAGGAAGGCTAGTTGTCTGGAGTATGTGTCTGAACTCGTGTGGCTCTACAAAAATCGAGTCCATCAAACCACTGGTTACACGCCCTACTCCTTGTTCGGCCAAACAGGGAAAGAAGTCACGGAACTGGAGCTGGATCCAAGCCAAGGGAGGACTACCCACGAATGGGGGTTTCTACCTGGGTCCGAGAACGTCGCCACCGTTCGCAGACCCTACATCGTCTAGTGAAGACTTGGCCCTGGGAGTTGGAGCACCCTGAGATGCTTTCTCTGCGGGGGACAGATATTCAGGTTGGTGATCGAGTGTTGGTGCGTTAGAAATATCCACGGGACAAGCTAGAAAACCAGTGGGAGAACATACAGAGTTAAGCGTCGGGTCGGTACAGAAGGACCCGCATATGAGATTTATCTGGAAGGAGAAAAGAATGCTCCCACTAGAGTGGTACATAGAAGTATGCTTCGGCCATGCCTCTCAGAGGACTCTATGCAAGAAAAAGAAACACCTGAGATCCTGGAAGTGGTGCCTCCCGTGACAGTAGAAGATGATGAAGAATAAAATCCTGTGCAGCCATCTGAGAATACGTTTGTTAGTCTGGACCCTGAGACCCTGGAAGAAAATGTTACGGCAGGTACAGATCCAACTTTGCCTCCACTAGAAGACTCCATTATTCCTTCCAATCTACATCGCTCTGACTGCACAACGGCTGGACAACCCCCAATCGTTACAACCAGGATCAGTTAATTTGGCAACAAGTCGCTAAGACAGACAAGCAACAATCTAATGTTTCTCAAGATGCCTCGCCCGTGGAATGGCGAGTGAAAAGAGGGGGGTGTAAGAAGATGAGCCGGGACAGAGTCAGACGTTTCCAGTGCACTTTGGGGCCGGAACTATCGGGACTGTCACCACTGTTGCCGGGGGAAGGTTCTTCTGGGAGGGGAGGACCTTTGCACTGGACAGCAAGGGATGTGGGGGAGATAAAAGGTACTGAGCGCGGAAACGGGGGAGATTTGGCGGGAAGGCGACAGGAGAACAAGGAAAGGTTGACTCCCTCCCCACTGCTCCGACAGCTAACTACTAGTGTTGAGCATTCCGATACCGCAAGTATCGGGTATCGGCCGATACTTGCTGTATCGGAATTCCGATACCGACATCCGATATTTTTTCAATATCGGGCATGGGCATCGGAATGTAGTATATATGTGGTATGTATGTAGCATGTAGTATGTATGTAGCATGCATGTAGTATGTATGTATTATATATGTGGTATGTATGTAGCATGTAGTATTATGTAGCATGCATGTAGTATGTATGTAGTATATATGTGGTATGTATGTAGCATGTAGTATGTATGTAGCATGCATGTAGTATGTATGTAGTATATATGTGGTATGTATGTAGCATGTAGTATGTGTGTAGTATGTATGTAGTATGTATGTAGCATGCATGCAGTATGTATGTAGCATGCATGCAGTATGTATGTAGCATGCATGTAGTATATATGTAGTATGTATGTAGTATGTATGTAGCATGTAGTATGTATGATGCATATATGTAGTATGTAGTATGTAGCATGTAGTATGTATGATGCATATATGTAGTATGTATGTAGTATGTATGTAGCATGTAGCATGTATGTAGCATGCATGTAGTATGTATGTAGTATGTATGTAGCATGTAGCATGTATGTAGCATGCATGTAGTATATATGTAGTATATATGTACTATGTATGTAGCATGTAGTATGTATGTAGCATGCATGTAGTATGTATGTATGTAGTATTTTTTATTTTTATTTTTTTTTTACATTTAACACATTAGCCGGATGATGGGACTACTACTGTCCCATCATTGGCTAATGTGTCAATCACTGTCATGGTAGCAGGCATCGCCCGATGGGACTTGTAGTCCCATCGGACGATGCCTGCACAGACCCCCGGACATCAGCACAGCCCCCCGGCAGCCCGGCACAGCCCCCCGGCAGGCCGGTACAGACCCCCACAGGGTGCACAGCCCCCCGGCAGGCCGGCACAGCCCCCCGGCAGGCCGGTACAGACCCCCACAGGGTGCACAGACCCCGGGCAGTCCGCACAGCCCACCGGCAGGCCGGCACAGACCCCCGGCAGGCCGGCAGAGACCCCCGGAAGGCCCGTACAGACCCCCGAGAGGCTGTACAAGGGCAGGAAAGGGTTTTTCCAATTCCGATACCGGAAGTCTCATAGACTTGAATGGGACTTCCGGTATCTGCATCGGCGATACCGATACTTTTTTTAAAGATCGGCCGATCCATTCCGATCCGATATTTTGAAGTATTGGACGGTATCGCTCAACTCTACTAACTACACATCATTCTTCCCTCAGCGTTCTGACTTGCAAACTGACTGTGTCCCTAATAAGCTGTCCTCAGACCCTTCCTTGCTGGACGGCTCCTTCCCACATTCAGTGAGAGACAACCTGACATGTTCTGATCCTAGAGACTAATTCAGTGGATCGCACGCTGCTGCGGCCTGCAAGCGTGCATGAAGTTTGTGTTCCGCACCATTTGAGAGAAATCCACAGAAGAGACTGTTTATACGTTCCAGCGCACTCAAGCCGCACTCAAGCCCAGTAGGACTGGATACATCGGCACGGTCAGGAGACGGTGCTTTTTGTTCCGCCGTAACAGAGCCAGAGACATTGTCCATGACTTACGACACCGGCGGGAGATATTCCAGCCTTTCCCCAACAAGAACTGCAAGCGATAAGTTATCTTTTTCGTACACCTTCTTTTCAAATATTGTGTTTGCATGAAAATCCTGTTGTTACCATACAGATCTCGTCTCCCTGTGTGGAGTATTCCTTGTATGTTGATAACCTGTGTGGTGCAGTGACCACTCTGACAGCTAGGTGGCACTGTATGGGTCATGCACATTGTGGCAATAGAGATAGGATGAGCGGCAGGATGCTAAATGACCATTATGCATCCCAAGGTGGGTGGCCTTGGGAAGAAGGCTTGACTATGTGTTGATCAGCAGAGGTTCTGCTGATGTTCTGTTACAGTGTCTCAGGGAAGCCTTCAGGTGACTGGTGAGATGGGTGGAACCAGTCACCTACAAACCCACCCAGGGGCGTGTGTCTAATTGCCCATAGTAAAGCCTATGTGTGTATGGTTGTAGGACCTGCGATGAGGTCATAGCCATGTGATCTAGTGGGCGTGGCTACAGACCATATAAGGTGACCATGGGTGAGTGCCTGGATCTGATTGGAGCACGTGTGGAAGGTTTCGGGAGGCCGACGTGCTAGAGGGTCTGCTGCCCTCCTGAATGGCGCATGCTGACTCCGTGGACCTGGTGAGGCTGTGAATAATGGCTGCGTGTCTGAAAGTTCCCAGGAGGGACCGGACGTCTACAGTGTGATCAGCTAAGAGGTAACCCGGACAGGGAAGATTAACTGAGAGACTGTATAGCCTGATGGCTGGATAAAGAACAACCTGTGTGACCACAGGGCTAAGGGAGCAGAGCTCCACTATGAAGATTCATTGTTGTCTCCAGTAAGAATGTTCCGTTTTCCTCATACTGCTATGGTTTATGCTGTTTAATAAACCGCACGGACTGTTGATGTTATATGAAAATTTTTTTATATTTGGGTGCCCAGCAAGTGTCCCCAATACAAATAACAAGCGCTACCTTACACCTGTTCTAGTAAATCCTGTTAACTCCTTCTCTGCCTCCGGCTCTTCACTGCATCCAACGAATTTTGCTTTCAGCACCTCTTACAGGAGCACTGTGGGATCATCATATTATAAGTGTGGGGGACTTTGGGGAGAAATTGTTGAAGGTTTCACTGTGGGAATATCATATTCAGTGTGTGGGTGGAGAAATTTTTGGGAGCAGCATACTCTATAATGGCATGTATGAGAATACAAAGGGGAAAAATTACTGTGTACCTGCCACAACACATGCTCCTCTCCCTGTTTATAATAGTTGAGAGATATGACCTTTGTCAAATATGTTTTAGGGGAGGAACCCAATTAGAACTTTTGCTATGGGGCCCTTTGAATTCTATTTATGTCCCTGGCTAATGCATTTAGTTTAGGTGTTTAACACAATGTACAGTATATACTAAGTAAAAGAACGCAGCAGTCTCTCTTTTGTAAGAATTATCAACTCAATACAGTTTTTAAGGTTCTAAGAGTACATTCACAAATGTTTTCTTTTTTTTTTTTTTTTTTTTTTTTATTACAAATCTCTTCAACTAAAAATCAGAACCATTCTTTTCACTAAGGTTGTTTCAATTGGATAGACATGATTTCTGTAAACCCTATTCACATGAATAAGGCTGCACAGGAAATTTCTGAGACAAATCTGCCACAGGTGACTTTTACATTTATTCTAAATCTACACAGAGAAAAGTTCCCTGTTGCTAACAGCAAGTTGATACCTTAAAAAACAAGATATATTAAAGAAAAGCATTGCATGCACAATTATAGTCAGTTATATACCAGTCTGCAAAACATAAACTTATTTTATAAAGCAAATTACAGTAAATGTACTGCTCTCTAGTGGTAATCATGGCAAATGATTTTCATTTATGTCTTCCTATTTCTTTTAGCATTGCAGTGTTGCTATTGTTGTTCTTTATATTTTTGCTTTTGAAATCACAATTCATATCTAGTGTTGAGCGATACCTTCCAATATCGTGAAATATCGGATCGGATTGGATCGGACCGATGCCCAAAAAGTATCGGATATCGCCGATTCAAGATACAGGAAACCAATGCAAGTCAATGACAC
Source organism: Dendrobates tinctorius (assembly GCF_039654945.1). NCBI lineage: Eukaryota > Metazoa > Chordata > Amphibia > Anura > Dendrobatidae > Dendrobates > Dendrobates tinctorius. Next base: position 5,496,305 of record NW_027361866.1, read on the forward strand.
ATAAATATAGGAATTAAAATAAACCCTTTCTTTCCTTGTAGGTTAATTCTACATGAAGGAAAACAACTAAGAATAATGTAGAATATATTGGGGGAGGTGGAGGAGACATTAAAGGCATAGAGGATTAGCCCAATCAAATGGAATAGCAGGAATTAATTTTTTTTTTTAAGACGTTCGAAGTTACAAAGATATTGACTATGTTAACATTTGTTATATTTTGTCAGATATGGATGTTTCACTACATCCTTGCTCTTTACCTTCTGTTTTACTCTCCCACACTTTCTCCTTCATGATCCTCAGCAGCAGCGGCATCGTTTTCATCAACTTCTTCTTCACCTTATTCATCTTCTTCTTCTTCACCTTCTTCCAATTATTCTTTTTTTTACATTCTTCATATTCTTCTTATTCAAGTATTCTTCTTCTTCATATTCTACTTCTTCATCTTCTTCCTATTCTTCTTCTTCATCATATTCTTATTTGTGACAGGCATTCCTGTAGTTGTTATCTATAAAAGTTTGAAGATTACACCTTCCGTTCTGCCTGTCACAAAAGATTTATAACAGGATTTGTCCGCGTTCAGTTTGGCCTGCAGCAGCAGGCATTTTCCAGGGGCACCATGAGGAGGAACGGACTTACCCCTATACAATTCTTAGTCTTCTTCTGCTTATAATTTAGATAATATCTTTTGCTCTGATTTTTAGTTTTATGCTTAATGTTCTTCTGCTTTTTGTTCTTCTGTCTCTTGTTGTTCTGTATCTTGGTGGTTGTCTTCATGTTCTTTGTCCTCTTGGTCATTTTCTTCAGGGTCATCTTTTTGGTCTTCTTTGGGGTGGTCTTCAGGGTCGTCATCAGGGAGATCCAGAGTGATTACCAAAAACCATTTCAAAAAGCTTGAACTTGGAAATGTAGCAGAAGGTACAAGAAGGCTGAGGAACTGCCGAGAACCAGCTGATGGTACTGGAACCCGGATGGGTAGCAGAAGGAACAAAAGCCAATGGCACTACCGAGGACCAGCTGACGACACTGGAACCTGGTTACTAAGCAGGAGGTACCTGTGCTAGAAAGCTCAACCAAGGACCAGCAGACGTTGCTGGAACTCGGATACCGAGATGGAGGCACCTAAGCCAAAGGCACTGCCGAGAACCAGCTGACGGTGCTGGAACCTGGAGGGGCAGCAAAAGGAACAAGAGCCAATGGCACTACCGAGGACCAGCTGACAGTACTGGAACACGGTTACTAAGCAGGAGGTACCTGTGCTAGAAAGCACTACCAAGGACCAGCAGACGTTGCTGGACCTCGGATACCGAGATGGAGGTACCTAAGCCAATGGCACTGCCGAGAACCAGCTGACGGTGCTGGAACCCGAAGGGGCAACAGAAGGAACAAGAGCCAATGGCACTACCGAGGACCAGCTGACGGTACTAGAACACGGTTACTAAGCAGGAGGTACCTGTGCTAGAAAGCACTACCAAGGACCAGCAGATGTTGCTGGTCCTCGGATACCAAGATGGAGGTACCTAAGCCAAAGGCACTGCCGAGAACCAGCTGACGGTGCTGGAACCTGGAGGGGCAGCAGAAGGAACAAGAGCCAATGGCACTGCCGAGAACCAGCTGACGGCGCGGGAACCCGGAGGGGCAGCAGAAGGAACAAGAGCCAATGGCACTACCGAGGACCAGCTGACGGTACTGGAACCCGGTTACTAAGCAGAAGGTACCTGTGCTAGAAAGCACTACCAAGGACCAGCAGACGTTGCTGGAACTTGGAAACTGAGATGGAAGGACCTAAACCAAAGGCACTGCCGAGAACAAGCTGATGGTGCTGGAACCCGGAGGGGCAGCAGAAGGAACAAGAGCCAGTGGCACTGCCAAGAACCAGCTGACGGTGCTGGAACTTGGAGGGGGAGCAGAAGGAATAAGAGCCAATGGCACTGCCGAGAACCAGCTGACGGTGCTGGAACCCGGAGGGGCAGCAGAAGGTACCCCTGAAAAACAACGTTGCAAGGCCGCGAGCCGGCTGCAGCTACCAAAACCCACAGTGCTACAGGGGGTTCTTGTCCTATTGGCACTACAGAACCAGCCTTTATTGCCAGATCCCGCAGCCCACATAGGAAGCACCTAACCTGCAGACACCATAGAGTCGGCTAACCCGACCGCAACACGACAGGACAACGTATTGTTGGCAAAGTGACATTGACACTTCCCGGAAACAGCTAGCGTGCTGGAACCAGGCTGGGCAGGAGGGAGTCCCCATGCCAAAGACACTGCCGAGAACCAGCTGATGGTGCTGGAACCCGGAGGGGCAGCAAAAGGAACAAGAGCCAATGGCACTACCGAGGAACAGCTGACTGTACTGGAACCTTGTTACTAAGCAGGAGGTACCTGTGCTAGAAAGCACTACCAAGGACCAGCAGACGTTGCTGGAACTCGGATACCGAGATGGAGGCACCTAAGTCAATGGCACTGCCGAGAACCAGCTGACGGTGCTGGAACCCGGAGAGGCAGCAGAAGGAACAAGAGCCAATGGCACTGCCGAGGACCAGCTGACGGTGCTGGAACCCAGAGGGGCAGCAGAAGGAACAAGAGCCAATGGCACTGCCGAGAACCAGCTGATGGTGCTGGAACCCGGAGGGGCAGCAGAAGGTACCCATGAAAAACAACGTTGCAAGGCCGCGAGCCGGCCGCAGTTACCGAAACCCACAGTCCTACAGGGGGTGCTTGTCCTATTGGCACTACGGAAACAGTATTTATTGCCAGATCCCGCAGCCCACATAGGAAGCACATAAACTGCAGGCACCATAGAGTCGGCTAACCCGACCGCAACACGACAGGACAACGTATTGGTGCCAAAGTGACGTTGACACTACCCGGAAACAGCTGGCGTGCTGGAACCAGGCTGGGCAGGAGGGAGTAACTGTGCCAAAGACACTTCTGAGCAGCAACTGGCGGTGTTGGTTGGCCCAGGGATTACAGTAGAAACAGACTGTAGCCAGAGACCTAATTTGAGCAAGTTTAAAATATGGAGTAGTGTGAATGTGGACAGAGCAGGCGAAATTGCCGGACACACAGCAGGGGATCAACCGACGTTACTGAACCCAAATAACACTGGAGCATATGTTGACTGTGCAGACGGCACTTCTGAGCAGCAAATGGCGGTGTTGGAGCCCAGGGTCAATCATGGTGTAGACTGAGGCCTATTTGGAGCAAGTTTTAAATCAGTTGTTGTGTGAATGTGGAGGGAGCAGGAGATATTGCTGTACACACAGCAGGGGAGCAGCTGGCGTTACTGAACCCCACTAACACATGAGCTGGTGTTTTTCTCTGTGCAGACGGCACTTCTGAGCAGCAACTGGTGGTGTTGGAGCCCAGGGATTACAGTTCAGGTGGTAGAAACATGAACACAACAGGAGACCTGGATACTGTTGCCAACAAATTATTTAATCTGGAAGAGGACTGGCAAATTCCGGCAAGATCCAGGCCTTGTTCATTTTCAGAAAAGTAAGCCGGTCAACGTTATCGCAGGATAGTCGCATGTGATGGTCTGTTAGTACACCACCTGTGGCACTAAAGACGCGTTCCGATAATACACTAGCAGCAGGGCAAGCCAGCACCTCCAATGCATACTGGCTAAGCTCTGGCCATGTATCCAGCTTAGAGACCCAAAACTTGAAGGGGGAAGAGACGTCTGGGAGTACACTGAGAGGGCAAGACATGTAGTCTGTCACCATTTGACGGAAACGTTGCCTCCTGCTGACTGGAGCCGCCTGTGATGGTGTAGACATTTGTGGCGGGCACACAAAACTTTGCCACATTTGGGCCATATTGGTGTTGCCTTGTGATGAGGCGCTGCCTCTGCACCTCTTTGTGCAGAGCTTCCTACACTGCCTCGACGCACAGAGCTGCTTTGTAAAGCACTAGCAGCACTGCTCTCGGGTGGAATGGAGAACATGATGGAATGCACCAGTGTGTCTTGGTACTCCAGCATTTTATGCTCCTGGTTCAACGGTGTTATGAGGCTTTTTAAATTGCCCCGGTAGCGAGGATCTAGGAGGGTGTACACCCAATAATCAGCCGTGTTGAGAATGTGGGCAATGCGGCAGTCGTTTCTCAGGCACTGCAGCATGAAATCAACCATGTGCTGCAGACTCCCAACTGGCCAAAAAACGCTGTCCCCTGCTTGAGGCGTCATCAATGCCTGCGCTGCATCACCCCACCCTCGCTCTACATATTGACTACTAGAGCATTGTGTACCTCCCTCCTCTGGAGAGATGTCTTCCTTCTCCATTGACTCCTCCTCATCCTCCTCACAAAGTGTCCCCTGCCTAGGCCTTCGTGAGGAACCACGTTGCGCAGACTGTCCAGAAGCAGATGGCATTTGTGACTCCTCATCCTCCACCTCTTCCAAAACCTCCTCCCTTTTGCGCTTGCAGTGTTTTTTGAAGCAGGCAGGTAAGGGGGACAGTCATGCTTACTAGTGCATCATCTGCACTCGCCATCCGCGTGGAATCATCGAAGGCAAGCAAAACGTGGCAGATGTTCTTCATAGAGGCCCACTCAGTGGTGGTGAAGTGTGAACGGTGCGCAGTGTGACTTGTTTGCGCCTGATGCAGCTGGTACTCCACTACTGCTGCCTGCTGCTCACACAACCGCTCCAACATATGTAACATTGAATTCCACCTGGTGGGTAGGTCACATATGATGCAATGTTCCGGCAGGCAGAATCGGCGCTGCAGAGCTGCAATGCGCGATCTTGCCATGCTGAAACGCCGCAAGTGAGCCCACTCTATGCGGACCTTGTGCAGCAGTGCATCAAGATCAGGATAGTCCCTCAAAAAACTCTGCACGACCAAGTTGAGCACATGTGCCAGACATGGGATGTGAGTGAGGTTGCCTAGGCCCAGAACTGCCACCAGATTTCGGCCATTGTCACACACTACCAAGCCTGGCTGGAGATTCGCTGGCACAAACCACACGTCGCTCTCCTGCATGATGGCATTGCAGGGCTCCTACGCTCTGTGGCTTCGATTCCCCAAAGAAATTAATTTCAGTACGGCCTGTTGACATTTGGCCATGGCTGTGCTCATATCGGTCATAACAGGTAAGCGTTCACGGGTCCATGTGGAGGTAGACCGTGACAGCTCCTGCAGCGCTGATTCTGAGTAACTGGAGTATGAGGAGGAGTCAATGTGTACAGACTGGATTCCTGCAATACTTGGAGTTGGCAGAACACGTACAGCGCCACTCTCAAGATCTGTACCCGGCTCCACAACATTTACCCAATGGGCAGTGAGGGAAAGGTATCGTCCCTGTCCATGGCTACTGGTCCACGCATCGGTGGTCAGGTGGACCTTGCTACTGACGGCGTTTAGTAGCGCATGTTTAATTTTTCCCTCCACATGCTTTTGCAGGGCAGGGACGGCTTGCCTGCTGAAATAAAAATGGCTGGGCACATTCTATTGTGGGTCTGCCAATGCCATGAAGTTACGGAAGGTGTCAGTCTCCACCAGCCTGAGTGAGAGCATTTCAAGGGCCAGTAGTTTTGCAATGCCAGCATTCAGAGCCTGTGCTCGGGGATGGTTTGCCGAGTATGGCCGCCTTTTTTCCCATGCCTGTGCTACCGATGGCTGTAGAGTGGCCTGGGAGTGTGAGGATGACAGGGAACGTGGTGCTGTGGGTGGAATTACACTGGGTCTCTGTACAAGAGTGCCAGAGGTTCTTCCATGGCGATTGTATGAGGAAGCCGAACCAGCTGTGTGTAAGCTGGAGGAAGAGGCTACAACATAAGCTGAAGAGGGGGTAGGTGATGCTGTAGGTTGGCCTACGTCTTCAGTGTGTCTTTGTAACTCCACCATGTGCTCGGTCCGCACATGTTTCCACATATTTGTGGTATTGAGGTTGCTAACACTTTCCCTCTTTTGACTTTCTGATTACACAGCTTGCATTTAACAAAGCAAATGTCATCTGCAACTGTGTCAAAAAAGGACCACGCACTGCAAGTTCTGGGAGTGCCCGTTTTGGGTTTGTCATGATCCAGTGTTGGATCTGGCGGTATTAAAAGCACAAAGTGAACTTTTTTTACTTTGTTTAAGTTCAAAGGTGTTTTGACTGTCCCCGGTGGTGGTTGTGGTATTGCACTTTGGGTTTTTGTGCACTTAATTAGGTATCAGGTGTGACACCCTATAAAGGTGTGCTAGAGGTGTGCAATCACTGCCTGTGATATTGTGAGTTTGTGTTCACTCTGAGTTTGGAGAGCCTGGATGAAGGATGGAGCTGGTGAGGAGTCCTGCGCAGCTTAGCCAGGGGGGATGTGTTTCAGCTATGGTGTCTGGACAAAGGGCTGGCATGGCGTGGTGGAGTCGCAGTGATGGTGTCAGCGGGAAGTGTCTGCATGGGCTGGTGGAGTGGCGACTATGGAGAGCGGCACTCACCATGTGGTACTTGGCCGCTGAGCTGGACTCAAGCATGCTCGACTTCGTGTCAGCAGCTGAACTCATCCTTGGGACTCTGGTTCTAAGCAGCTGCAACTGGTGTTGGACTCTGCTCCAAGGCTGCACTAAGGTGAAGGATCCTGTTATGGTGATGGATCCAGGTGGAGGAGAAGATGCACTCAGGTGGAGGGCTCTGTTGCTAGGAGCGCACGCAACAGAGCAAAGCTAAGTGGTGTTTCCCCTGTATTGTCTCTTTCCTCATGTGTGTTATTAGTGCAGTGGTGGGATTAGTTTCCGCACCGACCTATTCCCTAGTGAGGGTTTAGGGTCAGGGCGAGCTAGGGCGTTGAGGTACGCGTGCGGCGCCCGGTGCGAAACCGGCATAGGGAACGTTAGGAGTGCAGGGACACTGGCTCAGGGGAGCTCAGGAGGTCTCCAATTCCCTTTTCCCTATTGCAGGGCCCACCATTGTTAAAGTTTCCCAGGTTCCCCCTTTATTATTTGATTATTGTATGTATAACGTGTAATACCTAAATTCGCCAGGTGGAGGCGGCGTATCCACCTGCACGTTTTTATTATTTAAATGCGCCCCACTGGAGGCGGTGTATCCAGGGTCACGTGTGTTATGGGTCCGCCTTGCGGTAACACCTGCGCCCTGACACACGTGACCATGACATTATCACAGGCACTACAGTTTTTTTTTCTGGTGAGCTTTGGCCATGTGGAGACCGCTGAGTAATTGCTGCCGGGCCTCACTGATGTGAGTGGGGAGCGGCAAGGTGTTTAGAGCCGCTGCAGCAGCAGTTATCACGGTCTGGGGCCTCTGCTCAGATAACCAGAGAGAAAAAAAAATGGCGGCTGCGGTCTGGCAAAAGCCCCTAGAGTCGCTGCTGGGGAGCGGGACTTGATCTCGCACGGGGAGGTACCCAGGCAGGTGGGAGGAATGGTGCCCCACGGAGCTGCCTGGTATTCCCCGAGGTGAAGGGGTACGTCCCTGTAGTGAGCAGATTGGTGAATAGTCCACGGGGCTCATGCCAAATCTTCGATGCCGCCCCTCCTGGCCGTGTGGAGGCGACCAGCGAGTATATATATATTTTCCTCCATATTCCTGCGGCTCTGGTACTAAAGCCCCCTAGAGTCGCTGCTGGGGAGCGGGACTGGTTCATGCATGCGGGCGCACCCAGGCAGGTGGGAGGAATGGTGCCCCACGGAGCTGCCTGGTATTCCCCGAGGTGAAGGGGTACGCCCCTGTGGTGAGCTGACTGGTGTGATAGTCCGCGGGGTTTACGCCATATCTTCTATGCCATCGAAGAAGCCGCCCTCCTGGTCGTGTGGAGGCGACCACCGAGAGTATATTTCCTCCATTTCCCGGTTCCCTTCTCCTCCTGGTGTGTGCAGCAGGTGTGCTGCGGGGGAGTAGGGACAGATCTCTACCCTCGCCATTAACCAACCCTAGGAGGCGCAGTCCTCATGGTGAAAAGGTTGGAGGGTGTGTCCCTTGGTGAATAGTGTGGTGTGAGTGTGGTGACACAGGGGGACGCCTCTGTTGTCAAGTCCAGAGTGAGTTCACCAAAAAATGACAAACGAATGTGTGTAATAAACGTTCAGGTCCGGACCTGTGTGTGAACGAGCATGTATGGGTCCCACCAAAAAACATCTTGGAAATGTGTTGTGGAGTCTGATCAGCTCTTAGCATACATACACATACATAATCTCGTTCCCCAGGTCGGCGCTGTGGAGATGAGTGGTGCCTCCAAAATGAACATGTATTGCCAATACCAGCGGTGTTTGTCATGAACCTGAAGTGTCAGGTAATTGGTGGGGTGAACTCAGGATCTGGGCATCCCCGCTGTAGGTGTTTCCCTAATGAGGGGTGGTCTTGAGGGTCCAGAGGCCCCTCATTAAGGAGGGGGTACTGTCATGATCCAGTGTTGGATCTGGTGGTATTAAAAGCACAAAGTGAACTTTTTTTACTTTGTTTAAGTTCAAAGGTGTTTTGACTGTCCCTGGTGGTGGTTGTGGTATTGCACTTTGGGTTTTTGTGCACTTAATTAGGTATCAGGTGTGACACCCTATAAAGGTGTGCTAGAGGTGTGCAATCACTGCCTGCGATATTGTGAGTTTGTGTTCACTCTGAGTTTGGAGAGCCTGGATGAAGGATGGAGCTGGTGAGGAGTCCTGCGCAGCTTAGCCAGGGGGGATGTGTTTCAGCTATGGTGTCTGGACGAAGGGCTGGCATGGCGTGGTGGAGTCGCAGTGATGGTGTCAGCGGGAAGTGTCTGCATGGGCTGGTGGAGTGGCGACTATGGAGAGTGGCACTCACCATGTGGGACTTGGCCGCTGAGCTGGACTCAAGCATGCTCGACTTCGTGTCAGCAGCTGAACTCATCCTTGGGACTCTGGTTCTAAGCAGCTGCAACTGGTGTTGGACTCTGCTCCAAGGCTGCACTAAGGTGAAGGATCCTGCTATGGTGATGGATCCAGGTGGAGGAGAAGATGCACTCAGGTGGAGGGCTCTGTTGCTAGGAGCGCACGCAACAGAGCAAAGTTAAGTGGTGTTTCCCCTGTATTGTCTCTTTCCTCATGTGTGTTATTAGTGCAGTGGTGGGATTAGTTTCCGCACCGACCTATTCCCTAGTGAGGGTTTAGGGTCAGGGCGAGCTAGGGCGTTGAGGTACGCGTGCGGCGCCCGGTGGGAAACCGGCATAGGGAACGTTAGGAGTGTAGGGACACTGGCTCAGGGGAGCTCAGGAGGTCTCCAATTCCCTTTTTCCTATTGCAGGGCCCACCATTGTTAAAGTTTCCCAGGTTCCCCCTTTATTATTTGATTATTGTATGTATAACGTGTAATACCTAAATTCGCCAGGTGGAGGCGGCGTATCCACCTGCACGTTTTTATTATTTAAATGCGCCCCACTGGAGGCGGTGTATCCAGGGTCACGTGTGTTATGGGTCCGCCTTGCGGTAACACCTGCGCCCTGACACACGTGACCATGACAGGGTTTTGGAAGAGGAATGCTCCTAATGGGTGCCGAAGTGGAGGCTACAAGCAACCAAGTCTGCCCCCTCTCTCTCCCTCCTGTCTTGGCCGTTCGGGGAATCTCTTCCTCAGAGCTGCTCCCACCACCTTCCTGTTCCTCACGCCATGATGGGTCAAGGACCTCATCATCTACACTACCCTCTTCAAACACCTGCTTCTCCTGGGTAGTCTCGCCAGCACAGTACACACCAGAAAGTGGCACCTGAGTCACAACAGATGCGTACTGAGGTGTGCTGACCATAGGCACTGGCCCACCCTCCTCTTCAGATTCAGAGAGACAAAGCTGTTGCGCATCACTGCATACTCCCTCTTCTTCCATTCTAGAATGCTGCTTGGCTGGCCCCCTCTTTCCAAGCCAAGAGATTCAGAGAACAGAAGTAGAGAATGAGATGGCTTCTGTCCAGGGCTCTCTGACTGCCTGGGCATTTTGGCAGGTGGTGAAAAGACAGATGGTTGCTCTTCAGTGCTCTGGACCTGAGAGGATGTGGAAGTAATTGAAGTCGATGTGTTAGCTGCCATCCATCCGACAACCGCTGCAATTTGTTCCTCCTGCAGCAGTGGGGTACAAAGCTGCGCATAAAGGACTGTTCCCTGTTAAAACTGGGGGATGCTGAGTCACTGGTGCCCGCAGCAGGCACAGAATCCCCACGTTCTCTCCCTGCTGAAACTCCACGCCCATGACCATGTGCCTTACTCCCTGCCTTCTTCATCTTGGTAGACTGATAAAGATAGGCAGAAAAGTACTAAGGGCTTAGTGTGCTTATTCCTAAACAGCTGCTATCAGTTATTAGAAACACTAATTTTATAAAGTGTGGACTACACTTTAATATGAGCTAATGTGGCCTACACAACTGTAAAGTGGAGTGTTTGGTGAACTTTATTTCCGTGTTTTTTTTTTTCAAAAAAACAAAAAGGATGTGACCAAAGATGTAAAAGCGATAGTATCACAAACTTTTTGGAGCTATTACAATGCAGGAAGGTAACCTACAATGCAATAGATGAGGCTCCAAAAAATAGGCTAATACTAATCTTCCTGGGGCTGCAGGTAACAAGCCAGCAAAAAGGCTTCTCTATCTACTCCTATATAGTGTTTGCAACCAGTCTAGCTGGATACGGATGGAAGCACACTAATAGGAGAAATTCAGGAAAAATAAACAGCACTACATCAAAAAAGGACAATGTATGAGGCAGTGACGCACGCTGAGCGGACCACAATCAGAGGTGGCTGCAGAGCACACTACAGTGTGAGCTGCACTCACACACAGAGACCTCGCAGACAGCTGTGAACACTACAGTGCAGAGAACTGTGCACTAGCACTGAAAGGCTGCAGAAAGGCTCTGCTATCTACTGCTATATAGTGTTTGCAATCAATTTAGATGGATACGGATGGATGCACACTAATAGGAGAAATCAGTAAAAATGAGCAGCTATAAAAAATATATATATGTATGAGGCAGTGACGCACGTTGAGCGGCCTACAACCAGAGGTGGCTGCAGAACACACTACACCATGAGCTGCACTCACACACACAGACCTTGCAGACAGCTGTGAACAGCGCTGCAAGGCAAAAGAAAGCTTCACACAGGAGTTGCTACTGTAGCCTGGGTAAAGCACTATATAGCAAATCGCTATCTCTAACTGTCCCTCAGAGTCAGAAGAGCAGCGTCCTGTCCCTAACTGAATTCACAGCAGAGTGAACCCAAAATGGCGGCGGCGGCTTTTATAGTGCATCATAACATCATTTCAGCAGCCAATCACAGCCATGCCATTAGTTAACATGCCTACATGCCTAACAGGATGTGCCCATACTTCTTAGGATTCCTCATTGACTGAATCAAATCAAACTGGCTCATAGCATTATGGGAACTTCCGATTCCGGTATTCGATATGCTAAAGGTATCGGAACTCAGTATCGGAATTCCGATATCGCGAATATCGGCCGTTACCCGATATTTGCAGTATCGGAATGCTCAACACTATTCAAATCAGTTTGTCTTTACTAAACCACTAATTGTGTAAATGAAAAAACTGAAAAAATATTTTTTAGCAGATATCCCTTAAAACAAGGGGAAGAGTGAAGTTTTTTTAAAATAATGCTTAAATTTATTATTGCACTATGTTCGGAATTATTAGACAATTTGTATTTTTGATGATTAATTTTATTATTGAACGACTACAGCGCTGTCAATCCAGAAGGTTAGTAAACCTGTGACCTGACTATGTAAGAAAGTAAAAGTGAGGATTTGTCTCTTTTAGGAGAATATCTATGTGTGCGGAATTATTCTGCAACTATTAATGAGTAAAATAATTATGCATCTAAATAAAAACAAAATTTTATCATTTTAATTGTTTATTTTCGTCTGTTACAGTAAGAATAAAAATCAAACAACTCAAAATATACAAAGAATACATTTCTGCCATTTAAAGAAATATATATCAATTACCAATATACAGTTGTGGCCAAAAGTATTGACACCCCTGCAATTCTGTCAGATAATACTCAGTTTCTTCCTGAAAATGATTGCAAACACAAATTCTTTGGTATTATTATCTTCATTTAATTTGTCTTAAATGAAAAAAACACAAAAGAGAATGAAGCAAAAAGCAAAACATTGATCATTTCACACAAAACTCCAAAAATGGGCCAGACAAAAGTATTGGCACCCTCAGCCAAATACTTGGTTGCACAACCTTTAGCCAAATTAACTGCGACCAACCGCTTCCGGTAACCATCAATGAGTTTCTTACAATGCTCTGCTGGAATTTTAGACCATTCTTCTTTGGCAAACTGCTCCAGGTCCCTGATATTTGAAGGGTGCCTTCTCCAAACTGCCATTTTTAGATCTCTCCACAGGTGTTCTATGGGATTCAGGTCTGGGCTCATTGCTGGCCACCTTAGAAGTTTCCAGTGCTTTCTCTCAAACCATTTTCTAGTGCTTTTTGAAGTGTGTTTTGGGTCATTGTCCTGCTGGAAGACCCATGACCTCTGAGGGAGACCCAGCTTTCTCACACTTGGCCCTACATTATGCTGCAAAATTTGTTGGTAGTCTTCAGACTTCATAATGCATGCACACGGTCAAGCAGTCCAGTGACAGCGGCAGCAAAGCAACCCCAAAACATCATACAGTCCCTTTTCATTGACGCCGACGGATAGTACAGGTTGACACTGTTGTACCCTCGGACTGCAGGGCAACTTGAACTTGTTTGAATGTTAGTCGAGGTTCTTTATCCAACATCCGCACAATCTTGCGTTGAAATCTCTTGTCAATTTTTCTTTTCCGTCCACATCTAGGGAGGTTAGCCACAGTGCCATGGGCTTTAAACTTCTTGATGACACTGCGCACGGTAGACAAAGGAACATTCAGGTCTTTGGAGATGGACTTGTAGCCTTGAGATTGCTCATGCTTCCTCACAAGTTGGTTTCTCAAGTCCTCTGACAGTTCTTTGGTCTTTTTTCTTTTCTCCAAGCTCAATGTGGTACACACAAGGACACAGGACAGAGGTTGAGCCAACTTTAATCCATTTCAACTGGCTGCAAGTGTGATTTAGTTATTGCCAACACCTGTTAGGTGCCACAGGTAAGTTACAGGTGCTGTTAATTACACAAAGCATCACATGATTTTTCGAACAGTGCCAATGCTTTTGTCCACCCTCTTTTCTATGTTTGGTGTGGAATTATATCCAATTTGGCTTTAGGACAATTCTTTCTGTGTTTTTTCATTTAATACAAATTAAATGAAGATAATAATACCAAAGAATTTGTGTTTGCAATCATTTTCAGGAAGAAACTGAGTATTATCTGACAGATTGCAGGGGTGTCAATACTTTTGGCCACAACTGTAGTCGCCCTTCTTTTCCATAACAGTCATAAGTCTTCCATCCTTGGAGTCTGTCAGTTTCTTAATCTGTTGAAGATCAAGTTTTTGGGCAGCACCAACAGCAGCCTCCCAGACACTGATCAGAGGTGACTGTTTTCCTTCAGTGTAAATCTACTATTTAAGAAGGTACCACAAGTTAACAAGGGATTAGGTCAGGTAAGGAAGGGGCCATGTGATTATTCTTTCATCTTTAAGGCCTTTACTGGCAGCCGAGCAGTTCAGACTTCGATACATGCAATAGAGAACTGTCCTGCATAAAAATTATGGTTTTCTAGAAAGATGCAAACTTTTTCCTGTACCACTACTTGAAGAAAGTGTCTTCTAAAAACTGGCAATAGGATTGTGAGTTGATGTTGAGTCGATCTTCAAACCAAAATGGTCCAACTAGTTAATCTTTAATAGTATTAGCCCATAACAGTACCCCACCTCCACTTTGCTTGTGTCTGAGTTGAAAAGGAAGTCTGTGCCCATTACTGATGCAGGCAAGAACCCATCCATTTGGTCTGTAAAGAGTCACTCTCATCTCATCAATAGTGTTGAGCGATACCTTCCAATATCGGGAAATATCGGATCGGATTGGATCGGACCGATGCCCCAAAAATATCAGATATCGCCGATTCCGATACCGGAAACCAATGCAAGTCAATGGGAGACAAATATCAGAATGAAAATAAACCCTTACTTTCCTTGTTGGTTAATTCTACATGAAGGAAAACAACTAAGAATAATGTAGAATGTATTGGGGGAGGTGGAGGAGACATTAAAGGCATAGAGGTTTAGCCCAATCAAATGGAATAGCAGGAATTAATTTTTTTAAGACGTTCGGAGTTACAAAGATATTGACTATGTTAAAGGGGTTGTGTAGCAATAGAGGGAGACGTTCAGAAAAGGCACATGTTGGCGGAGTGTTGGAACGGAGTGCTTCATCTTGCTTGGAGGTTGACTGAGCCCCTGACCCGGAGGACACGGCACGGATGTGGGCATCTGTATGCACAACAGACTGTGAGTAAAGCTTTGGAACTACATGCCCTGGTGTCCTCCAGTTATTCCTGCTCCAACACACTCAGCACTGCTACATCTCTGTGCCTGGCACTGCACCATCTACGTCTCTTCACTACCTCTCCATCTAGACTGCCCTGGGACTACAGCCCTACCTGTGGAGGGCCTCAACATCAAAGCTGCACCACACCATCTGTCCCAGAGGATCTGTCTGCAGCATCAACTTAACATCTTCATTGCCGAACACCACAGGTGGCGTCACGAATCATTCACTCATAAACTTTAATCATCATCCACACGTTCAACATTTCCCTTTGTCAATGGACGCCCAGGGCCACGGACCGGGTCACAGCTACCGTGACATCTCCCATTGAAACCAACGGGCCCGGTACCAGGGACCTCATCAGCCTTGGCGGGCGATCCAACTTGGCGGAAATACATAACAGAACAGGTTGTCCAGGCTTTTCACATAATCTCAGTGCATATCTGGGCTGCAGAATGCTGACAATAAGTAATTTACCTTCTGTGGCTAGTCTGCACGGTTTCCAAGATATCATCTTTTGCTTCTAAGATAAACGTCCGGGGGGGTGTTCTGGCATTGAAATGAGGACTGGTCGTTTCCTCCTCCCTCACTAGTTTCACTTTCCATAGATCACTGTTCAGCGTGTGTCTGGGGGAGGAGCAGCTGGGTGGTCTGCTCGCAGCCAATCACAGCCATGCCATTAGTTAACATGCCTAACATGCATAACAGGATGTGCTCACATTTCTTAGGATTCATCATTGGCTGAATAAAATCAAACTGGCTCATTGCATTATGGGAACTTCCGATTCCGGTATTTGATATGCAAAAAGTATCGGAAATCAGTATCGGAATTCTGATACCGCGAATATCGGCTGATACCCGATATTTGCAGTATCAGAATGCTCAACACTACTCATCAGTTATTAAAACCTTAAATAAAATTAGATATTTCTTGGCCCAATCTTGACGTTTTACCTTTTGTGTCTTCTTCAGTGGTGTTCGGATTTCAGCCCTCCTTACCTTGGCCATGTCTGTGAGCATTGAACACCTCGTACTTCTGGGCCTACTGGGGAGGTTGCAGTTCTGGAATATGACATTGTAAGAGTGTGACAAAAGCTGTCCTGCGCATCTCCCCCTAATGTTCATGTGCATTCAATTAATGTGTGGTAATGTAAATGATGTTTACGTGTACTTTACTTTATGTGGTTGTTATATTGTACAAGGGTTTTACATCTAATTTTATGTGTTTTGACATTGTTACAAGATAAGTGAAAGATGTAAAGGATAAGATAAGTGGGTTGCTATAAATTAGAATAGGTTAGGGTTTAGTGTAGTGGGGCATAATAGAGTCAGGAAACTAGGGTGCCAGTATAAGAATAGTTAAAATAGGGGATTTCCAAGTTGGGAGGTGAGTGAGTGAGATTTTCAAGGGGACACTTCCGGATTCTCAGTCAGTTTGTGGGAGCTGTGTAAAGTAATGTATTATAGTTGTAACAGTAAGAAAGTGCTGGAGAGTGATTTAGGAGAAGGCAGAACAAGCCAGAGAGCCACACAGTATGGAAAGGAACAGAACGCTTGGGAAAAGCAGAATACGGTCAGCCACCACTTGGTACAACGTATCCCTTAGAAAATCCGGGGCCTATGGCTTGAACAAGGATAGAGGAACCTTTTTCTTCTAGCAGCGAAGGGAGCCGGAGCGGGAACCAGTACAGGAAAGTGGGCGCAGGAGTATGGGGACCCCAGAGCCAGAAAGCGCATCTCATTGGCTAGAGGATCCAGCATTGAGAGGGAAACTCAGGCTGAGTTTGGGACCGCAGAGCAAGAAAGAGCATCTCAGACGCTAGAGGAGCCAGCATTGAGAAGGAAAGCTCAGGCTGAGTATGGGACTGCAGAGCTAGGAAAAGCATCACAGAGGCTAGAGGAGCCAGCATTGAGAGGGAAAGCTCAGGCTGAAAATGGGATCGTAGAGCCAGGAAGAGCATCTCAGAGGCTAGAGGAGCGAGCATTGAGAGGGAAAGCTCAGGCTGAGTATAGGACCGCAGAGCTAGGAAGAGCATCTCAGAGGCTAGAGAAGCCAGCATTGAGAGGAAATGTTCATGCTGAAAATATGAACTTGTGCTGCATTGACACTGCCATGGATTGTTTGCTATCAAATAAAGTTGCACTGTTAAAATGGAATACGGTGTCTGTTCTTGAGTGTGTGATATCATCCAGAGACGGGACTTTGGGATCAGCAGGATCTGCAAACACAAACATGAGTTTTGTGCAATACTCTCACACCACACATCAGACAGGACATTATATTTTCTTTGCGGGGTACCAGGGTGAGGGAACACAATAGCCCCTCGCCATGACTACCACCCTGGCCACCTCACAACAGCACTGGAGGATAATGGTTTCATGTTCACTTCACATCTGATTCTTAACAAATATTTGGCAGTTAATATGTGTCTTTTTTTCTCCACAATTTTTTTGCGACCCTGTTGACTATTTGCAACAATACTTTTGATGGTGTAAGAAGATGCACCGGACCAGAGGTACCTCTCCTGCGCTGGTTCTGGGACTGTCGGGGCTGTCACCATTGTTGTCCGGGGGAAAGCTTTCCATACCAGACCGACCTTTGCACTGGACAGCAGAGGGCGAGTCGAGAATAAAAAAGCCAGAGTGCGGGAAAGGAAGGGGAGACTTGGCGGGAAGACAGCGCACGCAACAGGGGACGTTTGGTGTTCCGTCCTCCAAGCAATGTGACAGCGCAGGCCCACACTATAGATCCCCTACCATCAAGTACAATGACTTTGAGCAGAGACCTGCTGTTTGCTTGCTGGCTCCTGAAACCGAAAGTACCAGACGCTCCAGGACGGTTTTTGCTGTGCGCGTACCAACCTGAGACAGACCAGGTGACTTGCATAGAACTGTGTCCTATCTCACCCGTAGTTTGCTGCCAAGCTGAATTATGCTCAGGCAGTGTCACAGACTACTCTTCACTCCGCACGATGAATCCAGACCCAGGACCCCGCCCAAGACAGCGAGGACTCATCGCCACCGTTAGGAACCGGATCTTCAACTTCTTCAGGACACCCCGGGATAATCACATGCCAGTTGCGAAGGTGCCACCATTGAAACTTATGACTCTGCAGTTAAGAAGTCGTCGGATTGATAAGTTTAACCCCTCATGAACAATTGCTTTACCTATTGTCATTGTTATTTTCTCACGTTCCCGAGGTGATGCGGCCTGAATGGGGCCCAGTGATAAAGTTAATGGCTGCTAATCACTCCCCCATCCCAGTCGAAGGGGTGGTATGGATGCAAATCACCATCTGTGGTAAAGACCTGAGTAGAAAAGGAGTGATGCTAACCACTGGTGACGTGGATAATGGACATGCTGTGACTCTAGAGATGAATGTGTTGAAGGAATTCGGAAGTCGTCTCATTAGCGAGTCCCCAGATGTGTTTCTGAAGCAGTAGAGTCCTCACACCCCCCAAAGGCGAGTGTTTCAACAGCTAATCAGTGTGGCCCAAGCCCAGGAGACCTCTAGTCATGGGAAGATGTTGGGGGGAGTGATCGTTCCATCCACAGCCAATCTGGTTCTGCCGCCAGGTCAAACCGTGCTGACTCTGCCCGTCCGGGCTTGTACCCCTCTGGAAGGAGTTGAGATACAGTTAGAGGCAGCCATAAAGCAGCTACCTCCAGGGCTCCTGGTTGCGCGAACGTTAGCTACTGAGCACGACGGAACGGTCCCACTGTGATGTGTCAGTCTGGGAGAAAGTAATATCACGCTCCCACCTAGGAGTGAAGTAGCACAAGTTCAGAGCATTCCGGAAGAATTGTTACCACCACAGGCAGTGTAATTGACGGTGAAACAGGGAGATACTTGGACCGTGGCTGTGGACACATCTTCAGTACCAGAGCCTCAACACCTGCGGGAGGAACGCCGTATACTGGAACAAATGCAGGCTGAATTGTCAGAACTTACACCACAACAGGTCCAGCAGGTAGAAGCGCTATTAGGGCAATATTGGGATGTTTTTGCACATCATGAGGACGATTTCGGGTGCACTACTGCAATCACTCATGAGATTCCAACTGGTAATGCTGCACCTATAAGACAGCGATACCGGCAGATCCCACCTCAAATGTACCAAGAGGTAAAAGGGATGCTGATACATATTCTACAGAATGGTTTTATTCGAGAGAGCCAAAGCCTGTGGGCTGCTCCCATCGTGCTGGTATGGAAGAAAGATGGTATTCTGCGATTTTGTGTGGACTATCGTAAGCTGAATGCCTGCACCGTGAGAGATTCATATCAGCTACCAAGGATTGAAGAATCTTTGTCGGCCCTAGGGAGCACAAAATACTTCTCATTATTGGACCTAGCCAGTGGCTATTGGCAAGTGCTGATGTCTTAGCATGACCGAGCAAAGACGGCTTTTATACTCCTGATGGGACTATACGAATTCAATCCGATGCCATTTGGCCTTGGCAACGTCCTTGGAACTTTCCAGCGACTGATGTAAAGGTGTTTGGGCGACTTGAACTTTGAGTCCACTCTCATCTATCTGGATGATATAATCATGTACGCCCCCTCATTCGAGGAACATCTCCAGAGACTGGAACAGGTGCTGAGTCGTCTGCAAAGACATGGTTTGAAAGTGAAACCTCAGAAATGTCATCTGTTTCTCACCCAGATCGAGTACTTGGGACATGTTGTCTCTGTGGAGGGAGTGAGACCATCCCAAGAGAAAAATGCTGCGGTACAGGATTGGCCTACCCCGAAGACCGTTAAAGACGTCCAAGCCTTCTTGGGGCTCACCGGGTATTATCGGTGATTCGTAAAAAACTTTACTTGCATAATCAACCCGCTGTTAGAACTATTGAAATGAGTACCATCCGGCGCAAAAAACAGAACTATTCCATGGGGAGAACGCCAGGAGAAAGCATTCCAGACTCTGAAGGTGGCTTTGACTGAGGCGCCAGTGTTAGCTTATGCTGACTTCTCTCAACCATTCATTCTCCAAACTGATGGGAGCCTGCATGGACTCGGAGCTGTGTTGTCCCAGTTTCAAGGAGGAAAAGAATGTGTAATTGCCAATGCAAGTCGGTCTCTACATGACTCTACAGTTCATTCAAATTGGAGCTGTTGGAATTAGTGTGGGCCATGACAGAGAAGTTTGTGGAATACTTGTTTGACTCGGAAGACTTGGTATGCACTGACAATAACCCTCTGCACATCTGGAAAACGTGAGACTGGGAGCTTCGGAGCAGAGTTGGGTGGCTCGGATGGCCAAGTTTGGATATAAGATCACCTACAAGAGGGGAGCTGAGAATACTCATGTGAACGCCTTATCTAGAGTGACACATGGGAAACCCGAACCTAATCAAGATGAAGAACTAGAGGCTGAAGAGGTCCCTGAATTCCGGGATTCTGCCAGGATGTTGGCATTGATGCAGGAGCAGGTACAAACAATGACACGCGAATACATACTGGGGCAGTCCCATGATGAGTGGGTCCGAATACAAGAAGAAGATGGTGAACTCGCTCCATTGAGACAATGGGTGGCGCTAAAACATCTTCCCAGCCAGAGAGACAGAAACATCCTATCTCCAGAGACTCTGAAGATCCTTCGACAGTGGGAAAGAATTTTGTATCGGAAGATCCAACTTCAATGAGAGCTGGGTATCCCCTGGTAGATGCTGATCCCTGAAACACTGCTGCCTAAGGTGGCTACAGAGGCACACGAGAAGTGCTCATTTTGGTCAGGAGAAGACTTTTCAGTGACTACAGAAACTGGTTTATCATCCCTGATTGAAGGCTGTGGTGGAGGACACTTGTCGGCTCTGCAGGAGCTGTGAACTAGCGAAACCCCCAGAGCAATGATCTCCCACACAGACTATTGTGACCTCTGCTCCTCTGGAAGTACTGCTGATAGACTACTTAACGATAGGCCCGGCTCATCAAGGATAGCAGCATTGTCTGTTAATGACGGACCACTTCACAAAGTTTGCCGAACTCCATATACCCTGTTGTTTGGTGATCCAGGAAAAGAGATTACCGAGCTGGAGTTGGATTCAGAGGAGGACTACTCATAGACGAGGGTTTCCACCTGGGTCCGAGAACATCGGCATCATCTGCAGACATTATACCATCTGGTGCAGACCAGATTCCGGGAACTGGAGCATCCATAACTCCTCTGTAAGGGACAGCTCTCCAGGTAGGGGACCGTGTGTTGGTCCGAGATAAATGTCCTGAACACAAGCTGGAGTACCGGTGGGAGTAGACACCGTATTGGGTAAAGTGGAGAATCAACTCAGGAGGGCCCGTCTATTAGGTTCAACCTGAAGGGGGAAAAAACGCTTCCATTCGAGTATTCCATGAGAATATTCTGCGGCCCTGTGTGTCAAGAGATCCTGATCAAGTGGAAGAAGTACAAACTGTTCCCGAAATACCCTCTCCAGTCATTGCTGATTGTGAAGAAGAGGAAGGTCCTGAACTACCTCCTGTAAACTCAAGAAATGGGCATGTGCCTGAAATCCCTGCAGAGGCTGTTCTGTTGGAATCGGGTAACTCCCCGTCCTCACCTGTACAACCTGACTCCACTACACAGCCTGATTAGGTGACTCCTTCTGACTTACGGTGCTCAGAACGGGCTACAGCCGGGATACTCCCCAACAGATGCAATCAAGATATCATTTTGGGGTTAGACAAGATGTTTTGATTGCCTATAATTACATAGTTTTGTGTTGCTGCACAGGACAAAAAGACACGCAATCTGGTTTTATGATTTTTTTTCTTGTTACGCCATTTACCAATTGGATTAATTTATTTTATATTTTGATAGATCGGACTGTTACAAACACAGTGATATCAAATATGTGGTATGATTCTCACAGGATTCCCTGGGGGCGTATCTTTAGGCTCCTCTGTATAAATACCATGTGAGTAGAGTTGAGCGAATTTGTTCAAGTTCCCTCTTATTCGGCAAGCTATAGCGCTTACCGAATAAGCTGCAGAGGGAACCGGCTTCCTGGATCACGCTGGCCGATCAGCTCATCGGCGCCGCAGATGCATGTGTTACGGCTGTGTGACAGTCACAGCGCATGCTTGGAGAGCCTGTTTGTTGGGCTCTCCATGCATGTGCTGTGACTGTGACACATGCAGCTGCGGTGCCAAACACCTGATCGGTCGGCGCGATCCAGAATGCCGGGTTCCCTCTGCAGCTTATTCGGTTAGCGCTAAAGCTTGCCAAAGAAGAGGGAACCCAAACAAATTCGCTCAACTCTACTTGTGAGCACTGCCCCCTTTTAAAGACCATAAAAATTAGCACAAAATAAAAAGATTAATATCTCTGCAACCATATAGTAGATTTAAAAGGAACGAAAAAAACAAAAACTGAATACTCAAAGGAGCAGCAGGAATAAAATAAGAGCAAAAACTAGTAACGGGTTTAAACATCTAAGCTGAGAACACCCCTTTAATTAACGTTTACAACTAAATGTCTCTATTGCTATTGTTACCTTTTATAATCCATATATGCTAGTTTTTAATATGACTCAAATCTCCTTCAGACACCCACATATTTTAGTTCAAATCGGTTATCTCTTTTGGTTTGTTATGACTAGTAGTCGAATTACTGGTTGTACTGAGATGAATAAGCAGTAATATATAACTTTCTGATTGCATTATATACTGCTGAATCAGAATATTAATTAATCTCATTCCAAAGCAGTAGTTCATGAGGAAATCGTGTACTGGTGTACTGTCATAGTAATATTTCAGACATAATCAGTTGAAGACTGCTCCTTTTTCCACTCTTCATGATCAGATACTGAAACATTTGTTTGACACATACTGTATATTGTGATTCTTGGAGCCTAGTCTTTATATATTTGTTACATTCAGGGTTTTTTAGGGGGTTTGCAAAATTAAGAGAAAATATAATGAAATAAAAAAAAACACATGTTTTTCACATGTTTTATTTTTTTTTAATGGTCACTTAGGATCACTAAAATACGTTTTAACCACTTCACACAAAAATAATTTTTCACCTTTCCGACCAGGCCCGATTTTTTAAATGTGTTTTTTAACTTCTGCATACCCCAGTGATTCTGAGGTTAATATTTCATAACACATTGCACATTGTGTTATTGCTTAATATAGGTCAAAATGATTTTGGCTTAAAATTTTTCAAATGTGAGTTTTCCATTCATTTGAACGACATTAAAACAGTTATGCCACTCAAAAAAAGTAAAAAAATAATAAAATTTCCCATATGCCTACTTTATGCCAGCATCATTTTGAAATGTCCTTTTGTTTTGCCACAATTTTAGTCAGGGACCAGGTAAAATTTAGTTGCTATTTTTCATTTTTTTCATTGAATTTTGCAGTTTGTATTTTTTTAGCAACCTCTTAACTTTTGAAGTGACTTTGAGGAACCAATATGTCAGGAAACTCACAAAGATGCCCCATTTTAAAAACTGCACCCCTCAAAAAATTAAAATCCACTCTGAGGGAGTTAACTCTTCCAGTGCTTCACAAATTGAAATGAGAAAATGATCAATTACATTTTTTTGCCAATAATATGATTTAGCCTCAGTATTTTCATTTTAGCAAGGAGTAATTGTAGAAAATAATCTACGCAATTTTTTATCAAATTTCTGCCAAAAGCAGTCATGCCTCATATGTGGTCATAAACTAATGTTTAGGCATGGCAGGTTTTGGAAGGGCAGGAGTACTATTTGTCTTTTGGCCTGAAAATTTGGCTGTGATAGATTGCCAATGCCGTGTCACATTTTCAAAGCCTTAGAGGTGCCAAAACAGCAGACACCTTCAAAAAGTGACCACATTTTCTATTTTATAGCCTGTAAAGTGAACCTGACAGCAGATACATGCTGCCTTATCTATGGGCAGTACGTATCAGGCATTAGCTGTATGATCTCACCCAAATATTTCTGACAGAGAAAGACATTTTAATACTGCTGGGGACTAAGCCAGGGGACTAAGCTGCGCTGGAGAACAGTCCGACAGGTGGGTTTTCGTTGGCCTCTCCAACCCACTGCCCTGGATTGACAGGTATATGCCTACGTGCACGCATAGGCAAAGACCTGTCTCTCCAGGACATCAGGTCGGGAGAAGCTTCCCGGGACCTGCTGTCCGACTCGTCCCCCGTGCAGATCGATCACCAGCAGCTATTAAAGTATGTTTTTCTCTGAAATGCTGTAGCATCTGAGTCAGACATATCTAGCTCAGATTATACACCAAGTGCCTATGGATCAGGCGGCATGTATCAGCTGTTAGGTTCACTTTAAGGAATTTATCTAGGTGTGCACTGAGCATTTTAAACTGACAGGTGCTTCACAGAATGTTATAATACCGTGCTGCACAAATAAAAAAATATTGCACTAAAATGTTGCTTTAGCCTTAAAATTTTCACTTTCACAAGGAGCAATCTGAGTGAATGAACTGCGATTTTTGTTATGTTTTATTGGAAACTACTGTTTGGGCACATGGCAAGGCTTGGAAGGGAGGGGGAACTAATTGTCTTTTGGACCACACTTGGCTGGAATAGATTGTTGTACTTTCAGAGTCCCCAAGGTGTCAAAACAACACAAACTGTGCCCGTCTTTTTAGAGGTGAACGAAAGTGTAGTCGACTGCACTTTTCTGCATGCCTAATAACGCTGGACACCATCAGAACAGAGGTAAATGGAGTCAGAGGCCAAATGAACTCCAAAATGACTTTCTGTCTCATTTTAGTGAAAGGTTCCATCAGTGAGTTTGCCTGACTCATCTTTTTCAGAGATTTAGGCATAAACCATAATACTCTAGTGCTCGGTACTTGAATCGAGCAGGTCGGACATTTGGACGGGCTTGACTCGAGTAACGAGTATAATGGAAGTTAATAGGAAACGCAAGCATAAGCATTTTTCCAGAAAACTGTAACAGGAGCGCTGGGGGGGCAGGAAAATTGCAAAATTAAAAAGAGGAAAAAAACGCTTCCTAAACCCCTTAATAGCTGGGTTGTCTCTCACCGTATTTCCCTTCATCTATGACAACATGAAATTACATAGTAGTGGTGGAAATTACACCCACCTGTTAGCTACCGCTAAATATAATTTTAACATTTTACTACCTTATCTGGACATGTGGTGTGTGACATGGTCAGACACATCTTGTTTAATTTATAAAGGAGGGATGCTGAACTCACAAAGCCTATGCTGACAATGCAAGAACTGCCAACAATTAGAAGGAAGAGGGATTCTGATACACTCTGTATGAGACATAAAGGAAGACCTCATACACATTCTGTTAAAATTGTTAGGTAATGGGAGCATTTAGTGCAAGAACTGCCAAAAATTAGGAAGAGGAACTGCAATACACTCTGGAAGACATGTAGAGGAGGGTCTCAGAAAACATTTTTTAGTGCAAGGGCTGAAAAATATTTACCTCATGGAAGGTAAAGATATATGTAAGAGAATTGTAGAGGTAAGTTTCATACACATCCTGGAAAAATTAGCAAGGAGCGCATCATACACACTCTGGAAAAATTAAGAGCGAGAGTTGCATGATGACCCTCTAAAAATTTTGAGCGAGGGCTGCCTGATGACCCTATAAATATTTTGAGCGAGGGCTGCCAGATGACACTATGAAGATTTTGAGGGAGAGCTGCCTGATGATCCTGTCAGTTATTATGCCTGTACTGATTTTCATGGGAAAGACAGCAAGACATAAATTAAGCTATGTATGCCAGACTCCCAACAGGCAAGACTTCTCTGTCCCCACCAGGAGGATGACTCTACATCTCCTCCACCTCCTCTTCAGCCCATCCATACTGAACAGACAGGTTGAAGCTGGTATGGGTAGTACCCTTTGTAGCAAAGGCTACTGTTATGAGCTCATTTTCTGCTCCACCAATTGAGAGTTCTCCTTCCGTTCTCCCTCTGGTGGTGACAGGAGGTAGTGAGGTTGGTTTAATTGGTAGTGATCTGCCACCTGGTGAGGAAGATAACGATTGGATCTCTGGAGTATCAGACTGGATATAAGACAGCCGACGCCCTATCCTGGTGCTGGTGATTTAGTCTGTTTCTCAGGTCTTGGACTCAGCTCTGTTCCAGTCTTCTCAAGTTAAGTTTGTTTTTGCTAATGTTCACACTTGCTCTTGATGGTCAATTCAGTTTTTTGTGTGGTCAGCCAGCCCGGCTGGGCTGTGCTGAATTTCCACTCTTATTTATCTGTATTTGCCAAATTGCCTTTTTTTGTCCCTTATTAGATTGGCCTCTTTTTGCTCTGTCTCAGAATATTTCAGAGTGCTGATATAGTGGGAGAAGTCTAGTGACTTCAGGGTTAATTTTGCTATCAGTTGTGTTGGACATTTTGGTAGGGTTTTTCGCAGATTGCAGACAGTGTCTTTCCTTTCCTGTCCTTTCTAGTTAGTTTGGCCCCATTGTTTGCTCAACCTATTTTCCTGCCTTTCTTTGTGTTTTCATCTTGTTTCACCATCAATACATGTGGGGGGCTGTCTTTCCTTTGGGGTCTGCTCTGGGGCAGTTAGTTTTCCTCTTTTCCTGCTTTAGGTTTATTTAGCTCTCCGGTTGTGACGAGGAGTCTAGGACCACCGTAGGAACGCTCCACGACTGCTGCTAGTTGGGTGTTAGGATCAGGGGTCTGCAGTCTGCATAGTTACCAACTTCTTTGGTTTTCTGAGACTTAGCTTGTGTTGATTTTTATTTCCTCCTCGGCGACCCATTCATAACAGAATCACCAGCCATACCGCAGATTCTAGGGTACTCAAAAGCAGGAAAAAGTTGTTTAAAAAAAAAAGAAAGGGAAAAAAAGTGTCAGAATTTTTTTATTTATTTTTTCCTCTTTTTTTTTTTCTGGGGCCGTAGGAGGATTTTTTTTGTTTGTTTTTTCCTAATGGAGATTAAGCAATTGTCTGATCGCGTGGAGCAACTTGCTGCTGAAGTACAGGGAATTTCCACCTACCTCATTCAGTCACATGAACCTGAACCTAAGATCCCTACTCCTGATGTGTTTTTTGGGGATCGGTCTAAATTTCTTAATTTTAAGAATAATTGTAAATTATTTCTTGCCTTGAAGCCTAACTCATCGGGGAGCTCTGTGCAGCAGGTTAAAATTGTCATCTCCTTGCTGCGCGGCGATCCCCAGGATTGGGCGTTTTCTCTGACACCTGAAAATCCTATTCTGACTAATGTGGATGCATTTTTTCAGGCCTTGGGGTTGTTGTATGATGAACCTAATGCCGTTGATCAAGCTGAGAGAACCCTGTTGGCATTAAATCAGGGTCAGGATCCTGTAGAATTATACTGTCAAAAATTCCGAAAGTGGGCGGTCTTTACTACATGGAATGATAGTGCATTGGCAGCCCTCTTTCGGAAAGGTTTATCAGAGACCGTAAAAAATGTTATGGTGGGATTTCCTGTTCCCTCTGGTCTGGATGCTCTATGTCATTAGCCATTCAAGTTGATCGGCGTTTACGTGAACGTAAAACTACATGGGAGGCGCTGCCACCTTTTGAACAAATGTCAGAACCTATGCAATGTGATGGGGTTTTGTCTAGGGGGCAACGTCAGGAGTTTAGAAGTCGTAATAAGCTGTGTTTTTTCTGTGGAGACGCCTCTCATACTATTTCTGTCTGCCCTAAACGAGAGAAACGTTTTGCACACACATTTGCTGTGGGCAGTGTACAACCTATGTTCCTTTTGGCAATTACTCTGATCTGCTCCTTGTCCACGTTTTCCACTAAGGCTTTTGTGGATTCAGGAGCAGCTCTGAATCTGATGTATTTGGACTATGCTAAACGTTGTGGTTTGTCCATGACACCTCTGCAGATGCCTATTCCTTTGAGGGGTATTGATGCTACTCCTTTGGCAGATAATAAACCTCAGTTTTGGACCCAGGTGATAATGTGAGTTGCCCCAGACCACCAAGAAAATTGTAAATTTTGGTGCTGCATAATTTGCATGATACTATTGTTCTGGGTTTCCCCTGGTTCCAAACTCATAACCCAGTTTTGGATTGGAGTTCTGTGTCTGTGGTAAGTTGGGGTTGTCAGTGTGTTCTTAGGGATGCTCCTGTTTTCTCCACCTCTCCTCAGTCTCATAATATTCCTGATTATCTGGCTAAATTCTCTGATGTATTTAGTGAGAGTAAGTCTGCGTCTTTGCCCCCTCATAGGAGTTATGACTGTCCAATTGAGTTGATGCCTGGGTGTAAATTTCCCAAGGTTCGGCTTTTCAACTTATCTGTACCCGAACATGATGCTATGCGATCCTATATTAAGGAGTTGTTGGAGAAGGGTCATATTAGACCATCCTCGTCACCTTTAGTTGCTGGGTTTTTTTTTTGTGGCCAAGAAAGATGGTTCATTCAGACCGTGTATTGATTATCGTTCCCTTAACAGGATGACGGTTAAATATCAGTACCCGGTACCTCTGATGTCTGATTTATTCTCCAGAGTTAAGAGTGCCTGCTGGTTTACTAAGCTTGACCTCAGGGGGGCGTATAATCTTAATCGCATCAAGCACAGGGATGAATGGAAGACAGCGTTTAATACTCCGGAGGCACATTTTGAGTACCTGGTGATGCCTTTTGGGCTCTCCAACGCCCCTTCTGTCTTCCAGTCCTTTATGAATGATATTTTCCGAGACTTTGTGGATAAGTTTTTGATCATCTATCTGGATGATATTTTGATCCTTTCTAGTGTTTGGGATTCCCATGTGGAACATGTCTGGACTGTGTTCCGGATTTTGAGGGAGAATTCCCTGTTTGTTAAGGGATCGAAATGTCTCTTTGGTGTAAAGAGGATTTCATTTTTGGGATTTATCTTATCTCCAACGACTATTGAAATGGACCCGGCCAAGGTACAGGCCATTTATGAATAGGTTCAGCCTACTTCTTTGAAGGCTCTTCAGAAGTTTTTGGGTTTTGCTAATTTCTATCGTAAATTTATAGGTAATTTTCCTAGTATTGTCAAACCGCTGACTGATCTGACCAAGAAGGGCGCTGAAGTGCTGAATCGGTCTCCTGAGGCTGTTTTAGCATTTCAGGAGCTTAAGCGGAGATTTACTTCAGCTCTAGTTTTGCGGCAACCTGATGTCTCACTTCCATTTCAAATGGAGGTAGAGGCTTCTGAGATTGGTGTAGGAGCTGTTTTGTCCCAAAAAGATCCTGTGACTTCTAAGATGAATCCCTGTGCCTTCTTTTCTTGAAAGTTCTCCCCATCTGAACGCAACTATGACGTGGGGAATCGGGAATTGTTGGCCATGAAATGGGCATTTGAGGAGTGGAGACATTGGTTGGAAGGAGCTAGACATCAATTTGTGGTCCTCACCGATCACAAGAATCTGACTTATCTGGAGTCGGCCAAACGCTTGAATCCTAGACAGGCTAGATGGGCCTTGTTTTTCACGCGTTTTAATTTTGTGGTCTCTTTTCTTCCGGGCACTAAGAATGTTAAGGCAGACGCACTTTCTAGGAGTTTCTTTGCTGATTCTCTTAATGTGACCGAGCCTACTTCTATCCTAGGTGAGGGGGTAGTTCTTTTTGCCATTTCGCCCGATTTGAGACGCGCCCTGGAGGAATTTCAGGAGGATAAACCTGAGCGTTGCCCTATGGGAAGATTGTATGTTCCTGACCAGTGGAGAAAGAGAGTGATGTCTGAAGTCCATTGCTCCGCATTGGCTGGTCATCCAGGTATTTTTGGTACCAGAGATTTGGTGTGTTGGTCGTTTTGGTGGCCTGCCTTATCCCGTGATGTCAGGAATTTTGTACAGTCCTGTGGGACTTGTTCTCGGTCTAAACCCTGTTCTCATTCTAGTGGGTTGCTGATGCCCCTGCCGGTACCCAAGAGGCCATGGACCCATATCTCAATGGATTTTATTTCTGATCTTCCTGTCTCTCAGAGAATGACTGTTATCTGGGTAATTTGTGATAGATTTTCGAAGATGGTCCATCTTGTACCACTCCCAAAGTTACCATCTTCCACTGAGTTGGTACCCTTGTTTTTACAACAGGTGGTTCGGTTACACAGGATTCCTGAGAACATTGTGTCCGATAGAGGGGTCCAGTTTGTTTCCAGATTTTGGAAAGCCTTTTGTTCCAATCTGGGAATTCAGTTATCCTTCTCCTCCGCGTTTCATCCCCAGACCAACGGGCAGACTGAGAGAACAAACCAGACCCTGGAGTCTTATTTAAGATGTTTTATATCTGCTGATCAAGATGATTGGGTCTCATTTTTGCCCTTGGCCGAATTTGCGCTGAACAATAGAGCTAGTTCTGCCACTTTGATGTCACCCTTTTTCTGTAATTTTGGGTTTCATCCTCGATTCTCTTCAGGGCAAGTGGAATCTTCGTCCTGCCCAGGTGTGGACAAGTTAAGTTTGTTTTTGCTAATGTTCACACTTGCTCTTGTTGGTCAATTCAGTTTTTTGTATGGTCAGCCAGCCCGGCTGGGCTGTGCTGAATTTCCACTCTTATTTATCTGTATTTGCCAAATTGCCTTTTTTTGTCCCTTATTAGATTGGCCTCTTTTTACTCTGTCTCAGAATATTTCAGAGTGCTGATATAGTGGGAGAAGTCTAGTGACTTCAGGGTTAATTTTGCTATCAGTTGTGTTGGACATTTTGGTAGGGTTTTTGGCAGATTGCAGACAGTGTCTTTCCTTTCCTTTCTAGTTAGTTCGGCCCCATCGTTTTCTCAGCCTATTTTCCTGCCTTTGTGTTTTCATCTTGTTTCATCGTCAATACATGTGGGGGGCTGTCTTTCCTTTGGGGTATGCTCTGGGGCAGTTAGTTTTCCTCTTTTCCTGCTTTAGGCTTATTTAGCTCTCCGGTTGTGACGAGGCGTCTAGGACCACCGTAGGAACGCTCCACGACTGCTGCTAGTTGTGTGTTAGGATCAGGGGTCTGCAGTCTGCATAGTTACCAACCTCATTGGTTTTCTGAGACTTAGCTTGTGTTGTTTTTTATTTCTTCCTCGGCGACCCGTTCATAACAGGCTACCCTGTTATGAGCTCATTTTCTGCTCCACCAGTTGAGAGCTCTCCTTCCGTTCTCCCTCTGGTGGTGACAGGAGGTAGTGAGTTTGGTTTAATTGGTAGTGATCTGCCACCTGATGAGGAAGATAGTGATTGGATCTCTGGAGTATCAGACTGGATATAAGACAGCCGACGCCCTATCCTGTTGCTGGTGATTCAGTCTGCTTCTCAGGTCTTGAACTCATGTGGGGGGCTGTCTTTCCTTTGGGGTCTGCTCTGGGGCAGTTGGTTTTCCTCTTTTCCTGCTTTAGGCTTATGTAGCTCTCCGGTTGTGACGAGGCGTCTAGGACCAACGTAGGTACGCTCCACAACTGCTACTAGTTGTGTGGTTTGAATCAGGGATCTGCAGTCTGCATAGATACCAATCTCTCTGGTTTTCTGTGACCTAGCTTGTTTTGTTTCTTTCTCCTCGGTGACCCATTCATAACACTACCCTCTCCTATTCCTCCTCCTCATTATCATCCAATCCATGCTGAGAAGTTGAGATGAGGCTAAGCTGGGTGATATCACCATGTGTACCTTCTTCCTCCATCTCCACCTGGTCCGCATGCAAAACTTCATCTTTAATTGTCAGCAACGAGCATTGCAGTAGACATGTGGCTGATTATGATGTCATCACTGCTCACCATCTTGATTGATTCCTCAAACTTTTGTAAAACCTCACAGATGTCAGACATTTATCCGTTGTTATGTGCAGAGGCTGACCGGAATATTGACGCCCATGATGTAGTTGGTATTCAACGACTGCCCTCTGCTGCTCACAAAGTTTTGCCAGCATATGTAATGTGGAGTTCGAGGGCATGGTCACGTCACACACCAGTTGGTGATATGGCACTTGCAAGCTCTGCACAAGCTCTGTCAGACAGGCGCAGTTGTAGCTGACTTGCGGAAAGCAATTTACCTTCGCAATTAGCTCAGACAAATCTGCCTAGGTTTTTAGAAACCACTAAGTTGAGCATGTGGGTCAGGCATGGTACATGTGCGAGCTTGCCAAGCTTGATTGCCACCATCAGGTCACAACCATTATCACACATGATTATGCCTGGTTGTAGGCACAGTGGAGAGCCACAAATGTGTCTGGTCTGTTATACCTTTCAACAACTCTGTGGAGTTGTGTTTGTCACCTAAACAAATTAGTTTTAGCAGAGCCTGTTGCCGCTTCACCGAGCCAGTGCTGCAGTGCCACTAACTTGTGGCTGATATGGACAACATGCTCTGAGATGACAATTTGGAGATGGAGGATGAAGATGCAAGAACTGGTGTAGGAGGTGAAATAAACCCTGATGGAACTAGTTCCTGCAATCCTCGGCATCGGGAGCACATGTGCTGTCCCAGTGTCTGACTCGGTCCCGGCCTCCACAATGTTCACCCAGTGTGCCGTCTATGAAATGTAGTTTCCCTGGCCACAATCACTTGTCCATGTGTTAGTCATTAAATATAGTTCCCCAGAAAATTTGTTGATTAGGTCAGGGCCACCATCAGGGCATTACTGCCCTGACTGGCATATGGGGCCCGGTGGGCAGAGGGGGCCCGCATCAGGCCCGGTCTCCTCTGGTCACCGGGCCCCTACCGGTAGGTAAACCGGGCCCTCGGCGCTGCTGCAGCTAAACGCTATTGACAATGCGGGCCCGCCGGCCCGCACGTCAATAGTTAACAGCCGCCAGCCAATAGGAGGCTGGCAGCTGACGTCAGCCACAGCGCGCACCTTGCCGGCATCTGACGTCACTGTCAGTCGCCGGCTGGGATGCGCTGCAGTGTGGAGGGAGCGCGAACGTCGCCCGCCACTGGACCGCGGCCAGGTAAGAAGAACTTTTTTTTATTTTTTTAATTTTTAAGAGCAGCAATCCGGGGGGCCCGGGGGAGACTGAGACATGGGGGCAGAATGCTGGACATGGGCAGAATGCTGAATGCTGGGGCAGATTGCTTGACATGGAGCAGAATGATGAACACTGGGGCAGATTGCTGGACATGGGGCAGAATGCTGGGCACGATGGGGCAGATTGCTGGACACGATGGGGCGGATTTCTGGTCATGATGGGGGCATAATGCTGGGCACGATGGGGCAGATTGCTGGACACAATGGGGGGGCAGATTGCTGTACATGATGGGGCAGATTGCTGGACATGATGGGGCAGATTGCTGGACACGATGAGGCAGATTGCTAGACACGATGGAGCAGAATGCTGGACACGATGGGGGCAGATTGCTGGACACAAGGGGGCAGATTGCTGGACACGATGGGGCAGATTGCTGGACGCAATGGGGCAGATTGCTGGACACGATGGGGCAGAATGCTGGACACGATGGGGGCAGAATGCTGGACACGATGGGGCAGATTGCTGGACATGATGGGACAGAATGCTGGACACGATGGGGCAGAATGCTGGACACGATGGGGGCAGAATGCTGGACACGATGGGGCAGATTGCTGGTCATGATTGGGGCAGAATGCTGGACACGATGGGGCAGATTGCTGGACACGATGGGGCAGATTGCTGGGCACGATGGGGCAGATTGCTGGAGACTATGGGGGCAGAATGCTGGACACGATGGGGCAGAATGCTGGACACGATAGGGGCAGAATGTGACAATGAGACACAGGAGGGGGCTGAATGGACATGGGGCAGAATGTGACAGTGAGACAAAGGAAGGGGCAGAATGAGATATGGGGCATGATTGGAGCTATGGGGCATGATTGGAGACACAGGGGGCAGGATCAAAGACATGGGGGCATGACTGGAGACACTGGGGGCAGGATTGGAGACAGATGGGGCAGGATTGGAGACAGATCGTGCAGGATCATGGGGCAGGATGGATACGGTGGAGACAGATGGGGCAGGATGAGGAGATCATATGGGGCAGAATGGATACTTATGAGGGCGGGATGGGAGAACGGATGGCTGAAGCCAGGAATGAGACACACGGAGGCTAGGATGGGGGATATTATTACCATAGGGGCTAATTAAGGGATATTATTACTGCAGTGATGTATTTATTTTATTTTTTGAGTATATTGTTTTAAATGGGGGGAGGGCGGTCCTGTTACTGTGTAGAGTGACACTATGTTGCCTTTTTTTCTTCATGTGATGTAATGTAGAAGTTGGAAAAATTAGGTAATATGTTCTGCAAGCGGAGCTCTAGGTAACTGTGTTATTTCCTGCAGAGACAAGCCCTGGCTGGAAGACGTGATGGTGATCTGTGCTGGATGAAAGATAAAAAGCAAAGATAAAGGACTTCACCTAGAGACGTCACTGGTGAGTTAGTGTGTCACCTATACACCGACACTATACACTGTATAGAGGCCTTGTGTATAATGTCATTGATCACTGTATTACCTGTACACAGACACTGCATACTAAGTACAGATCTCCTGTGTATAATGGCACTTATGGTGATAGTATCGTGTTTTTTTTAAATTACTGATCAGTATTGTAGTATTCAGTCACTGTGGTGGTATTATGTGGTCTGGTCATGGTGCGGTGCTGTTCCTTGTATGTGATATTATTCGGTCACTGTGGTGGTAATATGTGGTCTGGTCATGGTCTGGTGGTATTTGTTCCTTGTGTGTGGTATTATAGGTCACTGTGGTCTGGACATGGTGCGGTGGTATTTTTCCCTTGTATGTGATATTATTGGTCATTTTAAAAATTGAAAAATAGAAAAAAACCTAAATTGTATCACATATTTTAACAAATATTTAATAGGTTACAGTGGAATAGAGCTCGGCCAAAAGAGTCTACCCTGTTATGGTGGCGGCTTAAAAAATCTTTTGGCCAAAACAAAAGCTGCCGGCTAAATGTGTGATCTGGTGATGGGAACTGTTAATGTGTGATTAGTGAGAAGTGGAGTTTTTCCAAGTGAGAGCGGTGGGATTTGGACAGTTCGAGGGGTGGAGGCGGGGCAGGGGTGGAGCCTGGGTGGAGTCTCAAGGGGGCCACGAAAATTTTACCAGTATGGGGCCCCGAAATTCCTAGTGGCAGCCCTGGATTAGGGCATGGGTGATGTCATGGGACACATGCTGGTGAAAGACTTCGACGGCACATCAGGGAAAACAATGGTGGCTGAGGACTCAAATGTGGATGTGATTTGGCTCTCTAAAATGTGGATGTGATGTGGCCCTCTCAAATGTGGATGTGGCCTTCTAAAATGTTCATGTGACCCTCTAAAATGTGGATGTCACCTACATCCACATTTTTGAAGGTCACATCCACAAGGTCAGCTAATGGTGGAGTGACGGAACTGAGACAACTCCCATCAGACCGGACCAATCATATTAACATACAGCGCGGGACAAATAAAAAAGGTTTTTATGGGTGATACATGGGGAGTCAGGGGGTTTCAGAACTAGTTGTGTAACGCATAGCTGACACTCAATTAAATGAAATTTTACCTAGTAGGTCAAAAAGTGGTGACAGGTTCCCTTTAACCATCTGCACTGTGAAGTGCCACACTATCAGTTTTGTAGTATTTGACTAAGCAGAACATACAGTGGGGCAAAAAAGTATTTAGTCAGTCAGCAATAGTGCAAGTTCCACCACTTAAAAAGATGAGAGGCGTCTGTAATTTACATCATAGGTAGACCTCAACAATGGGAGACAAACTGAGAAAAAAAAATCCAGAAAATCACATTGTCTGGTTTTTTTTTCATTTTATTTGCATATTATGGTGGAAAATAAGTATTTGGTCAGAAACAAGCAATCAAGATTTCTGGCTCTCACAGACCTGTAACTTCTTCTTTAAGAGTCTCCTCTTTCCTCCACTCATTACCTGTAGTAATGGCACCTGTTTAAACTTGTTATCAGTATAAAAAGACACCTGTGCACACCCTCAAACAGTCTGACTCCAAACTCCACTATGGTGAAGACCAAATAGCTGTCAAAGGACACCAGAAACAAAATTGTAGCCCTGCACCAGGCTGGGAAGACTGAATCTGCAATAGCCAACCAGCTTGGAGTGAAGAAATCAAATGTGGGAGCAATAATTAGAAAATGGAAGACATACAAGACCACTGATAATCTCCCTCGATCTGGTGCTCCACGCAAAATCCCACCCCGTGGGGTCAGAATGATCACAAGAACGGTGAGCAAAAATCCCAGAACCACGCGGGGGGACCTAGTGAATGAACTGCAGAGAGCTGGGACCAATGTAACAAGGCCTACCATAAGTAACACACTACGCCACCATGGACTCAGATCCTGCAGTGCCAGACGTGTCCCACTGCTTAAGCCTGTACATGTCCGGGCCCGTCTGAAGTTTGCTAGAGAGCATTTGGATGATCCAGAGGAGTTTTGGGAGAATGTCCTATGGTCTGATGAAACCAAACTGGAACTGTTTGGTAGAAACACAACTTGTCGTGTTTGGAGGAAAAAGAATACTGAGTTGCATCCATCAAACACCATACCTACTGTAAAGCATGGTGGTGGAAACATCATGCTTTGGGGCTGTTTCTCTGCAAAGGGGCCAGGACAACTGATCCGGGTACATGAAAGAATGAATGGGGCCATGTATCGTGAGATTTTGAGTGCAAACCTCCTTCCATCAGCAAGGGCATTGATGATGAAACGTGGCTGGGTCTTTCAACATGACAATGATCCAAAGCACACCGCCAGGGCAACGAAGGAGTGGCTTCGTAAGAAGCATTTCAAGGTACTGGAGTGGCCTAGCCAGTCTCCAGATCTCAACCCTATAGAAAACCTTTGGAGGGAGTTGAAAGTCCGTGTTGCCAAGCGAAAAGCCAAAAACATCACTGCTCTAGAGGAGATCTGCATGGAGGAATGGGCCAACATACCAACAACAGTGTGTGGCAACCTTGTGAAGACTTACAGAAAACGTTTGACCTCTGTCATTGCCAACAAAGGATATATCACAAAGTATTGAGATGAAATTTTGTTTCTGACCAAATACTTATTTTCCACCATAATATGCAAATAAAATGAAAAAAAAACAGAAAATGTGATTTTCTGGATTTTTTTTCTCAGTTTGTCTCCCATAGTTGAGGTCTACCTATGATGTAAATTACAGACGCCTCTCATCTTTTTAAGTGGTGGAACTTGCACTATTGCTGACTGACTAAATACTTTTTTGCCCCACTGTATACACTTCAGATTGAATCCTACATCTTCTATCAGTAGTCACATTATCAGTATCCAGCAGTGATCCAGTTCCATTGGCAGCAGAACACTGCCACTCGACACAGGAGCAGTGTGATATGAGTTTCCACATTTTGATAATCATTTAGAAACAACAATACTAATGTTTTAAAGCTTCTTTTACGCTTGCCGTGTTTTTGCGGGCCATTTTTGCGGCCCCAATAGATTTCTATGGGGCCGGAAAAACGGCCCGCAAAAATTAGTCAGAGCTCAGTACGCCATATGGCCGTGAGGGCCATATTTACGGCCATGAAAAAATATCAAGCTTGCTCGATATTTTTCACGGCTTACGGTCACGGCACCCAGTGAAATAAATGGTGTCACAAAAACAGTGAAGACGTATTTGCGGAACAACGTTTTTTTTTCACCCAGCTTTTCAAAACCTAATCCCAAACAGAAAAACGGCAATCCGAAAAGATTTTTGCGGCCCGTTTTTGCGGCAGACCGTGAAAATTACAGCAATATGGCCAGCAAAAAAAGGCCTGCAAAAACGGGCCGCAAAAAATACAGGAAGTGTAAAAGAAGCCTAACTCAGGAAGAGTTCTGAAATCAATATTTTGTGGAACAACCATGATTTTTAAAAACAGCTTTCATGCGTCTTGGCATGCTTGCCTTCAGTCTTTCACACTACTTCTGGCGCAAAAATGTAAGCAGTTCTTCTTTGTTTGATGGCTTGTGACTGTCCAACATCCTCTTGGTTACATTCCAGAGGTTTTCAATGGGATTCAGGACTTGAGAATGGGCTGCCCATGACAGGGTTTTGATGTGGCGGTCTCTTAATTTTTGCCAGAGCTGTATTTCAGTTTTTCTTTTTTAATAAATTTGCAAAAATTTCTACATTTCTGTTTTTTCAGTCAAGATGGGGTGCAAAGTGTACTTTGGGCAGCATGGTGGCTCAGTGGTTCAAATCCCACCAACGACAA
Organism: Dendrobates tinctorius; assembly: GCF_039654945.1. Lineage (NCBI taxonomy): Eukaryota > Metazoa > Chordata > Amphibia > Anura > Dendrobatidae > Dendrobates > Dendrobates tinctorius. Next base: position 5,533,795 of record NW_027361866.1, read on the forward strand.
CATTTGCAAGGAGTTTATATGTTCTCCCCGTGTTTGCGTGGGTTTCCTCCACATTCCAAAGACATACTGATAGGGAATCTAGATTGTGAGCCCCATCAGGGACAGTGATGATAATCTGTGCAAAACTGTAAAGCGCTGTGGAATATGTTAGTGCTATATAAAGATTATTATTATTACATTAATGTGAAAAAAATGAACTTTTTTGAATTTACCATATGGCTGCAATGAAACAAAGAGTAAAAAATTTAAAGGGGTCTGAATACTTTCTGTACCTACTGTATGATGACTTTTGTAAGATTTCAGTGATTCCTCAGTATGTTAAATCAGACTGTCAGCAGAATTTGATCACAAAGTTGTTTCAACAGTTTGACTTAGATTAAAAAAACTAATGATGGTTTCTCTACCTTCTCTTATTAAACAGTCCGTGAAAAATGGACAACACAGATGGCTGCCAAGTGCTGTCCAATTTTTTCATAGACCCATAGATTTGTTTTGGTGAATTTGATCTGACACTCAAATTAATATCGGACATGTCTCTGTGATTTTGCACTACCCCATAGGCTATCATAGACACAAGTGCTATCAGCGAAAATCACAGATCACATGCGTATGGGACAAATTGAGGTCTGAATTGAGCCCTAACAGACAAATTATTTTACTTGCTATTCATTTACATTTTTCGGTCTCATAAAAATCATCACGTGATTTAAAAGTGGCGGAAATAGAATTTAGTTAACTAAAGCTAATTTTACATACTGAAAAATATTATTGCTGAAAGTAAAACTGATCTTCTAGCTTACCTATTTTGCTGCAGTTTCACACTTTGTTACTGGGGAAAGCCCCAATGTATCTGTTTTTTTTAAAACCCCAACATCTATCACTACTTTATGCTCTAGTCTTTCAGTCCTTTCAGCCATTTATTAGACAAATTAAATATTTTCGTTTTGATTGATGAATTTAATAATATCACATATGCAAACTTCCTAAATGTTATTTATGGATGTTTAATGCAATGTGTACAGTGATCACAATTAACCCTTTCCTTCTAATGATGCATGACATTCAGGATTTAAGCTACATCACATCTAGAGCCGTGATCTTGGTTGGTGTTAAAGCCAAAAATCTTAGTTCGTGATCTAGCCCGAGTTAGAGGAGGTGGAAATGGGAGATACATATAATCAATAACCAGCAAAAAAATGCTTATGTATGGGTCAGAAGGAATGTTAAAATGGACAGATTATTCTGCCTCTTCCTAATGACTGCAAATCCCAAGCATTCTAACTATCAGCTTCTTAGATAATTGTATAATTCATACTCACACCTCCAAGCATCCGCAGATAGTTAAACTCCACCAGAAATGCAACTGTAGAAAGACCAGGAGAAACAATGCTGTTTTCTTCCAAAATCTTGTATTAGTTTACAATGATTTTTCACCTATATTTTTGTATAGATCTTATTATCCAAGAAACAAAAAAATAATTTGAAGTGACAAAACAAATTCTTCTCTTTTTGTAAAAAATTCAAGTTTATTAATCATTCATTAAAATTACTTTATACACTGATTTTTACAGGAAAAGGCACTGAGGAAAAGGAAGTTTTTTATAGGTACTCAAATGACTAAAAAGACACCATGATAATCAGCACAATGGAGTAGCAAAGAACATACAAAGTGCAAATGTGCTTACAATTTTTAAATAGAAAAACTATCTCATAAAAAAGTGCTTAATGCTACATATATTACATGAGAAAATATTTTTTTTCCAAAAAATAGCAAAAATATTAAATATTTTGCTACTAGACCACCAAATGGCAGTATTATACCATAATTGAATTGATTTACAAAAAAAAAAAGGCATAGAATCCAACAATAGGCCACTCAAAAAATAGGTATATTCACACATCCCATTAGTATGGTTTTACAAATGACCAAATTATTACATAATTTAAATAGTCATATAGTGGAAAAATAGGTATATTCACATATCCCATTAATATGGTTTTACAAATGACCAGAATAATCACATAATTTAAATAGTCATATAGCGGACCAGCAGAAAATAATCTGTAAAAGTGTAAAATTGTGCTTAGAATTACTTGAAAAAACTAACTTATAATAAATTAAAGTGCCTAGTGCTACATCATATAAGAAAAAGGATTTTTCAAAATAATTTTACTTTATATATTTTTCTGCTGGACCACAGAATGAATGAACTACACCACAATCAAATGCAGTTATCAAAAATGGATGTGAAATCCTTCAACGTAATAGTCCAAGAAGTTATATCCACAGGTCTCATTAATAAATATATTGGTCACAGCACCTTTTCCTATCGATATAGAGCCATCCTATTATCAAATAATTAGATATACTATACTTATTTCCTCATTTGTTGTGCTAAATAAACATATAGCAGTCTCATGAGATACAGATATACAGTCATACAGTATGTTAAAGTTTGGGCACCCCTATTAATGTTAACCTTTTTTCTTCATAACAATTTTGGTTTTTGCAACAGCTATTTCAGTTTCATATATCTAATAACTGATTGACTCAGTTATATTTCTGGATTCAAATGAGGTCTTTTGTACTAACAGAAAATGTGCAATCTGCATTTAAACAAAATTTGACAGGTGCAAAAGTATGGGCACCTCAACATAAAAGTGACATTAATATTTCGTAGATCCTCCTTTTGCAAAAATAACAGCCTCTAGTCGCTTCCTGTAGCTATTAATGAGTTCCTGGATCCTGGATGAAGGTATTTGTGACCATTCCTGTTTACAAAAGAATTTGAGTTTAGTTAAGTTTGATGGTCGCCGAGCATGGACAGCCCGCTTCAAATCATCCCACAGATGTTCAATGATATTGAGGTCTGGGGACTGGGATGGCCATTCCAGAACATTGTAATTGTTTCTGCATGAATGTCTGAGTAGATTTGGAGCGGTGTTTTGGATTATTGTCTTGCTGAAATATCCATCCCCTGTGTAACTTCAACTTCGTCACTGATTCTTGCACATTATTGTCAAGAATCTGCTGATACTGAGTTGAATCCATGCGACCCTCAACTTTAACAAGATTCCTGGTGCCGGCATTGGCCACACAGCCCCAAAGCATGATGGAACCTCCACCAAATTTTACTGTGGGTAGCAAGTGTTTTTCTTGGAATGCTGTGTTTTTTAGCCTCCATGCATAGCGCCTTTTTGTATGACCAAACAACTCAATCTTTGTTTCATCAGTCCACAGGACCTTCTTCCAAAATGTAACTGGCTTGTCCAAATGTGCTTTTGCATACCTCAGGCGACTCTGTTTGTGGCGTGCTTGCAGAAACGGCTTCTTTCGCATCACTCTCCCATACAGCAAAGTGTGCTGTATTGTTGACCAATGCACAGTGACACCATCTGCAGCAAGATGATGCCGCAGGTCTTTGGAGGTGGTCTGTGGATTGTCCTTGACTGTTCTCACTATTCTTCTTCTCTGCCTTTCTGATATTTTTCTTTGCCTGCCACTTCTGGGCTTAGCAAGAACTGTACCTGTGTTCTTCCATTTCCTTACTATGTTCCTCACAGTGGAAACTGACAGATTAAATCTCTGAGACAACTTTTTGTATCCTTCCCCTGAAAAGCTATGTTGAATAATCTTTGTTTTCAGATCATTTAAGAGTTGTTTTGAGGAGCCCATGATGCCACTCTTCATAGGAGAATCAAATAGGAGAACTACTTGCAAGTGGCCACCTTAAATACCTTTTCTCATGATTTGATACACCTGGCTATGAAGTTCAAAACTCAATGAGGTTACAAAACCAATTTAATGCTTCAGGAAGTCAGTAAAAAGTAGTTAGGAGTGTTCAAATCAAGAAAATGATAAGGGTGCCCATACTTTTGCACCGGTCAAATTTTTTTTAAATGCAGATTGCACATTTTCTGTTAGTACAAAAGACCTCATTTGAATCCAGAAATATAACTGAGTCCATCAGTTATTAGATATATGAAACTGAAATAGCTGTTGCAAAAACCAAAATTGTTATAAAGAAAAAGGTTAACATTAATAGGGGTGCCCAAACGTTAACATACAACTGTATCAAGTGGATTTTTTACCTTTAGCATCTGTTTTACTGAATGTATGGTGTCGCTGTCAGGAGTCCCTCTTGCTTCCTCGCCTCCATAGTGCTGATTATCATGGTGTTTTTTTAGTCATTTGAGTACCTATAAAAAAACTTCCTTTTCTTCAGTGCCTTTTCCTGTAAAAAAAAGGTGTATGAAGTAATTTTAATGAATAATTAATAAACTTGAATTTTTTACAAAAAGAGAAGAATTTGTTTGTCACTTCAAATTATTTTTTTGTTTCTTGGATAATAAGATCTATACAAAAAAATAGGTGAAAAATCATTATAAAAAGTAAGTGCAGCCTATAGATTATAGGCATTTATTATAAAGGACCTTATGTGTAAAATTAGTTTACAATGAACAGTAGGTAAAAAGAAGTAATCTGTACAGGGGAGTACACATGCATCTTGAGTAATGGCTACTGTAGGTTAAACTGAAGAAGAAGGGAGGAGCAACCTAATACAGAGCTCAACTATGGGAGGGACATAGGGACAATCTTCACACAGTCTAATTCTACCTAGCAACAACAGGGATTTTTTCTGATTGGAGGAAAAAACTCAACACAGAGAATATATATTACAGGTTGTTCCCATTCGTGGGACACAACACTCCCCATCTGAAATTGTCAGATTTCATAAGTCCTTATGCGACATAAGGAGTCGACTCTGTCCCTCGACATCATGAAACCTGCAATGAGAGGAAAGAAGAAAACAATGCACTATTATGCAGAAATCAAGTCCATACTTGCAGTAAACATAGTCCTTGAATAAAAAATGAAAACATAGAAAAATAAGTCCAATAGAAAAACCCATCTTCAGATTGGGGAAGCCGCAACATGCAACTCTTCCACCAACCCAACAGTAGAAGTTCTAATTCACAAGGGAAAGTCTAAAGTTCAGTTGGACACTGATAGTCCTGTGTCCTAGCATGACAGTAGCATGCGAAGGTATGCTCCCCGCCGTGGCAGAGTCCAGCGACAAATTTATGTTCATGTGACTCCTGTTCGAAGGAGCCAGAAAACTGAAGCACTTGGAGAGGTTCCTGAAGCTGTAGTCTTCGTAGATGCATCATAAGAAATGTAGATTTGTCTCTTGATGATGGTTGAAAAAATCTTTAAAGAACTATGGTACAGGACTTGGAGTTGCTGTAAGGCCTTTAGGGAGTTCTTCCCTGTCTCACACCTTTGCTGTCTATGAAATGGTAGCATAGTGTTCCTGTTGATGCCCTGAGTGGTGAGCTGTCTCAGTGGTGCCCTGCCTTGAACTGCGATGGGTGTTTTGAACCCAAGAGTACCGTGGATGCTGTTTTCAACAGGCGAGGCGCCTCGTTCGATAGGAAGTTCATCACAGGGTGATGCTTGGGAAGTGAACATGTCTTGTTCGACATCCGGCAGTATGCTGAGGCTGCGTTGCGTGGGGTGAACGCTAGCACCATCGGTAAGAGGTAGGCTGTTGAGAGAGGGGTTCTCACTCTGAGCACTGAATTCTAGCACGGCTTCGGCTTGACCAGGCTTGCGATTGAGGTAGGCGTCAAAGGTTGGGAACTTAGCAGTTACTTGCTGTGGATCCCTTGGCAACTTGCTCTTTGCTGGAAGAGAAGGCAAGGGAGCTACCCAGTTGTTACAGTAGTCTTGAGCATAGAGCAGACTTGAATTGTCAGATGGTTGTTGTTGCCACTTCATATCGTTTGACTTCTTCACCCAGTAGTGACGTGGGTATGACAGGGGGGACAGGTCATGGTCATCTGATGTGATAAGGATGTTGTAAGAGGAGATGTTGATTGGATCCCTTGTCTGGTGACTAGACATTGCCAATGATGACCCAGCCTAGCTCGAGGTGCTGGGCGTAAGGTTCATTGAATAGTCCGTGGATTTGTTGACGCATCTTGTGCAGTCGTATAATGTCTCTGCTGAGGAGAATTAGGATGTCTGCCTTGTTGTCCAGGGTGGCATCTCATTGGCTATCATTCTGAGATGAGGATGCTGAAGAGCGAATTCTGGTTTTGGGATTTCTTTCTTGTTGAATGGTATTTGGTTACACTCGACAAGCATGGAGAGTGGTATCTCCATGGCGTCCTTCTCAAGAGAAGTTATTATGAGGCCACAAGCCCATCTTCCCGAGGTTTTTATAACGCCGCTGCAGGTGCCCAAGGTGTATTGATAGACGTCTCCTTTTAAGTCGAACAAGTCGAAATGTTCTGACCTGGCCAGTGATTTGTTGCTCTGGTCGTCCAGACTAACGTACACCTTGTCTGCCTTCTCTGGATGACCCTTAGCATACACCCTTACCAGGCAAATCTTCACGCAGGACTTGTCTCGATGGTGTCGGCCCTTTAAAGAACAATGAGGATGAAATCATAGAGAGCAATGTGGGAAAAGCAAATGTTTTAAATACTCTTTTCTCAACAGTGTTCACACAGGAAAAGGATTTGCCAGGGGAAATGCAGAGTGATAATGTAAACTCCCCATTAAGTATTACCTGCCTAACCCAGGAAGAAGTGCAGAACCGCCTTAGTAAGATTAAAATTGACAAATCACCAGGCCCTGATGGCATTCACCCTCGGGTATTAAGGGAGTTAAGTAATGTGATAGACAGGCCTCTATTCCTTATATTTAAAGACTCTATAGAAACAGGGTCTGTTCCTTTTGATTGGCGGCAAGCAAATGTGGTATCAATATTCAAAAAGGGGTGTAAAAGGGAACCTGGAAACTATAGGCCGGTAAGCTTAACATCTGTTGTGGATAAAATTCTTGAAGGGTTTCTAAGGGATACCATTATGGAATATCTCAATGTTAATAAATGTTTAACTCCATATCAACATGGAATTATGAAGGATCGCTCCTGTCAAACTAACCTTATCAGCTTCTATGAGGATGTAAGCTCTCAAATGGACCAAGGAGAATCATTGGATGTCATTTATCTCGACTTCTCTAAAGCATTTGACACTGTCCCACATAAAAGATTGGTAAGTAAGATGAGAAACCTTGGGCTAGGGGAAAATGTGTGTAGATGGGTAGGTAGCTGGCTTAGTGATAGAAAACAAAGAGTGGTTACTAATGGGGCATACTCAGATTGGGCCAGGGTTACTAGTGGGGTACCACAGGGTTTTGTATTGGGCCCCCTACTATTTAATATATTTATTAATGATCTAGTGGATGGCTTAGGCTGGTTTCACATTTGCGTTTTTTTGCGCTGGAAAAAAACGCATACGTGCGCATGCGTTTTTTCCCCTATATTTAACATGGGTGCGCATACCTGCGCGCTGGTAAGCGCATGTATGCGATTTTCATGCGCTGCGTTTTTTTGGGGTGTGCGTTTGTATTTTCCAGACGCAGCATGTTGCATTTTTTGGCCCTGCAAAAAAGCGCATGCGCACATATGCGCACGTTTTGCGCTAAAAATGGCCATTATAGCCTATGGATGCGCATACATGCGCACTGGCATGCTCATGTATGCGTTTTTTTGCACATGCGTTTTTTTTTGTTAACCATGGAATTTAGGGGTTTGGGTTAGAGTTAGGGTTAGTTAAGGGGGTTTAGGGTTAGGGTTAGGGTCAGGGTCAGGGTTAGGGTTGGGGTTAGGGTCAGGATTAGGGTTAAGTATGGTTTGGTTAAGGGTCAGGGTCAGGGTTAGGGTTGGGGTTAGGGTCAGGGTTAGGGTTAAGTATGGTTTGGTTAAGGGTTAGGGTCAGGGTTAGGGTTAGGGTCAGGGTTAGGGTTAAGTATGGTTTGGTTAAGGGTTAGGGTCAGGGTTAGGGTTAGGGTTAGAGTTAAGGTTAGTTAGGGTTTGGGTTAGGGTTAAGTATGGTTTGGTTAAGGGTTAGGGTCAGGGTTATGGTTAGGGTTAGGGTTAGGGTTAAGTATGGTTTGGTTAAGGGTTAGGGTCAGGGTTAGGGCTAGGGTTAGGGTTAGGGTTAGGGTCAGGGTTAGGGTTAGGGTTAGGGTCAGGGTTAGGGTTAGGGTTAGGGTTAGTTAGGGTTTAGGGTTTGGGTTAGGGTTAGTTAGGGTTTAGGGTTTGGGTTAGGGTTAAGTATGGTTTGGTTAAGGGTTAGGGTCAGGGTTAGGGTTAGGGTTAGGGTCAGGGTTAGGGTTAGGGTTAGGGTCAGGGTTAGGGTTAGTAAAGTCATGGTTTGGGTTAGTGTGAGGGGCCACCTAATGTTGGAAAAAAACGCAAACGCGGTAAAAACGCACTAAAAACGCATACAAACGCATAAAAACGCTGCGTTTTTTTCATGCATGCTCATAAAAATGCTTGAAAAAAACGCAGCAGTTGTATGCTTTTGTATGCGTTTTTTCAATGCGTTTTTTTGCGGGAAAAACGCGCTGCAAAAAAAAGCAAGTGTGAAACTAGCCTTACACAGTAAAATATCAGTATTTGCAGATGATACAAAACTATGTAAGGTAGTTAACACAAAGAAGGACAGTTTGCAACTACAGGCAGATTTGAGTAAATTGGAGAATTGGGCTGAAAAATGGCAAATGAGGTTTAACATAGATAAGTGTAAGGTTATGCACATGGGAAGGAGAAACAGATGCTACAATTACTTACTAAATGGGAAACTGCTGGGGAAATCAGACATGGAAAAAGACTTAGGCATCTTAGTCAATAAGAAGCTAAATAGGAGTGCCCAATGTCAGGCAGCTGCCACCAAAGCAAATAGGGTCATGGGATGCATTAGAAGAGGTCTGGGGACACGAGATGAAAACATAATTCTCCCTCTGTACAAATCACTCGTCAGTCCACACTTGGAGTATTGTGTGCAATTTTGGACGCCGGTGCTCAAGAAAGACATTACTGAACTTGAAAGGGTTCAAAGGCGGGCTACTAAAATGATAAATGGAGTTGGTTCACTACAATACCCAGAAATGTTATCAAAATTAGGTCTATTTACTCTAGAAAAGAGAATACTTAGGAGAGACCTAATATATATGTACTAGTATATCAGACGGCAATACAGAGATCTCTCCAATGAACTGTTTGTACCAAGGACTGTGACAAGAACAAGGGGGCATTCTCTTCGTTTGGAGGAAAGACAATTTCTGCACCAGCATAGAAGAGGGTTCTTCACTGTAAGAGCAGTGAGGCTCTGGAATTCTCTTCCTGAGGAAGTGGTGATGGCCAACTCACTGAATGAATTTAAGAAAGGAATGGATGCTTTTCTTGTGAGTAACAGTATAGAAGGTTACGAATAACAGAATATTATAGGTAGATGGTTGACCCAGCTTAGGGGAAGGAATTTTTTTCCCTATGGAGAAAATTGGCTTCTACTCTGTGGGTTTTTTGCCTTCCCCAGGATCAACAATGCAGAACAGCTGCACTAAAAATAGGCTGAACTAGATGGACATAAGGTCTTCCTTCAGCCTTCAAAACTATGTTATTATGTTACCTTTTCCGCAGACTTCAGTGCATGAGGAAGATACCGCAACATGGCTTGATACTTGGTCTGAATTCTCCCCGCCATGGCTTGTAGTGGGAGAAGATGTAGACGCAGAGTCAGGTTGTGATGGATGGAGCGCTTGTACATGGTCTTCGCTGTCGCACTCTAGACACTTGATGGCAATGATACAGTCATTAGCAAGATGTTTGGTAGAGGTGCAGCACCTGAAGCATACTGCAAACTTCTTAATGAGCTCCTTTCATTCTTGTAGGGGCTTCTTCCTGAAGCCGATGCACTTTTTCAGGGGATGTGGCAGTTTGTGAATTGGACACTGACGGTTCGGATTTTCCACCTTCTCACCTTCATTGCCTTTGTCTGGCGCTGATGTCTGTGTAGGCAGAACTTCTGTTTTATGCAGACACTGGACCACTGCGATTACTGTTGTGAGAGCATGAACTTTCATACTTAGCAAATGATGCAGAGCTGCTGGGTTCTTCATAGCAGAAGCTGGGGTTGGTTTTGCACTCTGTAATCCCCTTGATGAAGTCACAAAAATAGGAAAATGGAGGAAAAGGGGCTTGGTATTATTGTCTTTTGAAGTTTGACCCTCGTATGGTCCACCTTTCTTGTATGTTATAGGGTAACTTGGCAACTATGGGTTTCACCCCACGAGCGGTGTCCAGGTAGCTGAGGCCAGGTAGGTGCATGTTTGCCTTGGCTAACTGGAGCTCTAAGAGCAGGTTGCTGAGCTCTAGAAATTATGAACTGTTTTGCCGGATGTTTTAGGGAAATCCTGTAGTCGCTTGAACAATGCATTCTCTATGGCTTCAGGGCTACCAAAGCTACGTTCTAGCTTTCCCATGCAGCCATGAGAGAAGCTCCTCGATCACTGATATGGTCGGATCTGAGCCTCTTGACCCGCTCTGTGGATTGAGGTCCGAGCCAGCTGATTAGCAGATCAGCTTGTCAGCAACAGTGATGCCAAGGTCACTAATTGCTGCTTTAAAGGCACATTTCCAACCTCTATAGTTCTGTGGTTGATCATCGAACCTTGTAAGATCGGTCTTAGTAAGTTCACGTCGAACCATATACCTTGCAAAGTCAGACATGTCAGTTTTCTCTGACTTTGGGATGGCAATTGCTGACTGAGTAGCGCTGTTCATATGGTCTGTAGCGTCTTGACTTAGAAACGTAGGATAGTATGGTGTGGCATAAGCATTTAGTGCAGTAACTGGTTTACTGAGAATAGTTTCTGCCATAGATGTGACTGGAGCTATATGGCTTTGCTGGGGTGTAGGATCTAGCTGTGTATTGAAGCATGAAGGAGGTTCAGGTTTGAATGTTTGTGGCACATTGGACCGATCTTGAAAGCTGGGAGCTGCAGGCAGATTGACATCTTGATGCTTTGGAGAGGGGTCGCTACTGAAGGGAATGTTGTTGGTGGTCAGAGGTTCACTGGCTTGGCTCAGCACGTAGTCTCTTGGGCGCTTAAGTGAGTCTTCCGTGTCATATTCGTGCAAATTGAGGCTGCCTCCTTGGCTCCCACCTAGGGCTCTAGGGCTTGCTGGAAGACTTTTAGCTTTGCCACGGCTGCTGCATGTTCACATTCCTTCTGCAGGGCTTCTATTTCTGCCCTCTCGCATGCAGATTCAGCTTCCATCTCTGCTTTCTTGCATGCGGATTCAGCTTCCTTCTCTGCCTTCCTTTGGGTGAAAACGGCTTGCACTTTCATAGATTCCGCTTCGGCACGCGCTCTTATGAATTGCTCACTGAGGATTGAGTATCTAGATGAGCTTGACTTGACTGAGTGCTTTGAGCTCCTAGCAGACCTGGATCTGTGCAATGCCGCTTCTGACATTTGTGTGATTTTTGCTTCTGTATTGTTCACAATGTCACACATGGTGCAGTCTCGTTCGGCATTGAGCTGCTGGAAGTCCTGAAGTTCCTTTAGAGACTCTGGCGTATGTAATTTCAGCAGAGTAAAGATGTATTATTTACAATTGTCTTTATAAGACAGGTATGCAGAGTACAATTGTTCAAGGGCTCCCTCTGGTGGTAACTCGTAAGAGCCAGGCACAGTTAAGACAGTCACTTGGTTCATTACTCTTTTCCATAGGGAAGTTGTGTGGTGTTCCAATTCACTTTTGGTGGATTCTAGGTTCTCTTTTACCTTCCATGTAGCATTGTTTGATCGTTTGGATCTTTCACTGCGAACTGTGAGAAGTTCTGTTTCCATTTCTTGCTGCTGCAGGACTGGCAGTGAAAGGTGTTATGAATGGGTCACCGAGGAGGAGACCGCAATAGGCTATGCCACCAGAACACCAGAGAGGTTGGTCGCTTAGCGGATTGCAGACCCCTGATCTTAACAACACAACTAGCAGTAGCCGTGGAGCGTTCCTACATTGCACTAGATGCCTAATCACAGCCGGAGGACTAACTAAGCCTAAAGACAGAAAGGTGAAATCTAAACTGCCCTGGAGCAGATCCCCAAAGGAATAGACAGCCCCCAAACATATATTGTCGGTGAGGCAAGATGAAGCACAAACAAAGACAGAAAATAGCCTGAGCAAATGATGGGGCCCACACTGACTATATAGGACAGGACAGAAAAGGCACTGTCTGCAATCATGCAAAAACCCTAATAATTCCAACACGACTGATGTACAAAAATACTGAGGTTTGAACAACCTCGCCCCCACTATATCAGCAGTCAGGTGTGACCTGGCGGCTAGCAACAGGCTAATACAGCAGGGGACTGAGCAAGCAAACACCAGATACAAAAATACAGGGCCGGAGCCAGCAGCCCCAGGGGGAGCAAGCTGACCCCTGACAGCAAGGCAAAAACAGATGCAAAGGGTTTAGCAAATGACACTTAGCTGAAAAAATGCAGGATCAGGCAGCAGACTGAAATCTTCAGTAAGCAAAGAAAGGAGTATCACCAGTAGTCACTGAGAGAAGTCTGCTCGCTTATGTAGTCCCAGTCACTACCACCACTCCTCCAATTATCTTCTGCAGCTGTTGGGTTAATATCATGTTGACCAGCACCACTACCAGCAGTATCCACCAGAGGGAGCCTTGCCTCAAAAGTCGGATCAAGAGAGCTCACAACGGAAAGTGTTCTTTTAGTCTTGGACATAGTGGCAGGAGTGCAAGGATGGGGGCTGCTCTGCTCCTGGTTGTCAAGGAGACCAATACAAAGTTGCAACTAGATGAGCTGAAGAGCACAGAATGTGATGCAAGTCTATGAAAGCTGCAGCTTCTCAATAGCTATAGATAATCCTTTCTCTGGATTGCAGACTGTGAACTATTCTTAGTAACAGGTATATCTTTGGCTGTACAATTTTCTGAGCCGAAGAGCACAGAGAATGTCTGCAACCATGTAAGGTGCTGTTGTTGTGGCTTTAAGTTAACCTTATAAGCGATCCTCTTCTTGGATTACAGCTGTATACTAGTCCTGGTAACAGCTATTCCTTTTTACTATTCTGCCTCTTCCTGATGACTGCAAATCCCAAGCGTTCTAACTATCAGCTTCTTAGATAATTGTATAACTCGTACTCACACCACCAGGCATCCGCAGATAGTTTAACTCCAACGGCAATGCAAGTGTAGAAAGACCAGGAGAAACAATGCTGTTTTCTTCCAAAATCTTGTATTAGTTTACAATGAACAGTAGGTAAAAAGGAGTAATCTGTACAGGCGAGTACACATGGATCTTGAATAATGGCTGCTGTAGGCTAAACTGAAGAAGGGAGGAGCACCTAATACAGAGCTCAACTACGAGAGAGACATAGGGACAATCTTCACGAAGTCTAATTCTACCTAGGGAATTTTTCTGATTGGAGGAAAAAACTCAACACAGAGAATATACATTACATTTTGTTTCCATTCGTGGGACACAACACAGATGCTCATCTAATGAGCCCTTTGGACCCAATTTCACAACTCAGACTTTTACTGGATCATGGAACATGGAATTAAATAAGTTAACAAATGTTTGCGCTGTACACAAAGACATCAAAAAAGTTTATACATGGTATAATGTCCATATTCTGTCATTATCATATCTTAAGTATAACATCTGTTGACCTCTTTTGGCTATAACCATTAAGGCTCCGTTACACGCAACGATATTGTGAATGATATCATTGCAACGTCACCAGTTTGTGACACATAGCAACGATCAACGATCAGTTGGCTGATCGCTAATCGTTGCCTAATGGTCTGGGCCATAAATCTATCATTGGTCTCCTGCTGGGCAGCACACATCGCTGCGAGTGATAGTGAGAGACCAATGATCAGCAAGCTCCCAGCACGTTGCTTAGTTACCTGCTGTTTACCCTGGATACCGGTGTGCTCGCTGGTCCTGATCGCTGGAAATAGAGTGATTCTTATCATGATTATCATTATATACTAAAGTCTAAAAAATATCAGTGTTAGTTAACATATTAGATTGATTTTAGATTCATTTCAGGCATTTGTGATTATTGATTAGTGTCAGTGAGTGGATTTCTTTGATCTTAGATGTCAAGGAGTCACTTTATTCAGCTTCCTATGACCTGCATGCCCATAAAGATGACTTAGGAGGGTTGATCCTACTGACCGATCTCCTTTAAAGAGGCCCTCCCATTTAGTTATTTTCGCCTAATCTGTGTATATGTAGTGTACTGTCAGTGTGTTAATACACCCACCTACCGCCATATTCTCCAGTAGTCAGCACAGTTCCGCACCTATTCTCAGTGATGTCACCACTCTTCAGACTCTCCAGCTCACTCTATGCTCTATTTGTGAGTCAGCTGTCTCTATTACAATTTAAGCCCACGGAGTCTCATTCGGAGCCTTGTGCTGATGCTCCATAGGCTTATATTGTAAAAGCCACTTCTGGGACACACAGAGGACAGTGTGACCAGGAGAATCTGAAGAGCAGTGACATCTCTGAAAAGAGGAGCAGAACCACACTGGATACCAGAGAGGGCAGTGGTAGGTGAGATATATTAACATCCACCCACATACTACACTATATTCGATATAAATAATGTTATGTACCAGAGATTACTTATATAATGTATGGCAAAAGATGTACCTTACTTATGCCCTTCTGCATTAGTCCTGTACTGTTAATTCAAGTCCTTCAGGCCAGCACTACTCTGAGTTTGGTTCATAGCATATGCTGACAGCACTCCTATAGCTATGTTCACATATAGTCTTTTTGATATGGGTTTTTTGAAAATGCTCTTCAAAAACATTTTTTTAAAAATGCTTGCATACTCTTCCTGTAAATTTCTATGCTGCTCATGAGGAGTTTTTTGATTTGCTTTTTTTTACCTTAACAGATTTTGAAAAACGTGTACAAACCTTGGAGCTATAGTCATGAACTGTTGGTTACTGCTGATGTATTCATATACTTATAATGTTCTGGTGAAGCATTCCTCTACTGATGGTTCTAATGATGTATTTCTGTACTAACGGCGGTTCTAGTGATGTATATTCCTATACTGTAGATGATTCTTGTCATGTATTTCTGTGCTCATGGTGATTCTGGTAATGCATTCCTGTAATGATGGTGGTTCTGGTGATGTATTTCTGTACAATGGTGGTTCCAGTGATGTATTCCGGTACTGATGATGGTTTTAGTTATGTATTTCTATACCGATGGTGGTTCTGGTTTAATCTTTAGGACTCGCACTCATTAGTGCAAATAAAATAGCTACAATCTTGTTCCTGAAAGGTAAGATGAGTGTCATGTGAGTGTCATGCAAGTGTCAAGCGAGTAAATGCGACTCTTAAGTATTAACCCCTCGGTTTGATGTCAGTGAACATAAAACAGCTGACATCAACCTTAAAAACTTTTACCCCACTTGCCAATGCACTAGGGCAAGTAGGAAGAGCTGAGGCTAAGCTCCATAATTGACGTACCTAATGGATGCGCCATTTCTGGGGCAGCTGAGGGCTGATGTTATTAGTCTTGGATTTGGCCAATATCCAAGGGCCCTTCTCAGTGTTTTAATATCTGCCCGCAGCTATCTGTTTAGCCTTTGCTGGTTATTAAAAATAGGGGGACCCCACGTTATCTTTTGGGGGTCCCCCTTTTTACCAACCAGTAAAGGCTACACAGACTGATGTGAGCTGTTATTAATAATCTGGGAAGATCTATTGATAGGAGCCTCTTCCCAGAATAATAACATCAGCTGCCACACTATTTTTTTATTTAATTCATTTATTTATTAGCTAAATTCATATACAGTAAGCTACACATGCACTGAACTAATTGTATATCTCAATTACATATTTCTATCTATTCTATCTATTGTTCTCTGACAGTTTTGCGCTGTGAATTTATTGTCCTCTGCTGATGAAATTTGGGTTTCCTATGAGGTGGGTACCTAAAAATCAAACGGCACACGGCACATTTTTTTTCTCGCACCCATTGACTTGCATTGGCAAGTCTCATCCAATATACATGGCCACTTGCAGCATGCTTCTATTTTTTTCTCAGTCCTATCCAATCTGAGGAAAAAAATGGTAGCTGAACATGTGAGGGAAGGACAGGGCCGTAGTCATGATCAAGGCTGGTTGTGTATTTGCGCCCTGGGTTCCTGTCACATGTAAAGAATGTCCATTACTAGGCATACCTGTGGCTTCACTTTCTGCTCCATCAGGGTCTCCTCTGCGTTTCTGAAGTCTCCCTCTAGGTGGATCCACACAAATTGAGACACAGTCCATTTCAACTTTCAAATGAACAACTTTTCTGGTTTCCTTACGCAGCACATCCATATTCATCACAGCATCAACAACAGGTTCCATTATGCGCATTTCTTCCTCTTTCCCTGTACTCCTTTCCTTGTCATACAGGACATACACAGGTCAGACCGTATTATACAGTTACTCAGCGTCCTCCCTGTCCAGCTTTGCTACTGTTAGGCGTTACCTCATCTGTTTCGCCCCAGACATAAAGGTATCAGCCCACAAAGTCAGCTGCCACATGGTGAGTGACCTGCCTTTCTGCACTGTCTCTTGTGGTGATGCAGTATCCTCCCTGTCCAAGCTCACTGTGCTTGGGGGTTCCCTCAGCCATTTCTCCCCAGTTCTGAGGACATCAGCAGATACAATAAGTTGCTACATTATGGAGCCACCTGTGTCCTCATACTGTCCTGGCCTTGTCCTTAGCCTCCGTTCCAACACTGCTGTAGCCCAGTGCTGCTCTGGCCTGCTGCTGTTCTGGCCTGCTGCCCTGGATGGCTGGGTTTCTCTCTTAAATGTTACATAGTCACAATGGTTCCCAGGCTATAGAGCCCACCTGAGCTACTGGACACCCTGGCCCCGACTGAATATAATCAGGAAGTCCTCCTGTCTTGACCACAGCGACCTCTGCAATTTTAACTATGTACAACCAATAATCTCTGTGCCCCCATCTAGTGGCCAGAAAGGAACACTGCACTCTCCCTATAATAAAACAATATACATTGTGCAGCAGCAGCTAGAATACTATACATATGTACATTTGTCACATAATATATTATACACAGTACCAGACGATGAGATGCATACAGTATTAATAATTGACATTTAACTGGAACGTACTTAAAGGGATAGGGGCGTGCATCAGTCCTTGTAACACCTTATAAAAACATAATAATTCAAGAGCATTATTCAGAGTGCAATCCAATTTTTTTTTATTAGATTGCACTTGTCTGATTTAAATGCCGATGAGTATGAGCCTTCACTGTTATATGCTGATAAGCTCCTCTTTCTGCTTCTCTCAGTGAGGCAGGAGCTGTAGTTTATCACTGAATATTGAGAGAATCTGAAAGAGAAGCTAGTCTGCTATAAAGACGATGTTTTGGCGCCCCGCTCCACAATGGCTTTATCTCACTCGCCCTGCAAGCCCTGTGCTGATATATATGCAGAAAACCTAGGCCAGACAATGATTAAATAGGCTAAGGGTGGGGATGAAGGGATGGATTTACACGCAGTAAATGAAGATAGAGGTTACTTATTGTTCTGATGCATATGGATATTAGATGCCTCTATGCCTCTGCCTCAACACGCTTCTCCTTCAGTGGTTCATCAGGAGGCTGGTATCTTTATGCGAGACATAGATGCTAAGGGATGCTTACAAGATGATTCAAGGCCCATGGTGGTGGAAAACCATCGTGGAGCGGGGGCGCCAAAACATCGACTTTAGGGTGCCAACCTCAGCTGTCAGGTAGGGTCAACAGTGGACACGCAGTGTTTCCTAGGCCATATTTGGGTGTACCTGTGAACTGCTCCAATAGAAATTATCTAGCCCACTTTGTGCCGCCTGCTCTCCCATGGAACCAATTTCCTCAACCTGCAGTAGGGGTAATTAAACAACATAGTGGCTCTCTCTTGGAATATGTGTTTGACTGCATAATGAATATAATGTATCAGAGAAGTCGCACATGAAGTGCTAGCTCTGCGCCCCAGTCTGCCGCTGCACCCCATCCTGGTCACTCATTTCCTGCCCCTCACGCTGTCCCTGGGCATCAGCGACCTGCCTGTCTGAGGTCTCATGTTCTCTCTGCTCCTCAGCGTCCGGCTCCTTCCCCCATCTCCTGGCGTGCTGTCAGCAGGCCTTCAGGAAATGCTATTAGGATGCGAGCGCGCGCTCCTCTGGGTTCTTAAAGGGACAGTGTGAATTTTTTGAATTTGCTAATTATCCAATGGCAGCGCACTGATTACTATTTTTGGCCTCTCCTCCATAGGGAGAGCACCGGAGCAACAAGTATCTACCATTGCTACATCTGGTTCTGTCTCTGATCTATCTGCGCTGCGTTAGCAGGCTCTGTGCACTTGCTCATACTATTTGTCTCCACAGAGTATCGGTATCTGCATCCTGCTATCCCTGACAACCCCTGCAATCACCGGTGCAAGTGCCTTCCCGTTCCGCCAACAGCCATCCGAATCCGTGGACTGTGACAAGGTTACTGGATCCTGCTTGCAACCATCTACCCAGAACCAGGACCTTCCTCATCCGTCTCTTCCATTATATCTGTTACCCCTTTTGGTCCCGTTGGGACAGCTGCCACGTATCCGGGGTCCAACTGGAGGTAGCAGCTGTGTCCTCCTGGAATTCCATTCTGGTCCTGTCCGAAGGACTTTACTACGGGTACTCGGGGCTCACTAGTTACTGTATGCCCCCTTCGGAGCCCCCTGGACCATGGTCTCGAGGTTCCACTTTAAAAATAAAAAACGAATGTGAACTTCACCATCTCTGCCTCCGCTTCCATTTGTTACAGACCCTTATATTGTATTGTTATAGTATATAATGGTCCCATATATTGCTCCATACATTATAATTGGCTCCATATAATGCTTATTACATTATAGAATGGCCCCATATAATGCACCATACAGTACATAATGGACCCATATATTGCTCCATACAGTATAATGGGTCCCGTATATTGCTCCATACAGAATAAACAGAATAATGGCCTCATATAGAGCTCCATACAGTAAATTGATATCATATATTGCTCTATACAATATAATGGCCCCATATATTGCTCCATACAGTATAATAGCCCCATAAATTGCTACATACATTAAAAAAAAATCAAATACTCACTTCTCCTTGTTCCCCAATTCTGCAGTTGCCTCTCAGTCTCCTGACTCTTTGCACTGCTCGGCAGAGTGTGCACTTTAGTGATATCATCAGGCCCTCTGCCCTGAAACGTCATAGAGAGTCGAATATGCTGAAGAGACTAGAGCAGTGTGGAACAAGGAGGCGTGATTATTTGAGGGGGGCCTGGTGCCAGCCCTGGCATTGGGCTCCTCCAACTCATGGGTCCCATAGCGTGCCGATGTCACCAACGGCGAGTGGGCCCCCTGTTCGTACATGGCCTCATCACTTGCCCGGGTGCACCAGGTGGTGATGCGAGACCAGGTGCTGGGTGTCAGACCTTCACTGTTCTCATATTGATGACCTTTCCCAGAGAACAGCTTTAAATGATGTTGCAACAACCAATACAAATTTACATTTAAAGAAGCTCTCCCATTAACAGAGGGCAGTATGATTGCAAGATTACAAAGAATACAAAACTAGGACATGTTATATATTTTTGTAAACCTAAAATGTTTTTTGTATAGTACAAAGATATCAATATAGATGAGCAAAGCTAGAAAAATGTGAAGCTATAGACTGAGGAAAGGATATGCGGTAAGTTGTGAGGAAGGATGTGAATGAAGGATGAAAAGACTTTGGAATGATATGGTTGAAGGAGAGATGCCAACGGGTGGAGTAATTGGGGAGGAAGTGATCAAAGTCAGTGGCAAAAAAATCACATGTAAAAGTTATTACAGTTATTCCTCAATTGATTATATATATCTTAATGTAACGGGCTAAGCGTCACTCTGTCTGAAGCCTCTATAGACTGCGCAAGCGCGACGCACCTGCGCACTGTGCAGTGTTGCTCCAGACAGAGTAACGCATTCCCCACAGAGTGATGCAGACCCCCAAGAGATTGCGGTATGCGTAAGCACTGAACGCATACCACGATCTCTGCAACACCTTACCAAGCCGGTGTTGCTGTTGCCGCGGGGTCTTGCGCCTTCATGTGACATCAGGAGAGGGCGGGTTGTGGCACCGGAATCGGCGCATGCGCAGTCCACTCTTACTGCCACCATTTTGTAGAAGACACCACTGCAGTGTGTCTTCAAGAACATGGCGGCCGAAAGTGAGGACTGCGCAGGTGCCCAGTCTAGCACCACAACACGCCCAAAACAGGACAGCACTGGACACGGGGAAGAAAGGTGAGTATAAATGTTTTTTTTAAAGTATGCAGTTTAATAGGGGTGAGGGGGACCATTCATGTCAGGATTGGGGGGTGAGAGGACCATGCATACCAGGATTGGGGGGTGAGGGGACCATGTATACCAGGATAGGGGGGTGAGGGGACCATGCATATTAGGATAGGGGAGTGAGAGGACCATGCATACCAGGATTGGAGGGTGAGGGGACCATGTATACCAGGAAGGGGGGGTGAGGAGACAAAGCATATTAGGATAGGAGTGGGGTGAGGGGACCATGCATACCAGGATTGGGGGGTGAGGGGACCATGCATACCAGAATTGGGGGGTGAGGGGACCATGTATACCAGGATAGGGGGGTGAGGGGACCATGCATATTAGGATAGGGGAGTGAGAGGACCATGCATACCAGGATTGGAGGGTGAGGGGACCATGTATACCAGGAAGGGGGGGTGAGGGGACCAAGCATATTAGGATAGGAGGGGGGTGAGGGGACCATGCATACCAGGATTGGGGGGTGATAGGACCATGCATACCAGGATTGGGGGTGAGGGGACCATGCATTCCAGGATTGGGGGGTGAGGGGACCATGCATACCAGGATTGGGGAGTGAGGGGACCATGCATACTAAGATAGGGGGTGAGAGGACCATGCATACCAGGATAGGGATGAGGGGGCCATGCATACCAGGATGGGGCTGTGAGAGGACCATGTATACCAGGATTGGGGGGTGAGAGGACCATGCATACCAGGATTGGGGGGTGAGGGGACCATGCATACTAGGATTGGGGGTGAGGGGACCATGCATACCAGGATAGGGGGGTGAGGGGACCATGCATACCAGGATAGGGGGGGTGAGAGGACCATGCATACCAGGATTGGGGGATGATAGGACCATGCATACCAGGTTTGGGGGGTGATAGGACCATGCATACCAGGATAGGGAGGTGAGGGGACCATGCATTCCAGGATTGAATAGTGAGAGGACCATGCATACCAGGATAGGGGGGTGAGTGGACCATGCATTCCAGGATAGGGGGGTGAGAGGATCATGCTTAAGAGGATTGGGGGGTGAGAGGACCATGCATACCAGGATAGGGGGTGAGGGGACCATGCATACCAGGATTGGGGGGTGAGAGGACCATGCATACCAGGATTGGGGGGTGAGGGCACCATGCATACTAGGATAGGGGGTGAGGGGACCATGTATACCAGGATTGGGGCATGAGAGGACCATGCATGCCAGGATTGGGGGGTGAGAGGACCATGCATACCAGGATAGGGGGGTGAGGGGACCATGCTTACCAGGATTGGGGGGTGAGAGGACCATGCATACCACGATTGGGGGGTGAGGGCACCATGCATACCACGATAGGGATGAGGGGTTACCATGCATACCACAATAGGGATGAGGGGGGGTGCCATGTATACCACTATAGGGATGAGGGGACCATGCATACCAGAATTGGGGGGTGAGGGGACCATGTATACCAGGATTGGGGGGTGAGAGGACCATGCATACCAGGATTGGGGGGTGAGAGGACCATGCCTACCAGGATTGGGGGGTGAGGACCATGCATGCCCGGATAGGGGGTGAGAGGACCATGCATACCAGGTTTGGGGGAGTGAGAGGAACATGCATACCAGGATTGGGGGGTGAGAGGACCATGCATACCAGAATTGGGGGGTGAGGGTACCATGCATACCAGGATTGGGGGGTGAGGGTACCATACATACCAGGATAAGGATGAGGGGTGCAGCACATACCAGGATGGGAGACCATATACCAATAAAAATGCCCGCCACCCGGGTGTAGAATAGGTTCATAGCTAGTATATATGTAATATATATATATATATATATATAGTTAGAAATTCTATATTTGTAAGTATTTACATAGTAAACGTAGAACCAGTAACAATGTTGAATATTATATTGCAAAGAGATGCATCCAAAAACTGTGGAGATAGTATGAAGAATGAATTGCATGAAGAGTCCTTTACATCTAGAAGACTTCTATTCATTGTGTCCTCTATGAGTGAACCCAAAATAAACACAAATGAAGAGCAGCTCTGGTCAATGGGCTACATGAAAGAATGAGATCTCCATAGCAAAGTTATCAATGGGTGGCTTATTATGGTGAAGGTTTTTCACACACGGGAAAGAAGGGTCTCCATTAATGTTAGATTAATGACAACCAAACCCAACAATTCCAGAGGGATTGGTCAATCATCTATTGAGTACGGGGGGAGGGGACTCTGAGACTCTTCTCTGACATCAACAGAATTTAACAGCTCAATACTTTTTTCTTTTTGCACACAGGTAAGTCAAGGCCAACAGTATCTTGCAGGGTTTTGGTTGCCCTCTCAGCACGGAAAACTAATAAATGTTCTGCTGCGCATCTGTGTGGATGTAGGAGACAGGAAACATAGCTGTCAGGTAAATAAGCATTGGACTAATATTCAACTGATATGTTTTAGTTTTCCCATCCAAGTGCTTTTTTATCAAATCTGGGAGAAATATAGAAACATATCCTAATGACTAATAACAAGTATTACATAACAATATTATGTCTGCTGTATCACTGGTTAGGGTTGTACACAGTAACTATGTACAGGCAGATGACCCTCTATTTCTAGTCTCTCATGGCTTTGATGGTGTGACTGGCTGGAGCCACTGATGTCTATAAACATTATGAATGTCACCTGAGGCACTTTTATGAAAACATATAATGTCGTTGAAGTACAAAGAGGAGATCCAGCTGGATGAAGAACTGGAATGAAGTTAAACTGGTTCATGTCTGTCCTACCTACCGTAGGAGCAGGTTGAGAGCAGTTCTTATTCCTTTTTATGGAATATTTCAACAAAATTCTTTCGGACATTATCAAATTGTACTTGGTACCAAAATCCAGTAATTAGTCATTTTGTCCAGTATTTATCATCTGTTTTTCAGTATATACATAGAATTTTAGGTACACAAAAACTCAATACTCTAGAGATGCCCATGAATTGATAATCCCATATTTAAGTGGACCAGGTACAGTTTTGGGCTGTTATTATGCCAACAGTAGATGGCATTAGAGCAAGGGTGCTCACCTTTTTAAGTTTTCATTGTCAGATGTTGCTACTTTAAGGAATCACAATAAAATTTGGATGTTTTAAACACCAACAGTTTTCCAGAATTTCTCTGGGCATTGCAGTGGCCAGCCTTGACAATTTGTTAGACCATAAGTTGTGTAGGCCTACAGAAGAACTTCTTGTATGACATATCTTGTTAAAAATGTAGAAAGTACAAAAAGGGCATGATTCAAAGAGAGGCAATGGAGAAGTATAGCAGCTTAGAGTTTAGATAAATAGTTCCTGAAGACACATAATCTGTCAACACATGTTACGTTTTTACATTTGGCATATCTGGTTGCCACTGTGCATGGGTTTAGACATGTTCTTGAGCTCTGAGAGGGTGAGTGAGACCAAATACATCTCCACATGTGATTCTCAAACTCAAGTACTCTTTTTGAATGGTTTGGGCACATATGTGCTTGTCATATGTAATTCTATGACTTTATGCTCTGCTATCTGCATCCCTATATTTTCTAAGACAAATACCGTAACGCTCTTTGATATTATAGATTTCCTCTATTAATCCATGCCCTAATGTTTTAATCCTTGGTAATAGGGTTCTCTTACTATTGGTTTCATAGGCCTTCTTGTTTTGGCTATACATTATCTGGTATTCTTGGCCTCAATCACTAGTGCCAGAACACATAAGGGTCATCTAGCGATATTCATCATTGAGTGGGGGCGCCATATTGTTTATACTAGGGTGCCAACTTCCGTGGACAGGCAGGGTTACTTTAAGGTAATAGCTAGGGGCGGATAGGCCCGTGCTGCCTGTTTTGGATTGTCCATTTATAGGCATATTTTTCTCTTTTGAGCCCTGTCTCTTGCTCTTATTTTATCATTATTGTCTCTTGATTGTTGGTTTAAGTATATTCAATAAAATTCTATTGTTTTAAGGATTTATTTTGCTTGGTTGCTTTTTTTTTTTTTTGGTCTTTGACCCCCTTACCTTATATACATTTTTTTGTCGTTTTGGTACCTGTTATATCATTTACCAGTCTTTCCTCAGAATTAATTGCTTCTACCTCTCTCTTAGCACCAGTTGTGATAATGCGTTCACTTATCAAGACCATTACATTGACAATTTTAGGTGAACCTTATAGCAAGTTGGAAGATTTAGTATGCAGGGTCAGCATCAGGTAATGACTAAAGTCATATATTCAACTTAACCACATTAAAGAGTTTGTTTCCTCCTCATACTGTTGGGGGAGTGGACATTCCTAGTTGATTGACAGCTCAGGCCAGCATGATCATCACGCTGCCGTCCTGAACTGTGTGCGCTCCCAATACTGCTACATGAGGCAGCTTTGCTTCTGCAGCATTGGATAAGCAGTGGTACTGAGGCTGGACAGGATCAGAAGTTAACAGCACATGCTAGCAATCTTGGACAGGAACAGGCTAGCTACAAGCTCAACACCAAAGGGCTTTTAACCAATACAGTTGTTTGGCTACCGATGATAGATAGCAGCAGTGGCCGATCCGCTTAACAATGATCATCAAACAATAAAATGAAAAATTAAACTAATTTATTAAAGTGTAATTTGAAAAGCTGCTTGTTATTTAAAAAATATTTATATGTAAGCTATTATTATAGAGGATCATTCAAATCACTCAGGACTGGAGTAATTCTTCCTAGGAAGTGGAAGCCTGCAAGCCTTCTAGGAAAGAGGAGTATCGGCGTCACAGGCATCACATATAAGTGCGCTCAAAATTATGCCCTTTCAGGCCTCCGTTGAATTTTTTTGCTGTGTCATAGCCTAGTTACTGACATCAATTTGCTGCAAAGAAAAACTACAGGCCAGATATTTTAAAGTGGGGTATCTCCATTACAGTGATATTAAGTTATTGATTGGTGGGGATTCGACTGCTGGGACGGCACTAAGCTGCAGAATGTGCAACTTTTATCCCCATTAGTATGGAGGGACATGTACGACTGGACCACTGATCCATTCATTCACCAAGGGACTGCACTTGGCTTTTTCTGGAAGCCCCCAAAGAGGATGAATGGAGCTTCAGTCAGACATCCCACCTGCTGCTCCATTTTAAAATGGAAATAAAAGTGGCCTGTCAGGGATAACATTTTCCCATTCTTCCGATCATTGTGGTTTCCTATGGTTAGATTCCACCAATCAATAAGTTATCACCTACCTAACCTTTGGAACGGTGATAACTTGTTTTTATCAAAGAACCCTTTAATGCAAACACCGTAATTGTACATCCCAGTTATAGCATGTGCACAGTAGATGTGCAGGATCCGCCTGCATTTTACAGTCGACGATCCACTACATCGGGGATAACTGCTAACAGATATTTGCATATAACTGTAGGTTGGGCCCTTAGATTACATTCCCCGTGTGGGCCCCAGACACTCCAGTCCAACCCTAGTTACATTAATTGCCAAGTCTCCCCAACACAAAGCAGAAATATCCTGTCAAGAACACCACACTGCACTTGCTCACTGAGCCAGTGCGCGTGTCCTGAGTACAAAAACAGTGCTCAAAGATACCTGTGGAGCGGGACAGCAGCGGTGACGATGCATGCTTCAGACTATCATGACCTGAAGCACGTGACTGCTGGGGGCGTGACCTAAGCTCCACAGAGCTAGGAGCTGCAGGGAAACTCCTAGAAAGGGACAAGTTACCAAGGGGCATAGACAGAGACAGAAACCAGATCAAGCCGGGGTCAAAGCACGAGATAGCAGGACAGTACCAAAGGGTTAGACAGAGCGAATAATCAGGACTTAGCAATAGATCAGAAAACCAGAACGGGCAATAGATGGTACAATAGGGGCAAACGGTAACGGAGTAACAATAGCCAAGCCAGGAGGTCAGAACCGGAGAAGACAATAGTACCAAAACGAGAGATGGAGTTCACAGTGAGGGGACAGACCGGGTCATACACGGGAATCAAACAAGCAATGCAGTATCCACGCACACCAGGGGGGTCAGACACACAGCCAGAATAACAGTATAGCTGACAGGGAATCCTAGTCTGGACTGAGTATAAATACCCCTCCTAGATCCAAAGAGAGGCCGGCAAAGTTAACCCTGTGAGAACAGGACATTAACCATGTCCTAACCATGACAGTACCCCCCTCTTAATGGGGGGCCACTGGACCCCCATGTTTCTCAGGGTATCTGGCATGAAAAGCCCGCACCAGTCGATCAGCATGCACCGAACTGGCCGGAACCCATGACCGATCCTCAACGGAATATCCCTTCCAATGAATAAGGTACTGAAGTCTCCGGCGACCCACCGTGAATCAACGTTGCGCCCTAACTCTTACTCCAGTTGACCCTCTACCAACACTGGTGGAGCCACGGATGAGAGATCTTCTCTAACTGTCCCCACAGGTTTTAATAGGGACCTGTGGAAGACGTTAGAGATTTTGAAGGAGGCGGGCAACTGTAATCTGTTTGCCACCGGGTTGATCACCTCTACAATCTTGTAAGGGCCAATATATTTGGGGCCCAACTTCATAGAGGGTATTTTAATTTTGATGTTACGGGTGGACAACCAGATGTTTTCCCCTACTGTCAACGCAGGAACCACCCCCCTCCTCCTGTCCGCAAAATGTTTGAACTTCTTCTGGGCTTTGGAGATGTTCCCCTGCACCTCCTTCCAGAGGGTTTTTAACTGTTGTACCATCCCCTCGGCACCAGGGCAATCCGAATCCATATGGGAAAATTCAACAAACTGCGGAACAAACCCATAATTGACCTGAAAGGGAGTCTTTCCGGTAGACTGATTAATCCGACAGTTGAATGCAAATTCTGCCATGGGTAATACCTCACACGAGTCTTCCTGTCTGGAGGAGGCCAGGCATCTCAGAATCTGCTTCAATGACTGGTTGGTGCATTCAGTTTGTCCGTTGGATTCCGGGTGATAGGCAGAGGAGAATGACAACGTGACCCCCAACTTCATACAAAACACTCTCCAAAACCTGGACACAAATTGCACACCCCTGTCCGACACCACGTTCACAGGCACTCCATGCAGCCGAACAATGTGCTGTATAAACAAGCGGACCAAGGCTTCAGCAGATGGTAGCACAGGTAATGGCAAAAAGTGGGCTTGCTTAGAAAATCTATCAACCACTACCCATACCACTGAGTTGCCCTTGGAAGATGGAAGATTAGTGATAAAGTCCATGGACAGGTGTGTCCATGGTTTATCCGGAATTGGCAAAGGCACCAATTCCCCGGCCTGCCGGACCTGAGAGCTTTTAGAGCAAGCACACACCCCACAAGTATTTACAAACCTTTTTATACCAGTACCCATAGAGGGCCACCAAAAACCCCTAGCTACTGCCCCCCTGGGTAGCTGCAATACCAGTGTCTGCACTTAACACAGAATCATGAAATTCTTGAAGGAGTGTGAGATGGAATTGTTCGGGTACAAACAATTTACCTGGGGGTTTATTCCTGGGAGCTTGTTCTTCCAGAATCTCTCTCTGTAGCTCAGAGGAGATTTCAGCTACAACCACTCCCGGTTGAAGAATGGAGGAAGGAGGTTCTGGAGGGGACACAGAATCAAAACTTCAGGATAAGGCATCTGCCTTTACATTTTTAGACCCTAGTCAGAACGTGATGGTAAAATGAAATGGAGAAAAAAAAAGTGCCCACCGAGCCTGTCTGGGGGTCAACCTCTTAGCAGACTCGATATAGGCCAGGTTTTTTTGATCAGTGGTGACCATAATGGGATGAGCGGCCCCCTCCAAAAAATGCCTCCATTCTTCGAAGGCAAATTTAACTGCTAACAATTCCCTGTTACCGACATCATAGTTTCTCTCAGCCGAAGAGAACTTCTTAGAGAAAAAGGCACAGGGTTTGAGGTTAGTCAGGGTAGGGGGGCCCTGTGACAATACTGCCCCCACCCCCACCTCTGAAGCGTCGATCTCGACGATAAAAGGTCTTGACGAATCGGGTTGTACCAACACAGGGGCTGTAGTAAAACACTTCTTTAATGTAAGGAAGGAATTTTTTGCGGCCACGGACCAATTTTTTACATCTGCCCCTTTAAGAGTGAGGTCCGTCAAGGGTTTCACAACCTGCGAGAACCCTTTAATGAACTTCCTATAATAATTAGCGAAGCACAGAAATCGCTGCAACCCCTTCAGGTCATGAGGCTGCACCCAATCTGTAATGGCCTGAACCTTCCCTGGATCCATGCGGAATCCCTCCCCGGATACAATTACACCCAGAAAAGATAGTTCTTGCATAAAAAATGAGCACTTCTCCAGCTTAGCATACAAATGGTTCTCCCGGAGTCTCATAAGAGCCGTACGTAGATGGTGTAAGTGTGACTGACTGTCTTCAGAGTAAATCAAGATGTCATCCAGGTAAATGACTACATAGCGTCCAATCAAGTCAGAAAAAACAACATTAATAAAGTTCTGAAAAACAGCAGGAGCGTTAGTGAGGCCGAAGGGCATAACCAGGTTTTCAAACAGCCCCTCAGTTGTCAGGAACGCTGTTTTTCATTCGTCCCCCTCTCGGATCCTTATAAGGTTATAAGCCCCTCATAGATCGAGCTTAGAAAACCATTTGGCCCTCGTGAGTTGGTTGCATACATCAGGAATCAACGGGATAGGGTACGTGTTCTTAACAGTAATTTTGCTCCGTTCCCGAAAGTCGAGGCACGGTCGCAACCCACCATCTTTTTTCTTTACAAAGAAAAACCCCGCTGCCACGGGTGAGACCGAGGGCCGAATATGCCCCTTGCGAAGGCTTTCTTTGATGTACTCTTTCTTAGCTTGGCGCTCAGGCCCGGACAAATTAAACAAACGAGCCTTGGGTAATTTGGCTCCAGGTACTAAATCGATAGCACAATCATATGGTCTATGTGGTGGGAGCGCCTCAGCCTCGCTTTCGGAAAACACATCTTCAAAGTCTCTCAGGTACTCCGGAATACCCTCCAGACCGACAGATGACACAGATACAGATTTTATCGGATTGACAAAAGGAACCGGGTTACAACACAGACCATTATCATTACATCCCCATCGGGTGATCTCCCCCTTCACCCAATCAATAAGAGGATTGTGGTGTTGCAACCAGGGCATTCCCAATACCAGTCCTGCAGGCAGATTATTCATAATGAAACAACTTAAATTTTCCACATGAGTGGAACCCACTTTCATAGAAAAAACTTCAGACATAAAACAAATTCCATCACGGGTAAGAGAGGATGAATCCACAGCCACAATTTTAACAGGGTCTTTTAACCTGACTGTCCCTATCTTATTAAGCGTCACAACTTGGGCATCAATCAGATTAATGGAGGAACCACAGTCAACAAAGGCGGTGGTCATAACAGGACCGCCAGCAAGTTCCAATTCAACCTGGAGCACTATTTTTGTACGTGAGAAAAAATGTACCTGGGAGTCTAGACAACCTCCTCGATTGTTGCCCAGTCTCAGTCGTTTCTCTGATGAAGGGCAGGAGGGGCAATTCCTTTTCCAATGTCAAGAGGCTCCACAGTAAAAGCATAGCAGATTGTCTCTACGGTGCCTTCTCTCTTTCTCCTTAACCGAGACTGACCCAACCTCCATGGGCTCAGATACAGGTGCAGTGTCACACAATTTGGGGTACAAGTGAGACTCTTGTTGCATCATTCCTCTAGCGTGGAGTCTTCGGTCCATATGGACCGCCTGCATCATGGCATCCTCCAGGGTATCAGGAGGAGGATGTAATGCCAGAGCATCCTTCAGACGGTCAGACAGGCCCCTGCGGAACAACCCCCTCAGGGCAGCGTCGTTCCATGATACTTCGGACGTCCAACGTCTAAACTCTGAGCAGAACCATTCAGCAGAGTGCCTCCCCTGTGTCACACTCATCAACATATCCTCTGCCAGACGCACTCTATCAGACTCATCATAAATGTGCCCCAGAGCTTCAAAGAACAAATTCACAGACATACGTTCAGGAGCAAAGGAAGAGAGAGAGAAAGCCCATCCCTGTGGAGCCCCCCGAAGTAGGGAAATGACGACCCCCACCCTCTGGAACTCATCCCTGGAGGAGCAGGGCCTCAGAGAAAAAAAAAGCTTGCATCCTTCTCTGAACGACCTGAACTCCCTTTTATCCCCTGAGAAAGGGTGTGGCAATTTGACCAGAGATTCGGGGGATGCCAATGACACATCCCTATCCCCAGCACTAGGAGCCCCTGCAGCGACAGCCCCCTGCACAGTATCCACCAACTGTTGCTGGGTATGGGCCATCGTGCGCTGTTCCACATTAAGTATGTGGAACATTTGGGTCAGGTGCTTGACCTGATCAGCCAAAGCTTGTATGGGATCCATGAGGATAACACACTTTTTTTTTTTTCCTTCAGAGGAAAAAAACCTGAAAGGGTCAGCTATAATGTCAAGAACACCGCACTGCACTTACTCACTGAGCCAGTGTGCGTGTCCTGAGTAAAAAACAGTGCTCAAAGATACCTGTGGAGCGGGACAGCAGCGGTGACGATGCATGCTTCAGACTATCAGGACCTGAAGCACGTGACTGCTGGGGGCGTGACCTAAGCTCCACAGAGCTAGGAGCTGCAGGGAAACTCCTAGAAAGGTAACTACGGGACAAGTTACCAAGGGACATAGACAGAGACAGAAACCAGATCAAGCCGGCGTCAAAGCACGAGATAGCAGGACAGTACCAAAGGGTTAGACAGAGCGAATAGTCAGGACATAGCAATAGATCAGAAAACCAGAACGGGTAATAGATGGTACAATAGGGGCAAACGGTAATGGAGTAACAATAGCCAAGCCAGGAGGTCAGAACCGGAGAAGACAATAGTACCAAAGCGAGAGACGGAGTTCAGAGTGAGGGGACAGACCGGGTCATACACGGGAATCAAACAAGCAATGCAGTATCCACGCACACCAGGGGGGTCAGACACACAGCCAGAATAACAGTATAGCTGACAGGGAATCCTAATCTGGAGTGAGTATGAATACCCCTCCCAGATCCAAAGAGCAGCAGGCAAAAGTTAACCCTGTGAGAACAGGACATTAACCATGTCCTAACCATGACATATCCCAGTAAAAGATGTGCTCTATGACCCTAGTCTTGAAAGCAATCTGTTATCTGTGAATAAACTCACAAGACAAGGAAATTAATTTACATTTAAAGAGGACAGCTGTATCATCTCAAAGGAAAGTCACACATTAGCAGAAGGAAAAATCAAAGATGAGTTGTACCAGCTAAAATACAAGGAAAGTGTATACACTGCTAAACATGAACAGCACAAGAATTGTATTCATGACATTTTGCATATAGAGACCCAGAACCAATAAGAAAGTTAGTTCAAAAATAAGCTTGCTGATCGTATTACAATGAATCTGTGTAATCAGACAATGAATTGTACTAGCTGTCTTAAAAGGATTAAAGGCCCCGTCACACTAAGCGACTTACCAGCGATCCCGACAACGATATCAACATGTCAGGATCGCTGGTGAATCGCTATGTGATCGCTGGTGAGCTGTCAAACAGACAGCTTCACCAGCGATTAGCACAGCGACGCCGCGCATGCGGCATCGCTGTGTTCAGCGCTGATTCATGTCAAAAATAGAATTAAAATAAAAAATATTGTTATTCTCACCTTCCGACGTCCCGCGCAGCATTCCCGCCTCTCTCAACGCTCTGGTCCCAGTAATCCTTTGGGAGAATTACCGCGATGACGTCCGTTCTCGCTGGATCGCGAAGTCTCGCGGTCATTCTTGCAAAGGATTACTGGGACCGGAGCGTGGAGAGAGGCGGGAATGCTGCGCGGGACGTCGGAAGGTGAGAATAGTAATATTTTTTTTTTTTTTATTATTTTATTGCTGATCGCTGGTCTCCCGCCTGTCACACACAGCGATGCGTGCTGGCCAGCGGGAGATCAGCGACGAAAGAAATGTCCAGAGGTTTCCAAGAGCGATCAGCGATACCGGCAGGGGGGCCGGTCGCTGATCGCTGTCACACATAGCGATCTCGCTGGTGAGATCGCTGTTGTGTCACAAAACTTGTGACTCAGCAGCGATCTCGCTAGCGAGATCGCTATGTGTGACGGGGCCTTAAGTCAAGCAAATCCTTTCTTAAGAATGGTACTTCTAATCAGAACATCTCCTGGACTTAATACACACAGATGTTTGTGGTCAAATTAGTACTCAAACACTTAGAAAGAAGAGATATTTTCTCAAATTTATTGCTGATTATTTAAAATGTACAGTTGTCCATCTACTTCACAGCAAAGATGACGTTCCAGAAAAACTTGAAATTTATCTCTCTGAAGTATAAATTTGGAAGAAAAAAAAATGTGTGTGCAGATAATGGAACTGAACATATAAGTAATTAGACACAAAGTGTTTTAAGGAAAAATGAAATTGTGTTTCAGACCACTGTACCATACAACCCTACACAAAATGGTGTAGCAGAAAGAAATAACCAGACTTTTAGTGAAAGTGGAAGAAATATGCTATTTTGATGCAGATTTGTCAACAAAATGAAACAATTGCAGTATTCACTAGTTTTGTTCGGTAAATCTGATGAGACTCACCCATTCAACTCTATGAGAACGCTTAAAAAATCAAATGCCATAGGGAGCCGCAGTATAGCATACATTTTTTAAGGATATATTTCAGTTTTGTAGCATAAGGAACTGTAAGTGGTCATCTAAATGATTAATAGTTTCTGCTTTATTGCATATGGACTACACAAGTGTAAGTGACTGCAGGGCCATAGTCGAGGCTGAAAACATTTGCTCATTCATGCTCTATTCACCCACCACATAAATATAATGTCCCTTCTGAGGTTTACCTGTCTCCTTGTGGTCCATGCCATCAGGGTCCTTCCTGTCTTGCTGAAGGCTCACGCTTGGTGATTTTACACAGAGAGAGACCAACTTATAAAAAAAACAAGTTTACTTGCATCCATTTGCAGCACGTCCAGATCAGTTATAGCTTCAACATAGGGTTCAACACAGTATACATCCTTCTCTTGCCCTGTGCTCACCCACACGTCTTCTAGAATGCTCCCGGGTCGTACCGGTTCGTCCGACACCTCAGCATTCCCTCTGTACAGCTTCACTACTTTTAGGATTTCCACTGTCTGTTTTGCCCCAGACAAAAGGGCTTCAGCCCACATAGTAAGCTGCCATATCTTAGAGCTGCCCTGCATTCTATTATGCTGAGACTTCTGTCCCACAGGCCCTGGACAACAGGGCTTCTGATTTTACATTGCGTAGCCAACCACCCTAACTGGGCTCTAAGGCCCTATGCACTTAAATCAGGATATCCTCCTGGCTTACCCGCAGTTGGCTCCTCCTATATTAACTATTTAAAGTATCCCCATCTAGTGGCCTATTTGCCGTACTGCACATTCCCTAACAATAGTAGTGTACATTAAACAGTAAACAGGCATAAAACATTATTTAAAAGTTAAAACATTAACCATTAGTTTCCCGGGACAAATGTGGGGAATAACCAATCCCAGTGACCCCTTACACACACATGACAAGTAAGAAAATAATGGCCCACTTTTCTAGATGAAGCTGAACAATTTTTTTTACACTCTCATGTGATCCAACCCTAATTGAAAGTTTGAAATAAATGTATTTGGTGACAATATCTTATCTTAGGTATAGGTACATTGTGGTGCTCCTGATGAAGAAGTCTTGTACTTTGAAACACGTTGAGAATTTATCCACAATTTAATAGCTACATGGTCTGGATCCTGAATTATTCAGCAGTGCAGAGAAATTCCTCATTTATCATTTTTTTATCTCTGGTTGGTCACGAGTGGACCGGTGAATCTGCAGCAGCTGATATCTCTATAAGCTTGTCTTTTGGCTCAAATTGGTGAGTACAATTTGATCATAGTAATCATATTATCCTGGATAAGACCCTATTGTGCTATTATTCTCCAGCAGCACATATTATCTTAGTATCTGTCATAAAGCTGCCCTATGGGATCGGGAGTGTGCTGGTCTGTCAGTATTATGAGTGACAGTCCATTCATCCAATCTGATGCTGGTGTTTATATTGGGCTGTCAGCACTTTGATAGACAGCCCTGCTGCTCAGTCTGGTCTAGCCTACGAGCGTTTCACCAGGTGACTCCTGTCCTCAGTGATTTGCTGTCTATTTAGCTGGCTATTTGTGAGCAGTCCAGTGTCAGCTGTAGCTTAGTTTTGTTTGGTGTGTGTATCTTGTTGCTAGACCTAGGATTGCAAAATCTACCTCCGCTCCATTAGGGGATAACTTTTAAACTTGAGAAAATCCCTTTAACGAACATTACTTGTCTGACACAAAATGCAAATGTATTTGCTTTTATAAATGTAGTAAATTGCTAGAAAAACACAATATAGACACGAAAACTGAAAGTCAACAGAAAGAAAGGTAATCAAATTCTACCACAGTCACCGCTCATACTATGTAGTACAGCTATGGGTTGCCAGGTGCTATTGACCTTATAGAAGAATGCAGGTGTTACCTTACTGGAATCCACTGTGGTTTTCTTCAGGAAGTGTTGGTGCTGAACCTAGTAGACACCACAGCTGGATCTCATCTTTGTTTTGTATTCCAGAAAAACCAAGAGATACAAACATTGATGCAGCTGCATTGCGTAACACACGTCATGTCTTGTCTTCATTATTTCATTGAGTTAGAAAAATATATTTCAGTCGACTCCACCATTCTATTTATTAATGCATTTATGTTTCATGCATGATGAGACTGCTTGTCAAGTTGTCAATCCTGCAAAGAGATCATTGTAAATTAGGGGGAACAGACAGTTGTAATATTTGACAGCTCGATTCAGGTTGATCCTTAGACGGGGTTGTCTCATTTTCATTGATTGGTAAAATAAAATTGCAAAGTTCTTGTAAAGAAAAAGTAACTGTTAAAGTTACCTCTTACTAAAAATGATCAATGCTCTAAAGAATGGAGGGAATTTTATTTCTATTGTGTACAGCTCATCACCTAGGTTGTCACCCACACTGGAGTCTCTAAGTGGCTGATTACAAAAAGGCATCTGCTTGCAAGCTCTTTGCTATACAGCTTGTAAGTGCTGCTCTGCTTTCTGGATCCGGCCAGTTTGAACAAGACAAACTTTTTAATGCACCACTGAAGAGTATTTTATTTATTTCAACACTGCAGTGGTGCCAATAATCTAAGTTCCCTCACCCTAGTATTATACTTACCAGCCGTCGTCTTTGTGAATACTGCAAATTTTTTTTCACACTCAGATTCGTTCAATGAAAAAAAAATGGTCATCTGCACTTCCCCATTGAATGAGACTGTAGAGACAAATAGCCCCCCCAAAACTATAATAACCCCATCCCCAACCTGACAAAGCAAAAAACACATATTGACTGATTTCCAGTACTTACCTGCATGCAACCACCGATCCTCACAAGATCTCCTTCTCTACTCCCCTCTAATCTCCTCTTCCCACAATCGCATACAAGATTTCTCCCACACATCCTCCCCCCCTCTGGAACTCTCTACCCCAACATATCAGACTCTTGCCTACCATGGAAACCTTCAAAAGACATCTGAAGACCTACCTTTTCTGACAAGCCTACAACCTGCAGTAACCAAATCCCTGTATGACTAGCTCCACCCTCACCAACTGTATCCTCACCCATCCCTTGTAGATTGTGAGCCCTCGTGGGCAGGGTCCTCTCTCTTCCTGTACCAGTCATGACTTTTATAAGATTACTGTACTCATTTTTATTTTGCATACCCCTCTTAACAACATGGAATAAATGGCACTATAGTAATAAACAATAATAACAATTAATAATAATAATTTCCACCCAAATTCTTCCTCAGTTCTTACCCAAAATGTTGTTACTCAAATATAATTATCGAAAACCAACTTTGGGATGGTGAGAAGGGATATACAAACACGGACATAGTGTGGAATTCAACTCTCT
This sequence comes from Dendrobates tinctorius, assembly GCF_039654945.1. Classification (NCBI taxonomy): domain Eukaryota; kingdom Metazoa; phylum Chordata; class Amphibia; order Anura; family Dendrobatidae; genus Dendrobates; species Dendrobates tinctorius. Next base: position 5,570,072 of record NW_027361866.1, read on the forward strand.
CACCACCACCATATCTCTGGAACCATATGGCAGTTTAAAAAAAAAAAGAAAAAATGGAGCACTCAAGGCAGCAGCAGGAATAAAGCAAGATCAAAAACTGGACTGATTTGTCCTTGGGACGGGGGCCATTTAACACTCCAATGGCACTCATACTACATGTATATGGTCTACATAAAGTGTTGGCTCATAGCATTATTTCTGAAGATACTGGAAACCACTGTTACACATGATAGGCCTGCACAATATCACCTTCAGGTTTTTATAACTTGTAACTTGTAAAAATATTATAGAACAGTAAGACAGGTAAGATTTACTGTCAAGTGGCTTTTCTAATCAATTTAAACTATGACACTTGAGTCTCTCACCCCTGATTTACCATGTCCATCAGCAACCCTGAACCTAGGAATAGAGGGAGCTAAAATCCTTTGTGTATTCACTCCCATGTAAGAAAACAGAAACCAGCTCATATTTGTTTAAGAAGGAGCTTTTAAGACAACAAGGCCAAAGCTGTGTCAGGGTGAGCAAGGAGGAACCGAGGGAGGATTAGGCTGGTTTGTGTGGAGTAGGAGGAGGGCTTGGTCTGGGAGTTACCATGGAAAGCTGGAATCCTGTATAACAGGTGTACTGCAGGAATCTGCTATTGGCCGGCTCGCTTATAAACCTGCCGAAGTGTGTGCAGAAACAGGGGAAAAGTCAATGGCAGCATGTGGTGTGATGGAAAACAGGAGACTGGAAAGGGAGGGCGTCACAAGACCATCACATGTGTACACATGAACAATATACCAGGCTGACCCTTTACTACCAATGCCCATATAAAAGCTTTATGCATCGACCAACTGTGGACTTCATCCTAAAGGACGGCTTTCCCAATATATATCATGTCCTCTTACAAAATCAAATGTAACACATCAATAATAAATCAACGATTATACATTACACGTGTTAGAGAAGCATGATTTTAGCTGAAATGCAATTACTCGAGATTATGTGTATATAAATATATATATACACACATATAAATAAATAATATATATATATGTATAATTGTATATCCCACAATCTCTAGTTAATTTATTTTGGAGTTTTATATATATATATATATATATATATATATATATAAATATGTGGAAATTGGGATCCAGCAAAAGGATGAAAGTTCACCAGATTTGTAAAAACTTCTTCTTTATTAATCCATATGTCATAAAAAGTATAAGGAACTCCAATCAATTAGTAGCATTCCAGCAAGGGACTACATGTTTCAGCACTATGTGCCTTCCTCACGGTATGGAGTTCCTCATACTTTTTATGACATATGGATTAATAAAGAAGAAGTTTTTACAAATCTGGTGAACTTTCATCCTTTTGCTGGATCCCAATTTCCACATATTTCTATTTGTTGGGGCATACTCCCTGCCTGGATCCGTGCAAAGTATAGGGTGAACACCGATTACTGCATCAAGAGGAACTCCTTTATGGTGATATGGTGAGCTGGCTATATGTTTTTCACATTGTTTGAATATATATATATATATATATATCTGGCGAAACATTGCTGCTAATGAATCAGTAAAGCCACGGTTTTTCACTTTAATTTTCGGAGTGCTTACTGTTTTTTTCTGATTTTCTAGATAGATAGATTGCTAGGATTGGCGGAACACAATCACTGTGAAATATATTATCTTTAGGTCAAATATTGTATTTACGCTATATTTTACATATTTTTTATATTTGCTATCATTTTACTTGTTGATCTTTTTTTATTATTTTTTGATTAATTTTTGATATTTTGGATTTTTTAACTTTAGATTTTGGTTTTAATTGCTGCATTCCTGTTAGCTGACCGCTTGTATACAAAGGGTTAATCGACATCATTTACTGCTTCCATCCTATTGGTCACTACTCCTATTTAATGTATCAGTTCCTACACTGTCTGTAAATCTACCTCAAGAAGGTATCGGTCCGCTGTCGAAACACGTAGTGGTCTAAATAAAAGGTTTGTTTACCACTAATCCATTGCAGATTTGAAAGTACACGATTCGAATATTTATGTTAAACCACATATATATTTTTTCCCATAAACCACAGTTAGTGTCCACATGTTTGGCATTTCTGCAGCAATGAGAGCTCACCTAATTTACGGGTGCATGTGACACGCCCACCACGGCTGTGGGGCACCCAGAATCGGACCAGACAGTTCTATGGGGGAGGTCACAGGGCCATGATCCGTTTCTGTGGCCCTGGCCGTGTCATAAAATAGAGGATAGTTATGTGGTGTTTAATCGTGACGCCACTCATGATGTTCGGCAATGGGTGGCTTACGCTGCGGTTTTGGTCCACTGGGGCTGATGGTGATGCAGGAAACATGGTTCAGCTCCCCAAGGGTAGAGCGGGGCACCAAGGCAAATATATTTGATTGCTCAGATGGTGGTGAACGTTGGCGTGCAGAGAATAAGTGAAGGACACAGAGAGGTGCAATTTTCTTTACCTTTTACTTGAAAGTAGATGCAATCTGGGGTGCCAATTACAGATGACGGATTGAGTCCGGCTTGCCTGGAGGCATTCAGGGGATCCGCCCTGTCAGGTTGAGTTGGGGACCTTCTTTCTGTGCCCTCTTTTCAGGTACCTGCTGCTTGTAGCTAAGCTGCAGCCCTCTCCTGCGTGATGGTTTCATACCTGTATGGCAGACAGCGTGAGCCTATATCACGGGCACTGTCCTTTTCTTTGTCAGCCCTGGGCTCTTAATCTGCTGCCGTACTTTGAGGTGTTTGGTGTGGCCAGGGAGCTTGCAGTACCCTGCCCTCCAGATTCATCTGTCAGGGCAAACAGCACCCACCCAGCCAAGTACTCTGGCGTCCATTTTTATCAGCCCTCCGCTCTGGGGTCAGCTATTCACAATTTTTATTCCCCAGATCCCTTGTCTCTGCTCCTGTCCCTTCCCTCTCCACAGACCAACTGCCAACTCTCTTCTCTCACTGTCCTGTCATGAGCTCCTGCTGGCTCCCATTTCCATGACAACTCTCCTGTTTACTCTCTCAGCTGACTTCTTTCTGACTCACTAACCCCACCCGCTGACCAGAATTTATAAGCATGCTCCCCTTTCTGGCCTGGAGCAGGAATTGACATTTATACTGTGTTACCTGGCATGGGTACCCTCCTTGCCTCCAGGCATGACATCACCCCTTAGAGGGAGGCAATGTCACCGTGGCAATTGGACTCTGGGGTGCCACACATGAGCTCTGAGTTTAACGTATAGGCACTACAACAGCAGTTTGCAATTTTCACTAAGCAACATCCATTGCGACTTGTTTCTGGAAAACACCCATGGAGTCAAAATAGTCACTACACCTGTAAACAAATTCCCAAAGGGTATTATTTCCAAAATGGGGTCACTTGAGGGGAGGTTTATGCTCTTCTAGCACTGAGGAGCTCAGTATATGGAGTTCGCAAACTATTATAGAAAATTCTGCACTCCAGGATGCTTCCTGTATAACAGTACTGCTTAGCCAGACATAAGGCGAGACTCAGGAGGGAAGAAACACTATTTGCCGTCTCTCCCGAGTTTCACCATATGGCTATGCAGTACTGTACAGCCACATTTAAGTTATGTCTACATTCAGCAGAAAAAGAGGGACAAATTTTGGTGCCATTTTTACCCATTTCCTAGTATGAAAATTTAAAATCTGGGGCTAAAACCAAATTTTGGTGGTAAAAATGTAATTATTTTTTTCTTCATTGCTCAATGGTATAAAATTCTGTGACTCACCTGTGGTGTCAATATGATCACTGCATCCCTAGGCGAATTCATTGAGAGATGTAGTTTGAAAAACAGGGTCTCTTTTGGGGGGGTGTTCTGCTGTTCTGGCACCTCAGGGGCTCTGCCAATATGACACGCTCAAATCAGTTCAGCAAAATGTGAACTCCAATATGGCGCTTCTTCCGTTCTGAGCTTTGTACTGTGCCTCAAAAGTAGTTCTCCACCACATATTGAGTATTGGAGTACTCAGGAGAAACTGTACAACAAATTTTGGTGTCCATTTCATCCTGCTATCTGTCATGATCCCAGTGCAGGTTTTTGAGCTGCACGTCAGGGGTTAATGCCTGGAGATCAGTGCAGGTTTTGACCTGCACACCTGGAGTTAATGATTGTGGCCTCTCTTTGGTTCTGGGAGAGCTTCTTAAACCCCTGGGAAGCTCCAATCCCTGCCAGTTATACTTTTGCCTTTGGCCGAGTGTGCTGACCTCTGTGTGCCTGTTCGTTGTTATAGCTTGTTTATATGGTTCTGACCCGGTTCTGTTTCCTGTTGTGAGTTTGCCTGTTGATTCTGTACTGTGCTATCCTCTCTGTGTATAACTTATTGCCTGTGATCTGACTACTCTCTGCTCGCCCATCTTGTACCTTGCAGCTATCTCTGTGTGTGACTCATTGGCTACGTCCTGACTATCCTCCCTGTCTATGCCCCTTGGTAACTCTCAAAATACAAGGAAAAGGAAGGCCAGTAGTCAAAATGTCACATAAAATGCAATATTTTATTAATAATGTATAATGAGACATAGGTACATGAAATAGGGGGGAGAGGACTCACAAATGGCTGAAAAAGGGCCTAGTATGTCACCCACATCTAATAGGAAAACAACCCCATGTAGTCATACCGCAAACGAGTTCATATAAGAGTCATGCATAATTAGGTGAATATGATGTACATCTACATAGTGAACCGAGACTCAAAGAACTTACTGGTAGTAAAAAGTATCTAATCTAGAACAAATGTTCATAATAACTGGACCTAAAAGGGGTCTGCAATATTACCTGGACAGAGTGGGGGTGAACCATACAACGGCCGGACCCCGACGCGCGTTTCGGAGCGTACTGCTCCTTCCTCAGGGGGCGTGTCCGCTCCACAGGTATCTTTGAGTACAGTCAGCTTTACTCAGGACACGCGCACTGGCTCAGTGAGCAAGCTCAGTGCGGTGTTTCTGACACTATCCTTGCTAAAATTAAAAAATGGGGCTAAAATAAAATTTTTGTGGGAAAAATAGATTTTTTTATTTTGACGGCATTACGTTTCAAACTTCTGTGAAGCAACTGGAGGCTCTATGTGCTCACCACACATACATCCCTTGAGGGGTATCGTTTCCAAAATGGTGTCACTTGTGGGGGATTTTCACTGTTAGGCATATCAGGGGCTCTCCAAATGAGACATGACAGCAACAGACCATTCCATCAAAGTCTGCAGTCCAAAACATCACGCCGACGTGAGACCAAAAAGTTGTTTTCCCCCACATATTGGGTGTCGGCATACTCAGGAGAAATTGCACAACAAATTGTATGACATCATTTCTCCTATTACCTTTGTGAAAATGCAAAATTTAGGGCTAAAATACATTTTTGTGGGGAAACCTTGATTTTTTTACTTCCACAGCTCAACATTATAAAATTATGTGAAGCGCATGGAGTCTAGTTTCCAAATGTTAGGAGTCAGATTTCTGCCTCTCCTTTGCTGAAATCTAGATCCTCACATTCTGCAGTCTCCTGCGCTTTTCCTGCTGCAGAGGAGATTGCAGAGGAGATAGCCCTGCGGCAACTCTCTCCAGAGGCTAAGTCCTTTGTTCCCTCATCTGAGCATGCTCATGGGACGAACTCCCATTGGAGTCTGGGAGTCAGGTGTTCAGGTCCTGTGTAGAATCCCATTGGCTCTTCCTGGAGCCTTGGAGATTTCGGAACGTCCCGTTCGCTATAAAAAGCACGCATGGCTGTTCAGCCATGCGCTAGTATATTCATACTTGCTGCTGTATGTTTGTTGATGGATGCTTGGACTGGTGAATGACTCATTTGAAACCCCCATTCCTCTGATACTACGTCTGTGTGAGTGTTTGAGTTCTGCCAGTAGCAGCTCTAGTGCCAGCGCGCATTTGCTCCATCTATCTCAACAGCTTAACGTCTGCATTGCGCCAGCGTGATAGCGGCGTTTTTGCCAGCGGCGCAATTATCGCCGCACTGCGATTGCAGTCCTGCCGGGCGTTCGCAGTTGTGACGCCACGCACAGGTGTCTCTACAGTAAGTCTAGACGGAGTAGTACTGCTGTCTAAGGCTACTCCTGTGACCATAAATACCGCGTGTGCATCGCTGAGATTCTGTGACCTTAAACAGATTCAGCGTCTCTGTGTTTGGTTTTTGCTTGCAGCCTCTGTGATTGTAACAGAGCTAGCTTAGTGCAATTGGGTGCAGTTTAACCCTTTGCACACTGCCGCAGATTGCTCTGCCTTCATTTATCTGCAGTTTTTCCAGCTTCCGCACGGTGGACCCCGAGTGGCGAAGGCACTTTAATTATGTTTTTATTTAGTGCCTTCCGCCACTCCTAACACCAAAATGGTGTCACTTGTGGGGGTTTCCACTGTTTAGGCACATCTGGGGCTTTCCAAATGCAACATGGCATCCAATAATTATTCCAGCAAATTTGACAATCAAAAAGTCAAATATTGTGGTCGATTTATTCCTGTTACCCTTGCAAAAAATAAAAAAAAATTAGGTCTAGAAGTCAAATTTTTGTGACAAAAAGTTAAATGTTAGTTTTTTCCTTCCGCATTGCAAAAATTTCTGTGAACCACCTGAATAGCAAGGAGTGGAAATTTTTATTATGTTATTTTATTATTTTTATCTAACTAAGGAGGTGATAAGGGGGGGGTTGATTTACTATTTTTTATTTTGATCACTGTGATAGGGTCTATCACAGTGATTAAAATGAACCAATAGGAAAAATCTCAAATTGTTGTCGGGTGCCGGCCAGCAGATCTCAGAGGGTGCACTGCGCATGCGCCCACCATTTTCTTCCCGGAAGAAGACGCCGAGGACCGGGGGACAGAGCCTGAAGGTCCAGGGATACTGGAGGTATCGGGGGGGCTTGGAGGACCCCATTTCTCTCTCCTCTGGTATGTTAGATCATATCAGAGGAGAGAGAAATGAATGGGAAATCGGACTCCTATTTTTTTTTCCTGAACGCCGTTATTCGGTGAATAACAGCAATGACAAGACTGGAGATGGTAAAAATTGACCTGAATCATGTTCTCTGGGGTCTGGGCTAACCCAGGTAGCCAAGACCCTGGAGATTTTCCAACACTGGGGGGCGGTATACACTTTTTTCACACAACCGTTAATTAACGGTGCTGTGGTTTAAGTACCCTTAACTACCGCCGTTAAAAGGCGTATCGGCTGTCATTAAGGGGTTAAGGCTTCCTTTACACTTGCCGTGTTTTTGCAGGCCTTTTTTGCATCCCCAATAGATTTCTATGGGGCCACAAAAACGGCCTGCAAAAATTAGTCGGAGCGCCGTATGCCATATGGCCGTGAGGGCCGTATTTACGGCTGTGAAAAAATATCGAGCTTGCTCGATATTTTCCACGGCTTACGGACACGGCCCCCAGTGAAATCAATGGTGCCGCAAAAACACCATGAAGATGTATTTGCGGAACGCCATTTTTTTCACCCAACTTTTCAAAACCTAATGCCAAACAGAAAAACAGCGATCCGAAAAGATTTTTGTGGCCCTTTTTTGCGGCAGAACATGAAAATTGCGGCCTGTAAAAACAGGCCGCAAAAAACACGGGAAGTGTAAAAGAAGCCTAACTCAGGAAGAGTTCTGAAATCAATATTTTGTGGAACAACCATTGTTTTTAAAAACAGCTTTAATGCTTCTTGGCATGCTTTCCATCAGTCTTTCACACTGCTTCTGGCACAAAAATTTAAGCAGTTCTTCTTTGTTTGATGGCTTGTGACTATCCATCATCCTCTTGGTTACATTCTAGAGATTTTCAATGGGATTCAGGTCTTGAGAATGGGCTGCCCATGACAGAGTTTTGATGTGGTGGTCTCTTACTTTTTGCCAGAGCTGTATTTCAGTTTTTTTAGTTTCATAGAATCATAGAGTTGGAAGGGACATCCTGGGCCATCTGGTCCAACCCCCTGCTCAAAGCAGGATTCACTAAATCATCCCAGACAGATGTCTGTCCAGCCTCTGTTTGAAGACTTCTATTGAAGGAGAGCTTACCACCTCTCAAGGCAGCCTGTTCCACTCATTGATCACTCTGTCAAAAAGTTTTTTCTAATATCTAAGGCTGGTTTCACATTTGCAGACGGAGGGCTGCGGACTGCCTCCGTGAAGCCCCCACCCCCACCACACCTCCTCTGGTTAGCTCCGACTATTTCTGCATGCGGCTTCCTGCGGCCTGCGTACCCTATCTTTAACATTGGGTACGCAGGTCGTGTCGCAGTATGCGGATGCCTCCACATGCGTCGTTTTGACGGTGCAGCAACCCGCGTAGAACGCATCATGTTGGAATTTTATGTAGTTAAATACCCTTAACTACTGCCATTAAAAAGCGTATCGGCGGTCGTTAAGGGCATAAAAGATAAAAGTGAACATTGCAAGATTTTTCCCAAATTTCAATTTTTTCACATAAGCTATGTCAAAGAATTTTTACCACTATCATGAAGTACAATATGTCACGAAAAAACTATCTCAGAATCAGTGGGATCCGTTGAAGGGTTATTACCTCAAAGGGACAGTGGTCAGAATTGTAAACATTGGCCGGGGCATTAACGTGCAAACAGCCTTGGGGGGTAAAGGAGTTAAGCAATAAGGCCATGTTCCAATGTAACATAGACACAGCATTTTTTTCTGCTACTATTTCATGTGCGCGAAAATTGCTGTGTTTGACAGTTCAAGCAAGCTGGATATGAGCTCATTAAGAACTTATACCTACTATGCATTTTATGTTGCAGTTGAACTGTGTATTTTTCTTAAAACAATCATTTATAAAACGCAATTGCTTTTCAAAATGCAGTATCTCAGAGGTTTTTTTTCACTAAGCATACATTTAAAAACACAATCAAATCTGCATCAAATACATCTGAAAAAAATGAGGGGGATGCTGGAGCAGATTTCGATTGCGTATTTTGGTGCATACATTTGCAGAAAATAAGAGCATTTTTTGCACATTATTAGTTATGAGTCACTGGCTGCAAAAGTCTATGGTGGGGGAGAAGGGAGCAACTGCTAAGTCAAATGTTGAAGAGGGGAATGACTCATCGTTACTACCTGTTTCTACATAGAGCTGAGAAAAGAGAATAATGAGCTGGGTGGAAAGGCAAAATGAGCAATTGTAAGTGCACAGTGCAATATGATATGAATCATAGAATCATAGAATCGTAGAGTTGGAAGGGACCTCCTGGGCCATCTGGTCCAACCCCCTGCTCAAAGCAGGATTCGCTAAATCATCCCAGTCAGATGTCTGTCCAGCCTCTGTTTGAAGACTTCCATTGAAGGAGAACTCACCACTTCTCGTGGCAGCCTGTTCCACTCATTGATCACTCTAACTGTCAAAAAGTTTTTTCTAATATCTAATCTGTGTCTCTTCCCATTCAGTTTCATCCCATTGCTTCTAGTCTTTCCTTGTGCAAATGAGAATAAAGTTGATCCTTCTACAATGTGACAGCCCTTTAGATATTTGTAGACAGCTATTAAGTCTCCTCTCAGTCTTCTCTTTTGCAAACTAAACATTCCCAAATCCTGCAACCTTTCCTCATAAGACAGGGTTTGCAGACCGGTCACCATTCTGGTCGCTCTTTTCTGAACTTGCTCCAGTTTGTTGATGTCTTTTTTAAAATGTGGTGCCCAAAACTGGACACAATATTCCAGATGAGGTCTGACCAAAGAGGAGTAGAGGGAAATAATGACTTCACGTGATCTAGACTGTATGCTTCTGTTAATACATCCTAGAATTGCATTTGCCTTTTTTGCTGCTGCATCACACTGTTGACTCATATTCAGTCTGTGATCTATTAGTATACCCAAGTCTTTTTCACATGTGCTGTCACTTAGCCCTATTCCTCCCATTCTATATATGCTTTTTTCATTTTTATTGCCCAGATGTAGTACTTTGCATTTCTCCCTGTTAAAAACCATTCTGTTAGTTGCTGCCCACTTCTCCAGTTTATTTAAATCTTTTTGAATCCTCTCTCTCTCTTCTCTAGTATTAGCTATCCCTCCTAGCTTTGTGTCATCAGCAAATTTAATCAGTTTACCCTCAATTCCTTCATCTAAATCGTTGATAAAGATGTTGAACAATACAGGGCCCAGGACAGAGCCCTGTGGTACCCCACTTGAGACATTCTTCCAACTGGATGTACAGCCATTTACGACCACTCTTTGGGTCCGATCACTAAGCCAGTTATGAATCCACCTAACAGTTGCCTTGTCCATTCCATACTTAGTCATTTTTTCAATAAGGATTGTATGAGAGACTTTGTCAAATGCTTTGCTGAAGTCAAGATATACTATATCTACAGCATTTCCTTGATCCACCCAATCAGTGATACCGTCATAGAAGGAAATTAAGTTAGTCTGACATGACTTATTAGTTAGAAACCCATGCTGACTCTGTTTAATCACTTCATTCTTATCCAGGTATTGACATACATGTTGTTTAATAATTTGTTCAAAGATCTTTCCTGGTATAGAAGTCAGACTCACCGGCCTATAGTTGCCTGGGTCCACCTTCTTCCCCTTTTTGAAGATAGGAACAACATTTGCTCTTCTCCAGTCTTCTGGCACTTCTCCTGTTCTCCAAGAATTTTCAAAGATTATGGAGAGGGGTTCAAAAATTTCTTCTGCTATCTCCTTCAGTACTCTGGGGTGTAATTCATCTGGACCTGGAGACTTGAATTCATTTAGGTTAGCTAAGTGTTTCCTCACTATCTTTCTGTTTATAGATATCCTGGATTCTTCTATTCCCTTAATAGGACAGTGAATAACAGTTGATGTTGCATTTCCTTTCTGAGAGAAAACAGATGCAAAATAGGAATTTAAAAGTTCAGCCTTCTCAACATCCTGTCTTACCATTTCATCATTTTCATCCTGTAAAAATCCTATAGCATCTTTGACTTTTCTTTTACTTTTGACATATCCCCAAAATCCTTTATTATTGCTTTTGACATCTCTTGCAAGCCTCAGTTCATTTTCAGCTTTAGCTAATCTGATTTGTGCCCTGCAGGTTCTGCAGACAGCATTATATTCTTCTTTAGATATGCCTCCCTCTTTCCATTTTATAAACATTTTTTTCTTCCTTTTTAGCATGTGCTTAAGTTCTGTGTTCATCCATCCTGGTTTCCTTAAATGCTTCCTATTCTTCCCTCTTTTCGGAATTGTTAACAACTGTGCTTTGAGAATTTCATTTTTCAAGATTTCCCATCCTTCCTGGACATTTTTGTCTTTAAGGATATCCAGCCATTGGATCCCTCCAATTCTCTTTCTGAATCCCTTAAAATCTGCCTTTCTGAAATCTAACCTTGACGTCTGAGTCTTCACAGGTCTTCCACCTCTAGTAATCCAAAATTCTAAAATAGCATGGTCGCTACCTCCTAGGGTCCCAGCCACTTTTACCTCCTCAACCATTTCCTCCCTGTTTATAAGGATTAGATCCAAGGTAGCAGTTCCCCTTGTTTTCTCCCTTACCTTTTGGAAGATAAAGTTGTCAGCAAGAGAGGATAAGAATTTCCTTGACCTGTTAGTTTTGCCTGAGAGAGATTCCCAACAAATGTCTGGATAGTTGAAATCTCCCATGACAACTATGTCATATTTTTTGGAGAACTTGGCCATCTGATGCATAAAGAGTTCATCTATATATTCGGCTTGCACAGGCGGCCTGTAGTAAATGCCTACAATGGTGTCCTTTCCATTGTTCTGTCCTTGTATTCTTACCCAAACAGTTTCCACAGAACTCCCAGTCTCTGAAGCTTCAATCTCTGTGCAGATATACGCATTTCGAACATACAATGCGACACCCCCTCCTCGTTTATCAAGTCTGTTTCTTGCAAATAAGTTGTATCCTTCTAGTCTTGTATTCCAATCATGTGTATTGTCCCACCAAGTTTCAGTGATTCCAATTACATCATATTTCTGTTCCTGTGTTAGTAGTTCCAATTCTCCTTGTTTGTTGCCCATGCTTTGTGCATTAGTATAGAAACATTTTAGTTTGTGATTGGTTTCTCTTTCTCCAATATTTTTATTAATTAGATTCTTTCGTCTTTGTTCTTCCTTTCCACTTCTAATAGCAGAGTTCTCAATAGCATTTGTCAGGTGTATGGCTTTTTCTGGTCTTTTGCTTCCCTTCCCATGTTGTTCTAGTTTAAAGCTCTCCTTACAAGTGTAGCAAGGCGACTTCCAAATACATGCTTTCCAGTCTTCGTAAGGTGCACCCCATCTCTAGCAAGTAGTCCATCGTATAAGTAGTTCACTCCGTGATCCAGAAATCCAAATCCTTGCTGACGGCACCATCGACGTAGCCAGTTGTTCACCTGCAGAATCTTATTCCACCTCCTTGTTCCATGGCCATCCACTGGGAGGATGGAAGAGAAGACCACCTGCGTTCCCAGTTCTTTCACTTTCTTGCCTAAGTCTTCAAAGTCTCTGCAGATGATTTCCAGGTCGTTTCTTGCGGTGTCATTTGTCCCCACATGTAGTAGCAGGAATGGGTAGTCATCTGTAGGTCTGAAGAGTCCTGATATCCTGTCAGACACATCTTTAATTTTTGCACCTGGAAGACAGCACATTTCTCTTGTAGTTATATCCGGTCTGCAGATAGCGGCCTCTGTTCCTCTCAGCAGGGAATCCCCCATGACCACCACTCTCCGTTTCTTCTTCACAACATTTTTCTTTCTCCATCCAGGAGGACTCTGAAGGCGTACAAGGTTGCTGTTTGTTGGCAGTCTTATCCTGATGTATTTCTTCATCGTTTTCCTGCGTGAGAGCCTGGTACTGGTTTCTGAGCAGTATGGGTGCTGACTGCCTCCTGATCCTCCTGCTTCTCTGGGTCACATGTCTCCATTCCTCTGTTTCTTCAGGTGTACTTCGAATTTCTTCTCTTTCTGTAACATGAAGAGATAATTCTGCTCTGTCCAAGAACTCTTCACCTTCCTTAATGATCTTCAACGTAGCTAACCTCTCTTCGAGATTTTGCAACTTTTCCTCCAACAGGGACACAAGCTTGCATTTGTGGCATGTGAAGTTTGGCTTTTCCACTGGTAAATCTGTGAACATGTAGCAAGAAATGCAGCTCACCAAATGGCTCCTGGCCTCTTCCATCTTGAGATTTCTTAACAACGATGAAAGATGAGCCAAATTTCCTCTTTTCAGCTGCAACCGCCAAAACCCAGTGATCGTTGAGCTCGCGGAGACTCTTCTCTTATCCCAGAAGGCACTGGGAATATGCAAATGATCTCCTCAAGACTCTTCCCCTGGTTTTCCGATTTCCTCTTTTCAGCTGCAACCGCCAAAACCCAGTGATCGTTGAGCTCGCGGAGACTCTTCACTTATCCCAGAAGGCACTGGGAATATGCAAATGATCTCCTCAAGACTCTTCCCCTGGTTTTCCGATTTCCTCTTTTCAGCTGCAACCGCCAAAACCCAGTGATCGTTGAGCTCGCGGAGACTCTTCACTTATCCCAGAAGGCACTGGGAATATGCAAATGATCTCCTCAAGACTCTTCCCCTGGTTTTCCGATTTCCTCTTTTCAGCTGCAACCGCCAAAACCCAGTGATCGTTGAGCTCGCGGAGACTCTTCACTTATCCCAGAAGGCACTGGGAATATGCAAATGATCTCCTCAAGACTCTTCCCCTGGTTTTCCGATTTCCTCTTTTCAGCTGCAACCGCCAAAACCCAGTGATCGTTGAGCTCGCGGAGACTCTTCACTTATCCCAGAAGGCACTGGGAATATGCAAATGATCTCCTCAAGACTCTTCCCCTGGTATGATGACTGTAATATATTAAGAGGATAAAAGCTTTGATAGGAGTGCTTGTTTAACCCATCCATGACCTGGCAATTTTTTGTCCAAAAGCCAAAACTTTTATTTTTCCGTCCCCATAGCCATATGACTGCTTTTTTTTGCCGGACGAGTTGTACTTTTGAATGACACCATTCATTTTATCATATACAGTAATCCATTGGAAAGCGGCAAAAAAAGTTCAATTCCACAATTGTTTTTATTTTTTATTTACTTTGTTCACTATATGGTAAAGCTGACCTGGCAATATGATTCCTCAGGTCAGTATGAGTACGCAGATACCAAACATGTATTTTTTTTATTTAAGTGGAGAAAAAACTTCAGAATTTTATAAAAATTGGGGTTTTTTTGCCATTTTACGAGACCTGTAATGTTTCAATTTTTGGGGATATGGGACTGTGTAAGGGCTTATTTTTTGTGTCATGAGTTGTTTTTATTGATACCATTTTGGCGTAAATATTATGTTTTAATCGCCTCTAATTGCATTTTATTGCAATGTTGTGGCGGCCAAAATGTGCAATTTGGGAATTTTGATTTTTCTTTCGTTACACTGTTTACCGATCAGATTAATTTATTTTAGATTTTGATCGGAGTTTTACGAATGCAACAATACCAAATATGCAGTTTTTTATTGTTTTATTTGTAAAAAGGGGGTGATTTGAACTTTTGTGGGGGGGTTTCATATTTTTAAAAACTTTTTCTCCTTTTTGCTGCATTGAATGACTCCTCTTAGGGGACTTGAGGCTGCATTCGTCCGATTGCTTGTGCTATGTATATCAGAAATAAAGATCTCCTACAAACGCCGGCCACAGGAGGATAGTAATGACAGGCTATCGACAGACACCGGCTGTCATGACAACCCATGAAATATCCTCTAAGGCCGAGTTCACACTTGCTTATGGCTGGTTTGCATAGGGCTGCGTAGTTCCTCCCTTAAGCTCTGTCTACGCTCCACCTACTTCCACATGCGTCCTGCATTGTCCTGCGTACCTATCTTTAACATTGGGTACACAGGGACATGCACTGTATGCAGATGCATCCCCGTGCGGTCGGCGGGCTTGTCAAAACGCCGCATACGGATGCATCCGCACACAACGCATGTCCGTACGTAACCAATGTTAAAGATAGGTACACATGACAACGCAGGATGCATGTGAAAGTAGGTGGAGCGTAGACAGAGCTTAAGGGAGGAACTACGCAGCCCTATGCAGACCAGCCATACGCAAGTGTGAACCCGGCCTAAGGCTGTAATGCCAACGCATAAAATCAGCCATCATTTGCAGGGAAAGATGTAGGTGTGGGAGCCCACATCAAAGGCACGTACATGATTTTTTAAGTAAATGTTCATCACAGGTCGTGAAGGGGTTAAAGAATAAGAGGTCTTTGCCAATAAATTTGCTAAAAAATGTACACTTCCTCCCTCTATCTGGCACCATCAGACCAGACATTGCTAGTGCGCTGACCAGTGACCCGTTTTTTCCTTTATTTTATTCCTGCTGCTCCCTAGTATTCAGTTTTTGTTTTGCTTTTTGTTGTCCCCGCCTTTATCATGGGGGTCTGATAGTGGATTGATAATCTGACCTGGACTTAGTAAGGCTGTTTTTTCTGTACTTTTTCTTGTTTTTGTTGTTCCAGAGTAAGAGGTCATTTACCCCATATTTTTATATTTTGTACCAAGAGGGCGTTGCTCATAAGATTCTTTGTGTCTTTAGGCTGCTTTGCATAAAAACCCTGTGACCCATACCCACTTAGTAAAAATAGTAAAGATAAAAAGACCCATACCTTCAGAACCATATGGAGTGACAGAGGCTTCAGATCTACAGCCTTATTTTTATTTTAATTCAAATGCTAGTTTCTCAGAAAAGGAGGAACGGACTGGTCATGTAAAGGTATTGCTTATAAATAGTTTGGGGTGTTAAATCCTACTAATTTATTCCCTAGAAAGCTGCTGCTGTGATTATATACTGCTTTGGAGATCAGTTAGTATATTGTTTTATTTGTATACCATGCATTAGGAAAGCTCCCATAGTCTTCATGATTAAGAAGGGTAAATTTAAAAATAGAGCCAAAAGTCTGGAACACCCATTTAATGCAAGCATATAATAATTCCAATGTATATGGTTGTGAGATGGTTAATCAGCTTCTTCATCGCAGTTGCTATTTGGTAGGACAAAGGGATTTTCTTTACTCTGTGTGCTGTGACCGCAGGCACCGAGGAGGTGTACATTTTCTGCTCCCGTTTTAATTATAGTAAACAAGGAGAGGGGTCACCGCGGACATCCACAGCCATTGTGCAGGCATGCTCCGGCTTGTTCAAAGACCTGCAGATCCATTCAGAGGGTGGTGATCCTGTCCACAGATACTTTTAAATTTGTATGGTCCCAAGGGCAACTAAATAGCTCTATACACCAAGCCGAAAGCTATAGGTAACAGTCCCAAGGTCAAGTAAAACACAATAAAGATTTTCCTTCCATTTGCACAAAATGAGGTTTACCACCAGCAACATTAAAGAAAAAAAAACAACTTTTTTTATTTCTTTAAAATAACTTGTGCACCGGCCGTTGTTGTTCCGACAATGTCATGATCTCTGTATAAAACGACACAAAGGGTTAATTCCTCCAGCAGCGATATTCCAGACACGCAGAGTTGCATCAAGGAAAGGCTTCATCGCACTTGACTGTAAATAGAGAACAATTTCATGAGACAAACAAGGAAATACCCTATTGAACGAGAAGCTGTGTGAGGGTGGGACAGGTGCAATGAAGCTATCCAGTTAAGGTGTGCCTAGTGGGGATTATCGAAAAGTAGCAGCGCAGGTTTATCTGTTGCTCTACATCTCACCATGGTAATTTCGGATAAGCCAGGCTCCATACAATCTATCCCTTCACCTCAATTCCTCCCAGAACTAAAGATTAGAACAAAACCTGAATCATCGTCACTGCCAGTCTCTGGGTTTGATTCCAGTTGAAAACTGTTGCAAACCCAAAAGTCCCATTCACCTGTCGCCCTACCCTGTAATTATCAAAAATGTCACGTAATCAGCAAGAAAGGGTGATAACTGTAAGGTTAGGTTCCCAAACAGTTTTTTTTTATTGTGGATTTTTCTGGAAAGAAAATAAGAGACTAGTGATGAGCGAGTATACTCGTTGCTCGGGTGTCCTCCGAGTATTTTGGCGTGCTCGGAGATTTAATTTTCGTTGTCTCAACTGCATGATTGGCGACTGCTAGACAGCTTGAATACATGTGTGGAATGCCTGTTTGTTAGGGAGCTCCCACATGTATTCAGCCTGTCTACACGTCACAAATCATATAGATGAGACGACGAAAACTAAATCTCCGAGCCCGCCAAAATACTCGGAGGACACCCGAGCATGCTCAGGAAAACCCGAGCAACGAGTATAGTCGCTCATCACTATCAGAGACTGAAACTATACCAAAAAAAACCCAAAACTGTTTTTTATGGGCTTTTTTATGATGTCTTGGTAGATGGGGTACTTTTCTCTTTTCGTTTTTAAACATAGTAAAAATTGGGTGGAAAAAAGTACCATGTGCACCTTACACACATTATCATAGCAGAGTAAATTGCGAGCCCGTCTTAAATGTTTTCAGTGTTGATTTTGGCTCTGAATTTTTACAAACATCCAAAAAATTCCATGTGAATATACCTAAAGAATTCTATGAAACAGACCGTTCATTGAGATGCAGACAATATAAATCCAACGAATTTCGTGTGCACACATTGAAATAATGCCCTGTCCCATCAATAGGTCACATTTGCTAATATCATTGTTGGAAACTAAGCTAAAATATATTTTCGACAAGCTGCGTTCTAGTAATATCTTTAGATTGATGTCAATTTTTTATTAATAATGTTACTAACAGTTTTAACTCTATGAAACGTGAGACCCGACAGTTAGTAGAACATTCACTAGGAGGTAATATTAAGTCATTTCTGACATGCTGTCATATATAGACTAAAATGTGTAATTATATTTCTATAATGTATTCTAACGTGTCAGACTCCTATATAAAATGATCTCTCGCAATGAGCAATCGTGAAAGAATTTTCTGACAATTAGTTTCACCACATCCCTCTCTATGCAGTGAAGGTCACCAGCTCAGGAAGACTGTTATGCCTCCAAGGCCTGGGTATGGAAACTGTCACTCTTCTTTGCCTTTATCACAGTCATCCCTTTCTGGTCTTCAAGGTTTACTTAGCTCACGCTGTGTATTGTTTGCAATGTGAAGGATTCTGCCTTACATCGGAAAAAGTGCAGATACATTCTATGGACAATAAGTATTGGGACACACTTCAATCGCTGAATTGCGGTATCTCATTCAGTCCCGTTGCCACAGGTGTATCATTTCCGCCCCTCTCCATGTCATCTGCCTTTACCAACTTTAGAGGAGTGATGTCTCATTCTCAAGAGCTCACTGACGCCCCACAATAGTATGCCCCCATTATATCAATTCATGACATTTTGTCCCAATTAAAGGGAATCTGTCACCAGAAGTTGCAGGCCTATGTAAATGGCCTGGGTCCGGTCCGATGGGCGGGGTTTCTTCTTTTTCCTCCACCTCATCCGTGGCCCCCGTCTGCGCTCTTCTCCGGTATTCTTCCCCATCATTCCCGCGTGCGCAAAGCAATCTTGCTTCGCGCATGCGCAGTATGCTTTACCCAACTGCGGGCAATGCTGAAAATCGTTACTGCACATGCGCCGGTACACTATGTCCTGGGATACAGCTAAATACTTCTGGGACATAGTGTACCAGCGCATGCGCAGTAATGATTTTCAACTTTGCCCGCAGTTGGGCAAATCATACTGCGCGTGCGCGAGGCAAGATTGCTTTGCGCACGCGCAAAGGATGGAAAAGAATACCGCAGAAGAGCGAGGACAGGGGCCATGGATGGGGTGGAGAAAAAAGAAGAAACCCCACCCATCGGACCGGACCCAGGCCATTTACATAGGCCTGCAACTTCTGGTGACAGATTCATTTTAACAATTCCACAATCACCTGTAAGTGATATTATCGAAAAGTTTTGATGTTGCAGAATTTTTGCTCCTATTATTTAAATTAGGTCACTTGCTTCTTTATCACGTTTTTGACACTGCGGCTTTTGTCTCTTGTTGATGTGTTATAGTTTTAAAAAAGCTGCTTTTTCATACTTCCTGAAGTTTAGCTTTCAATGCATTTCCACTGCAGAAACGCACTTAAAACACATGTGCTTTTTTTTACCTGTGGAATTTCCACACCTGATGCTAGTCTATGGGGAATTCCACACAGAAAACTCGACTTATCCACAAGAGAAATTGGAATGCTGCGCACTTCAAACACACACCCAGGTCAGTTTACACTGCGTGAAAAAGAAGCATAGTGTGCGCATATTTGACACAGGAAAAATGCGCAGCATCAAAATCGAATCATAGTTCATCTTGGGAACATACCGTAGTCTAAGGAACTGCAGCACCTCAGCCATGAAGTCCAAACTCCATAACGTTGCAAAGCAGGTCACCAATTGCCGAGGCGCATAGTGCCTACAGGTCACCAATGCTCTCCTGACTCAATAACTGCAGAGATCCAAACTTCTTCTGGCATTAACATCAGTACAAAACTATGTGTTGGGAGCTTCATGACATATGGTTCCATGGCTGACCAGCTTCGTACAAGCCGTACATCACCAAACAAAATGTCAAAAGATGAATGGAGTGATATAAAGCACACTGGCACTGGACTTTGGAGCAGTGGAAATGTGTTCAGGAAGGCTCTTTTCTGTTCCAGAATGACTGCGCCCCAGTGCACAAAGCAAAGTTTGGTGTGGAAGAATTAGACTGGTCAGAGAACCCTAACCTCAAACCCCATTGAACACCTTTGATATTAATTAGAATGGAGATTGGGACCCAGGCCCTCTCCATCACTGTCTGACCTCAAAAAATACTCTTTTAGATAGATGAGCAAAAATGTCTTTGTACACCTGTAGAAAATGCACATAGTCACTCTATGTGACTGCAGACATATGAATCCTCACAGTGCCTGTTACGGTTCGCTATTGCAAAAGAGGAAAGCAAAAGGTTACCCGAGAGTGGACCCTCTGGGTCACGGTTCCAGAGCCCCCGAGGGCGAGCACCCAGGTGAGGACCACCCCCTATACAGGGAGTGTTAGGGACAGACCCCCAGGGGATAGAACCGCGACAGCTGGAACCAAAGGGACGACTGGGGCAATAGACTAGAAGGAGGCACCGACGTATCCGTACAGGAGGACACCAGAGAACACAGCGACTTAAGCTGAGCACAGGACTGGAGAGCCAGGGGCGTCCGGGACGGGAGGCTGCAAAAGAGAGGAAGCACAAAGATACACTAGGCAGGAGGGTATGCAAACAACAAGGAAGGTAACAGGGTTGGACGAGAGGCGGCAGGAGCAGGACAGAGATGGAGGGAGAAGCACGGAGGCACTAACAGGCAGAGACAGCGCAGGCAGAGAGCCCCAGAGACACAGAGCGCAGCGTTGACAGAGGCAAGGGTGAAGGGGCCTGGAAACACAGAGCACGCCACACGAGACAGTGCTACCGCGTTTGATAGACAGGCATCTTACCTGTCCAGACGCCAGACATATGTAGTGGTGGGCGCCGCCATGTTGGAGGTGGGGCCAGCGCGTCACTCTACCCAGGAAGCTGCGCACCGGGAGTCACGCAGTGTGCAGGTGCCTGACGAGAAGGGAGCCGGAGGCTGGGCACGGGGACGCACCGAGAAGCAGGAGTGCGCCGAGGGGCGCGCGCAGCGCGGTAAGTGGGGCCTGGGGCCGTTACAGTGCCAGCAGCAAGAATAGGTTGTGATGTGACCAAAATTATGCAAAATGCATACTTCTAGCTACATGACAACTAGACGTGTGTGGTGTCACTCAATTCAGTTGTATCAAGTGAGGCTAGTTGTAATGTGGCCGAAAGTAAGTAAATCGCATAGTTTCTGTCAAATGACCGCCCCGTCTCCCCGCCAACACTGGAGAATCCTGAGAGTGCACTGTGCGTGCTTTGATGATTCACAAGTCTGCAGTCACATAGAGTGACTGCAGACTTTAATGCCAAACCTGGAAAACCCTTTTCAGCGTCAACATTTTACAGAATAATAGAATGTTAGAGTTGGAAGTGACCACTAGGGTCATCATGTCCAACCCCTTGCTCAATGCAGGATTCACTAAACCATCTCAAATAGACGTCTGTCCAGCCTCTGAAGTCCTGAGATTCACCTTTACTCATATTTTTACATTACAGTGGGTGAAAAATAGTCTGACTTTTTGCATGAGACCCCCACCGCATTAGCTTTACTCGGTGATACTTAGTTTTATTTTTTTAGATTTTTTTTTTTTAGTTCTTTCAATATTTGTTTTCACAATTTTGAATTAATTTCCTTGGGACTGCTGAAAAACTCAGAGTCAAGAAATCAGAGCGCATAGAGCCTATCAAATAATATCTTCTGGTCTTTCTTAGCACGGTTACTTTCATTGAAAACGTATTTTTCTGCCCATAATAAATAGTTTATTCTCAAACAACTTGTTTAGTGGCAGATATCAGTTATGATAAATTTAAAACAGATCTGTCTCCAGATTTCACAAGACAAACGGCATACATTATGAAATAGATCTCTTATTTGGGAAAGCATTGAAAAAGGATGATACAGGCATTCTGACTGGCTGGTATACAAAGTAAGTACATCAGTATCATCATATCTTAGAGATCTATTTTCTTTTATTGCAAATCCTCTTAAAAGGAAATGTAATGAGGTAACTAAGTGTGCAGCATAGTTTGAATGGAATACTAACAGTTAAAGGGAATCTGTCACCTGGTTTCTGCATCTGAGAGCAGCATCATGTAGGTACAAACACGTTAATTCCAGTAATGCATCACTTAGTTTCCTGGGTGCAGTAGTTGAGACACAATCACAGTTTTCTCTGCTGTAGATGTAGCAATGATCTGAATGTGGAGTCCTGTGTAACCCCGCCCACATCACTGATTGACAGCTGCCTGTGTACACTGTATATTGACAGAAAGCTGCTAATCAGTGGCGGAGTTGGGGTTACACAGAACTGTTGACTAGGAGGCATGAGACATCTAGTCTTGTAGTGATAATCTACTGTTCATAAAACACTGATTGTATTGAAAGAACAGCACACAGCCTAGTCAGTGGCAAATCACTGGAATAAGGATCTCAGCCCATACATCATGCAGCGCTCAGATGACATAGAGACCTGATAACAGGTTTCCTTTAAAGCGAATGTGTCATCAGAAAGTGATCTCAGTATTCCAAATCATTATCTATTAACATTCATAATTTTGCACTGACCACTGAGCCTGCTAATAGTCAGTCATTGTTCTTTTATAAAGCCTTGCTCCCCCTACTCCTTTACCCCACCAGCTGCTTCCAGCATTTTCTGACATTATATATCTTTATGCTGAATATTGCCTGGTCCCTATGCATCTACAGGGTCTATAAGCTTTCCTTTTTTGGGTCAGGTATTGAAGAATTGTGGGGGCTTTTTTTTTATCCCTTTTTTGGCTCATATGGTGCTGTGAATAGCGGGTTTTTTACACCTCACATACTACACCTTACACTACACTATTTTACATATATTGTTTGTGATATTCAATATGTTGAGGTGGCTTGTTTGATATTTACCCAATGTCACTATTGCTATGTGGGGTTTTTCTGCTGTGGGAGTATCATCATATCATTATTTCATGATTTGAGATGATTGCAATTTTTTGCATCTTTTAATCTGTTTTTAATGTTTTTTGCTGTTTTGTGTATGTGTCAGGTTCAGGTATTGATGTATAAATAAAATTCACCTTTTGTACATTTTGTGGAGTTCCCATATGTAGATATATTGCTTTTCTCTTTTGTTCTTTGTATAATGTTCTTTTATAAAGAGCACGTTTCATCAGTTATCTCATCATTATTCTTCTGCCCATTCTGTGCAGCAAGATATTTTAAGTGCTGTTCCAGCTATGGTAATTAGGTGTCATAGTTGCCTGTCTCTTTCTTATTCATGTGATTGGAATCTTCTGTTTCCCTAAATGGTTAACTGTTCAGAACCGCCCCTTCTTCCTTCCCTGGTCAACAACATGTAACCATTTTCAGCCAGTCTTCTGAGTAGCTCACATGCGCTTAGCTCCCTGCAAAACCACTGCTTATAACAAGCGGATTCCGTTCTTACCTGAATCATCCATAACTGTGTACAACAACCCCTGATCTCATCTACTACTGTGTTCTACTATAGCATCTGTTACCATCTCCAATTGTTGTCCATATCATCCCAATAAATATAGACTTAAGCACCCATACAGTCTTGTTTCTGGGAGTGGATGAAAGGTAAAGCCGTATGCTGGAATCCACACAGCATTATACGTGGAAGAAGGCAGAACAATTATCATTAACCCCTTAGTGACGGGGCCAATTTTTTAAATTCTGACCAATGTCACTTTATATGGTAATAACTCTGGAGCGCTTCAACAAATCCCTTTGTTTTTTCGTGACACATTATAATTTATGATAATTGGTAAATTTAGGTTGATACGTTTTGTGTTTATTTATAAAAAATATCAGAAACTTGACAAAAATGCAAAAAAAATTGCAATTTTCAAACTTTGAATGATTATCCCTTTAATCCAGATAGTCATAACACAGAAAAACATTGATAAATAACATTTCCCACAAGTCGGCCTTACATCAGCACCATTTTTAAAATTCTATTTTATTTTGTTAGCCTTTCAGGAGGTTTAAAAAATATAGCAGTATTTTTTCAAGGAAATTTACAAAATTTATTTTTTTGAGGGCCATATCCAGGTTTGAAGTGACTTTGGGGGTGCTATATACTGGAAAACCCCAAACATGATACCATTTTAAAAACTGCACCCCCTGACATATTGAAAACTTCTGTCAGATAGTTTATTAACCCTTCAGGTGATTTTCAGGAATTAATGCAAAGTGGTATAGCAGGAATGAAAAACTGCTTGTTTACCACTAGTGTTGAGCGATACCATTCGATATAGAGAAATATCGGATCGGATTGGATCGGCCCGAAACAAAAAAAGTATCGGGTATCGCCGATTCCAATACCGGAAGTCCCATTCAAGTCAATGGGACAGAAATATCGGAATGAAAAAAACCCTTTCTTTACTTGCACATCCAGTTCGGGAGGGGGGAAGAATGTGGGCGGTGCGTGGGCGGACACTATGCGTGTCTGTGTGTGCGGGCGGGGTCTGTGCGGGCCTGCCGGGGGTCTGTACGGGCCTGCCGGGGGCTTGTGCCGGCTGCCGGGGGTCAGTACGGGCCTGCCGGGGGCTTGTGCCGGCTGCTGGGGGTCTGTACAGGCCTGCCGGGGGCTTGTGCCTGCTGCCGGGGGGTCTGTACGGGCCTGCCGGGGGCTTGTGCCGGCTGACAGGGGTCTGTACGGGCCTGCCGGGGGGCTTGTGCCGGCTGCCGGGGGTCTGTATGGGCCTGCCGGGGGCTTGTGCCAGCTGGCGGGGGTCTGTACGGGCCTGCCGGGGGCTTGTGCCGGCTGCCGAGGGTCTGTACGGGCCTGCTGGGGGCTTGTGTGTGTGCAGGCATCGTCCAATGGGACTACAAGTCCCATTGGGCGATGCCTGCTACAATGACAGTGATTGACACATTAGCCAATGATGGGACAGTAGTAGTCCCATCATCCGGCTAATGTGTTGAATGTAAAAAAAAAATATATATATATATATACATACTACATACATACTACATATATACTACATTCATACAACATACATACATACATACTACATATATACTACGTTCATACAACATACATACATACTACATACTTACTACATACATACAACATACATACAACATGCTACAGGCATACAACATACATACAACATACATACTACACTCATACTACATATATACTACATTCATACAACATACATACATACTACATACATATATACTACATTCATACAACATACATACTACATACTACATACATACTACATACATACTACATTCAAACAACATACACACATACATACTACATATATACTACATTCATACAACATACATACAACATGCTACATACATACAACATACATAGTACATTCATACTACATACAGTGGGGAAAAAAAGTATTTAGTCAGTCAGCAATAGTGCAAGTTCCACCACTTAAAAAGATGAGAGGCGTCTGTAATTTACATCATAGGTAGACCTCAACTATGGGAGACAAACTGAGAAAAAAAAATCCAGAAAATCACATTGTCTGTTTTTTTTATCATTTTATTTGCATATTATGGTGGAAAATAAGTATTTGGTCAGAAACAAAATTTCATCTCAATACTTTGTGATATATCCTTTGTTGGCAATGACAGAGGTCAAACGTTTTCTGTAAGTCTTCACAAGGTTGCCACACACTGTTGTTGGTATGTTGGCCCATTCCTCCATGCAGATCTCCTCTAGAGCAGTGATGTTTTTGGCTTTTCGCTTGGCAACACGGACTTTCAACTCCCTCCAAAGGTTTTCTATAGGGTTGAGATCTGGAGACTGGCTAGGCCACTCCAGGACCTTGAAATGCTTCTTACGAAGCCACTCCTTCGTTGCCCTGGTGGTGTGCTTTGGATCATTGTCATGTTGAAAAACCCAGCCACATTTCATCTTCAATGCCCTTGCTGATGGAAGGAGATTTGCACTCAAAATCTCACGATACATGGCCCCATTCATTCTTTCATGTACCCGGATCAGTCGTCCTGGCCCCTTTGCAGAGAAACAGCCCCAAAGCATGATGTTTCCACCACCATGCTTTACAGTAGGTATGGTGTTTGATGGATGCAACTCAGTATTCTTTTTCCTCCAAACACGACAAGTTGTGTTTCTACCAAACAGTTCCAGTTTGGTTTCATCAGACCATAGGACATTCTCCCAAAACTCCTCTGGATCATCCAAATGCTCTCTAGCAAACTTCAGATGGGCCCGGACATGTACAGGCTTAAGCAGTGGGACACGTCTGGCACTGCAGGATCTGAGTCCATGGTGGCGTAGTGTGTTACTTATGGTAGGCCTTGTTACATTGGTCCCAGCTCTCTGCAGTTCATTCACTAGGTCCCCCCGCGTGGTTCTGGGATTTTTGCTCACCGTTCTTGTGATCATTCTGACCCCACGGGGTGGGATTTTGCGTGGAGCACCAGATCGAGGGAGATTATCAGTGGTCTTGTATGTCTTCCATTTTCTAATTATTGCTCCCACAGTTGATTTCTTCACTCCAAGCTGGTTGGCTATTGCAGATTCAGTCTTCCCAGCCTGGTGCAGGGCTACAATTTTGTTTCTGGTGTCCTTTGACAGCTCTTTGGTCTTCACCATAGTGGAGTTTGGAGTCAGACTGTTTGAGGGTGTGCACAGGTGTCTTTTTATACTGATAACAAGTTTAAACAGGTGCCATTACTATAGGTAATGAGTGGAGGAAAGAGGAGACTCTTAAAGAAGAAGTTACAGGTCTGTGAGAGCCAGAAATCTTGATTGCTTGTTTCTGACCAAATACTTATTTTCCACCATAATATGCAAATAAAATGAAAAAAAAAACAGACAATGTGATTTTCTGGATTTTTTTTTCTCAGTTTGTCTCCCATAGTTGAGGTCTACCTATGATGTAAATTACAGACGCCTCTCATCTTTTTAAGTGGTGGAACTTGCACTATTGCTGACTGACTAAATGTGGAGTGCGGCTCTGCGGGTGGAGGTCGGTGCTGGAGGCTCCATTATTCTCTATGTGGAGTGCGGCTCTGCGGGTGGAGGTCGGTGCTGGAGGCTCCATTATTCTCTATGTGGGGTGCGGCACTGCGGGTGGAGGTCGGTGCTGGAGGCTCCATTATTCTCTATGTGGAGTGCGGCTCTGTGGGTGGAGGTCGGTGCCGGAGGCTACATTATTCTCTATGTGGAGTGCGGCTCTGCGGTTGGAGGTCGGTGCTGGAGGCTCCATTATTCTCTATGTGGAGTGGGGCTCTGCAGGTGGAGGTCGGTGCTGGAGGCTCCATTATTCTCTATGTGGGGTGCGGCTCTGCGGGTGGAGGTCGGTGCTGGAGGCTCCATTATTCTCTATGTGGAGTGCGGCTCTGTGGGTGGAGGTCGGTGCCGGAGGCTCCATTATACTCTATGTGGAGTGCGGCTCTACGGGTGGAGGTCGGTGCTGAAGGCTCCATTATTCTCTATGTGGAGTGGGGCTCTGCGGGTGGAGGTCGGTGCTGGAGGCTCCATTATTCTCTATGTGGAGTGGGGCTCTGCAGGTGGAGGTAGGTGCCGGAGGACCCATTATTCTCTATGTGGAGTGCGGCTCTGCGGGTGGAGGTCGGTGCTGGAGGCCCCATTATTCTCTATGTAGAGTGTGGCTCTGCGGGTGGAGGTCGGTGCTGGAGGCCCCATTATTCTCTATGTAGAGTGTGGCTCTACGATTCGTGACCCCCGTCACGTGACGAGGGGGGCCCACAGAGTCTGAACTGCCCCGGGCCCTGGCTACCCTTAATCCACCCCTGAGTATTGGTGAGTATGTACTCTATGTTATATGTACTGTATGTCTATATGTATGTATTGTATGAATGTGTTGTATGTAGTATGTATGTATTGTATGAATGTATGTATGTTGCATGTAATATGTATGTTGTATGTATGTTGTATGTCTGTAGCATGTTGTATGTATGTTGTATGTATATAGTATGTATGTATGTTGTATGAATGTAGTATATATGTAGTATGAATGTAGTATATATGTAGTATGTATGTAGCATGAATGTAGTATATATGTAGTATGTATGTAGTATGTACTGTATGTCTGTAGCATGTTGTATGTATGTAGTATGTATGTAGTATGTATGTAGTATGTACTGTATGTCTGTAGCATGTTGTATGTATGTAGTATGTATGTAGTATGAATGTAGTATATATGTATGTTGTATGAATGTAGTGTATATGTAGTATGTATGTAGTATGTATGTAGTATGAATGTAGTATATACAGTCATGGCCAAAAGTATTGACACCCCTGCAATTCTGTCAGATAATACTCAGTTTCTTCCTGAAAATGATTGCAAACACAAATTCTTTGGTATTATTATCTTCATTTAATTTGTCTTAAATGAAAAAACACAAAAGAGAATGAAGCAAAAAGCAAAACATTGATCATTTCACACAAAACTCCAAAAATGGGCCGGACAAAAGTATTGGCACCCTCAGCCTAATACTTGGTTGCACAACCTTTAGCCAAAATAACTGCGACCAACCGCTTCCGGTAACCATCAATGAGTTTCTTACAATGCTCTGCTGGAATTTTAGACCATTCTTCTTTGGCAAACTACTCCAGGTCCCTGATATTTGAAGGGTGCCTTCTCCAAACTGCCATTTTTAGATCTCTCCACAGGTGTTCTATGGGATTCAGGTCTGGACTCACTGCTGGCCACCTTAGAAGTCTCCAGTGCTTTCTCTCAAACCATTTTCTAGTGCTTTTTGAAGTGTGTTTTGTGTTATTGTCCTGCTGGAAGACCCATGACCTCTGAGGTAGACCCAGCTTTCTCACACTGGGCCCTAAATTATGCTGCAAAATTTGTTGGTAGTCTTCTGACTTCATAATGCCATGCACACGGTCAAGCAGTCCAGTGCCAGAGGCAGCAAAGCAACCCCAAAACATCAGGGAACCTCCGCCATGTTTGACTGTAGGGACCGTGTACTTTTCTTTGAATGCCTCTTTTTTCTCCTGTAAACTCTATGTTGATGCTTTTGCCCTAAAAGCTCTACTTTTGTCTCATCTGACCAGAGAACATTCTTCCAAAATGTTTTAGGCTTTTTCAGGTAAGTTTTGGCAAACTCCAGCCTGGCTTTTTTATGTCTCGGAGTAAGAAGTGGGGTCTTCCTGGGTCTCCTACCATACAGTCCCTTTTCATTCAGACGCCGACGGATAGTACGGGTTGACACTGTTGTACCCTCGGACTGCAGGGCAGATTGAACTTGTTTGGATATTAGTCGAGGTTCTTTATCCAACATCCGCACAATCTTGCATTGAAATCTCTTGTGAATTTTTCTTTTCCGTCCACATCTAGGGAGGTTAGCCACAGTGCCATGGGCTTTACACTTCTTGATGACACTGCGCACGGTAGACACAGGAACATTCAGGTCTTTGGAGATGGACTTGTAGCCTTGAGATTGCTCATGCTTCCTCACAATTTGGTTTCTCAAGTCCTCAGACAGTTCTTTGGTCTTCTTTCTTTTCTCCATGCTCAATGTGGTACACACAAGGACACAGGACAGAGGTTGAGTCAACTTTAATCCATGTCAATTGGTTGCAAGTGTGATTTAGTTATTGCCAACACCTGTTAGGTGCCACAGGTAAGTTATAGGTGCTGTTAATTACACAAATTAGAGAAGCATCACATGATTTTTCGAACAGTGCCAATACTTTTGTCACCCTCTTTTTTATGTTTGGTGTGGAATTATATCCAATTTGGCTTTAGGACAATTCTTTTTGTGTTTTTTCATTTAAGACAAATTAAATGAAGATAATAATACCAAAGAATTTGTGTTTGCAATCATTTTCAGGAAGAAACTGAGTATTATCTGACAGAATTGCAGGGGTGTCAATACTTTTGGCCATGACTGTATGTAGTATGTATTTATGTTGTTTGAATGTAGTGTATATGTAGTATGTATGTTGTATGAATGTAGTATATATGTAGTATGTATGTAGTATGAGTGTAGTATATATGTAGTATGTATGTAGTATGAATGTAGTATGTACTGTATGTCTGTAGCATGTTGTATGTATGTAGTATGTATGTACTATGAATGTAGTATGTATGTAGTATGTAGTATGTATGCAGTATGTATATATATATTTTTTTTGTTTTACATTCAACACATTAGCCGGATGATGGGACTACTACTGTCCCATCATTGGCTAATGTGTCAATCACTGTCATTGTAGCAGGCATCGCCCAATGGGACTTGTAGTCCCATCGGACGATGCCTGCACACACACAAGACCCCCTGCAGGCCGACACAGAGCCCCGGCAGCCGGCACAGGCACCCGGCAGGCCCGTACAGACCCCCTGGCAGCCGGCACAAGCCCCCGGCAGGTTCGTACAGACCCCTGTCAGCCGGCACAAGCCCCCGGCAGGCCTGTACAGACCCCCGGCAGCCGGCACAGGCCCCCGGCAGGCCCGTACAGACCCCTGACAGCTGGCACAAGCCCCCGGCAGGCCCGTACAGACCCCCGGCAGCCGGCACAAGCCCCCGGCAGGCCCGTACAGACCCCCGGCAGCCGGCACAAGCCCCCGGCAGGCCCGTACAGACCCTTGACAGCCTGCACAGGCCCCAGGCAGGCCCGTACAGGCCCCCCGCAGTCGGTACAGGACCCCCGCAGTCGGCACAGACCGCGCATCATGATGCGCACAGACCGCGCATCATGATGACATCATTTCAGCAGTCAATCACAGCCACAACAGTGGCTCATTGCATTATGGGGACTTCCGATTCCGGTATCCGATATTGAAAAAATATCGGTACTCGGTAGAGTTGAGCGAAACGGGTCGAAAAAATTCAAAAGTCCCCGACTTATGGCAAAGTCGGGTTTCATGAAACGAAACCCGACCCTAGGATGAGGTCGGCCACGAGGTCGGCGACTTACGCACCAAAGTCGCGTTTCAAAAGTTTGTTTTGCGCTCTTTTTCAGCCAATCAGGATCCACGGACACTGTGGGCAATGTGATGACCTAGGCACGGGTCACCACCATCTTTCAGAAGGGCATGCAAGTGAGTGGCTTGCTTTGGTGGGCGTCACAGGGGGTATAAAAGGGCGTGCACACCGACCGCCATCTTACTTCTGCCGATCTTAGTATAGGGAGAGGTTGCTGCTGATTCTGTAGGGAGAGCGTTAGGCAGGGAAGAAGACAAAAAAACTGCTTCTGCTGCTAGCGATTTGGCCTGCACAACACACAAGTCACTGTGTGTGCAGTGCAAGGGGAGGCTATATAGTGGTGTATCAGTGGTGTTGGTTGTTGGGCTGCCTTTTAAGGCTTCCTGACACGCTGGCATTGCTGTTTACCCACAGCTCCGCAAACTGCTTTTTTAAAAGCAATCCAATCTCCCTTATCCTCTAGTCACTTTTGTCACAGCTGTGCCATCGAGCCTGTCACATAGCGCTCAGATATCAGTGGGCCTCACACAATCCACAAGTGTCCAGTGTCCAAAAGTGTGCGCAGAGATTCAAAATCTCCATTATCCTCTCGTCACTTTTGTCACAGGCAGCTGTGCCATCGAGCCTGTCACATAGCGCTCAGATATCAGTGGGCCTCACACAATCCACAAGTGTCCAGTGTCCAAAAGTGTGCGCAGAGATTCAAAATCTCCATTATCCTCTCGTCACTTTGGTCACAGCTGTGCCATCGAGCCTGTCACATAGCGCTCAGATATCAGTGGGCCTCACACAATCCACAAGTGTCCAGTGTCCAAAAGTGTGCGCAGAGATTCAAAATCTCCATTATCCTCTCGTCACTTTGGTCACAGGCAGCTGTGCCATCGAGCGTGTCACATAGCGCTCAGATATCAGTGGGCCTCACACAATCCACAAGTGTCCAGTGTCCAAAAGTGTGCGCAGAGATTCAAAATCTCCATTATCCTCTCGTCACTTTGGTCACAGGCAGCTGTGCCATCGAGCGTGTCACATAGCGCTCAGATATCAGTGGGCCTCACACAATCCACAAGTGTCCAGTGTCCAAAAGTGTGCGCAGAGATTCAAAATCTCCATTATCCTCTCGTCACTTTGGTCACAGGCAGCTGTGCCATCGAGCGTGTCACATAGCGCTCAGATATCAGTGGGCCTCACACAATCCACAAGTGTCCAGTGTCCAAAAGTGTGCGCAGAGATTCAAAATCTCCATTATCCTCTCGTCACTTTGGTCACAGGCAGCTGTGCCATCGAGCCTGTCACATAGTGCTCAGATATCAGTGGGCCTCACACAATCCACAAGTGTCCAGTGTCCAAAAGTGTGCGCAGAGATTCAAAATCTCCATTATCCTCTCGTCACTTTGGTCACAGGCAGCTGTGCCATCGAGCGTGTCACATAGCGCTCAGATATCAGTGGGCCTCACACAATCCACAAGTGTCCAGTGTCCAAAAGTGTGCGCAGAGATTCAAAATCTCCATTATCCTCTCGTCACTTTGGTCACAGGCAGCTGTGCCATCGAGCGTGTCACATAGCGCTCAGATATCAGTGGGCCTCACACAATCCAAAAGTGTCCACTGTCCACAAGTGTGTGCAGAAATTCTAAATCTCCCCTGTCCTATAGACACCTTGTACCTTGTTTTACATTACTATATAGTTTGTTGGATTTTGTCTACATTTCTACCAAAAATGAGGAAGGCTGGTGGAAGAGGCCGTGGAATTGGGCGGGGGTTGGCAGCTGGTAATGATGGTGTTGGTGGTGGATCTGATGGTAGTGGCAAGAGCAAAATAGGACCGAATGCAGGAGGTGCTGACCCTGCGTCATCGTCTGGCTACATAAGGCCTCGAACGCTTAGTTTTCTAGGAGTTGGCAAACCGCTTTTAAAGGCAGAGAATCAGGAAAAAGTTTTGTCTTACATTGCTGACTCAGCCTCCAGCTCTATCACCTCCTCTTCTTCAGTTGTAAAAAGTAAAAGCACTGAGTCGTCATTGGAGGCTCATGTTCATGAACCACACCTTTCCTTGTGTCCTTCACCCCAACCAAGATTGAAGGATGACGCAGGCCATACTACTGATTACTCCATGGAGCTGTTTTCACATACCATGCCTGGATTATCAAGTGAAATGGTGAATTACGCAGGCCAAGATGAATCTGACATGGAGTGCACTGATGCACAGCCGCTGATGGATGATTCTGCTGGTACATTCACTCAGAGCACTACATTGTCCTCGCAGTGTACAGAGCCAGATTTTGACCCTGATGAGACTCAGGTGCCCCTTCCCGCACACTATACCACCATACACGGTGACACAGAGAAAGGTGCACATGACATAGAAGAGGAGGTGATGGATGACCCAGTTGTTGACCCAGATTGGCATCCATTGGGGGAAGAGGGTGCTGCTTCCAATAGCTCAGATGAGGAGCATCCACAGCAGACATCGACATCGCAACAGCTGTTATCTGGCAGGCCCGGAGCACTCCAAAGACAGGTTCCAAACATCAAAAGAGTTGCTGGACAGCTTGTCCAGAGGGTCAAAAGATCACAGCGTGCTAGGCCGCAAAATGTCTGCCAAAGTAGGAAGAGTGCAGTGTGGCACTTTTTTGAACAAAATCCTCATGATCAGGCCAAGGTTATCTCTAAGAAGTGCGCAAAGACCTTTAGCCGAGGGAAAAATCTGAAAAATTTGAATACCAGTTGCATGCTTAGACATTTAACCAGCATGCACTTGCAAGCGTGGACACAACACCAAACCTCAAGTGCCACATGTGCAACTGATCACAACGAAGGTAGTCAGCAACGCTACATTGTTTCCCCCACTGTAAGCCCACCGGTTAGCACAGCAGCAAATGTTGAGGTGTCGTTGCAAGACCACAGCAGTCAGGGAATCCCACTGTTATATCAACGAAAGACTGATTCTAGGCCATCAGAAAGAACACCAACTCCATCACCATCATCAACCCTCTCTCAGTCCGCCCTGTCCACCGCTACTTCCACCATATGCAGCTCTCAAGTCCAGCTCACCCTCCCAGACACTATGAGTAGGTCAAGAAAGTACTCAGTCTCTCATCCGCGTACACTGGGTTTGAACGCCCACATTGCCAAACTAATCTCGTTTGAGATGATGCCCTTTCGGTTGGTGGAAAGCACAGCTTTCCGCGAACTCATGGCCTATGCAGTACCACGCTATGACCTACCCAGTCGCCACTTCTTCTCTCGCAAAGCCATCCCAGCCCTCCACCATCATGTGAAAGACCGCATTGTCCATGCACTCAAGCAGTCAGTGAGCGGAAAGGTGCACCTCACAACTGATGCATGGTCCAGTCGGCATGGCCAGGGCCGTTACGTGTCCATCACTGCGCACTGGGTTAATGTGGTGGATGCAGGGTCCACAGGGGACAGCGGTGGTGGGACAGTGCTGCCTAGCCCACGGTATAGGAAACAGTTGGCTGTAGGCGTTCGACCCTCCTCCTCCTCCTCCTCCAGAAGCGAAAGCTCGTCCACAGAGCGCAGTCGTACGAGCACTCCATCTGCAGCTGCCACTGTTGCACACGATGTGTCCCCCTATCGAGCAGCTAGTGGAAAGCGTCAGCAGGCTGTGTTGCAGATGATGTGTTTGGGCGACAGACACACCGCCGAGGTGCTGGCCGAGTACTTGAAGCGACAAACTGAGTCATGGCTGGGCAGTGTACATCTTGAGGCAGGCAAGGTAGTTAGTGATAACGGCCGTAATTTTGTGGCAGCCATAGCCCTTTCAAAACTCAGCCACATACCTTGCTTGGCTCACACCTTGAACCTGGTGGTGCAGTGCTTCCTCAAAAATTATCCGGAGTTAATAGCCCTGCTCCAGAAGGTGTGAAGACTGTGCGCGCACATCCGCCGGTCGCCTGTACACTCCATTCATATGCAGAAGCTGCAGCGATTGCGCCACCTTCCCAACCACCGCCTCATTATCGACATTGTAACACGGTGGAACTCCACCCTGCACATGGTGGAGCGGCTGTGCGAGCAGAGGCAGGCCATAATGCATTTGTGGGAGGATACACGGCCAGGCACTTTGAGAGCAGACATGGAGTTGACAGGTGTGCAGTGGTCGAAGCTGAAAGACCTTTGTAAAGTCCTTCAGTGTTTTGAGGAATGCACACGGCTGGTAAGCGCAGAAGACGCCATCCTAAGCATGAGCATCCCACTTATGCGTCTGCTCATGCAAACTTTGACGCACCTTAAGGAGCAGGCGTCTGCAGCCAATGTTGATGAGGAGGAAGAGGAGGAGGGAATCCTTGATGACATTCAGCCATTGTCTGCTCAGGGACCTCTCCTGGACGAGGTGGAGGAAGAAGAGGAGGAGGAGGAGGAGGATGATGGGGATGATTACTTAGGGGAGGAGGATGCATCTCGTGGGGCAAGTGAAAATGTTGGCGTGGCAAGGTCTGGTACAGGGTTTGTGCGTGACTGGAGGGATGTGGATTTGCCAGAAAGTGCTCCTCCACCCAGCACTCGCAGTGCATCATTGACACCGGGAACATTGGCCCACATGTCAGATTATGCCTTGCGGATCCTAAAAAGGGACCCCCGCATTGCCAAAATGATGAACGA
This sequence comes from Dendrobates tinctorius, assembly GCF_039654945.1. Classification (NCBI taxonomy): domain Eukaryota; kingdom Metazoa; phylum Chordata; class Amphibia; order Anura; family Dendrobatidae; genus Dendrobates; species Dendrobates tinctorius. The sequence continues at coordinate 5,605,217 of NW_027361866.1, forward strand.
TGACGACTACTGGTTGGCCAGCATCCTGGATCCACGCTATAAAGGCAAATTACAAAACATCATGCCACAGGAGAACCTTGACCTAATATTGGCTAATAAACAAGCAACTCTGGTAAATCGGTTGCTTGAGGCATTCCCAGCACACAGCAGCGGTGATGGTTCTCACACGAGCCGTACGGGCCGGGGGCAGCTTGGCAGAGGTGTTCGTGGTGCACACAGCAGAAGTGGCATTGGAGACAGGGGTTTCATGACAATGTTGTGGACTGATTTTTCAAATACCGCTCACACAACTGGTAATACTGCATCGATGGAAAGTGACAGGAGACAGCAGTTGTCAACTATGGTTACAAACTACTTTTCCTCCCATAGCGATGTTCTCCCACACAGGTCATTCCCCTTTGACTATTGGGCCGCTAAACTGGACACCTGGCCTGAATTGGCCCAATATGCCTTACAGGAGCTCGCTTGCCCAGCTGCACGTGTGCTATCGGAAAGAGTCTTCAGTGCAGCTGGATCAATCCTGACAGAAAAAAGGACCCGTCTGTCAACCCAAAATGTGGATGATCTAACCTTCATTAAAATGAACCACGCATGGGTTTCCAAGGATTTTGTCCCACCTTCCCCTGATGACACATAGGGTGACAGAAAAATGGCTTGCTTTGGTCCACCTCTTCCTGGTACTTCACCTATTTCGCCTTTTGCATCAGCTGAATGTCCAACATCAACATATGCCACTTTCTAAAACTCCCTAACTGTGCTGCCTCCCCCCCCATGGCCGGGGTCACCACCTACCGCACGACACCGTGCGAGTGCCGTTGCCCTGGACCGGTGGGTAGGCCGACTCTTGGGCGCGGGCACTGGCACAGGGTCCCTCATAGTGCAATCAAGTGTCTCTGACGGTGGTGGTGCACACCCGCCGTCAGACACACCGCTGTACTATGAGGGGCCCAGTGCCAGTACCGACGCCCACGAGTGGGCCCCCCTTGCTTGGGCAGGGCCCCAGCATTTGCAATCTTTACCTCTCCCTGCTCCTCCGCTGTGTAATCTGGGCCGTCAAATCCATACTGTGCCTGACACCGTCTGAGCCTGCCTCCTGAGACATATATTTTGAATGTGTACGCTATCCATACATGTTATCCGGGGATACGGTACCCTTTCTAACCTTTGTGCAATCACGTGCAATCCATACTGGGCCTAACACCGTCTGAGCCTGCCTCCTGAGACATATATTTTGAATGTCTACGCTATCCATACATGTTATCCGGGGATACGGTACCCTTTCTAACCTTTGTGCAATCACGTGCAATCCATACTGTGCCTGACACCGTCAGAGCCTGCCTCCTGAGACATATATTTTGAATGTGTACGCTATCCATACATGTTATCCAGGGATACGGTACCCTTTCTAACCTTTGTGCAATCACGTGCAATCCATACTGGGCCTAACACCGTCTGAGCCTGCCTCCTGAGACATATATTTTGAATGTGTACGCTACCCATACATGTTATCCAGGGATACGGTACCCTTTCTAACCTTTGTGCAATCACGTGCAATCCATACTGGGCCTAACACCGTCTGAGCCTGCCTCCTGAGACATATTTTGAATGTGTACGCTATCCATACATGCTATCCGGGGATACGGTACCCTTTCTAACCTTTGTGCAATCACGTGCAATCCATACTGGGCCTAACACCGTCTGAGCCTGCCTCCTGAGACATATATTTTGAATGTGTACGCTATCCATACATGTTATCCGGGGATACGGTACCCTTTCTAACCTTTGTGCAATCACGTGCAATCCATACTGTGCCTGACACCGTCTGAGCCTGCCTCCTGAGACATATATTTTGAATGTGTACGCTATCCATACATGTTATCCAGGGATACGGTACCCTTTCTAACCTTTGTGCAATCACATGCAATCCATACTGGGCCTAACACCGTCTGAGCCTGCCTCCTGAGACATATATTTTGAATGTGTACGCTATCCATACATGTTATCCGGGGATACGGTACCCTTTCTAACCTTTGTGCAATCACGTGCAATCCATACTGGGCCTAACACAGTCTGAGCCTGCCTCCTGAGACATATATTTTGAATGTGTACGCTATCCATACATGTTATCCGGGGATACGGTACCCTTTCTAACCTTTGTGCAATCACGTGCAATCCATACTGTGCCTGACACCGTCTGAGCCTGCCTCCTGAGACATATATTTTGAATGTGTACGCTATCCATACATGTTATCCAGGGATACGGTACCCTTTCTAACCTTTGTGCAATCACGTGCAATCCATACTGGGCCTGACACCGTCTGAGCCTGCCTCCTGAGACATATATTTTGAATGTGTACGCTATCCATACATGTTATCCAGGGATACGGTACCCTTTCTAACCTTTGTGCAATCACGTGCAATCCATACTGGGCGTGAGAACGGCTGGCGAGCTGTTAAGCAAGCTACAGCACCTGTCCAGACAAGTACAGGGATTCCCTAGCGAAGAGACTTATTTGATTGTTTTCAATGTTGGGACAGCAATTTTTGGGGAGCACTATACTCTGGAGAATGATAGATGGGGCCCACCATACACTGGAACATTCCAAAGGTGGACATCAGACACTGGAGCAGCATTTACAGGGCCCATTATACACTAGAGTATTAGAAATGGGGCCCATTATGTTTGGAGCATTATTTGGGCCCATAAGACAGTGGAGCTTCATCCATGGGGACCAACATATACTGTAGCATTATGTGGAGCTCATCATATACTGTTTCAAACATTATATGGGACCAATGATTCTGTATGGAGAAATAGATGGGCCTCGTCATGAGATGTAAAAAGTGAGGTATTTTTCATTGTACTATACCGCTATTTATCTGCCGTATCGGAGCATGATGAGTTGTGGTATGTGTTAAAGGGGCGCTCTTTCGCCCAGGGCACATGAAAACCTACAGCCAGCCCTCCCCCCCCACAACTTTAGCCAAATAACCCCCATTTTTCAGTGCGTAACTTGTATTATGAAGTTAATTAAGGTTGACAAGCTTAAGTAAGAAGAATTGATGCTTTTGGCATTCAAATGGGCACTGTAGGTGTGTTTCCTGTCCTCCTCTCACTGCCGACTTTTATTCCCCATTGACTTACATTGGGTTTCGCGTTTCGGGACGACCCCGACTTTTCCCTATAATCGGACGATCTTGCTCGACCCGACTTTTGGAAAAGTCAGGTTTCACGAAACGAAACGCGACCCTAAAAAACCAAAAGTCGCTCAACTCTAGTACTCGGTATCGGAATTCCGATACAGCGAATATCGGCCGATACCCGATATTTGCAGTATCGGAATGCTCAACACTATTTACCACCTAAAAGTTTCTAACTTCTGAACTGATCGCTAAGGTCGGGAGACTCTAAGGCCGCTATTTGGCCATGAACTGCTATGGCAAGCATCAGGACCACACAATCATGATCTCGGTGTGTCAATTAGATTAAAGCAGAAGCCCCCACAATCTACTAACCATTTATTTGATGTAATCACTTTTGACAGCAGCAACTAAGCGGTTAAACAGATATGGACAGTGCCAACTCTGATTGTTTGTGATACAGCAAGTTGTCAGCTATAGTGGACAGCCGACAGCTGCTGGATTGTCACCTGTATGGGGATGATATTCTCTTATATCTTAGGTCAGTAAAAAGACGTATTGGCTGTCATGAAGAGGGTAAAGGCATGATTACAATGAAAGGTTACACTTGTATATGGATAATATAGAATTAGCTATCCACAAAAGAGTCTGGTCATTCCTGATGGGCGAGCGTGCTTAGTACTCTATAGAGTAGCAAACAGTGCCAAGTATCACGTGGTGCTTGAATGCTCGGATCCCAGTATGTGCATTATCTGAGCCGGGCAGAGACAGAGAGATTTTTCCGTCCTCCGGGAAAATGCTTGAGTGTGCCTTTCACCTCCATTATGCTCGCTACTCGAGTCGAGCACACCTGAGCATCCGACGTGCTCGAATCGAGTACTCAACACTTGAGCATTTCACTGCTCGATCAGCACTGCTGGTCATTGCTCATCTCCTCTCCCTCCATGCACAATGTCCTCTGCATAGGTAGCATAGCATGGCTAGAAAGCTCTCCCACAGACAATGAGTCATCTCCAGTTTACAGGTTTCTGTGGTTCATGTGACTGCTGTGAAGTAAATGCTGATAGAAGAAGCTCAGGCAAGATAGCTGCCCTCATAGTTATGTACCGGAAATATGTTTTTTTATACGAACTGGTTTTAATTAGTCGAAAATAGGTGACACTTTATATTTCCCTATAAAATGCATTAAGAAAAGGACTTGTGAATTATGCTCATACAAAGAAAAAACTCATTAATAAACGATAAACTTTATTGATTAAATTTAAAACCATAACATAGAAAAAGAAAAAAAATTATGAAAAACCAAGCAACCAATTTGATGTTCAAAATCACTCACAGATATGTGTGGTGATCAAAAAATGTCAGGTAGGGATTTCCAAATAGGGACTTTTAGGATTATTGTCCTGTTCCCTTCCCTCACCCTACTCTAAAATAATGTTTTTTTCTGGCTACTTATTGAACCTTCACCCTGTGTACATATTTGTTTGTTATTTGCTAATTGGTGATTGGTGATTATTTTCCCTATATCCTTGGACTGCTTTTGTGTATTGGATTAAGCATTCTGGTATCATTTTTTGGTTGTTTTTGATGTTTGTCCTTGAAAGTAGGATTCAATAGGGAGATTAGGGTTAGCCGCCATGGAGCGGGGGCGCCAATTGCGTCTCAAGAGCGTGCCAACCTCCGCTGTTAGGAAGGGGCTTTTGCTAGGGTTCAATAGGGTCATATACTGTAGATCTACTCCATTTTTTGATCACCGCACATATCTGTGTGTGATTTTGATCAGCAAATTGGTTGTTTGGTTTTTCATAAATTTCTTTTTTCTTTTTTATGTTATGGTTTTAAATTTAATCAATAAAGTTTATCTTTTATTAATTAGTTTTTTCTTTGTATGAGCCTTTCTATAACTAAATGTTCTTGATCATTCTACAATAAATTGACTTGTGAATTGTGCCAACAATATATTAAAAAGCAGCTTACAATGTCAAATAATACATTCATGAAAATTGAATTCCAGGATGCATAAAAAATATATAAGACATAATGAATATATACAAAAGCTCCTTTAAAAATCATTTGTAACTTTATTGTGGTTGCAGTGTAAAAAAGGTGGCAGACTGGCCTTGAATGCAACTGTGTTGGACAAATTTTATCATATGGAAAACTACATAGTGGGAACAGGGAGAACAAAGTAGGGCGTCATACAGGCAGCAAAGTGCAAGATTCTGTATGGTGTCCCAAAATCATTACTCAGTTGTGAGCTATCCCTGTACTGTTTTCTGATGAATTGTATTCTTCCTAAAAGCAATGCTTCTAGGGGACAATACTACTGCAATATAGCCATGAGTCACAGTACTAGGAAGAACACTTCCTCTGCTTTGAGGTGACCTTCCCCCAATATCATACCATGGATGGTTGTAGTTAGGTTCATTGTACTGAGGATATATTTTGGCCAAACTGCATTGCACCTATTAAAAATGGAGATGATTACTGTATTTGCTTATGGTCCATGAATGTGTATTGGAGCAAGTTGCGTAGTGATTAGTGATGAGTGAATGTGCTCGGATAAGGCTACTTTTACACTAGTGTCGTGTGACGTGCGTTGCAATGCGTCGTTTTGGAGAAAAAAGGCATCCTGCAAAGTTGCCTGCAGGATGCGTCGTGTTTTGGTGGCCGCGACGCACAAGAAAATGTTACATTTAACGTTTTTTTGTGCGCCGTGTCCGCCATTTTCGACAGCACATGCGCGGCGGAAACTCCACCCCCTCCTCCCCGGACATTACAATGGGGCAGCGGATGCGTTGAAAAACTGCATCCACCGCCCCCGTTGTGCAAATCTTTCACAACGTGCGTCGGTACGTCGGCCTGACATATAGCGATGGGCCCGTACCGACACAAGTGTGAAAGTAGCCTAAGGTTTTATCTGAACATGCTCGTGTGTCTCAGGTGTGCTCAAAAAATATTGCAGCCGCTACATCTACAAGGATTGCCTGTTTGTTATGCAATTCCTACATGTATTGCGGCTGTCGAAAAGCCGCGACACGTGCAGGCTCGGGGACTCAAACATATTTTTTGAGCACGCCGAAGACGCTCGGTTAGCACCCGAGCATGCATTGATCACAACTTATCCAAGCTCGTTCCCTCATCACTACTAGTGACAAATCTAACATGTTGGTGAAAAGCATCACTAAGGCATTTTAATGTCTCTATCCCAATGGTAGTATCAATACTATATAAGTAACATATATGGTTAAATATAATGTTGACAGCTAAAGAGTGAATTACTCTTTATACACAAATTCAACCTTTAAATCTTGTGCATTGACGTCAATCCTGAGAAGACAGTGTCTTTCTTTGGGAGGATTCACAAGGCTATTGAAAATAAAAGAGGCGAGTTGTTTTAGCATTCTTCCCGATAACTAAACCAAGCATTTCATTCCTTATTAGCAACACATTTATTATGTTGCACAGCAGGTTTTTCCTGAATATTTTTATTTTATTTTTATCTGCAAGCTCAATGGAAAGTTTTCTATTTATTAATACATGAGGCATTTACAAAGTGTAGTTCATAGATTATGTGCCTGAAATTGTAGTGGTGCGTGAAAGTTTAGTATAAGGAATGGGGATTACAAATGCAGAGGACTAAATACAATACTAAAGTTCATCTATCCAGTCCCTAATAGCCAGCATTAGGGGAGGAAAACTGGGCAACTACCCTTAGTTCCTATCCCCATACATGCTCCCCCCAGAGATTAAATGCAGAAACTGCACTGATACCAGTCCTGCATTATCAGCACAGTTTCTGATGTTGAAAGTGCAGCAGGACCTTTGTGTGACATCACTGTCATGTGACCATTATATAACCAAATGTCCTATACCCTGCAGGAGTCTAGAATAATATATACAGTGCGTTGCAAAAGTATTAGGCTCCCTATAACTTTTCAACCTTTTCCCACATATCATGCTTCAAACATAAAGATACTAAATATAACTTTTTGATGAAAAATCAACAAGAAGTGGGACACAATTGTGAAGTTGAACGAAATGTATTGGTTATGTTAAAGTTTTGTGGAAATTCAAAAACTGAAAAGTGGGGCGTTCAATATTGTTCGGCCCCTTTACTTTCAGTGCAGCAAACTCCAGAAGTTCATTGTGGATCTCTGAATGATCCAATGTTGTCTTAAACGACTAATGATGATAAATATAATCCACCTTTGTGTAATCAAGTCTCCGTATAAATGCACCTGCTCTGTGATAGATTCAGGGTTCTGTTTGAAGCACAGAGAGCATCATGGAGACCAAGGAACAAAACAGGCAGATCCATGATACTGTTGTGGAGAAGTTTAAAGCTGGATTTGGATACAAAATGATTTCCAAAACTTTAAACATCCCAAGGAGCACTGTGCAAGCGATCATATTGAAATGGAAGGAGTATCATACCACTGCAAATCTACCACGACCCGGCCGTCCCTCTAAAGTTTCATCTCAAACAAGGAGAAGACTGATCAGAGATGCAGCCGAGAGGCCCATGATCACTCTGGATGAACTGCAGAGATCTACAGCTGAGGTGGGGCAGTCTGTCCATATGACAACAATCAGTCGTACACTGCACAAATCTGGCCTTTATGGAAGAGTGGCAAGAAGAAAGCCATTTCTCAAAGCTATCCATAAAAAGTGTAATTTAAAGTTTGCAACAAGCCACCTGGGAGACACACCAAACATGTGGAAGAAGGTGCTCTGGTCAGATGAACCCAAAATTGAACTTTTTGGCAACAATGCCAAACGATATGTTTGATGTAAAGGCAACACAGCTCATCACCCTGAACACACCATCCCCACTGTCAAACATGGTGGTGGCAGGATCATGGTTTGGGGCTGCTTTTCTTCAGCAGGGACAGGGAAGATGGTTAAAATTGATGGGAAGATGGATGGAGCCAAATACAGGACCATTCTTGAAGAAAACCTGTTGGAGTCTGCAAAAGACCTGAGACTGGAATGGAGATTTGTCTTCCAACAAGACAATGATCCCAAACATAAAGCAAAATCTACAATGGAATGGTTCACAAATAAAGATATCCAGGTCTTAGAATGGCCAAGTCAAAGTCCAGACCAGAATCCAATCGAAAATCTGTGGAAAGAGCTGAAAACTGCTGTTCACAAACAATCTCCATCAAACCTCACTGAGCTCAAGCTGTTTGCCAAGGAAGAATGGGCAAGAATTTCAGTCTCTTGATGTACAAAACTGATACAGACATACCCCAAGCGACTTTCAGCTGTAATCGCAGCAAAAGGTGGCGCACCAAAGTATTAAGTTAAAGGGGCCGAATAATATTGCACGCCCCACTTTTCAGTTTTTGAATTTCCACAAAAATGTAAAATAACCAATAAATTTCATTCAACTTCACAATTGTGTCCCACTTGTTGTTGATTCTTCACCAAAAATTTACATTTGGTATCTGTATGTTTGAAGCATGATATGTGGGAAAAGGCTGAAAAGTTCCAGGGAGCTGAATACTTTTGCAAGGCACTATATATATATATATATATATATATATATATATTTATATATACATATATATATTATGGGATACAGTGACCCTTGTGACATATAGGGGGCACTGTATGGGTGATGCACACAGGCATATCTATTGTGCTAATGGAGATAGGATGAATGGCAGGATGACCATTATGTATCCCAGGGTGGGTGGCCCTGGGATGGAAGCGTGAACATGTGTTGATCAGCAGAGGTACTGCTGAGGTTTTTGTTACAGTGTATCAGGGAAAGCTTCCAGTTGGCTTGGTGAGATGGGTGGAACCAGTCATCTACAAACCCACCCAGGGGCATGTGTCTGAATGCCCATAGTAAAACCTGCATATGTGTGTGTATGGCTGGGTGTCTGGAAAGGACCTGCAATGAGGTCATAGCCATGTGATCCATACCTCACCTGTGGGTGTGGCTACGGACCATATAAGATGACCAGGGTAGGTCACATGAGAGAGTGCCTGGATCTGATTGGTCCATATGAAAGGTCTCGGAAGGCCGACGTGCTGGAAGGTGTTCTGTCTTCCTGAAGCGCACATGCGGACGCCGCTGACCATGTGATGCCTGTGTGTAATGGCCTGTGTGTATTGGATAGTCCCCAGGAGGGAAAGGACATCTGGAGTGAGAAGCAGCTAAGAGGTAACCCCGGACAGGGGGAATTAACTGAGAGACTGTAGAGCCTGATTGCTGAACAAAGCACCGCCTGTGTGAGAACAGGGCTAAGGGAGCGGAGCTCCATTATGAACATTTGTTTTGGTCTTCTGTAAGGCCGTTACCGTTTTTTTCATGCTGCTATGGTTTATGCCGTGTACAATAAACTATATGGACTATGTTATGTGAAAAGCCTGTGCCGAACCTGGTTTATCTGCAGCCTAGTGAGTGTCCCCCAATACACTCAGTGAGCGCTACCTTACAACTGGTAGAGAATGCTAAGGGCACTGTTGTAGCCTTGTTTCTAGGGGCAATGGACGAGGTCTACACATTCGGTTGCTAGGGGCAACGGTTCCAAGAAGCACATGTTGCAGTGCTGGCAACTGTGAGCCAGGAGAGCAGACGGTCTTGAAAACCATGTGTTATGCTGACCGGGGTCAGTAAAAGAGATTTATAGGATACCTCTGCGGTAGAGGGATCTGGGAACCTGCATGGCCGTCAGGTAACGGTCATGAAAATCATGCGATACTGACCGGGATCAGAGAAAGAGACTGTTGATAATTTGTGAGATACCTCTGAGGAGAAGAGGCATCTGGGAACCTGTGTGGCCATCACCAACAGGTAACAGACAGGAGTCTGTGGTATGCTGACCGGGGTCAGGGAAAGACTTTTTGAGAAGTCGCTATAGGGTGTCTCTGTGGATAAGAGGTACCTGGGAACCTGTGTGGCCAACACCAGCAGGTAACGGACAGGAGTCCGTGTTTTTCTGACCGGGGTCACTGAGAGACTATGTGTTTTTTTTTCCTCTCTTTCCTATAAAGCTGAAGGTGTTGCTGTGACTAGGCGGGGTCACAAAGTTTTTTCTCAAGGCAGCTTGCTGTGGCTCAGTGGGGTCACGATGGTGACAAGCGTCTAGCGGTAACTCTGCGGGGTTACGAAAATTTCTGTGGATTGGTGGGTCCACGAAGACAGCGCAGCAGGAGCTGCCGTGACACCAGTAGCTGCTTGTGAGTGGCAGCCGGAGATGCCAGTGATTTGTGACAGCAGGAGCTGTGGCAGGGCCAGTACAAGCCCTAAAGGCCATAAACTGTATTGTGTGAACTCGGGCCTAAGAAGGCCTGTAGAGGGGGACATGGGGAAATCCCAAAAGGGGGCGGTGACCCAAACCGGGGTGGTAACCCAAAAAGGGGTGGAATCTCAGAGGGAGGTGGGGTCCAAAAAGGGGATAGTGGCTCCAAAGGGGAGGAGCATCCTGACGTAAAAGGGGTGGTACAGACGAACTGTTGCCAGGGGCAAATGTCCTATATGTGTCCAGTCTGCCTGGTGAACTACCTACCCGGCATGATGCTACGGGTGTGTGGACTCCAGATAAATAACGAAGATGTGGTTGGTCTGGTCAACCCTGGGAGCCCAGTGACTCTAGTGAGGGTTGCTCCTGAGATACCCGGCAGAAAGGTTGGGGTCACTTGCAACTATGGGGGCACTAAGGATTGTCCAGTGGCCAGGGTAGTCTTTGAGACAGGCTGGGAAATTACGGGACAGGATGTCGCGATAGTCCCAAATTTGTCCTGTCCAGTGGTTATAGGCTGGGACTTTAAACTGTTCTCCGGCTTGTTGGAGAGGGGAGTTCCTCTACAGCAGGAGGATGGAGACATCTCTACTGTTGGGCTGGCAGACATTGAGACGGTGACACCTCCTAAAGTGGACAGGTCAGATGTAGGAGTGACCAGAGGAAGTGGTGCGTCTGCCTAACTTACGGACCTGATGTCTCGTGACATGTCTGATGGTGAGCTGGTAGATAAGATGACTGGAGCGGACACATGATTAGAGGGTAACTGGAGGGTTCACTCGGCCGATGGGGGTGACTCAGACTCCAGGGGTGACTGTGGCTCTAAGATAGAAAGGGAGCACAGAGTGGATGAGCTGGAGAAGGAAGTCTCTGAGCTCAGAGGTCACCTGTCAACGTGGCAAAGTATGAATAAGACCCTCAGAGAAGAGTTGGAAGTGCTCAAAGAAGCAGTAAGAGGTCTTCTGTGGGAGAAGAAGTTGGTGGCTCGAGACTTACAGCGGCCAGGCCCGAGTGATAACAAGACGGAACTGCCAGTAACCATCTTGGCAAGGGGTCTCGAAGAGGTAAAAGCTCCTGAAGATTTGGAGTGGAAAGCTGATCAAGATAGTCCCCCGGTCAGGAAAACTGTATTGAGGGAAGTGTCCGTGGAAAACCCGGAGCCATCTGTCCAGGAAGAGAGCAAGCCAACGGCTTTCAAGTGCGTGATTGACGTACCCGGAGATGTGCAAGAAGCCTGTACTGGTGAAGGGGTGCATGAGGCTTTTAAAAAGGCGGTCAAAGCATGTAGGGCACAATGGGCACCTGAGACTCGGCAATTGGTGGTGCTATCAACCAGGGAAGACACAGCAAAGCAGGTAGTTGTCCTGACGGATATGCATCTGCAATGTCTCCACGCTAAACAGATGTTCAGGCAGCGTAATGTGAAAGCTGCTCGATGTCTAGAGCTGGCAAGGGAAGCTAAGAATCGGTTGGGCTTGGGGGAAGATGTAATTCCGGTACCCAAATAACTGGTGGAGAGAGTCGTTGGAAGGCTCGCTAAAGTGATGCAGGACCTTGTGGATATCTCCGGTGTGGTGAGGGTGAGGATCCCTCCTGATGATGAAGTCCAAGTATCTGGTGAAGATGGTACGATTCCCATCATTGTGGTTGGCTCCATGGAAAGCCTAAGGAACTTCCGGATGCTCCTGGAATACCGAGTAACGTACCTGCAGGAGATCGAGCAGTTGAGACTGGACCGACTGCAGATTAATAAAGAGATGTGGAACATCAGATGGCGGCAGCCTTCATCCCAGGGTATAAGGACCAAAAGGTACCCTCCAATTAATGAGATGGCGGGTAGCCGAAAACTTTCAGCAAACGTGAACGTCGCAAATCTGCAAGTGGCAGTTCTTCTCACAGTATGAGACTGAGAGACCTAGACAATAGCTCCTTTGATGTACTATATGGGTCAGACCAGACAGGAGGCTTGACTCTAAGTAAGACTTATGACCGCACCAACCGGGAAAGCCGGTTGTGGAGAGAAAAGTCGGGGAACGGAGCAGACAGGGAAAGTGTGGAGACTAAAAAGTGTCTGGTGACGCAGATGGACTTTGACTGGAAGGCCAAAGCCCAAGGCCGATATACTGACCGCAGGGGGTGGGGGAGGCCTAACGTAAATATGATGCCATATGATGCCCAAAACAGACAGAGACGGTCCTCTCAACTTGTAGGGCAAGGTGACATGGGTGCCCGGTCTCGAGACCCCTGGGTGATGTCAAGTATTCAACCCCACAAGTTTGAACAGAGGGGGGTATGTGATGCAGTGACACTTGTGACAGCTAGGGGGCACTGTATGGGTCATGCACACAAGCATATCCATTGTGGTAATGGAGATAGGATGAATGGCAGGATAGTAAATGACAGTTATGTATCCCAGGGTGGGTGGCCCTGGGATGGAAGCTTGAACGTGTGTTGATCAGCAGAGATACTGCTGAGGTTTTTGTTACAGTGTATCAGGGAAAGCTTCCAGGTAGCTTGGTGAGATGGGTGGAACCAGTCACCTACAAACCCACCGTATGTCTGAATGCCCATAGTAAAACCTGTATATGTGTTTGTATGGCTGGGTGTCTGGAAAGGACCTGCAATGAGGTCATAGCCATGTGATCCATACCTCACCTGTGGGTGTGGCTACGGACCATATAAGGTGACCAGGGTAGGTCACATGAGAGAGTGCCTGAATCTGATTGGTCCGTGTGGAAGGTCTCGGAAGGCCGACGTGCTGGAAGGTGAGCTGCCTTCCTGAAGCATACATGCGGACGCCGCTGACCGTGTGAGGCCTGTGTGTAATGGCCTGTGTGTATTGGACAGTCCCCAGGAGGGAAAGGATGTCCAGAGTGAAAAGCAGCTAAGAGGTAACCCCAGACAGGGGGAATTAACTGAGAGACTGTAGAGCCTGAATGCTGAACAATGGATAATAGATGAATTTTATTCGCAGTCACAATATATGTTTCAGTCAGTACTGTTGTGAGTTCATTTTTCCCTTCACCATTGAGGTATGATGAACTCCCTCCTCTGGTGAAGGAAGGTAGTGAGACTGATTACCAAACACCTGGGCAGCTAGATGATAACTGGGTGACTGGAATTGAGGACTGGATATAAGGCTGCCTATGCCCTTCTTCCTGGCTGATGATTTTCCTGCTGGATTCTTGGAGACCAGTCTGATTCCTGCGTCTCAAAGCTAAGTTTTTCTGCTCTGCTTTGTACTCTTCAGTTTTGTTTTTGTTTTGCCTTGTTTTTTGGGAGTTCTGCCATCCCCGGCCGGGGGTGAGCTGAATTCCATTTTTGTCTCTGATCTGTTGATCTTTTGCTCTGTCTTCAGAATATACCTGAGTGCTGATATAGTCTTTTGAAGCCTAGCGACTTCAGGGCCTGTTTTTCCTATCAGTCGGTTGGCTCATTTTGATAGGGTTTTTGCGGATGGCAGACAGCAGCTTTCCTATCCTGTCCTATGTAGTTAGCTTGGGCCCCATCATTTGCTCAACCTATCTTTCTATCTGTGTTAGTGTTTTCATCTTGCTTCACCGTCATTATATGTTGGGGGCTGCCTATTGCTTTGGGGTCTGCTCTGGGGCAGTTTAGTTTTTCCCCCTTTCTGTATTTAGGCTATGTAGCTCTCCGGCTGTGATCGAGGGGTCTAGGGCACCGTAGGAACCCCCCACGGCTACTGCTAGTTGTTGTGGATAGGTTCAGGGGTCTGCAATCCGATAGCTGCCAACCTCTCTGGTTTTTCTGGACTTAGCTGGTATTTTGTTTTTTCCTCCTTCGGTGACTCATCATAACACAGTACATCTGACCTTCCTCAATACACTGCAATAATAAAAATAATACATAAATCACTAAATAACTATGACATTATAACCAAGAATCTAATCAAGAAACAATGATATCCAAAAATTATGTGCGGGTGATGAAGAAATGAAAAGAAAAAGGAGTCCACAGATGGGGGTTGTGCTCACAGCCCAACACCATGCGGCCCTCCAAAGAAATGTCACCCCACACCATTACTGACCCACTGCCAAACCGTTCATGCTGAAGGATGTTGCAGGCAGCAGATTGCTCTCCACGGCGTCTCCAGACTCTGTCACATTTGTCACATGTGCTCAGTGTGAGCCTGCTTTCATCTGTGAAGAGCACAGGGCGCCAGTGGTGAATTTGCCAATCCTGGTGTTCTGTGGCAAATGCCAAGCATCCTGCATGGTGTTGGGCTGTGAGCATAACCCCCATCTGTGGACATCGGGCACTCAGACCATCCTCATGGAGTCATTTTATAACCATTTGTGCAGACACATGCACATTTGTGGCCTGCTGGAGGTCATTTTGCAGGGCTCTGGCAGTCCTCCTCCTGTTCCTCCTTGCAAAAAGGCTAAGGTAGCGGTCCTGCTGCTGGGTTGTTGCCCTCCTACAGCCCCTTCCTCATCTCCTGGTGTACTGACCTGTCTCCTGGTGGCGCCTCCAGCCTCTGGACACTATGCTGACAGACACAGCAAACCTTCTTGCCACAGCTCGAATTGATGTGCCATCCTGGATGAGCTGCACTACCTGAGCCACTTGTGTGGGTTGTAGAGTCTGTCTCATGCTACCACGAGTGTGAAAGCACAACCAACATTCAAAAGTGACCAAAACATCAGCCAGAAAGCATTGGTACTGAGATGTGGTCTGTGGTGCCCACCTGCAGAACCTCTCCTTTATTAAGGGTATCTTGATAATTGCCAATAATTTCCATCTGTTGTCTATTCCATTTGCACAACAGCATGTGAAATTAATTGTCAATCAGTGTTGCTTCCTAAGTGGACAGTTTGATTTCACAGAAGTTTGATTTACTTAGAGTTATATTCTGTTGTTTAAGTGTTCCCTTTATCTTTTTTTGAGCAGTGTATGATCTAAATGACAAAAACAAAAAGAAACCTTCTGATAAATTCACTGCAACACTTTCTCAGTTATTTGATGTCACCAATGTTAATGGAGAATGGAAAAACTCGGAGGATAAAGAGCTCTACCTTAGGCAAGTTGAGAGTGGATGCAATGTTGGTTTTTCGACGCTCAAAATAGCTCCTTTGGAATCAATTCATCCAAGAAAATGAATCCGACTATCAATATTTCAAGCTCAAGCCAGCACTTCGCAATCGCAACCCACACATGATACTGTCTCTGAATCTTTACCCGAGACTCCAAAGCCAACCTCTTCTTCCGTGTCATCTTCTCCTGAACGCACACCGAAATACAAAAGAGCAAGCACTACAACAGCGAGTTTACTGGTACTAAAAAACAACATTTCTACACATAAATCAAATAAAGTGCTTGCAACCATTGCTGAACAAGGTCATGATGTACCGGTTCCAAGTCAGTCGGGTGTCTGGAGACGAACAATCTCAGAAGGACAGAAAATGAAAACCAAAATTTTTGAAAAACTTCAAAGCAAAGATCCCTATTGTCTCCACTTCGATGGTAAAAGAATCCAAGAGGAAGAGTATCAAGTAGTTCTGCTGAAAAATACCACAACCGAAATCAAACTCGGTATTCTGAAATGTGAGAATGGTTCTGCCACAGCTATTCACAAGGAACTACATCAGCTAATTGATGAATACGACGCTTGGGAAAATATTCGCATGATAATCTGCGACACGGCAGCAGTAAATACTGGCCGTTTGAACGGGATTGTAATGCTGATACAGGATGATGTCTTGAGAAAGGGCTTTCAGAAGCCACAATACATTGGCTGTCAACACCATTTACTCGACCTCCTACTGAAGCACGTCATGAATTTCCTTATTCCAGAGTCAACGAAGAAACCAGAACTCAATTATTTCTTCATTGACAAATTAACAGAAAACTATGCCTCACTTCAGATTGATTACCACCAAGTTGCAACAGATGATGTCAACACAGGCGAGAATCCTGGATGGCGAGATGATTTCAAGTTCTTATATGAACTATGTCAGGCATATCGTCATTACAAAACAACATCACGTTGGCCTCGAATCAGTTGGAAGAAACTCCCAAACCTGCACATGGCAAGATGGAACTCGCGAGCCGTATATGCTGTTATAGCATTTTTTCTGATACCAGAGTGGCGCCGCGTCCTCGGTATAGCATGCGACTTCATCTGCTATAAATGGGCAAATGCCTGGTTCCAGTCGCAACACTACAACGAAGCATCCTTCAATGAACTGTTAACCTCACTCACCAAGACAAAGTGCAAGAAGGCAATTAAGTGTTTGAAGGCGCACTGGTTGGTCGAGGAGTCATTAATTGACATTCCCAGATCTAACCAAAATGCTGAACGTGCTGTAAAACTGATGGATGAACTACATGCGAAATCTAAAAAAATTGAATTTTTGAATCTAAAATTCACAGGAAAAAATAATTTTTAAACACTTCTTTTGTACATATTGTACTTACAATTAACTGTTTTATACCATATTTGTTAAAAAACGAATAATAAAAGTTGCTTAGTTATTACTATTATCGTTTCAATAATGCAAAATTGCATGTCCTTTTTTGGGGGGAAAAAACAATTTTTGCCTTATTTCATTTGAATGAAAGGGGGAACTTTTTTTTAAAAAACAAAAAAAAGCAATACTTATTCTTAAATAACCCATAAAAGTTCCTCCATTGCACATGGCTTCATAAAAAAAAATTTTTTGTCATTACACTAGGTATATGTGTGCTATGAAAATTAACAGATGAAAGTCAGACTATCACTATCCATTTTTGGATCTGTGGCAGATTAAACTTTTTTCTTTTCGGGCCATGTCAATTTCCCCCCCCCCCTCCCTGCTGGCCTGCTAGTGTAATTGCGTTGCTGCTGGGCTGATGTGGGTGGTGACCACTCCTACATCCTTTAAAAGGTCACCTGATTTATCAGCTGACTGTCGGTGATAGTTAATTCTACAGCAACCAAGCTGCAGGAAGGAGCTCTCTGGGTGCTGGTGTGCTTTGCCGAGTTCACTTGCCTGGTGCCTTACTCTGCTGTGCGGTGCTTTGCAGCAGAAAAAGCTAAGTTGTTTTTTTATTAAATAGAAAATGGTAGCACACCAAATATGAAATATGTGAAATACGAATAGCAAAATGGCTTTAGTAATACATTTCATAATGGCTTTTGTAAGGCCTATCAAATACAAAAAAAGTGAAACATGAATAGCATAATGGCTTTTGTAATCTAGAAAAACATATGAGATACTTAGCACAAAATTTGGCCAAAAGATGTGAGCCCATTCACCAACGACAAGGTGATCTCAGATTGAATGGGTCCCTATACTGACTGCCTGGTGTGAACTGACCTCTGGCTAGTAACATGATAAAGCCTGTATATATATAGGACGATAGGAACCAAACATGTGATTGAATGCGATTAAAATCACCACTTGATGAAGGGCGGAGTGCTCAGTCAGAAAACCAGTATACAAGTAATAGAAAAAACTGACGGCACATCTAGAACTAGTCTGAATAGGTGCATACCAAAAGGCCCATTCACCAAACGACAAGGTGATCTCAGATTGAATGGGTCCCTATACTGACTGCCTGGTGAGAACTGACCTCTGGCTAGTTCTAGATGTGCCGTCAGTTTTTTCTATTACTTGTATACTGGTTTTCTGACTGAGCACTCCGCCCTTCATCAAGTGGTGATTTTAATCACATTCAATCACATGTTTGGTTCCTATCGTCCTATATATATATACAGGCTTTATCATGTTACTAGCCAGAGGTCAGTTCACACCAGGCAGTCAGTATAGGGACCCATTCAATCTGAGATCACCTTGTCGTTGGTGAATGGGCTCACATCTTTTGGCCAAATTTTGTGCTAAGTATCTCATATGTTTTTCTAGATTACAAAAGCCATTATGCTATTCATGTTTCACTTATTTCATATTTGATAGGCCTTACAAAAGCCATTACGAAATGTATTACTAAAGCCATTTTGCTATTCGTATTTCACATATTTCATATTTGGTGTGCTACCATTTTCTATTTAATATGTAAGTTGCCTTTTGGTATGCACCTATTCAGACTAGTTCTAGATGTGCCATTAAGTTGTTTTTTTGTTACCTTGTCCCTTTGGTGTCTGTCACGTCCCCCCTGTGTGTGTTATCTGCAGAGATAAGGCTAGTGCTCCTAGCCAGCCAGTTCACTAACCAGGGCCATTCTAGGTGACAATTATGGACGAGGTATCCTGACGTCGGCAAGGGGAAGAACCTGCATAGGGTGTTAGGTGAGATCAGGAACAGGCTTGGGTTAGAGCTCAGGAGGTGACATCCATGATTCTCTATTGTCAGGGCCTCCCTCTCCCCTTTTCCATTGGGGTTGTGTTGTTGTGCCGTTTGGTGACCCACCAATCGTGGGGTCGTGTAATACCGCTCCTGTCACATCATGACTCAGAAATTGCTTTTCAACCATGCTTCCACAGAATTTTAAAAAAAATAAAACTCATTAAATAGGTGTCATCATACCAGTGCTGGTGGACCGGCGCTTCTGGAGTTAATGCTTTGATCTCAGTGCAGACTCTTACCTGCTCACCTGGGACCTATTATGGTGGCCTCTCATTGATTCTGGGAAAGCTTCTTATAGCCGCAGAAAGCTCCCATCCCCCGTCAGTTACACTCTTGCCCTTGGCATAGTGTGGTGACCCCTTAGTGTGTTTGTGCTGTGTTGTGGTTGCTTGATAATCTGTGTACGACTCGGTCTGTTCTCTGGATATTGCTTTGGATTCTGCTTGGTACCTTCTATGTCTGTTTGGTTTTGACTTCTGCTTGGCCCTGACTATCCGTTCTTTCTCATCCCTGGTACGTTACTGCTATCTCTGTGTATGAACCCCGTGTTGCCTGACTCTGAGTAATTCTGTATAGTATCTTGCCATCTCACTAAGCAGGATGCTAAACCCCGCCCCCTTGCAGTCACATGACCGTAGGTCCTGTGTCTGCTTGCGAAACTTCAGCGTCCATAGGTCCTGTGTATCGGTACATTCTGGCTGTACCTGACCCCGGTACCCCTACAGTGCGGGTGAGTCCCTGCTCAGCAGAGGCTGCAAGCCGGTGCTGACAGGATCCTGACATTATAACTGACTGTTAAGTTTTTGGGTTTTTTTGTGCAGAGAGTTATGGATCCCATACAGTCTCTGGCTGACCAGATGAAAAATCTGAGTCAGATGTTTCAGGGTTTATCTCTGGAGCAGCAAGCTCTGGCTCGTTCTCAGCAGCAGGTTTCTGAGACAGTGCGAGGGGCTTTATCTACTGGGTTCCCGGGGGCTGGGGCGAGGGATGTTGTTCTGGTGTCCCCAGAACCACCTGTTAAACTGCCTGACTTTTTTTCTGGGAACAAAAAGGAGTTCAGGGTCTTCATAGAGGGGTGCAAACTTTTTTTTAGTTTGAGACCACGTTCCTCTGGGAAAGAAAACCAGAAGGTAGGGGTCATTATGTCTTTATTAAGAGGGTCCCCACAAGCTTGGGCTTTCTCCCTTCCTCCCACTGCCCCTGAGAGAGTGTCGGTGAATGCATTCTTTGAGGCCCTCGGGCACATTTATGATGAGCCTGACCGAGTGCGATTGGCAGAGGACATGGTGATGAGCGTCTGTCAGGGGAAACACTTGGCTGAGTGGTTTTGTTCTGAATTCCGCCGCTGGGCCGCAGAGATTTCTTGGGACGACGACGCACTCCGAGGACTCTTTCGCAGAGGCTTGTCCGAGCGACTGCAGGATGCCTTGGCGCTACATCCCCCACCTAACTCTCTTGAGGACGCCATGACCCAGGCCGTCCGGATGGACCGCAGGCTGCGGGCCAGAGGGGTAATGCAGGTGGAGACTCCATTGTTCCCCAGTGGAAAAGAGACTGACCCTGAGCTTATGGATGTGGGCGCCCTCTCCCTGAAGGATACGGAGAGGAAACGTCTGAAGGACAATCAGTTATGCTTTCACTGTGGTAAAATAGGACATTGGAAAAGGGAGTGTCCTGATTGCCCGTCTTCGACCCGGTCGGCGGCAAACTACTAGGTCTGGGTAGTCAGCCGGGAGACTACTCAGACCCTCAGGTACCCTTTTCCTCATTTTCTAAAGTGTTACTTCATGTGGAACTGTTTGTGGACGGTTGTTCTTTTCCCTCTACAGCCTTTGTGGACTCCGGATCATCGATTAATCTCATTGACTCCCAATTGGTCACACGCTGCAAGATAGGGACAGTTAGGCTCAAGGTTCCGATCAAGATGGTGGCCATTGACTCCTCTCCCCTCACTAAGGAGGGAATTCTCTTTATGTCTGACTCGTTTTCGCTCAGAGTGGGCGCTACTCATGTGGAAAACCTAAGCTGTTTGGTTCTGGACAAACTACCTGCAGGGTTAGTGTTGGGCATGCCCTGGTTACAACGCCATAACCCAGTTATTAACTGGAAAACGGGGGAGATTGTGCAATGTGGGTTTAATGAGTCGATATTATGTGATAAATCCGCACTGCTGGTTGAACCTGTTAAATCTGTGTCTGTATCATCTGTCAAGCTGGAAGGTATTCCGAAATGCCTGAAGGACTTCGAAGATGTATTCTCTGAAAGCGAGGCCGAGACGTTACCGCCACATAGACCCTTTGACTGCGCTATCGAGCTGGTCCCAGGGGCTAAATTACCTAAAGCCTGTCTGTTTAATTTATCCGGCCCTGAGCGCTTGGCCATGAAGGAGAACATTGCTGAAAGTCTGAGCAAGGGACACATACGTCCTTCAGTCTCACCTGTGGCGGCAGGTTTCTTTTTTTTAAAGAAAAAAGATGACAGGTTACGGCCCTGTCTCGATTTTCGGGAGCTTAATCAGATTACTGTACGGAATACGTACCCCCTTCCGTTGATTCCCGATTTGTGTAACCAACTATCAGGGGCAAAGTGGTTTTCTAAACTGGATCTTCGGCGGGCATATAATTTGATAAGGGTCCGAGAGGGGGATGAATGGAAAACTGCGTTCCTCATGTCCGAGGGACTGTTTGAAAATTTAGCCATGCCATTTGGTCTTACCAATGCCCCTGCCGTATTTAAAAATTTCATCAACGTGGTATTCTCAGATCTCATTGGTCGTTTTGTCGTTATCTACTTAGATGATATTTTGATATACTCCTCCGACAGGCATTCTCATCTGGAACATGTACGAACTGTTCTCCAAAGACTGAGAGAAAATCATCTGTATGCCAAATTGGAGAAATGTGTATTTTGTGTTCAAGAATTATCTTTTTTGGGATTAATTGTATCCTGTGGGGGTTTTCGCATGGACCCCAAGAAGGTGCAGGCCATTGTGGATTGGGTGCAACCCCGAGATCTTAAGGGTCTTCAGCGCTTCTTGGGGTTCACCAATTATTACCGCAAATTTATCCAGGGGTTTTCGCAGGTGGTCAAAGCTCTCACGGATCTAACATGCAAAGGTGCGGATGTAAGAAACTGGTCCTCGCTCGCAAAAGAGGCCTTTGCGACTCTGAAAAAATGTTTTATGTCTGCTCCTGTGTTGGTACAGCCAGATCCGTCCAAACCATTTGTGGTGGAGGTGGATGCCTCTGAGGTGGGGGTGGGGGCAGTGGCCTGCCACTCTAACCAACCTCAGGCCATGTGCTATCTTTTCCAAGAAGTTCTCTGCTGCTGAAAGAAATTATATTGTAGGCAATAGAGAGCTTCTTGCAGTCAAGTTGGCGTTTGAGGAGTGGAGGCACTTTTTGGAGGGGGCCAGTCACCCGGTTACTGTGATCACTGATCACAAAAATTTGTCATATATTGAGTCTGTTAAAAGATTAACGCCCAGACAGGCCCGTTGGTCGCTTTTTTTTTCTAGTTTCCAGTTTACTATTACATTCCGTCCAGGGTCAAAGAATGTCAAGGCTGACGCCTTATCTTGTAGTTTTCACCCTGTGTCGGCCCCTGAGCCACCGTCCTCCATTCTGCACCCTGGGGTGGTGTTAGCAGGGATCTCGTCTGAATTGGAACGGGAAATTGAGGGGGCCCAGTCGCTGGCTCCTGCGGCCAAGCCAGGGGGCAAGTTGTTTGTCCCAGAGCAACTTCGCCTTAAACTCTTGCAAGAGTTCCACGAATCCAAGCTGTGTGCTCACCCTGGTATATCAGCCACGCGACTGGCGGTGGCTAGGATCTTCTGGTGGCCTACCCTTGGTTGCGATATAAAGAAATTCATTGCTGGTTGTGGGGTCTGCGCTCATTCTAAAAGCTCTCATAGCCGGTCTGCAGGGGAGCTGATGCCCTTGACAGTTCCTGAAAGACCATGGACCCACCTGTCCATGGATTTTATTACCAATCTTCCCTCTTCCAGGGGTAATATGGTGTTATGGGTAGTGGTGGACAGATTTTCAAAGCAGGCTCATTTTGTACCCCTGTCCGCGTTACCTTCTGCTGAGACCTTATCCAGATTGTTTGTGCAGCATGTGGTCTGCTTGCATGGGGTACCCCTGAATGTGGTGTCTGATCGTGGTGTCCAGTTTGTGGCTAAGTTTTGGCGTGCTTTCTGCAAAAAATTAGGGATATCTCTGTCCTTTTCGTCGGCATACCATCCCGAGAGTAATGGTCAGACGGAACGCACTAATCAGTCTCTGGAACAGATCCTCAGATGTCTGACTTCTGCTAGACAGAATGACTGGTGTGATATACTGCCGTTGGCTGAATTTGCCTTCAATAGTCGGGTGAGTCAATTCACTGGTATTTCCCCTTTCTTGGTCAACTATGGGTTCAGTCCTCATTTTGGTGAGTTTTCTCGTCTGGATTTGGGGTGCCCCGGGGCTGAGGACTCTGTTCAGTGGTTAAAAGATACATGGGCAGAAGTCCAGCGGCGTATATCTAGGTCTCAAGGCAGGTATAAGCTTTTCACAGACAGGAAACGGACACCTGGTCCCATGTTTCAGGTTGGAGAGAAAGTTTGGCTCTCCACGCAAAAAATTAAGTTAAAGATTCCATCAGCCAAGTTGAGCCCCAAATTCATTGGCCCATACAAGATTGTGGAAAAAATCAAGCCAGTGGCGTACAGGCTGTGCCTTCCACCCTCTTTAAAGATCCCTAACGTCTTCCATAGATCTCTACTGAAGCCTTTTGAAGCAGTCCGGGGAGAATCCGAGTCCGCTGCTCCTCCGGTTTCGGTTGAGGGACATGTGGAATATGAGATTGGTCACATTGTAGATTCCAGGTTGGTACGGCGGTCAGTACAGTACCTACTGCATTGGAAGGGGTATGGGCCGGAGGACAGGTCCTGGGTGCCGTCCCGGTTGATGCATGCGGATCGCCTGTTTCGGGCTTTCCATGCTAGGAACCCGGGCAAGCCTGGGGGTCCAGAGGCCCCCCGTTGAGAGGGGGGTACTGTCATGATACCAGTGCTGGTGGACTGGCACTTCTGGAATTAATGTTTTGATCTCAGTGCAGACTCTTACCTGCTCACCTGGGACCTATTATGGTGGTCTCTCATTGATTCTGGGAAAGCTTCTTATAGTCGCAGGAAACTCCCATCCCCCGTCAGTTATACTCTTGCCCTTGGCATAGTGTGGTGACCCCTGAGTGTGTTTGTGCTGTGTTCTGGTTGCTTGATAATCTGTGTACGACTCGGTCTGTTCTCTGGATATTGCTTTGGATTCTACTTGGTACCTTCTATGTCTGTTTGGTTTTGACTTCTGCTTGGCCCTGACTATCCGTTCTATCTCATCCCTGGTACGTTACTGCTATCTCTGTGTATGAACCCCATGTTGCCTGACTCTGAGTAATTCTGTATAGTATCTTGCCATCTCACTAAGCAGGATGCTAAGCCCCGCCCCCTTGCAGTCACATGACTGTAGGTCCTGTGTCTGCTTGCTAAACTTCAGCATCCACAGGTCCTGTGTATCGGTACTTTCTGGCTGTACCTGACCCCGGTACCCCTACAGTGCGGGTGAGTCCCTGCTCAGCGGAGGCTGCATGCCAGCACTGACAGGATCCTGAAAATAGGCCTGGACAGAAATGATGGTGCCCTTAACTTAATATTTTGTTGCACAACCTTTTGTGGCAATCATTGCAATCAAACGATTCCTGTAACTGTCAATGAGACTTCTGCACATCTCGACAGGTATTTTGGCCCATTACTCAAGAGCAAACTGCTCCAGTTGTCTCATGTTTGAAGGCTGCCTATTGTCTGGATGTAACTATCTTAAGGACTGATGTTGCCAGCTGAAGGGAGAGACATGTGCTATGGTTCTGGTATTGAGCATGGGCTCTGACAACAGACTATACTGGCGGAAGATACAAATGATGTGGGCTATTCATATGTTGGTAGACAGTGGGTATCACCTGGTATGGGGAAGTGGAACTATTGGCTCCAGAATGGGAACTTGTGGACTGGGGACATTACATTGTGACCATCTACCGGGAATTGCTGTAAGACATGGATGTAAGGAATAAAAAAATAGTTGCATTGTTACCCAGCCTAGGTGATTATTAAACCCACAACCTCAGATCCTCACATCACTGTAAGGGCAAATTAAGGGCTATTATTACTTTTGTGATCTATTGTAATTTTGAAGATACTGTTTTCAGTTGGGGGGTGGTCCTGTTACTGTGCAGAGCAACACTGTTGTTTTTTTCTTCATCTGGCACAGTGTAAAAGTTGGGGAAAAATTGGGGAATGTGCTCTAGATAGCTGTGTGTTCTTTTCTGCAGAGACAAGTTCTGGCTGGATGAAGTGATCTCTGTCTGCACTGGATCAAGAAAAGCAAAGATGAATAACTTCAACTAGAGATGTCACTTGTAAATCAGTGTGTTACCTGTACACTGACACTATACACTATGTAGTATATACAGAGCTCCTGTGATACCTGTATTAACTGTACACTGATTCTATATACAGAGCTCCTGTATATAATGCCACTGTATTATCTGTACATTGACACTATTCACAGAGTTCCTGTGTATAATGTTACCTGTGATCGCTGTATTACCTGTACACCAACACTTATACAGAGCTCCTTTGTATACTGTCACTGATCACTGTATTACCTGTACATTATATACTTTATACAGAGCTTCCGTGTGTAATGTCACTTCTAAGTCACTATTACCTGTACACTGACACTCTATACAGAGCGTTCCTGTGTATAATGTCACTGATAAGCCTGCATGTTACCTGTACACTGACACTATGTACAAAGCGCTCCTGTGTATAATGTTACTGGTGAGTCAGTGTGCTACCTGTACACAGACACTATACACTGTATACTATTTACAGAGCTCCTGTATATAATGCCACTTAGGGTAATATTAGTATTTTGTTTTTATTATTGATCACTATTGTAGTATTCAGTCTCTATGTTGTAATAATATGTGGACTGGTCATGGTGTGGCGGTATTTTTCACTTGTATGTGGCATTATTTGGTCACTATGTAGTGGTAATATGTCATCTGGTCATGATGTGGTGATATTTGTCTCTGGATGTGGTATTATTCGGTCACTCTGTGGTGGCAATTAGAGATGAGTGAACATCATTGGTTCCCTCCTTATTTGGCAAGCTATAGCGCTTACCGAAGAAGCTGAATCTGGAACCTGGATACCTGGAGCGATCCTGATGATCAGCAGTATGGCACCGCAGCTGCATGTGTCGCAGCTCTGTGACAGTCACAACACACAGGTTCTACATGCATGTGTTGTGACTGTCACACAGCTGCAACACATGCAGCTTTGGTGCTGAACAGCTGATCATCGGGAGCGCTCCAGGTATCCGGGTTCCCGATGGAGCTTCTTCGGTAAGCGCTATAGCTTGCTGAATAAGGAGGGAGCCAATGATGTTCGCTCATGTCTAGTGGTAATTTGTGGTCTGGTCATGGTGTGGCGATATTTGTCTCTTGTATGTGGTATTCGATCACTATGTGGTGGTATTATATCATCTGGTCATGGTGTAACAGTATTTGTTCCTTGAATGTGGTGTTATTCGGTCACTATGTGGTGGTAATTTGTTGTTCGGCCATTGTGTGACAGTACCTGTCTCTTGTATGTTGTATTATTGCTCATTTAAAAAAAAATACACATTTATAACTCCTGGTAGTGCAAATTAGAGTTCAGTGTTGTAAATGTGTCAGTAATCACCCAATGAAGGAGCAAAATGATGTTCAATCATCAGGTGATTAGATAGTTTATGGCAGAACAAAAATAATTTTTCTCGGCAGCATATCGCCTGGCATAAACAGGAGATGTGCTGCTAATAATATGATACTGTATGGAGTCAGAATGATCTATTAGTGGTGATTGTTCTTTTCCCATCATTCTTTATTATCCTGTCAACCAGGGCTCGTTTAATGGTTTGAAATCAGCTCATGTAAATGCAGCCTAAATGTTTCTGCGTGACGGAGCAATATGTTAACCCTTCAGCCCAAACTTTATCTAAAACCAGCCCTGAGTAAACCACTGACATATGCTCTATGTGCCACGAAACTCATGATCATCCATTTTTAATAAGCAAAATTATGTATTTTATAAAAAACCCATAACAACATGTGATTCCATGAGACATAGTGAGTATGTTCTGAAATTTATTGTGGCTTCACTTCTATTAATTAGCTGTGTTACCCGTTATTATATAATTCTGCTATGTCCAGTGGTTTTTATAATTTTATCGCCTATTCACGACACGACCATTCTACGTGATGATCTCAGACCCTTTTTTCTTTTCTCCCATTTAATTGTATGTGTTGCACTTAGCGCATTTCTTAACATACCTACCGATCGCCTCCTTCTTCCTTTATTGGTGCCAATCAAGTCCTCTTCTGCACTGTGTTACTGCTAAACCATTTAGACATTAAGTCATTTTCTCAATGAGATAAAAGAATAGACCAGCAAAGATTCTTGATCAAACATAACCACAATTAAAAAAGAGAACGTTGGGATACTGTGTAAAATGTAAAGAAAAGAATGCAATGATTTGGAAATCTCTTATAGCTGTAGCACGGCCCAAGGTGGTAGTCGTGGACAAGGCACTGGTCTTCTCCTGTCACAACCTGGCACACTTCATGACAGAGTGGGTCCATGTTGGGTGTTAGTGTTGTGTGGGCCTTATGCTCGTGTCGACTTCCTTTTAGCCCTTGGTGTTGGCTGGCAAGGACCATGAATTCCACATGTTAATAAAGGTGACTTCCTTTAGCTACCTACTTCTGACCCTGCTGTCTGTTGCTGGGCAGATCTTCCTTACACTATACATTATGCTAACAATACATAGATTATACCCAGTGCCGTAACTATAAACTTCGGAGCCCCGGGGCAAAACTTCATAGTGGGGCCCCTCAACATTTCAATTACTAGAGGTTGTGCGGAACGTGGTGAAGCCTGCTACGCATTGTTGTATACAACACACAGGCTTCACCACGTTCCGCAAGACCTTTAATAGACTTTGTTTATGATGCAAGTTTTAGAAGTTAAATATTCAGTGAATATGTTTGGATAATTAATAAGGTGAATAATAATTCCAAATATTGCACAATTTTAAAATAACTGTATATGTTTATTAAATATTAAGTAGTTTTAAACAGTATATATTTAAACTTTGTTCACTTAAACATAACATTACTTAAACATTACCAATTTGTTCAGTTTTAAACAGCTACTTAAACATTTGCTTCCTAACTTTCAGAGAAGCAAATTCATCAATTACTTTGTCAAAGTTGATCTGTTGAGCGCGATCATTTTCAATTGAAAGTAAAGCTGCGCTGCTGAGTCTTTCTTGAGCCATAGTACTTCTCAAGTAGTTTTTTATGAGTTTAAGCTTAGAGAAGGATCGTTCAGCCTTAGACACAGTCACAGGAACAGTCAAATACATGATGCACGCTGTGCAAACGTCTGGATAGCTTGATGAAAGTGAAGAATGCTCGACTATTAGGAAATCAGCAAATTCCTTAACACTTTTCATTTTTTCCAGTTGCTTTTGAAACAAATTTTTTACTGAACATAACTGTGAAGGAAAGGCTGGAGTTACATCATCTGCAAACTTGTTAACAAAATCAACAGCTTTTTTGTGAATATCTCTTTCACTTGCACTGGCCAAAAATCATGTTGTATTACTTCATAAGAGTCAAGAACAGCTTTCATCCCTTCAAAGCAGCGATGAAGTTGAGTACAAAGTGTGTCTACCATTGGATAGAACACAGTATCTCGGAAACAAGTTTTTGGGTCTGCTAATCTCTCGTCTTCACACAACTCATCAAAGTGTTTCTTCACTTTCCTTACTCTGTTCTGGTGAAATTCATTTTTTATTCCCCATCGACTACACACATCTGATGCTTCAGAAACAAGTGCTTCGAACCTTTCACGCATTTCGGTTATCTTTAACAATGCATTACCCAATAACTCATATGCAGACAAGAGGTCCATGGTTTCAGATTGTAAAGATTTCGATATGAGGTTGAGAGTCTCTAAGACTTCACACTGCACAACCAAAAGTAATACAAAATCAAAACTTTCAAGTTTGTTCTTCAGCTGCTGTGCTTCATTTCTTTCCTTGCTTTTTTTTGGAAGTCAAAGTTATGTGAGTAAGACTTTTCATCACGTCACAAAACCTGTGTTTCAGTGCATACACTGCACCATGTCTGCCAGACCAATGAGTTGGATTAAGAGTTTTCAGTGTTACTTTCGATTTCGAATTCAGTGAATCGGGCTGAGCTTCGATGCAGTACACTGATTTCAAATCTTGCCAGCGAACAATACTATTACCAAAAAGCAATATACACTTTGAATTGTTTAAAAAAACTGGCTCACCACTCGGTTCTCTTCAACAGCATCCTTCAACACTAAATTAAGGTTATGAGCAGCGCAGTGCACAAAGTATGCGTGTGGGGCTTTTTCTTTAAAACGCTGCTGCACTCCATTGTGTATTCCACTCATGACTGCAGCACCATCATAGCCTTGTCCCCAACATTTGGTCAAATCCAAGTTTTTCTCTTTCAATGAAGTTATTATTTCTTCTGCAAGACCTTGCGCAGACTGATCTTTTATCTCTCTAAAGGATACAAAAGTTTCACATATTTTGATTTCAATAGGTTTCCCCTCTTCATCATTAACTATTTTGACATACTGGTAAACTTCACTCATCTGATCAATTTTAGCTATATTCCTGGGTGGTATCTAGGATCAATAAAAAACAAGGAATTGTGAAGCTCAACTACAATTTCATCTTTGATTTGTAAGGCTAATAGATTAATAAGCTCACTCTGAATTTTAGGACTGAGGTATTTCACAGTCCCTTGCGGACGCTGAAGCAATTCTGGTAGTACTGGGTCATATTTTGACAAAAGCTCAACTATCGAGAGAAAGATTCCTTTGTTACTATATTCTAACTTTTCAATAGATCCACGAAACGCGTAGATTACATGTTGCAAGTGTTAATGTCACATTCAGGATTCTTTCAAGACCTTTATGCCAAAAGCTTCTTTTACTATCCACATTTTTGTCGAAAACATTTTCTAAAGTACCACGTTTCCGCCATTGCTCATAAACTACACAAGCATGTGTATGGCTTTTGGATGCTTCATGAACTGAAATACGTTCTGAAATATGCTTCCAGTCTCGAACTCCGGTTGTTGAAAACGG
Organism: Dendrobates tinctorius; assembly: GCF_039654945.1. Classification (NCBI taxonomy): domain Eukaryota; kingdom Metazoa; phylum Chordata; class Amphibia; order Anura; family Dendrobatidae; genus Dendrobates; species Dendrobates tinctorius. Next base: position 5,635,198 of record NW_027361866.1, read on the forward strand.
TAATACACAATTTCTGAATTGAAGTGCTTCCGACTGTGACTGAGGGAATAGCCAACATGGCAAGCAGTAAACACAGTCTAATTTTGTTGAGTAACATAACCAACTTCTTTTAAGCTTCATCCCTGACTTTGTGTTGATAAAATAATAGTTACTTGAAAAAGATCGACCTTGTTGATTGATATCCTTGGGAAATGGTCCGTCAGGCTGTATTGGACCAGATGCTATCAGCCTACGCTTCTTATCTTGATTTTCAATCACAGTAGGAAAGGCGTTGTAGTAGGCAGAATCTTCATCTTCCAAAAAAATTGGTGTATCATTGGTTGGGTCTGTTATATCTTCTTTGCCTATATATTTTTGGTTTTTCGAGTCATTATCATTATTAAGGTTGCCTTGTTCCGACGTATCTGAATTTAATTTTTGTGAGATTTCAATATCATTCCCTGTCGAGTGGTTTTCAACATCCAGCCATGCTGCTAAGTTCTTCGAACTTTTTTCAGCCTCCAAGTTTCTTCTTTTCGCAGTCTGTCTTTTTTTATTTCCACTTGGCTGGTGCCGAATTCGTTTCATAATAAACGGTTTTATTAACACACACAATCACAGTACCATATTTTCCTTTTCCGGCATATAAGACTACTTTTTAACCCCTGAAAATCTTCTCAGAAGTCAGGAGTCGTCTTATACGCCAGGTGCAGGGTGCCACCTACTGGCAAAGAGACAATGCGGCTGCCCAGGATATGTGCACTGTGTCCAGCCGCTCTCTCCAGGAGGAGAGAGACTGGAGCTGACAATTCTGCCTCCCCCAGCAGGTGCCAGACATCAAATACTACAACCCCCGACCACAGGTACAGCAGTCACTATTGCTCCCTCCCGGTTGTGAGGAGAGACTGAGTGGGGGTTGTACACAGCTCTGATTATTGAAAACAAGAGACAGATGACTCACTGAGAAGATAGATACTTCATGACCCGGAGCCAGGAGGAATTTGTGATTATGGAGACTTCCTCCTGACCTCCTCTCCTCCCCCTCGCAGCAATATAGACCTGCAGACTGGAGAGGGGCAGGGCTTCTCACAGTTTGTCACAGAGACATTTGTGTCTGCTGAGACTGTCTCCTCTCAATGCTGAGAGTTTGTTACAGTGTGCACTGTGCCTGCCTTGCCAACTCTCTGTGATCTCCAGACTAACATATTGTTACAAATCTTGTGCTATGAGACTCTCCAGGCCAGTGCAGGTTTCTATTCAATGCCAGCTGGCAGAGCTCCTGGAAATTATTGAAATGAGAGTCTCCTGTCCTCTGGGTGACATTGTCTGACAGGAAAGTTTGCCCCCTGTACTCCCCCAACCCCCCCCATCTTGACACAGGCACAAACCCCTCTCCATGTCACATCCCAATCCACATATTCCACCCCCCTCCACATGATGCTGGCACATCTCCATGTTTATAGTATATGGAGGACTATGGGGGTGCAGTATACTATATGGAGCACTATGATGGTGCATTATAATGGGTGACTATGGATGATGCACTATAATATACAGAGCCAATTATACTATGTGGAAGCCATTATAATACTGGGAGGGCTCTGTGGGGGGCATGATAATACTAGAAGAACTATGAGGAAGCCTTTATACTTTATGGAGGGTGATTTAAAGGGACACTGTCACCAGTGTCTGTCATGATCCGGGTTGGATGATGACAGATAAAAGCACATGTAACCTTTTTTTTTCCTTAAGCTGTGTGCTTAAGTTTGGTTTTGCCCCCGGTGGCCATTAGGGTCATTGCACAGTGGTGTCTTTTGTTCTAGTTTGCCCCCGGTGGTGGTTAGCGTTATTACACGAGAATCACTAACAGGTGTGATTCCTCTGGCTTAACTATAAAGGTGTGTCATGTGCTCTCACTCACTGTTGGTGATAGTGTTCATTTCAACCATCCTTGGTGGAGGAAGGATCTAGAGAGAGTTCCTGGCAGCTCAGTCAGAGTCCTGGTGTGGAAGGAGCTAGAGAGAGTTCCTTGCTGCTCTGATAAAGCTTGGTGAAGCAGCAGCTATTCTGGAGGAAAGCTGCACTGAGGTTCTGGACTCTGTTGCTGGGAGCAAGAGCAACAGAGCAAAGCTAAGTGGTGTTACCCATGTTTTGTAACTTTCCTTTTGTGTGTTTCAGTGCAGTGGTGGGATTAGTTTCTGCACCGTCCATTTCACTAGAAAGGGCTAGGTGCAGGGCGAGCTAGGGTTTTTTAGGTTCCTGATAGGCGCCCGGTGCAGAACCGGCCTAGGGATCGTTAGGAGTGTAGAGACACTGACTCAGGGGAGTCCCCGTTCCCTATCGCGGGGCCCTCCATTGTATCAGTTTCCCTTTATTATTTAAATTCGCCCTGCTGGGGGCGGTGTATCCAGTTATACATGTAATTCTGATATTCGCTTGCTGGAGGCGGTGTATCCAGTCACACGTTGACCATCACAGTGTCACTTACTGGGCTGCTCAGTGTAGTTTTCATAAAATCACTGTTCAATATGTTTGAGATTAACATTGTAGGACTAATCAAATAGTCCAGCACATTCATTTACTGCTAAATATGAAGCAGGGAAAACAGTAATTATATTAAAATTACAGCAAGCAGCTCAGTAAGTGACACATCGCTGGAATCCGGGTCTCTATCTCTACATTATGCTGCTATCAGATGGGATGGCAAAATCCTGGTGACAGTGCCCCTTTAAGGCTGTGTGGGGGCCATAATACAGTGTGAAGAGATGTAGGGGCCATTAGACTGTATGAAGGGCTGTGTGGGGTTCACAATGGGAATCATACCGTAGAAGAGGGGTAGTCTTATACGGAGAGTATATTCCAAACTCTATATTTTAACTGGAAAAGTTGGGGGTCGTCTTATACGCCTAGTTGTCTCATACACTGGAAAATACGGTAATACTAAATACTATCTACCTACACATGCACTACAACTACTATACGCGACACAGACTGCACTGACGATCCGACACTGGCCGCTGACCAATGAGAAATGGCCAATGAGCAGTTCAGCAGTTGGGGTAAACAAGACCTCAGTGTCAGCGCACGTCGCGTCGCAGCCGCTGCCTGAACTATTGGCTGAGTCACCGCCTGGCGCGACACCACACGATCAGCTAACAGTCTACTGTCTGCCATAGAGCTCCTGTTACTAAGCGAAATAGCGTTTCCCCGTGTAAAGTATAAACGAACAAAAAACAATTTACGCTTGCTCTTTCATGGATCTTTTTGTTATTTTTATTAACTTTGAACTCGAATAATATAGGAGCAGGGTATTTTATGAGAAATTAAAGTATTAAAATACAATTTTTTACCATCAGTTTGGGGCCCCTTGGGTGGTTGGGGCCCCGGGGCAGTGCCCCGGCTGCCCTGGTTGTAGTTACGGCCCTGATTATACCTTTCTCATCCTGCATTACTAAACATTATGTGCATTACACGTCGACACTTACCACACTCCATGTCATAATACATCACACTGGAACATATCACATGACACATATATACACATAACCCTATTCACATAACGCGATTGGTATCTTCAGAGGTAGGAACACGACAGTTCAGTCCACACCCTTTACATAATTAGACAGTATTTTATTCCCAACAAAACATGGATCACATGTCAGAAGTGGAAAGTTAGATATTTTTACATATAATTTGAAAATTAACTAATTTAGAAATTGATATCATTAACACGTCTCAAAAAAGATGTAACAGGGTAAACAAAAAGCTGTAACAGAAAATGTTATTATTAAAAAAAAACAGCTGGAGCTGTACCTCCCCACACATAGGATTAAGGTGAGACACTAGTCACTTCTCTTGGCCAAGCTGTGAGTCAGAGTGGTCAAGGAGTCCAACGTCAGAAGCCAGGAGGGTACGTCATAAACGGAAGGAAGAGACAAAAGCGTAGTCAGGTAACATTCCGAGGTCAGAGTACCGGGAGGATAACGGATCAGAGCTGAAGGGGTTAAACAGGCAGATAGTCAGAACAAAGTCCAAGGTTGGGCAACAGATCAAGCATATAGAACTCAAGGCACAGGGAGCACAAAGCATAAACCTCACAAGATGAATGTATGTCTGGCAGTGGTCTGGGAGAAGCTGCTCGGTTAAGTAAGCATGGCATTTACCCGGGATAGTGAACACCAGGAGACTGCGACACCTCCCAGTCACCAATTTGCTAGTCGAGCCGTCAATAAACACACTGGCACCCCCGAACCAAGATTGGACGGCTGAGCTGTCCATCAAAGTACCTACAGCTTCAGCATGCTGTACCGGATTGGACGGCTGAGCTGTCAGTAACTGCATCCCAGACACCCTGAGGGGTGGAACTGTGACCGTACCCCCTCTTCTAGGTGGGCCACTGGACCCCCAGGCTTCCCAGGAAATTTTAGATGGAAGGCCCTGACTAACCAATTGGCCTTCACATCTCCAGCAGGGACCCAGGATCTCTCCTCTAGTCCATATCCCCTCCAGTGGATGAGGTACTGAAGGGTATTACGGACCCTCTGAGAATCCACAACCCTCTGAACCTCATATTCCAGGCCACCTTCTACTGAAATCAGAGGAGGCGGTGATGAGACAGACAATGCAGAAGGGACATACTCCTTTAATAAAGATTTATGGAATACGTTAGGGGTGCATAGGGATGGGGTAAGCTTTAATGTAAATGCCAAAGGATTGACCACCTCTAAGATCTCATATGTAACAATAAACTTTGGACCCAACTTCGCCGACGGCACTTTAAGTTTTATGTTCCTAGACAACAACCAAACCTTATCCCCAATCTTAAAAGCAGAACCCACCGACCATCTTCTATCGGCCTTTCGTTTTTGGTGAATCTGAGCAGTCCCAATATTCTTTTAAACCTCCCTCCAGACATCCCCAAGTCTCTGCACAGTGAACTCCACCCCAGGTCATTCAGAACTAATCCTAGAAAATTCGTCAAAATGGGGATGAAAACCATTATTTACTCGACTATTAAAAGCAAACTCGGCAAGAGGTAAAAACGAAGACCAATCCTCCTGTCACGCCGCCACAAAGCACATTAAAATCTGTTCCAAAGATTGATTTGTCCTCTTAGTCTGGACATTGGTTTCAGGGTGATAAGCAGATGAAAATGACAAGTCAATCCCTAGTTTATTGCAAAAAGCTCTCCAAAATTTAGACACAAATTGTACTCCCATATGAGACACAATGTTCAGAGGGATCCCATGTAATCTTACAATATGAGATACCAACAACTTAGTGGGATCACCCACTCAATAATCTATATCATTCATATTAGGATATTCACCATACAAATTTTTAAACCTTCTCAAATAAAGTGAATAACCCCAGACAAAGAAATCCACATGCATGGAAACTATTAAAATACATTATTAAGCTCTTTTTAAAAAACAGGAAGAAAAAAATCCAGCAAACAGTAGATATATATAATACCATAAAAAGTGGCGTTTACATATTGAATACACGGGCCAAAAAATAGTGAAAATCAATAACACATAATCCTCATAAATTTTTACATAAGATGCAATAGCAGAACAGATAAATCTGAAATAAAGTGCATAGCAAATGTAAACAGGATTATAGATACCAGTGATGAAGGGCCCAGTAAATCTCCAGCTCCAGCTGTTTACATTTGCTATGCACTTTATTTCAGATTTATCTGTTCTGCTATTGCACCTTATGTAAAAAATTATGAGGATTATGTGTTATTGATTTTCACTATTTTTTGGCCCGTGTATCCGTTATGTGAACGCCACTTTTATGGTATTATATATGTCTACTGTTTGCTGGATTTTTTCTCCCTGTTTTTTAAAAAGAGCTTAATAAGGTATTTTAATAGTTTCCATTCATTCGGATTTCTTTGTCTGGGGTTATTCACTTTATTTGAGAAGGTCTTACAATATGAGAGCTAAACAGCCTGGAGAGTGTCTCTGCATTAGGTAATCCTGACAAAGGAACAAAATGAGCTTGTTTGCTGAATCGATCAACTACCACCCAAATAGCAGTCTTCCAATCAGACAGAGGCAAATTAGTAATGAAATCCATGGACAAATGAGTCCATGGTCTTTCTGGAATAGGCAATGGAGACAATTCCCCAACCAGCCGGCTATGACTGACTTTGGAGCGTGTGCAGACTTCACAAGCAGATACAAAATCCTTAATATCCTTATGCATGGATGGCCACCAAAAAAGTCTAGTGATGGCCTTCCTTGTGGCAGTAACCCCAGGATGACCACTTAAAACAGAATCATGAAAGTCCTGTAACACCCACAATCTTAGGTACACAGGCACAAATAATTTGGACCCTGGGGAAGCAGGAGGAGCCAACGACTGGGCTTTACGAATCTCCTCTTCCAGCTCCGAGGTTACCATAGACACCACAATACCCTGAGGAATAATGGAGGGTGGAGGTTCTGGAGGAGAAATGGAATCTAGACTATGAGATAAAGCATCAGCTTTCACATTCTTAGACCCTGGCCTGAATGTAATAAAAAAAATTAAATTGAGAGAAAAACAAGGATCATCTGGCCTGTCTGGGAGTTAACCTTATAGCCGATTCAATGAAAGCGAAATTCTTGTCATCCATGATCACCATAACTGGATGAACCGCCCCCTCCAAAAAATGCATCCATTCCTCAAATGCCAATTTGACAGCAAGTAACTTCCAATTCCCAACATATAATCTCCTTGCGCCGATGAAAATTTTTTTGAAAAAAAAGCACATGGATGCAGGTTGGTCAGAGTTTTGGGCCCCTGCGATAAGACTGCCCCCACTCCAATCTCCGAAGCATCCACCTCCACAATGAACAGTTCTTAGAGATCAGGTTGGATCAGAATGGGTGTAGACATAAAACACACTTTTAATCTTTCAAAAGCCTGATAGCTCCTGGCGACTAAACCTTGAGATTCACCCCCTTATGTGTAAGGTCAGTAAGTGGTTTAGAAATTTGTGAAAACCCATGATAAATTTTCTATAATACTTGGCGAATGCCAGAAAACGCTGCAAAACCTTAAGATCACGAGGTTGAACTCAATCAATTATGGCCTGCACCTTCCCAGGGTCCATCTTTAACCCTTCTGCTGACAAGATAAACCCCAAGAAAGTGATTTCTGGCACAGAAAAAACACGTTTCTCTAATTTAGCAAACAGAGAGTTCTCCCTCAGTCTCTGTAACTCCACACGGACATGTTCCTGGTGTGTGTCCAACTCTTGCGAGAAAATTAGAAGGTCATCGAGGTATATTACATCAAATCTTCCAATGCAATCATAGAAAATATCATGCATAAAATTTTGAAACACAGCAGGAGCATTAGATAATCCGAAAGGCATGACAAGAAAACAGACCCTCAGACGTTAAAAACACTGTTTACCACTCATCACCCTTCCGGATGCGTATCAAATTGTAAGCTCCTCTAAGATCAAGTTTAGAAAATACCCTGGCCTCCAGAAGCTGATTATATAGGTCGGGATGAGTGGAAGTGGGTAGGTATTTTTAACCATGATCTTGTTTAGTTCTCGGAAATCAAGGCAAGGACGGAGACCCCCATTTTTCTTTTAAGCAAAGAAAAATCCAGCAGCTACAGGAGAGGAGGAAGGATGGATATGACCCTTCCATAAACTCTCATTAACATCTTTTTTCATGGCGGCCTGCTCAGGCCCCGACAAATTGTAAAGGCGAGCTTTTGGCAATTTGGCGCTAGGAATAAGGTCAATAGCACAATCATAGGGATGATGGGGAGGTAGTATCTCTGCCTCTTTTTCGGAGAACACATCTCCAAAGTCCTTCAGGTACCCCAGAAGCAGGGGCAGACACAGACTGTAGTGGGCCCCTGTGCAAGAAATTTTTTTGGCCCCCCCGCCCTTCATAGGGCAACAAAGTTATGTAAACATATAGATTGTAATATTTATTTAGAACGCAACTATCAAATCTAAATAGTAAGTTAGGGTACCTTCACATAGGCAAGTTTTTTGTATCCGATGATATCATGCAAAAACTGCATCTGACTTGATATGGTTTTTCTTTTTGCCCTTAAGGATGCTAACCCACTGGCATTTTTCGCCACTAGCAGCAAGATCTGGCAGACTTCTGCACCTCTGCCGCCTAACGGGCGACTTGTGGCACCGATCCGGCAAGGCCGATTCATTCTCTATCAGGCTTGCGGCCGGCCGCGGCAAGTGCAGTTGTGCTAGATCCACGTTACATGGTGCCACTAAAATATACAGCGGATATGCTGCGTTTTTTAGAGCGAGAAAATCTACACCATGTCAATTTTTGCTGTGGATTTTCCCACCGTAAATGTACTGTATATCTAATATTGAGGCTATGCAGGGCTGGAAATAATATCTGTAGGGTGCTGCTGGGCTGTATTTATTATTTGCCAGTTGCAGCCTCCAAATTATATATACAGGCCAGCACAGCCTCCAAATAACATATATAGCCCACTAGCCCAGCATTGCCTCTAGTTGTTAATATATACAGCCCAGCACAGCCTCCAAATAAAATATGGTATACAGCCCAGCACAGCCTTCAGGTAATATATACAGCCCACCACAGCCTCCAGGTGATATATACAGCTGTTATGATTGGGTCGCCGAGGAGGAAAGCAAGACCAAGCTAAGCCACAGAAAACCAGAGAGGTTAGTAAGTAAGCAGACTGCAGACCCCTGATCCTATCCACACAACTAGCAGTAGCCGTGGAGCGTACTTACGATGATCCTAGATGCCTTGACACAGCCGGAGAGCTAAATAAGCCTAAAGCAAGAAAGGGGAAATCTAAACTGCCCCAGAGCAGACCCCAAAGGAATAGATAGCATCCAAACATATATTGTCGGTGAGACAAGATGAAAACACAAGCGCAGGTAGGAAAATAGACTGAGCAAACGATGGGGCCCACACTAACTAGACAGGACAGGAAAGGCAAGACTCTGTCTGCAATCACGCAAAAAACCCTGCAAAAAATGCCCAACACGTCTGATAGAAAAATACTGAAGTCACTAGACTTCGCCCACTATATCAGCACTCTGGTATATTCTGAAAGCAGAGCAAAAAGAGGCCAATCTAATAAGGGACAAAAACAAACTGGCACAAGCAGTAACATAAGGATGGAAATTCAGCACAGCCCCAGCCGGAGCTGGCTGAACACACAAAACTGAAATAGACAAAACCAGATCAAATGTGAACAATAGCAAAGAACACTTAGCTGAGCATGTAGGGACTGAGCTGGAAACAAAGACCTCAGGAGGCAGGAAAAAAAATCACCAGCAGGGATAGAGGGAGTCGGCTGTCTTAAATCCAGTCAGATACTCCAGATCTCCAGTCATCCTCCTCATTATCAGGTGGCAGGCCTCTGTTAATTAGATCAGCTCCATTACCTCCAGTAACCACCAGAGGGAGCCTGGAAAGAGAACTAGCGACCCCTCTGTCAATACAACCAGCTCCACTACCTTCACTAGTAACCAGAGGTAGGCCAGAAAGCGAATTCACAATATACAGCCCACCACAACATCCAGGTGATATATACAGCCCAGCATAGCCTCCAGTTAATATATACAGTCCAGCAACAGCCTTCAGGTAATATATAAAGCACCATGCACAGACTCCAGGTAATATATACAGCCCAGTACAGCCTCCAGTTAATATATACAGCCCAGCACAGCCTCCAGTTAATATATACAGCCCAGCACAGCCTTCAGGTAATATATACAGCCCACCACAGCCTCCAGGTGATATAACCAGCCCAGCATAGCCTCAGTTAATATATACAGTCCAGCAACAGCCTTCAGGTAATATATACAGCGCCCAGCACAGACTCCAGGTAATATATAATACAGCCCAGCACAGCCTCCAATTAATATATACAGCCCATCACAGCCTCCAGTTAATATATACAGCCCATCACAGCCTCCAGTTAATATATACATCCCAGCACAGCCTCCAGTTAATATATACAGCCCAGCACAGCATTCGGGTAATATATACAGCCCACCAAAGCCTCCGGGTGATATATACAACCCAGCATAGCCTCCACTCCAGGTAATATATACAGTCCAGTGTTATGAGTGGGTCATTGAGGAGGATGGCAGGAACAGGCTAAGCCACCAAAAAAACAGAGAGGTTGGTAACTAAGTGGATCGCAGACCCCTGATCCTGTTCACACAACTAGCAGTAGCCGTGGAGCGTACCTACGATGCCCTAGACGCCTCGGCACAGCCAGAGAGCTAACTAAGCCTAAAGCAAGAAAGGTGAAATCTAAACTGCCCCGGAGCAGACCCCAAAAGGAATAGATAGCCCCCAAACATATATTGTTGGTGAGACAAGATGAAACACAAATGCAGTCAGAAAAATAGACTGAGCAAACGATGGGGCCCAAACTGACTAGACAGGACAGGAAAGGAAAGACACTGTCTGCAATCACGCAAAAACCCTGAAAAATCCAACACATCTGATGTACAAAAAAACACTGAAGTCACATGACTTCGCCCCCACTATAGCAACACTCCGATATGAATTGGAAGCAAAGCAAAAGAGACCATATAACAGGGGACTGAACAAACTGACATAGGCTGTAACATATGGAGCGGTGGTCCAGCACAGCCCCCAGATGAGCAAGCTGAACCCGCACAACAAGCAGAGAGAGACAAAACCAGATCAGATGCAAAGGATTCGCAAATGAACCACTTAGCTGAACAATGCAAGATAAGGGCAGGAGACATCAGACCTCTGAATGCACAGGAAAGCAATCACAAGCAGGGATTGCAGGAAGTCTGCAGACTTAAATACTTCAATCTGTAACCCCAGCTCTCCAATCGTCATCATCATCATCACATGGCAGACCTCTGTCAATCTGGCCAGTTCCTCTACCTCCAGTTTCCACCGGAGGGAGCAGGGGGAGCTTCGGCTCAGAAATCGGAGCCAGGGAATTCACAACAGTCCAGCATACCTTTAAGGTAATAGATACAGTCCAGCATAGCCTTCAGGTAATATATACAGCCCAAAACAGCCTCCAGGTAATATATACAGCCCAGCATAGCCTCTAAATAACATATATAGCCCAAGACAGCCTCCAGGTAATATATATAGGCACCCCCATTTCCCTTTGTTTCATAATGCTCTTCCCCATATGCGGTCTACTTTTGGCATAGTGCTTCTCACCCTATGTGGCCCCCCAGTTTGTGCTGCTTCTCCCCATGTGGCCCGCCCAGTTTATGCTGCTTCTCCCCCTATGTGGGCCGCACGATTCATGTTTCTTCGCCATGAGCCGCCCCATTCATGAGCAGCCATGCATCTCTCCCAGGGGCCCCCCCATTCATGAGCAGCCATGCTTCTCCCCAGGGGCCCCCCCATTCATGAGCAGCCAAGGCCATGCTTCTCCCCAGGCCAGGGGCCCCCCCATTCATGAGCAGCCAGGCTATGCTTCTCCCCAGGCCAGGGGACCCCCCATTCATCAGCAGCCAAGCATCTCCCCCAGGGCCCCCCAATTCATGAGCAGCCATGCTTCTCCCCAGGGGCCCCCCCATTCATGAGCAGACAAGGCCATGCTTCTCCCCAGGCCAGGGGCCCCCCATTCATGAGCAGCCAGGCCATGCTTCTCCCCAGGCCAGGGGCCCCCCCATTCATGAGCAGCCAGGCCATAATGCTTCAGTTTTCCCCCAGGATGGAGCCCCCAAAATTATGCCTGCCATGCTTCAGTTCTCCCCCACCCCAGGAGCCCCCCAAAATCATGCCTGCTTCAGTCCCAGCCCCTCAGTCCTGCTCAGCTCTGGTATTCTTACCTGGAGCAGGCAGGGCAGGCCAAACCAAGAGGATCCACACTGTCCAGTGTCCGCATTCCGCACATTCCTGAGCTGCTGCAGCATATGGGCAGGGGCACGGCACACAGTGTGTGACTCACACAGACAGTCACGTCACGCACACTGACCTGCGGCTGAACTGCAGCTGCCGTCTGGCCATCGCCACAGGCACAGTGAGTGACAGTCTGCCCCCTCCTCTCCTCCCCCACAGCGGCAGCGCAGCACTGACGCTGGCTGATCTTATCTCACCGCAGCCCTCAGGGCTGGCTCCTCTGCACCGGCGCTCGCACTCTCAGGAGGAGTCAGACCCGCTCCCGCCGCCTCCTGCAGGGCTGCTCTCCTCTCCTCCGCGGCGCCGGCTCCGCGGCGCTCCACATGGCTAATTTGAAAATTGAATAATTATCCATGCGGTGCTGGAGGCTGGAGGGGCCCCCTCTCCCCCGAGGCCCCCATTCAATGAACGGGCTGTAGGTCCGCCCCTGCCCAGAAGATCCTCCAGACTATTAAAGCATATTTGTACATTTTTTAGACAGTTCTTGGAACAGTTGGGACTCCATTTCACAATCTCCTTCAGACACCAATCAATAACTGGATTGTGAGACTGCAACCATGGAAACCCCAGTACCAATCCAGCAGGTAAATTATCCAACACAAAACAGGAGATGGATTCAGAGTGGAGCGCTCCCACTTGTAGAGTGAATTCCACCATTGCTCTGTTGACCAAATTGTAAGCTAACCGTGTCTTGTCAAGGGCGATGATGTGAATGGGTCTTTCTTAACTAACTGTCCCTAACCCTAACTTCAGAAGTCCCGAATCAATAAAGTTAGCAGCAGATCCACAGTCAATGAATGCAATGTTGATAACACCTGGTTCTCGAAGGAAATCATCGTATTTATCAGTACTTTATCAGAGGAAGAAAAAGTTACCTGGGAGTCTAGGTGACCTTGTCGGTCATCACCCAGACTCAAACATTCTCCCGATGGTTTGCTTGCTTGAAGACGAGTTGGGCAATTTTTAAGAAAATGTCCAGAGAGACCACAGTATAAACAGATCCCAAGATCTTGTCTCCATCTTCTCTCCGCAACATGAAGACTGGCAACTCTAACCTCGGGTAAATGGACCTGCTCCCGGGAAGTATAACATGCAGCCTGCTGTCCAGCATGTCTCTCACAGTTTCTGCACTCCATTCGTATGGCCTGAGTCATGGCCTCCATCAGAGAACAAGGGGTGTCATGGAGGACCAGAGCATCCTTGAGTGTCTCAGAAAGGCCTCTTTGGAACTGGCACCGGAGAGCAGCATAGTTCCAGAGAACTTCAGTGGACCACTGCCAGAACTCAGTACTGTTGTCCTCAGCTGTGCGACCCCCCCCGTGTCAGGTTCATGATCTTAGCCTCTGCAACCTGGATTCTGTCGGGGTCGTCATATATCAGAACTAAACTGTCAAAAAAGGCATCAACTGAAAACCATTCTGGGACTTGTGGGGACAAAGAAAATGCCAAGGTCTGAGAACCCCCTTGCAGTAGGGACATGATTATTCCACCCTCTGGAACTCCTCCCCTGATGACCGGGGGCCCAGGGTAAAAAATAACCCACAGCTCTCCCTGAATACCTTAAGCTAGTCTTTCGCTGCTGAAAATTTATCAGGGAGGGATATGACAGGTTCAGGAGAGATCAACTGTACATCAGAGGGTACTGACGTCAAAGCCACTGCCGGCAGTGAGGCGCTATGGTAGGTCTTCATCAAGTTACTTATCTGACCCTGCAACTGATATTGCGATGATTCCAGACTCTGGCAATCCTTCGCCAGTTCCTGAGTCATCTGCATCAAATTTGCCACCTGGTCACAAAGCGTGTGAACAGGATCCATACTGACGAAAAAGAAAAACGTAGCAGCCAGATGTAATGTGATGCTAGTCACTTTTTCACGGCCAAGCCGTGAGTCAGAGTGGTCAAAGAGTCCAAGATCTGAAGCCAGGAGTGTACGTCATAAACAGAAGGAAGAGACAAAAGCATAGTCAAGTAACGTTCCGAAGTCAGAGTACCGGAAGAATAACGGATCAGAGCTGAAGGGGTTAAACAGGCTGATAGAAAAAAGTCCAAGGTCGAGCAACAGATGAAGCATAAAGAACTCAAGGCACAGGGATCACAAAGCACAAGCCTCACAAGATGAAAGTATGTCTGGCAGTGGTCTGGGAGAAGCTGCTCAGTCAAGTAAGCATGGCATTTATCAATTGGCTAGTCAAGCCATCAATAAACACACTGGCAGCTCAGCACGCCCCCGAACCAGATTGGATGGCCATGCTGTCAAAGTACTGACAGCTTCAGCATGCCCCTGTACCGGATTGGACAGCAAAGCTGTCAGTAACTGCATCCCAGACACCCTGAGGGGTGGAACTGTGACAGATGGCCAGCACAACACCCCACAGTGTGATGGCTACCTCAGCAACATGCACTCTATGATGGCCACCACAGGCCTTGATATTCACTAAAGATAGCTCCCTGCCACTACACTCCTCAAATTATAATCGCTTCACTGACAACAACTTAGCATGATGGCAAAATAAAATGAAACAAAAATAATTACCTTGCTTTGTTCCATTAATCCACTACTGATCTGTGCAATGTGTGGGCTGATCAGACTGCTGAGTCAGCGGCACAGGCCATTTGCAGGGACTTCATCCGAGTGTATGGTTGTCCGAAGAGGATTCCAAGGCGCCTGCTTTCTAGGATGGATTAGGGAAGAACTGCATCGCCTATATCAGATTGAAAAATCCAGGACAACGCCCTACCATCCTCAAGGGAATGGGGCTTGTGAGCGTTTCAATCGGATGCTGATTCAGATGCGGAGAACTCTGGAGGAAGACTGGAAAGCTCACTGGCCTGAATTTGTGGCTGAATTAGTCTGGGTGTACAACAATCGGGTGCACAGTACAACTGAATATACACCATACACCCTACTGTTCGGCAGGAAGAGGTGAGAAATCACGGAACTGGAATTGTATCCACAGGAGGACTACCCACGGACAGGGGTGTCCACCTGGGTCCGCAGCTCTGCATCGGCTGGTACAGACCAAGTTCCAGGAACTTGAACATCATGAAGTGACTCCCCTGTGAGGGACAGCTCATAAAGCCAGGGACCGTGTGTTAGTCTGACACAAACGCCCTCGAGGCATGCTGGAGTGTCGGTAGGAAAAGACCCCGTATCGAGTGAAACGCCAATCGGATCCAAAGGTCCCATCTATAAGGTTCAGCCTGAGGGGGAAGAAGGCGCTCCCACTTGAGTATTTCATCGGAACATATTACATCCTTGCTTGTCACGAGATCCCGATCAAACTGAGAGAACACCAGTTTTTTCTGAAACCCTCCCCTCCACAGCTATTGATGATGACAAGCAGGGGTGGATTAAGGGTAGCCAGGGCCCGGGGCAGTTCAGACTCTGTGGGCCCCCCTCGTCACGTGACGGGGGTCACGAATCGTAGAGCCACACTCTACATAGAGAATAATGGGGCCTCCAGCACCGACCTCCACCCGCAGAGCCACACTCTACATAGAGAATAATGGGGCCTCCAGCACCGACCTCCACCCGCAGAGCCGCACTCCACATAGAGAATAATGGAGCCTCCAGCACCGACCTCCACCCGCAGAGCCGCACTCCACATAGAGAATAATGGAGCCTCCAGCACCGACCTCCACCTGCAGAGCCCCACTCCACATAGAGAATAATGGAGCCTCCAGCACCGACCTCCACCTGCAGAGCCCCACTCCACATAGAGAATAATGGAGCCTCCAGCACCGACCTCCACCCGCAGAGACACACTCCACATAGAGAATAATGGAGCCTCCAGCACCGACCTCCACCCGCAGAGACGCACTCCACATAGAGAATAATGGAGCCTCCAGCACCGACCTCCACCCGCAGAGCCGCACTCCACATAGAGAATAATGGAGCCTCCAGCACCGGCCTCCACCCGCAGAGCCGCACTCCACATAGAGAATAATGGAGCCTCCAGCACCGACCTCCACCCGCAGAGCCCCACTCCACATAGAGAATAATGGAGCCTCCAGCACCGACCTCCACCCGCAGAGCCACACTCCACATAGAGAATAATGGAGCCTCCAGCACCGACCTCCACCCGCAGAGCCCCACTCCACATAGAGAATAATGGAGCCTCCAGCACCGACCTCCACCCGCAGAGCCGCACTCCACATAGAGAATAATGGAGCCTCCAGCACCGACCTCCACCCGCAGAGCCGCACTCCACATAGAGAATAATGGAGCCTGCAGCACCGACCTCCACCCGCAGAGCCGCACTCCACATAGAGAATAATGGGGCCTCCCGCACCGACCTCCACCCGCAGAGCCGCACTCCACATAGAGAATAATGGAGCCTCCAGCACCGACCTCCACCCGCAGAGCCCCACTCCACATAGAGAATAATGGAGCCTCCAGCACCGACCTCCACCCGCAGAGCCGCACTCCACATAGAGAATAATGGGGCCTCCAGCACCGACCTCCACCCGCAGAGCCGCACTCCACATAGAGAATAATGGGGCCTCCCGCACCCACCTCCACCCGCAGAGCCGCACTCCACATAGAGAATAATGGAGCCTCCAGCACCGACCTCCACCCGCAGAGCCGCACTCCACATAGAGAATAATGGAGCCTCCAGCACCGACCTCCACCCGCAGAGTCGCACTCCACATAGAGAATAATGGCGCCTCCAGCACCGATCTCCACCCGCAGAGCCGCACTCCACATAGATAATGGGGCCTCCAGCACCGACCTCCACCCGCAGAGCCGCACTCCACATAGAGAATAATGGAGCCTCCAGCACTGACCTCCACCCGCAGAGCCGCACTCCACATAGAGAATAATGGAGCCTCCAGCACCGACCTCCACCCGCAGAGCCGCACTCCACATAGAGAATAATGGAGCCTCCAGCACCGACCTCCACCCGCAGAGCCGCACTCCACATAGAGAATAATGGGGCCTCCAGCACCGACCTCCACCCGCAGAGCCGCACTCCACATAGAGAATAATGGAGCCTCCAGCACCGACCTCCACCCGCAGAGCCGCACTCCACATAGAGAATAATGGAGCCTCCAGCACCGACCTCCACCCGCAGAGCCGCACTCCACATAGAGAATAATGGAGCCTCCAGCACCGACCTCCACCCGCAGAGCCGCACTCCACATAGAGAATAATGGAGCCTCCAGCACCGACCTCCACCCGCAGAGCCGCACTCCACATAGAGAATAATGGAGCCTCCAGCACCGACCTCCACCCGCAGAGCCGCACTCCACATAGAGAATAATGGAGCCTCCAGCACCGACCTCCACCCGCAGAGCCGCACTCCACATAGAGAATAATGGAGTCTCCAGCACCGACCTCCACCCGCAGAGCCGCACTCCACATAGAGAATAATGGAGCCTCCAGCACCGACCTCCACCCGCAGAGCCGCACTCCACATAGAGAATAATGGAGCATCCAGCACCGACCTCCACCCGCAGAGCCGCACTCCACATAGAGAATAATGGAGCCTCCAGCACCGACCTCCACCCGCAGAGCCGCACTCCACATAGAGAATAATGGAGCCTGCAGCACCGACCTCCACCCGCAGAGCCGCACTCCACATAGAGAATAATGGGGCCTCCCGCACCGACCTCCACCCGCAGAGCCGCACTCCACATAGAGAATAATGGAGCCTCCAGCACCGACCTCCACCCGCAGAGCCCCACTCCACATAGAGAATAATGGAGCCTCCAGCACCGACCTCCACCCGCAGAGCCGCACTCCACATAGAGAATAATGGAGCCTCCAGCACCGACCTCCACCCGCAGAGCCGCACTCCACATAGAGAATAATGGAGCCTCCAGCACCGACCTCCACCCGCAGAGCCGCACTCCACATAGAGAATAATGGGGCCTCCAGCACTGACCTCCACCCGCAGAGCCGCACTCCACATAGAGAATAATGGAGCCTCCAGCACCGACCTCCACCCGCAGAGCCGCACTCCACATAGAGAATAATGGAGTCTCCAGCACCGACCTCCACCCGCAGAGCCGCACTCCACATAGAGAATAATGGAGCCTCCAGCACCGACCTCCACCCGCAGAGCCGCACTCCACATAGAGAATAATGGAGCCTCCAGCACCGACCTCCACCCGCAGAGCCCCACTCCACATAGAGAATAATGGAGCCTCCAGCACCGACCTCCACCCGCAGAGCCGCACTCCACATAGAGAATAATGGGGCCTCCAGCACCGACCTCCACCCGCAGAGCCGCACTCCACATAGAGAATAATGGGGCCTCCCGCACCGACCTCCACCCGCAGAGCCGCACTCCACACAGATAATGGGGCCTCCAGCACCGACCTCCACCCGCAGAGCCGCACTCCACATAGAGAATAATGGAGCCTCCAGCACTGACCTCCACTCGCAGAGCCGCACTCCACATAGAGAATAATGGAGCCTCCAGCACTGACCTCCACCCGCAGAGCCGCACTCCACATAGAGAATAATGGAGCCTCCAGCACCGACCTCCACCCGCAGAGCCGCACTCCACATAGAGAATAATGGAGCCTCCAGCACCGACCTCCACCCGCAGAGCCGCACTCCACATAGAGAATAATGGAGCCTCCAGCACCGACCTCCACCCGCAGAGCCGCACTCCACATAGAGAATAATGGAGCCTCCAGCACCGACCTCCACCCGCAGAGCCGCACTCCACATAGAGAATAATGGAGCCTCCAGCACCGACCTCCACCCGCAGAGCCGCACTCCACATAGAGAATAATGGAGCCGCCAGCACCGACCTCCACCCGCAGAGTCGCACTCCACATAGAGAATAATGAAGCCTCCAGCACCGACCTCCACCCGCAGAGCCCCACTCCACATAGAGAATAATGGAGCCTCCAGCACCGACCTCCACCCGCAGAGCCCCACTCCACATAGAGAATAATGGAGCCTCCAGCACCGACCTCCACCCACAGAGCCGCACTCCACATAGAGAATAATGGAGCCTCCGGCACCGACCTCCACCCGCAGAGCCGCACTCCACATACATGGCTGCTCTCAGTGCTGTGCGCACAGGACCTGTGATGAGGTCACAGGAGGGGAGGAGACAGGGGTCACATGATCGGGGGCCCTGACACCTTACCTCCTGTGACCTCATCACAAGCCTTTGCACGCTACCAGCAGCATCAGCGTTCACGCTACTTGTAGATGCTGCTGGTAGCAGAGCACATAATGCCGCCCCCACGGTCACTCACTTTTAGGTGGGGAGAAGATGGAGTGCCATTGCAGCAGCCAGCAGGAATGTGGTGGGGGCCCCCTTAGAAGCTCTTGTGGTGGGGGCCCCGGGGCTGAAGCCCCGCCTGCCCTGCCTATAATCCGGCCCTGCGCGGTGGCAGATTATAATGGGGCAATTTACTGGCCTGGGCTGTGGGCCCCTTAACCCCACTGGGCCCGGGGCAACTGCCCAAATTGACCTCATTATAATCCGCCACTGATGACAAGGGAAAATTTTCCGACCCGCCACCAATTGACCCAGAAGAGGAACAGGAACTTGAAGCTCCCAAACTGGCTGCTCCATTAAACCTGGGCACATCTCTGTCCTCGCCCGCTCAACCTGACTCCACTACTCCACCTGTCTCCACTACTCAACCTGATTTACGCCGTACAGAACGGATAGCAGCAGAAATACCACCCAACCGGTATGAACAAGACCAATTTATTTGGCATCGGATCATCCAAGAGCTGGAGGACTGTCAATGTTTACTTCAAGAACTCTCGCCTGTAGAATGGCAAGCTAAAGGAGAGGAGGAGTGTAAGGAGAAGGACTGCGCCGCGGGTACTTGTTCTGTGCCGGTTCCAGAACTGTCGGGGCTGTCTCCTCTGTTGTCCAGATGAAAGCTTAAAGGACAGACCAATCCTTGCATGTGGAAGCAGGGGGGTGTGGTTAAGGGGGTACAGCTTCAGCATGCGCGGAAACAGGCAGACTTGGCAGGAACAGACAGTGCACAGCAGGAGCCAGTGAGTGCTCCGGCCCTGGAGCATCCATACCATACAGGCCTGCAACCGATCATCGCCGTCACTGCTGGCAGAGACTGTGAGGAGACGTGCCATGTGCCCGTTGGTCACCATGAAGCGAGGTGCCAAACGCTCTGGGCCTGTGAGTACTGTGCGGGTGCCGCCTAGGAGAGACCAGATAAATGACCAGGTGAATGACCGTCATTTGTGCCCTTACCCTCCACTGTATATGCGCCGGACCACAGTGGGCACAGACAGTGTGGTGGCCCACACTCCCCTGACTACATCAGTATATGGACTAGGGGCAGCAGAAGGTACCGGAGACCAACCGCTGCTGCCAGAAGACGGATCTGCATTATCTTCAGGATCCCCATCGGACAAGTTCCACGCCAGCCGTTGTTGGCATCATCCCCTGCTTTGTAATTCATCCCATCCTGAGAAACGTCTGACAGGATAAGTTAACCCAACAAGAACTCCCACACTCCCCCGGCTACATCAGTATATGGAATAGGGGCAGCGGAAGGTACCGAAGACCAACCACTACTCCCAGAAGACAGATTTACGTTATCTTCAGGATCCCCATCGGATAAGTGCCACTCCATCCGTTGTTGGCATCATCACCTGAATTGTGATTCATCCCATCCTGAGAAACGTCTGACAGGATAAGTTAACCCCGTTGGGAACTGTTGATACCCTTTCTGCTGTTCTTTAACTGCATACTATTTACGCTTTGAACTGTTTACACCCCGTTAACCATTTACCTCCCTGCGTGGAGTAATCCTCTGTTAAAGTAAAGTTATTAACTCTTGCTCTGCCTTCTGTCACTGCATCCCGCAACCTGCTCACATCACCAGATCAAAAGTGGCCAGATTTTGATGTTATTTCTTACCACTGCTGTTTAGATTCCGATGACTTAAAGTGAACCATATGGTTTCAGAGATATAGACATTTTTTAGGTCTTTTTTATGGTCTTTATTAACGGAGCGTTGCTCACATTGTAATAATGCAGAGCAGCCTAGAGACATGCCCGCAGAGAACTAAATAAAAGGTCTGGTATGGCGGACTTAAAAAAAAATCTGAATTACTTAATGGTGCAGGAAGAATAAAATAAGAGCAAAAACTGGCCACTTTTAACCTTGTGACAGGACCTCTTTAAATTAACATATTTTGTTTTTCCTTTTGACTAGTAATTTTTCCCCAATTAGTCACTTGCATCAGATCATAGAAGCACAGAAAGACTTCAAATACATAGCAACATTTGATTGAAAGTAGATTACAACCCCTGCAAAAATCGTAAGATGGAAGTGATGTTTCACATATTCAGCAACTATTGTAAAATTACACAGAATTTGCTCACTAATTAAAGGAATCAGTTGATCTAAATCAATAGATATGAATCCCAGGAATTGGGTGTTAATATTAATATGTAGAGTCCCAAGAATTGTGTCATCTTGTTCCATTTGTCTGCAGCTCTGTAGGTGAAATAGGTGGAAATATACTCGGTACTACAGAATCGGAGAAGGACTATGGTATTCTTGTTATAAGTAAGTTAAGCAGCAGTACTCAATGTCAGGCAGCAGCTGCAAAAGCAAACAAGATTTAAACACCTTCACACCGCAGATAATTTTTTTATTTTTGCGTTTACGTTTTTGCCTCACATTCCTCCCAGAGCCATAACTTTTTAATTTTCTGTCCACATAGACATATGAGGACTTGTTTTTTGCGGGATGAGTTATGTTTTTGAGAGATACCATTCATTTTACCACATTGTTTACTGGAAAACGGGAAAAAATTCCAAGTGGGGAGAAATTGTGGGGGGAAAAAATGCAATTCTGACATTTCTTTTTGTGAATTGTTTTTAGGGTTTAAATTTTGTGGTTAAATGTCCTTGCAATATGATTTTACTCATCCTTACCATTAAGGTGATACCAAGCATGTCCAGTAGTGATGAGCGAGTATACTCGTTGCTTGGGTTTTCCTGAGCATGCTCCAGTGTCCTCCGAGTATTTTGGCGTGCTCGGAGATTTAGTTTTCTTCATCTCAGCTGCATGGTTTGTGACTTGTAGACAGCTTGAATACATGTGCCTGTTTGTTACGGAATTCCCACATGTATTCAGCCTGTTTAGCAGCCACAAATCATGCAGCTGAGACGACAAAAACTAAATCTCCAAGCACGCCAAAATACTCGGAGGACACCTGAGCATGCTCGCTCATCACTAATGTCCAGTGTATTTTATATATTTAGTGATGAAAAAGTAATCTGAAGTTTAAATAAAAATTTGGATTTTTTTTTCTGGTCGATGAAGCTGTGTCGTTGTTTATTTTTGTGGGGCAAGACACAACATTTGTATTGATAATTTTGGCATCCTCAACTTTTTTCCGTTTACTGGGTTTACCGTTTGAGTTAATTATATTTATATTTTGATAGATCAGACTTTTCTGAATGTACTGATACCACATGAGTATTTTTCAGAATTATTATTTTTAATGTCGGAAAAGAGGGATTATTTGAACTTTTTTCATACTTTAGGGTTCCGTACATGCCCTACAAAGATGCCACACCTTATAAAGAATAAAATAATTTGTTAAATTGCTTAAAAACATTATATATATATATATATATATATATATATACACACACACACACACACACACACACATACACACCATATATACCCACGCATAAGCCGAGATTTGCAGCCCATTTTTTTTGTTGAAAGTTCCCCTCTTGGCTTATACACGAGTGATATACCAGGGGGTCGGAGGGGGAGCGGGGGTTTCAGGTCATACTTACCCCCCAATGCAGTCTCTGCAGCCTCCCTGCTTCTCCCGCTCTCAGGCTCCTTCCTTCAGCAGTCACGTGGTACCGCTCTTTAAAGTCATGAATATGCGCATTTTTTTTTACTTTAATGAGCGTTACCACGTGACCGCTGAAGGAAGGAGCCTGAGACCGGGAGAAGCACGCCGGGGTGGTAAGTATATGCGATATTCACCTGTCCCCGCTCCATGGCTGCGCGCTGCTCTGTCCTCTCCTCCACATCCTCTTTCTGTGATGTGAACGTCACTGACAGAGGGACCCGGAAGACAGAGCAACGCGCAGCCATGGAGCGGGGATCGATAAATATCACCAGTGCTGGGGTTCTGAGCCAGCAGTGACACTGACACCTGTCCCCGCCTGCTCAGGACACCGGCATCGGGCCCCCAGCGACGGGAGGTGAGTATGTCATTTTTTTTAATTTGCAGCAGCAGCATTTGAGGGCATAATCTATGGAGCATCTTATGGGGCATATTCTATGGAGCATCAGCTATGGAGCAGCATATGGGAGCATAATCTATGGAGCAGCATATGGGGGCATAATCTATTGAGCAGCATATGGAGGCATAAACTATGAAGCATCTTATGGGGGCATAATCTATGGAGCATTTTATGGGGCATAATCTATGGAGCATTTTATGGGGCAGCATATGGGGCATATTATTCTATGGAGCATCTTATGGGGCCATTATTAACCTTTGTGCAGCATTATATGGGGTGTATTTTGTATGGAGCATCTTATGGGGCCATCTTGAACTGTATGGAGCATTATATGGGGCTCCTGATTCAATATGGATATTCAAAAACATTTAACCTACTGATGTCTCAATTAATTTTACTTTTATTGATATCTATTTTTATTTTTGAAGTTTACCAGTAGCTGCTGCATTTTCTACCCTAGGCTTATACGTGTGAGTCAATAAGTTTTCCCATTTTTTTTGTGGCAAATTTAAGGAGGTTGGTTTATACACGAGTATATATGGTGTGTGTGTGTGTGTGTGTGTATATATATATATATATATATATATATATATATATACACACACACACAGTATATATAATTTTATTTTTTTTTTCCAGGAAAATAGGGAGCACAGAAAAAAACTGGTATGAGGAAATCAGGGTGTATTGGTTGTAACATAATATAAAGACATCTTGTATTAAAAAAATACAGTAGGTACAATTAATTTGATAGAACTTATGTATATCTGTCAAAAGGGAAAGAAATTCATATTGCTCAAAAGTGCAGGTGCATAAATATTCTCATGCTAAGTAATGCACACTAAAATGTAATAACCATATAGGAATATTACAAAACCTTACTTCTATAGGAGAAAATTGATGTAGGTAAGTGCAAGTGCATAAAAATAACCAGTTTAAAGAAATCAACGAGCAAAGCACGTGTTGAGGTGTAAGTAACAGGAGATTTTTTGGGTAATTAATCATCTATCTACCATCTTATATTGGGGAAAAAGAATACTGCAGTACATGTACATGAATCTAGGCCATGTGAAAACACAGAAAAACATTAAAACCATTCAATTTAGATAATAATCCTCAAAAATATTTTTTTCAAAAAAAAATTTTTTTCCTTACAGTAAGATGAAAAATGAAGGTTCTTAGTGCACAAATTGGCCAATTCATGTAAGCCCATCAACCACGGCAAGGTGACCTCCCCTGATGGGTCCCTGCTCTACCGTACATAAGACACTTCTGGGCCACCAGCCTACAATTTTGGACAAACATGTCACTACTGGGCTAAGCCTACAATTTATGGGCAGGTAGAGCTGATTGCGGCCACCTGCAAGGCCAATGGGAGGAGTGCAAGATCAGACTGGAGGCAGCTAGCATCCAGCAACTAAATAGAGAAAAAAAAATATCATTATATTGGATATATTTATATTGGATATCCATAACTACATTCCTACATCACAAACAGCTCTATATATAACAATCCATATTAATAAAAAATGAAAAAATGTTTTTGGTGCACAGCTGCACCCACATCCATTTATGTATCTTTAATGTTAGTAATAGTGAAGATTGCTCATGGAAAAAAATAGCATAATCAACAGAGATATATATCTAGAATAAAGGAAGAAAATTGTCCATAATGTTGATATGTATTGGGACTAATATTACAAGTACATAGCACCATCTTAAAGTTATTTTCCAAAAAATATATGCAATCACTCCCACCCTGTGCGCCCTATGCACAATTCTACATGTATGTATGTTTCCTATTTCCCCTGCCTATATACTATATCATCTAATAAAATTTGCTATTTTTTATAATAATTCTTTGGACTTCTGATCGTTACTGTCTTCCTTTCTAAGCGTTAGTAGTAGGCAGCCTGAGAATCTGTAGCGACTAAAAAAAGATATCAAAGTGTATCCTACATTTTACAGTAACAGTGCATGAAATCAGTGTATTTCATATTGACTATCCCTTTACTTGAAAGTAGACCAAGAAGAAAGTAGATTTCAAGGAAATAAGTGTTCTTTTTTTCTTTATTATAGTGATTAAATCTCAAAATTTGGGGTTCCAACTAGAGTGAATCCGAGAACTACCGAAGTATGCCAAAAGTTACATACACGAGCCATAATACTTCTGAGAAAATGTTCTATGGACAGATATAACCAAGCTAGAGCTCTTTGACAAAGCACATCAATGTTGTTTATAGATGACAAAATGTAATTCGTTCGAGAATGATTGTAGAAGCCTCATATTAAAATGAGCATTTTATGAGTCCAACTGGTAAATGCTCATTTTAATAAGAGGCTCTCCATACATGTGTTGTGACTGTCACACAGCTGCGACACATGCAGCTGCGGAGCCGAACAGCTGATTATCGGGAGTGCTTCAGGTATCCTGGTTCCCGATGCAGCTTCTTCAGTAAGCGCTATAGCTTGCCGAATAAGGAGGGAGCCAGCGATGTTTGCTCATCTCTACTGGAGACATATTCACTTTTAAAGAGAAACTCAGTCAATTCATGTTGCCCAAACAGGACAGCATGAGTCAGAGCCCGGCTGAACGATCGCAAACAGGTATGTTTTTCTCTGAAACCCAACAGCAGAAAGCAAAGTTTAGAGAATCAGGGGACAATAGGGAGTGTCAAAAATAGGGGCACCACCCTAAGCCAGCTTCTCCCCATACTACTACAGTTGGTTGACAGGTCTCTCCCAAGTGTGTACATCAGGAGAGACCTGTCAATCAACTGCAGCAGTGAGGGGAAAAGTTACAAGTCAGGCCCTTCCATATAGTGCCCAGCCAGCTTTTCAAGCTAGGGATTCTCTGAAACATTGTAGCATTTCAGATAAAGCCATACCTGGGCAACCCGTGGTTCGGGCAACATGAATTGATTGAAAGGACCCTTTAATCCTATTCTTGTTATGTTTCTTATTTCTTTCTTGAAATTACAACATTTATGCTGATAGGACTTTATTGTTTCATTAAGACATTTTATTAAAGTATTCTAATGATACCGTTTGTACATAACTTATTTCTGAAGATATTGGGGGGTTTGTATAAACAATCAAGGGTTCTTATGAAATCGTCATTTGCTTTATAAGTAAATGCAGAAAATGGCATATGACATAAATTCATGTAATATTTTCCTTAAAAGGGTAGGTAAAAAAGTCATCCCATCAAAAGAAATTTTCACGTTGCTCCTCCATTATGTGAGCGATACACCTGCTAAAACTGGAACATGAAAGGACTCAAGTTTTTACAGTTGGTTTATCCATTTATTAGATGGAACTGTTTTTAAGAGTCAGATAGATGTAAAACGGCTTATTCCACTATCGGGAGATAATAAGCCTATCCTCAGCTTCTTTGCTGATACTTCCAAACACAGCGATAACAAACTGCAGTGCCTTTCCTTAGATAAATGCTTGCCCTATTTCTACCTAAAATGTCAAATGAGAAAAGAACTAAACCACAGACACAACTGTTCCATCAGTCAACTGAAAGAGGAACAGACTCCAGATCTTATCTGTAAGTGAGGTTACTATATCAGCCATTGTCCTCCTCACCTCCTAGGCTACTGTCCCAATCGCTTCACATCTGAGCCTCCTCTGACATGCACAAAAGCTGATTTAGGGCATAAGAATTAAAAATAAAATAAACTAGACTGAGGTTCCCAGCTTATCAGGAACATACATCTTTCACTTCTGAGGAGACGATATCTGGAGCATCAGATGTAGGGGAATATGTGTCATGAGCAAGCACATCTTGTAGAGATATTATGAAAACTCAAAATTCTGTTGAGATAGCAGAAAAATATTTTTTATGTGTAATGTTATCACGGCAAATACGTTTTTGATCATTTATCACGAAATATGAGAATTAAAGGGGTTGTTCCCTTTCAAATAATTTCTGCCTTAGCCACACTTTATTAAACATAACAAAGTGCACCATATTCACCGTTCCTGGATACTTCGGTGAATCTCTGCCCATGCACCGGATGTCAACTATTGGCTGTGGAGCAGATGTCACGTCAACAGCTCAGCAGCAAACCAGTGAGCTCAGTTTCTTTTTCCATGTAGATGGAATGCCCCCTTCAGTGCTGCTTAGCTCCCTCATTGTGTGCTGGGCTGTTGACTGGATATCAGCGCCATAGCCAATGCCAGGCACTTGACAGTGGACCCAAGAAAGGCGAGTCTAGCGCTGTTTGTTACATTTTAACAAACTGCAGTAAGCACAAAAATTGTCTTAAAAGGGAAAACCTCTTTTACCTCTTCATGACAAATGACATACATTTACGTCATATGGCGTGTCCCTGAATTTGATGTGGGCTTGCATACCATAGTACGATATAACTGAAAAGATCTGAATGGTGAAATCTATATCTGAGAAAGCAAAAAAAAGTTATGAGGACTGAAAAACTAACATAAAAATGAAGAAAAATCAATAATCATTTTGGCTCTAAAATGTCCAAATTTTTAACATGATGATTAGGGACTAGATTGATAAATTTTGCAAATTGCAGATTAATAGGATTAACTACTATGATAAATCTGATGTACTTTAACAATTTCTGGTCTAAGGTCAATCTTAGGCAGCCATATTTCACAGTATATATAGGGACAACAATGCTTGGACTGTTCGTAGGACTCATGACCCAAACTTGCAGCCTTATACAGTGGGTACGGAAATTATTCAGACCCCTTTAAATTTTTCACTCTTTGTTTCATTGCAGCCATTTGGTAAATTCAAAAAAGTTCATTTTTTCTCATTAATGTACACTCTGCACCCCATCTTGACTGAAAAAAGCAGAAATGTAGAAATTTTTGCAAATTTATTAAAAAAGAAAAACTGAAATATCACATGGTCATAAGTATTCAGACCCTTTGCTCAGTATTGAGTAGATGCACCCTTTTTGAGCTAGTACAGCTGTTGGAGCCAACATGGACAGTTTATATATTATAAGGGCAATGAACATTCTTTGAGCTCTACATAACAGCTAAAACCTACATGAAAGGGACTGACCTTAAGATCTAAGATGTGATTACACAGGAAGGCAATTATGTCCAGGATGGAAAAGTCCTTTGTTATTTTAATAAAGGGAATCTACTTTGTAGATGGACATTGTGTCTCCAACCTCTTGGAGGATACATAACCCCTGTGTGGTTGGGAGTATAAGCTATTACTGCCTCAATTGAACATCTTATCTTGGACACACATTGCATGTGGAGGTGAAGTACAAGCCATTGTTCTTCAGATGGACATCTAGTCTTGGCATAAACTGAATGCTCTCAGGCCTTTTGACACCAGGACTTTATCCTAAATCCAAGGACGCCATCAAGGAGAAGATGATTGGACACTCTACTACAGAAGATACCGGAGCAAGGGTGGAGTCATGGCTTGGGTGTGGATGTGCATTGGTTTAATATATATGTAAGGATCAGATTTATATCTCTCTCTTCCCCACATCCCAGCTTCTACTACCCTTTCCTGTAACCTCTTCCCTTTTTGTGTACCCTTTCCTCTTAGTTAGACTTCCCTTATGTATGTCATTGTAAATACCTTGTTTGTAATAAACCCCCTTTTAAAGATCCAGTAGTTCCTTTTAATTACTAGTAACTGGCACCCCAAAACTCAGCAGATTCTTCACAGCTGTAGGAGGAAGGGCCCCCGCCGAGTGTCCGGGCCAGAACCAAGGGGACCGTCATCTAGGTTCCTACGGGGTCTGTTTCCGGGGAGCAGAGTTAGGGGACGGGCCGCTGAGACTTCCAGGATGGTTGGGGGAGGAGCCTATATAAAAGGGGCGGAGGACGCCAGTCAGAGTGAGTCAGCAGAACGGGAGAGAAGGAGCAGGAGACCGAGAGTGCGCCAGGGAGCCAGAGCCTCCAGCAGTAACCAGAGAGGAGGACAGCGACAGGAGGGAGACTTTCGGTGGACCGCAGGGAGACGGCGCAGAGCCAACCGACAGAGGACCACCGCTTCACTCCAACCCGCGGCCGTTGCCGCCTTGCTCCAGCCCACGGCTGCGGCTTGCCCACAGCCACCTGCGGCCGTTGCCGCCTCGCTCCAGCCCACGGCTGCGGCCTGCCCGCAGCCACCTGCGGCCGTTGCTGCCTCACTCCAGCTCACGGCGGCTGCCTGCCCGCAGCCACCCATGGCTGCGACCTGCCCACTGCCACCCGCGGCCCTTGCTGCTCCACTCCAGTCCGTGGCTGCGACTTGTCCATTACTGCCCGCAGCCACCACTCCAGTCCATGGTAGGGGCCAGGCCATTGCCTCCCCTGGGTCTGCTAGTGCAGTCTGGGGCTGCGCAGATGGCCCACCAACCGCCACTCAGCACGCCGCTGCCCACCCCTGTCCGGGGGCTGCGGCCTCCACTCTCCCACTCCCAGGTGGTTTCCGGCTGCCTCCGTTGGGGGACGTCCCGCCTGAGAACTCTTCTAGGGCCTGTTGTGCCCCTGCCTCGCCGGGTGTAGGAACACCCGAAGACTTCACCAGATCCTCAGCGGCTGGGCCCAGCGGCTGCAACGCCGAGGCACCATCGAACAGCACGCCGTTGGACGTCAGGATGGCTAAGTGTCACATACTTACTAAGGTCCCATAGTTGGACATACCACGGCCCTATAGAGACCGGCCTTTGTCGGGTTAGTCGTGTTCACATAATAAGTTTTGCTTGTATTTGGTCCCTGCGAGGACAATTGCTGTTGTCATGTTTGGTTGCTTAGCATCTCCCACCGGCATCCATTTATAAAAGTTACTACCTAAAGTTCAATCCATCTCGCGTCTCGTCACTGTATCCCGCATACCTGCCATGACTACACAGCCATGAGTCTTCTTGGAAATGATGCCACAAGTTTGTCACACCTGGATTTGGGGATACTCTGCCATTCTTCCTTACATATCCTCTCCAGTTCCATTAGGTTGGATGGTGAACGTTGGTGGACAGCCATTTTCAGGTCTCTCCAGAGATGCTCAATTGGGTTTATGTCAGGGCTCTGGCTGGGACAGCTAAGATTGGTCACAGAGTTTGTCTGATGCCAAGCCTTTGTTATTTTAACTGTGTGCTATTGGTCATTGTCTTGCTGGAAGGTGGACCTTCGGCCAAGTCTGAGGTCAAGAGCACTCTGGAACAGGTTTTCATCCAGAATATCTCTGTACTTGGCTACATTCATGTTTCCTTCAATTACAACCAGTCGTCCTGTCCCTGCAGCTCAAAAATACCCCCATAGCATGATGCTGCCACCACCATGTTTCACTGTTGGGATTGTATTGGGCTGCTGATGAGCAGTGCCTGTTTGTTTCCACACATACCGCTTAGAATTATCACCAAAAAGTTCTATAGTTCTATCTTTGTCTCATCAGACCAGAGAATCTTATTTCTCATAGTCTGGGAGTCCTTCATGTGTTTTTTAGCAAACTCTATGTGGGCTTTCATATGTCTGGCACTGAGGAGGCTTCCTTCAGGCCATTCTGCCATAAAGGCCCGACTGGTGGAGGGCTGCAGTGATAGTTGACTTCCTGGAACTTCCTCCCATCTCCCTTCTGCATCTGTGGAGCTCAGCCACAGTGATCTTGTGGTTCTTCTTTACCTCTCTCACCAAAGCTCTTCTCCCATGATTGCTCAGTTTGGCTGGACGGCCAGGTCTAGGAAGACTTCTGGTGGTCCCAAACTTCTTCCTTTTAAGGATTATGGAGGCCACTGTGCTCTTAGGAACCTTGAGTACTGCAGAAATTATTTCAGTGCCTTGCCACAATTCTGTCTCTGAGCTCCTTGGCCAGTTCCTTTGACCTCATGATTCTCATTTGGTCTGCCATGCACTGTGAGCTGTGAGGTCTTATATAGACACGTGTGTGCCTTTCCAAATCAAGTCCTATCAGTTTAATTAAACACAGCTGGACTCCAATGAAGGCATAGAACCATCTCAAGGAGGATCACAAGGAGAAGGACAGCATGTGACTTAGTGATGGAGCAAAGGGTCTGAATACTTATGACCATGTGATATTTCTGTTTTTCTTTTTTAATAAATTTGCTGAAATTCCTACATTTCTAGGGTTTTTTCAGTCAAAATGGGGTGCAGCATATCCATCAATGAGAAAAAAAATGAACTTTTCTGAATTTACCAAATGGTTGAAATGAAGCAAAGAGTGAAAAATTTAAAGGGGTCTGAATACTTTCCGTACACACTGTAGATGCAAACGAGGCAGTTCATTCAGGTAGTGACTGAGACCTGCAGTCAGTCTGAGGATTGTGGTCCATAAACAAACCATAAATTACGCCGGTCTGATCACAGACAAAAGGTGCATTTACACTGACCGATGATCATGAAAAAGCATTCCTTTGAACAGAAAGTTATTTCAGTCCAGCAAGGGGAATTTAAAAGCAAAAAGTTCTTTATTGTAACTTCATTAAAAATAATAGCATGGGCATACAAAAATATCTGACGCGTTTCAAGTCTAGCTGACTCTTAATCATATTACTTTATCATATTAAGAGTCAGCTAGACGTGAAACGTGTCAGTATTTTTCTATGACCATGCTACTGAAGTCATAGAATGGACATTTTTTGCTTTTAAATTAGCTTTCCTGGATTGAAAAAAACCTTTCTCATCTCTTTCAATAAAGCTGCTTGATGTCTCACAAGCCTTATCCGTGCACAGTGGAGTGGATTGCCCAGGAACCAGACAGAACAACATACAGCTCACTCCATCCAATATATGTATCCACCCACTTTCTTACATTTCTAGTAACACTCATTTCCTAATAATGAGCCAGTGGAATAAGAGCGCAAAATATCCGATGAATGAGCAACATGCTCATTTGTTGGTTGAAATGATTTTTAACCCCTTTACCCCCAAGGGTGGTTTGCATGTTAATGACCGGGCCAATTTTTACAATTCTGACCACTGTCCCTTTATGAGGTAATATCTCTGGAACGCTTCCATGGATCCCGGTGATTCTGATATTGTTTTCTCATGACATATTTCTACTTCATGATAGTGGTAAAATTTATTTGATATGACTTGCGTTTATTTGTGAAAAAAAAACAGAAATTTGGCGAAAATATTGAAGATTTCGCAATTTTCCAACTTTGAATTCTCATGCTCTTAAAAGAGAAATATGTCACACAAAATAGTTAATAAGTAACATTTCACACATGTCTACTTTACATCAGTGCAATTTTGGAACCAAATTTTTTTTCTGTTAGGAAGTTATAATGGTTAAAAGTTGACCATTGATTTCTCATTTTTACAACACCATTTTTTTGTAGGGACCACATCACATTTTAAGTCACTTTGAGGGGTCTATATGATAGAAAATACACAAACGTGATACCATTCTAAAAACTGCACCCCTGAAGGTGCTCAAAACCACATTCAAGAAGTTTATTAACCCTTCAGGTGCTTCACAGGAATGTTTTTGAATGTTTAAAAAAAAATGAACATTTAACTTTTTTTCACAAAGATTTTCTTCAGATCCAATTTGTTTTATTTTACCAAGGGTAACAGGAGAAATTGTACCCCAAAAGTTGTTGTTCAATTTGTCCTGAGTACGGTGATACCCTATATATGCAGGTAAACCACTGTTTGGGTGCATAGCAGAGCTTGGAAGGGAAGGAGTGACATTTGACTATTCAATGCAAAATTGTCTGGAATTGAGATCGGACGCTATGTCGCGTTTGGAGAGCCCCTGATGTGCCTAAACAGTGAAACCCCCCCACAAGTGGTGCCATTTTGGAAAGTAGATCCGCTAAGGAACTTAGCTAGATCTGTGGTGAGCACTTTGAACCCCCAAGTGCTTCACAGAAGTTTATAATGCAGAGCCGTAAAAATAAAAAATCTTATTTTTTTCACAAAAATGAATTTTTTGACCCCAATTATTTTTCCCAAGGGTAACAGGAGAAATTGGACCCCAAAAGTTGTTGCGCAATTTGTCATGAGTATGCGGATATCCCATATGTGGGGGTAAACCACTGTTTGGGCGCATGGCAGAGCTCGGATGGGAAGGAGTACAGTTTGACTTTTTCAGCGCAGAACTGGCTGGAATTGAGATCAAATGCATGTTGCATTTGGAGAGCCCCTGATGTGCCTAAACAGTGGCAACCCCCCAATTCTAACTCCAGCCTTAACCCCAAGACACCCCTAACCCTAATCCCAACTCTAACCATAACCATAACCACAAACCTAGCCCTAACATACCTCTAATCCTAATTCCAACCCTAACCCTAATTCCAACCACAACCATAATCCCAACACTAACTGTAGCCCCTACCCTAAACCTAACTTTAGCCCCAACCCTAACCCTAACGGGAAAATGGAGAGAAATATATATTTTTATTTAATTATTTTTCCCTAACTAAGGTGGTGATAAAGGGGGGTTTGATTTACTATTTATGGCGGGTTTTTTTGTTTGGCAGCTGTTACACACTGAAAGATACTTTTTATTGCAAAAAATAGTTTTTGCATCACCACATTTTGAGAGCTACAATTTTTTCATATTTTGGCCCACAGAGTCATGTGAGGTCTTGTTTTTTGCAGGACAAGTTGACATTTTTATTGGCACCATTTTCAGGCACATGACATTGATCGCTTTTTATTCTGATTTTTGGGAGGCAGCATGAACAAAAACCAGCTATTCTTGAATTTCTTTTGGGGGGGCGTTTACACCGTTCCGCGTCTGGTAAAATTGATAAAGCAGTTTTATTTAACAGGTTAGCATGATTACAGTGATACCTCATTTATATTTTTTTTATGTTTTGGCGCTTTTATACAATAAAAACTATTTTATATAAAAATAATTATTTTTGCATTGCTTTATTCTGAGAGCTCTAACTATTTTATATTTTTTTGCTGATGACGTTTTCAATGGTGCTACCTTTATATCCGTCGTTTTGATCACGTGTTATTCCACTTTTTGTTCAGCGGTATGACGATAAAGCATTGTTTTTTTGGCTTGTTTTTTTTAATGGTTTCCACTAAAGGGGTTAACTAGTGGGTCAGTGTTATAGGTCGGGTCATTACGGATGCAGAGATACCATATATATGTACTTTTATTGTTTAGATTTTTTTATTAAAAAATATATTTATTGCTGGAATAAATATTGATTTTTTTATTATTATTTTTCAATTTTTTTTAAAATATTTTTACAATTATTTAAAAAAAATGTATTTCATTCTTACTTTTACACCTTGTTCCACTATGGTACACTCATTTTGTGCAGGCTGATCGCTTATATACCATGCAGATCTGCATGTTAGAGAAGCTGTCAGCGCTGCATGCATTTTACACTGACCTGTGAGACTTCCTGACATGCACTGCGCATGACAGGAAGTCTCTCTGGCCTGGAGACCTGGATGTCGTCATGACGACATAGGGTCTCCATGGCAGCGATCGGGACCCCGTGTCATGCTGCGGGGTCTCCGATCCAAAGGCAGAGGGGCTGTCACAGGTGATAGCCCCTCTGCCTGCTCCCAGAATGCTGCGATCATGTTTGATTGCAGTGTGCCGGGGTTAAAGTGCTGGGCTAACACCCGGCCGCGATCAGCCGCGCTTCCACCGTGAGCACGGCTGATCGCCTATGAGGTACTATCCCATCCAAGGGAATTAAGTCCCAGGGCACATGGATGGGATAGTACGTCTTCTGGCAGAAAGGGGTTAAGCTTTCTTAAAAGGAACCTGTCATATGAAAAAACATTATCAACCGCCCGATATGGAGTTAATCTGCAGATTAATAGCATTCTTAACCTGCCCAGTGCCGGCACTGCCACATCTGCTGCCGGGAGGAAATGAACTTTATTCCTCCCTGTAGCGTTACGGTTTCAGACATAGGGGAGGCGCCAGCGTGCACACGGCACTGAATGACAAACGGCCCTAATGCTGAGCTGCGGTCAGTCAAAGCCAGGGACACAGTTACAGCCGCTGCTCTCTATACACAGAGCGGTGACTGAACCCATGTTAGCGCTACCCCCGTAACTGAATGTTGAACGCTGCTGGGGGGTATAATGTTTGTTTCCTTTTGGCAGCGGAAGTCTAAGTGCCAGCACCGGGCAGATTCAGAACATTATTAAACTGCAGATGAACCGTATATCAGCAGTTTGATAGTTTTTTTCACACGAAACGTTCCCTTTAAGAATCGTCATTCTCAGCAGCACATTATCCTGTGTATCCTGTGCTGTAGGCCATTCTAAAATGGCGAATACACAATTTCAGATTGGCTCGTATATTGGCGGTTGTAAATGCACCCTAAATATTCACTAACAATTAGGGCTCATTCTCATTTAAAACAGACAAGTGAAATCAGATTAAAAAATCGTATTACACTGTTACTAATGTTAGTCAATGATTACGTGTTCATCTGCAATTTTTTCTTAGCTTGGTCAGAAAAAAAATTGCCGCATGGTGTGAGCAGACACATACAGTGGGGCAAAAAAGTATTGAGTCAGTCAGCAATAGTGCAAGTTCCACCACTTAAAAAGATGAGAGGCGTCTGTAATTTACATCATAGGTAGACCTCAACTATGGGAGACAAACT
Organism: Dendrobates tinctorius; assembly: GCF_039654945.1. NCBI lineage: Eukaryota > Metazoa > Chordata > Amphibia > Anura > Dendrobatidae > Dendrobates > Dendrobates tinctorius. The sequence goes on from NW_027361866.1 coordinate 5,670,854, forward strand.
GAGAAAAAAAAATCCAGAAAATCACATTGTCTGTTTTTTTTTCATTTTATTTGCATATTATGGTGGAAAATAAGTATTTGGTCAGAAACAAGCAATCAAGATTTCTGGCTCTCACAGACCTGTAACTTCTTCTTTAAGAGTCTCCTCTTTCCTCCACTCATTACCTGTAGTAATGGCACCTGTTTAAACTTGTTATCAGTATAAAAAGACACCTGTACACACCCTCAAACAGTCTGACTCCAAACTCCACTATGGCACTATGGTGAAGACCAAAGAGCTGTCAAAGGACACCAGAAACAAAATTGTAGCCCTGCACCAGGCTGGGAAGACTGAATCTGCAATAGCCAACCAGCTTGGAGTGAAGAAATCAACTGTGGGAGCAATAATTAGAAAATGGAAGACATACAAGACCACTGATAATCTCCCTCGATCTGGTGCTCCACGCAAAATCCCACCCCGTGGGGTCAGAATGATCACAAGAACGGTGAGCAAAAATCCCAGAACCACGCGGGGGGACCTAGTGAATGAACTGCAGAGAGCTGGGACCAATGTAACAAGGCCTGACATAAGTAACACACTACGCCACCATGGACTCAGATCCTGCAGTGCCAGACGTGTCCCACTGCTTAAGCCTGTACATGTCCGGGCCCGTCTGAAGTTTGCTAGAGAGCATTTGGATGATCCAGAGGAGTTTTGGGAGAATGTCCTATGGTCTGATGAAACCAAACTGGAACTGTTTGGTAGAAACACAACTTGTCGTGTTTGGAGGAAAAAGAATACTGAGTTGCATCCATCAAACACCATACCTACTGTAAAGCATGGTGGTGGAAACATCATGCTTTGGGGCTGTTTCTCTGCAAAGGGGCCAGGACGACTGATCCGGGTACATGAAAGAATGAATGGGGCCATGTATCGTGAGATTTTGAGTGCAAACCTCCTTCCATCAGCAAGGGCATTGAATATGAAACGTGGCTGGGTCTTTCAACATGACAATGATCCAAAGCACACCGCCAGGGCAATGAAGGAGTGGCTTCGTAAGAAGCATTTCAAGGTCCTGGAGTGGCCTAGCCAGTCTCCAGATCTCAACCCTATAGAAAACCTTTGGAGGGAGTTGAAAGTCCGCGTTACCAAGCGAAAAGCCAAAAACATCACTGCTCTAGAGGAGATCTGCATGGAGGAATGGGCCAACATACCAACAACAGTGTGTGGCAACCTTGTGAAGACTTACAGAAAACGTTTGACCACAGTCATTGCCAACAAAGGATATATCACAAAGTATTGAGATGAAATTTTGTTTCTGACCAAATACTTATTTTCCACCATAATATGCAAATAAAATGAAAAAAAAACAGACAATGTGATTTTCTGGATTTTTGTTTCTCAGTTTGTATCCCATAGTTGAGGTCTACCTATGATGTAAATTACAGACGCCTCTCATCTTTTTAAGTGGTGGAACTTGCACTATTACTGACTGACTAAATACTTTTTTGCCCCACTGTATATCAGAGACTCACCACTCCAAGTAAATGGGTGTGAGAAAAAAGAAAATGGCACAGCACACAGACCATGCCAGATTTCTACGCAATCATCTGATAGGAAACTCAACACTTTCATTAGGGAATTACATTAAATTCACAGCATGAACCCTGAGAATAGAATTGATAGTATAGATATACATTGGCATTTAAAAGTTTGGGCACCCCCAGTCTAAATCACTGTTATTAGAAACAGTTAAGCAGATTGAAGATAAAATGATCTCTAAAAGGCCTAAAGTTAAAGAGGACACATGTTAAGCAAAAAACAATATATATTTTCATCTTTTACATTTTAAAAATTACAAATATATCTGAAACTGAACCTGTCAAAGACTGAAATCCTTGTGTTTCCTCCCTCTACTAATGTACTTATACCCGACTTTGCCATTTCCGTCTGTGGTTCCACTATTACTCCCCACAACATGCCCGCTGTCTTGGGGTCATACTTGACTCCAAGCTTTCCTTTGCCCTCACATTGGATCACTGGCTCGCTCTTGTCATCTGCACCTCAAAAACATTTCTAGAATTCGACCTTTTCTTACTTTTGACTCCGCAAAAACTCCTACTGTTTCTCTTATTTATTCTCGTCTCGACTATTGTAACTCTCTTCTAATCGGTCTCCCTCTTACCAAACTCTCCCCTCTCCAATCTGTCTTGAATGCTGTAACCAGGATCATATTCCTCACCCATCGTTACACCGATGTCTCTACCTTGTGCCAGTCATTACGCTGGCTACCCATCCACTCCAGAATCCAGTACAAACTTATTACCCTCACCCACAAAGCCCTCCTTGGCTCAGCACCACCCTACATCTCCTCCCTTGTTTCAGTATACCACCCGACCCGTGCCCTCCATTCTGCTGATGACCTGAGGTTAGCATCCTCAATAATCAGAACCTCCCACTCCCGTCTCCAAGACTTTACACGTGCTGCGCCAATTCTTTGGAATGCACTTCCCAGATCAATACGATTAGTCCCCAATCCCCACAAGTTTAAGCGTGCCCTGAAAACGCATTTATTCAGACTGGCCTACCACCTCAACACATTAACCTAATCTATCCCTTGGTGGCACAGTCAAAAGTTTTACCATAACCTGGTTCCCCGCATCATGTTCCCACATGCTTTATGCATCCATTAGCCCTCTGTGTCTGTACTGTTACACACTTAACATTATGGCTGGTCCTAACAATCACGGCAATTGTTACCACCCACCTTTCCTGTCTCCCCTTTTTCCTCATAGATTGTAAGATTGTGAGCAGGGCCCTCATTCCTCTTGGTATTTGTTATAATCTGTGTGATTATTGTTATGCTGTAATGTCTATCGTCTGTACAAATCCCCTCTGAAATGTAAAGTGCTGCGGAATATGTCGGCGCTATAGAAATAAAATTTATTATTATTATTATAAATAGGAAAATAGGCAAATGCAAAAGTTTCCCTGCATGGTTAGTCCCTAGCAACACCACATTTTGCAAGCATCACAGCTTGTAAACACTTTTTGTAGCCAGTCAAGAGTCTTTCAGTTCTTGTTTGAGATATTTTCATCCATTCATCCTTGGAAAAGTCTTCCAATGCAGTGGGTTGTCTTACATGCACTGCTATTTTGAGGTCTAGCCACATATTTTCAATCATATCAAGGGACTGTGAGGGGCATTGTAAAACCTTCTGTTTGCCCCTTGTGATGTAATGTACTATGAATTTTGATGTATATTTAGGATAAATATCCATTTGAAGAAGCCATCCTCTTTCAACTTCAGCTTTTTTACAGATGATGTTCTGTCTGCATCAAGAATTTATTGAAATGCCATCAAATCAATTCTTCCCTCTACCCGTGAAATGTTCCACCTGCCATGGGCTGCAACCCCAAAACATGATCGATCCACTCTCATGCTTAATGGTTGGCGAGATGTACTTTTCCAGAAATTCTGAGCCTTTTTTTCTCCATACATACCTTTGATCATTGTGGCCAAAGAGTTCCATTTTAACCTCATTGGTCGACAGGACTTGTTTCTAAAATGCATCAGGCTTATTTAGATGTTCTTTTACATACTTCTGATGCTGAATTTTATGGAGACAACGCAGGAGAGGTTTTCTCCTGATGACTTTTCCACGAAGGCCTTATTTGTTCTACTGTTCAGAGACACCTGCACAATGTACCACAACTCCAGAGTCTGTTATATCTTTCTGATAATCTTTTGCAGTAAGTGGGGGGTTCTGATTTTCCTCTTTAGCAATCCTATAAGCAGCTCAAACTGAATTTAACTTGGTCTTCCAGACCTTACCTTGACCTCCACTGTTCCTGTTAGGCTGCTTTCGCATATCAGTTTTTTGACATCAGACAAAATCCATCTGCTTGACGGATCAGTTGCAGATTGTGAAAAACTGATGTGACGGATCCAGCGAAAAAACAGATCTGTTGCATCCGTTTTTTTCATCCATTTCTTCCGTTTTTTGACGGATCCGTTTTTAAAAACACGCACAGACAGATAGACAGATCGATAGATAGAAAACATAGATATATCTATGGATATATCTTTGGCTATATATCTACCACTGACATCACTGAGGCTGACCTGACCTGAGGTGATCTGACAGCGTGGGAAAAAGTTCAGAAACTTTCCCATGCTATCGAGTTCACAGACATATCCATAGATATATAACCATAGATAAATACATATATTTTTTGGTACAAGGATAGAGGAGGTTGGGATTTCATAAAGCTTGGGAATTTGCATCACTTGGCCTTTCCTAATGATGATAGTGAACAAGTGATAACCCAACAGGCTGAAACCTTTGTTAAAGTTATCTAAGCACACAAATTTCCAAAGATTTTCCAAACTTTCGCCCATTTTCAGTTTTTTGTAATTTTTAAAATGTAAAAAAGACTTTTTTTGCCTAAGATACCAAGTATATGTGTCATCTTTAACTCTAGGTCTTTTAGTGACCAATTCATCTTCATCTTGCTTAACTGCTCGCAATAGCAGTAATTTTGACCACAGGTAACCACATTTTTACATGCCACTGTATACATAGAATAGATCGAAAGATATAATTGAGATATATAATTATTGCATTGCATGTGTAGCTTATTGTTCATGCATTTAGCTAAAAAATAAATAAAAGAAAAAAAATGGCATGGGGTTCCCCTCATTTTTCTTAACCAGCTGAGGGAAAGAAGAGCACTGGGGACTGGTGCCATTATTCTGGGGAGGGGCCACTATTCATGGATCTTCCCAGTTTATTAATAACAGCTCAAAGCTGTCTGCGTAGCCTTTACTGGTTACTAGAAAGGACGTATCCCCCCCAAAAAAAAATGACGTGGGGTCACACCTAATTTTAATAACCTGCAGGTTAAACACAGATGTGTGCTGTTATTAATAGACTGCGTAGGAGCCATGGATATTAGCCTCCTCCCAGACTAATAACATCAGCCGTCAGCTGCAGCATAAATGGTGCATCTTTTATATAAGCCAGTTATGGCTCTTAGCCTTGGCTCTACCCACTTGTCTTGGTGCATTAATGCAAGTGGGGTAATGGTTTTTAGGTTGATGTCAGTTGTTTTATGTTTGTTTACATCAAGCCCGGAGGTTAGTAATGGAGAGACGTCATTAAGACATGTTCATTACTAACCCCGTAAGTTTAAGTAAAAAATTCACACACAGAACAAAGTTCTTCATTTGGACACAACACTCCCTGACACTTTTTTACTCATTTATTAAGATACAAATAAAAATAAAAAAAGTAGATCTCACCTGTCTGCAGATAATCCATATAGATGATGTCCCACAACAATCCCCAGTGCTGTTACATCCATATGGTGTGTTGAGAGGTTTTAGGAGTATACGGACGATCAGCATTCCAGCTGAAACTCACTGACAGTAGTGTGAGGAGCCTGTAGGGACGAGCGGTGACATCAATAAGGCGACGGGAGTTCATCTTCAATGAACTGCGGTAACTCTACTGGTAACTCTACTGATATCACTGCTCGTAGCATGATATAATTCTAGGAATTTTGGGAATTGTTTTCACAACAAACATTTTGTTGTAGAAATAACTTGGCATCACGATTTTACTCGTTAGTACGATACCAAACTAGTCCAGTTTTTTTTTTTTAATCATTTTAGTGGTGGAATAAAAATCAGAAACTTTTTAGAAAAAAAAGTTTCTTAATTGTGTCGTCATTTTCTGAGACCCCTGACATTTTTACAGTCAATAGAGATGTTTGAGGGCTTATTTTTTGAAACCACTTTGAGATGTACATTACATACATACATATAAAAGACATTTTGATTGCTTCCTAAGGCATTATTTTTAAGTGCAAAAAGCTTTGCAATTTTGGAATTTTTATTTCTGAAGTTTTTACCAATTGTATTAATTAATTTTATGTTTTTATAGATCAGAATAGTTAACGGGTGTAATGGGGTGTGATTAACATTTTTAAACTTTTTTTTACTGTATTTGGTAGTTTTCTTATAGGACTTGAACCTGCGATCATCTGATCACTTTTTCTAAATACAGCAATGCAATGGCTGGGTTTCAACGGAGCTCTGCGATGGCAGGCATTGGGGTTTCCAACAGACCTTCAGGTGTCATAGCAACCAATTAGCACCATCTGGCGGCTCATAAGAGCATAGAATAACGCACCCTCGTGCTGACACCCTGCTAATGCCACTGTCACTTACAGCGGCATTTGATAGGCTCAGGGCTCATATTCACTTGCGAGAAATACGGACGAGTGCAATCCGATAAAAATATCAGATTGCACTCGGACCAATGTTATTCAATAGGTGACATCTCATTTGCGAGGTTTTTTCTCAGCCGAAATCGGACTGAGAAAAAAATTGCAGCATGCTGTGTATTACTGCGATTCTCGGACGAGACTCGCCAATGCAAGTCAATGGGTGCAAGAAAAAAATTGCACAGCACTCCCACCATGCGAGTGCTGTCTGATTTTTACGCACCGGTGTCCTTTGAAAAGATGGCAATTCATGCCCGGCTACTGTAAAATCACACAAAACATTACATATATACACATTATATACACATATATATATATATAATATATGTAATATATGATGTATATAATATCTATATCGATCCATATAATATATATATGTAATATATAGAATATGTAATATATATCTAATATATATATATATCCCTGTCCTGCTCTGTATGACTCTCCCCCCTCCCAGTATGCATGGCTTGGCTCCCCCATCCCATCCTTCTATGTATGGCTCAGCTCCCTGTCCTCCCCCGTGCTCCCCTATCCTGCTCCATGCTCCCCTGTGCTTCCCCCATCCTCCTCTGTGCTCCCCCATCCTGCTCCATGCTCCAGCATCCTCCTCTGTGCTCCCCCATCCTGCTCCATGCTTCCCCCATCCTCCCGTGCTCCCCCCGTCCATACTCAACCTGCTGTGCCATCACTGAACGTCCCTGCATCCTTCATTGTCCTTATGCGGCAGCTTCTTCCTGTGTTGAGTGGTCACCTGGTACCGCTCATTAAGGTCATGAATATGGATGCCACGCCTATGGGAGTGGAGTTGCGTCCACATTCATGACCTTAATGAGCAGTACCACATGACCAATCAACGCAGGAAGAAGCTGCCAGCCCTGGGACCACGGAGGATACAGGAGACATTCAGCGATGGCACAGGAGGGTGAGTATGATGTGCCAGCCACCGCCTCCTACTGCCGCTCCCCCTCCCCTGCTGGTTTCTGCACAATGACTCGTGTATAAGCCGAGGGGGCATTTTCAGCACAAAAAAAATGTGCTGAAAATATCGAGTATACACGAGTATATATATATATATATATATATATATATATATATATATATATATATACACACAATATATATGTTATATACAGTGGGGCAAAAAAGTATTTAGTCAGTCAGCAATAGTGCATGTTCCACCACTTAAAAAGATGAGAGGCGTCTGTAATTTACATCATAGGTAGACCTCAACTATGGGAGACAAACTGAGAAAAAAAAATCCAGAAAATCACATTGTCTGTTTTTTTTTTTCATTTTATTTGTATATTATGGTGGAAAATAAGTATTTGGTCAGAAACAAGCAATCAAGATTTCTGGCTCTCACAGACCTGTAACTTCTTCTTTAAGAATCTCCTCTTTCCTCCACTCATTACCTGTAGTAATGGCACCTGTTTAAACTTGTTATCAGTATAAAAAGACACCTGTGCACACCCTCAAACAGTCTGACTCCAAACTCCACTATGGTGAAGACCAAAGAGCTGTCAAAGGACACCAGAAACAAAATTGTAGCCCTGCACCAGGCTGGGAAGACTGAATCTGCAATAGCCAACCAGCTTGGAGTGAAGAAATCAACTGTGGGAGCAATAATTAGAAAATGGAAGACATACAAGACCACTGATAATCTCCCTCGATCTGGTGCTCCACGCAAAATCCCACCCCGTGGGGTCAGAATGATCACAAGAACGGTGAGCAAAAATCCCAGAACCACGCGGGGGGACCTAGTGAATGAACTGCAGAGAGCTGGGACCAATGTAACAAGGCCTACCATAAGTAACACACTACGCCACCATGGACTCAGATCCTGCAGTGCCAGACGTGTCCCACTGCTTAAGCCTGTACATGTCCGGGCCCGTCTGAAGTTTGCTAGAGAGCACTTGGATGATCCAGAGGAGTTTTGGGAGAATGTCCTATGGTCTGATGAAACCAAACTGGAACTGTTTGGTAGAAACACAACTTGTCGTGTTTGGAGGAAAAAGAATACTGAGTTGCATCCATCAAACACCATACCTACTGTAAAGCATGGTGGTGGAAACATCATGCTTTGGGGCTGTTTCTCTGCAAAGGGGCCAGGACGACTGATCCGGGTACATGAAAGAATGAATGGGGCCATGTATCGTGAGATTTTGAGTGCAAACCTCCTTCCATCAGCAAGGGCATTGAAGATGAAACGTGGCTGGGTCTTTCAACATGACAATGATCCAAAGCACACCGCCAGGGCAACGAAGGAGTGGCTTCGTAAGAAGCATTTCAAGGTCCTGGAGTGGCCTAGCCAGTCTCCAGATCCCAACCCTATAGAAAACCTTTGGAGGGAGTTGAAAGTCCGTGTTGCCAAGCGAAAAGCCAAAAACATCACTGCTCTAGAGGAGATCTGCATGGAGGAATGGGCCAACATACCAACAACAGTGTGTGGCAACCTTGTGGAGACTTACAGAAAACGTTTGACCTCTGTCATTGCCAACAAAGGATATATCACAAAGTATTGAGATGAAATTTTGTTTCTGACCAAATACTTATTTTCCACCATAATATGCAAATAAAATGAAAAAAAAAACAGACAATGTGATTTTCTGGATTTTTTTTTCTCAGTTTGTCTCCCATAGTTGAGGTCTAAATATGATGTAAATTACAGACGCCTCTCATCTTTTTAAGTGGTGGAACTTGCACTATTGCTGACTGACTAAATTCTTTTTTGCCCCACTGTATATGGAATATGTGTATATATATATATATATATATATATATATATATATATATATATATATATATATGTGTATATGTATATATATATATATATATACACACACATAAAATAATAGGAGAGCAACACCAGGTAGCATGATATTCACAGAGGCTAAAACGCTAAATAGCGCAAAACAATCCAAAGAATGTAAAAGACAAAAGCTCCATATAGAATGTGAAAAAAGGAGCATACATATAAATTTTATTAATATCATATCACAAAGTAGACAATACCAATACAATGCATATAAAGACAGTACAAGGTGCAAAAAAGGGGAAAAGGAGAGACTAAGGGCAACAATTCCAGTGTCCCTTGCCAGCTAAAGAATAATTCTAATGCCCAGGTAAAATGTTGCTACCCTAAAATATCAAATTACACATGATAGTGATATAGTGATAAATCACCATAAAACACATACATCCAAAGCGGAGCAACGCTTACCAAAGTAGGGAGCAGGCATTGGACACCGGGAATGGGACCGTCAGAGAAACCCCGATGCGCGTTTCGCTTCATGTGTGACTGCTTTCTCAAGGGGATGTTAGTAAAAGATCGTGGCAAAGACCTTAAAATACAAGGATAATAATAGTCTTCTTTATACATTATCCAATATTTCATATTGCTCACACCATTGGACGTGTTGTTTTGGAACCGTCTCTTCTTATTCTTTATATGCTTTTAATTTGCTGTTGTTTGTTTATTCCATTTACTCCTTTCGTGCCTGCATTGACCTTACATCCTTTATCAGGTGAACTATATCATCATCCTCGGAGTTTGGATGGCACCCATTCCACAACAGATGTCCCCCTTCATCATGGCTCCCGGATTGCATCTTAGGATTTAACTTTTATACTATTTTGTGCCCCGTTGGTATATATATATTTATTATATTTATAGATTATTATGTATATGTATTATATGTAGATATATATATAATACATATGTATATATATATATATATAATATAACCGTGGGAACGTCACTCTGCCTGGCTCCAGGCAGAATGAGACATCCAGAGGTGAGGAGTGTGTATGGTGCCGGAGATGGCGGTACCGTACACACTGGATACCGTGATTTCCGGCGGCATACTTGCATACTTACCTGACCGGGAAGAGCGTTGCCATGGTGCTTCTCTTCGACCGGAGAACGGGGCCGGAGAGCGCGTGAGTATCACGCATGCACATAGCGCTATCCGGCGCCATTTTACTGAAGACACATTTACAGTGTGTCTTCAGCAATATGGCACTGAACCGTGCGGTATGGGCATGTGCATACTTTAGTGACACTCTCCTGCACCGGCCTCCAGCTGAATGTGACAGCACTGGAGCACAGGGAAGAAAGGGGAGTATAATTTTTTTGTATGTGTGCTGTTTAATAGGGGTGAGGGGGACGATGCACACCAGGAAAGGAGGGCAAGGGGACCATGCATACCAGGAAAGGGGGTGAGGGGACCATACATACCAGGATTGGGGGGTGAGGGGACCATGCGTACCAGGATTGGGGGTGAGGGGACCATGCACACCAGGATTGGGAGATGAGAGGTACCATGCATACCAGGATAGGGGGGTGAGAGGACCATACATACCAGGATATGGGGGGCAGCACATACCAGGATAGGAGACCATGTACCAATAAAAATGCTCGCCACCCGGGCGTAGAACGGGTTCATAGCTAATATATATACATTTTCTATGTATGATATAATAATTTTGTTATCCTTGTTTCTTTTTTAGATGCACAGTCCACACTTCTTTGAAGGGGACGCCAGAACATATGGAGGATAAGTGTCGTTTTTCTGTATTTTTTCTGTATTATCTTTTTTCGTATATTTTTTTATTTTTTTATCATATGAAAGCAACCATCAGCCAATATTTGTTGATGAAGGGGCTCAAATATAGGGGTTTGATGGTATACACATCCATCTATATGGACCTTGGTTGAGACACCTTAGTCTTGGCAGACTGAGGGGTCACCCGAGGAAACCATTGGTGACAGGAGGTCACCTGAGCAAGGGACCGTCAGGTCCACCAGGATGGTCAAAATGTGTTACAACCCTTGGGCTCTACAATATATAGAAAATTCTTTTTTATAACTGGCACAAGTATTTCAGCTTTTTTGCAGTATATAAAAAAATTGAATTTTTGAGGCTTATACCTTATTTAATATGGCAATGGAATATTCATGATTGTGACGTGCGCAAGTTCAGAAAGGTACAAAGGAAGTGACGGATGGATGAGCGTTATATATGTCAGTGTGTAATAGTGTTAATAGTATTTGTGTGTTAAATTTGGGACCTGTTGTAAACTATTTAACCCCTTGAGTTGGATTGCAGTGTGGGACATGACTGTACGGCGGATAGGTATGGGATATTGTTGCTTTTTTATTTTGGATTTTTTACAGGAGAACAAGAGCTTTGATTGGATTGGGAGTTTAATAAAGATGGCAAAAATGTGTGTTTATTTAATTTATTAAAAGTCTTTATTCTTAATGTGTGTGGGTTTTTTTTAACCCTTTCAGACTAGTGGATTAATAATAGATAGGTGTCTTATTGACACCTCTCCATTATTAACCAGGCTTAATGTCACCTTACAATAGCAAGGTGACATTATCTCCTTATTACCTCATATGCCACCACTACAGGGCAGTGGGATGAGAGAAGCTAAGTGCCAGAATTGGCGCATCTTACAGATGCGCCTTTTCTGGGGTGGCAGGGGACAGATGTTTTTAGCCAGAGCGAGCCAAAAACCATGGTCCCTCTCTAGGTTATTAATATCTGCCCTTAGTCACTGACTTTCCCTCTCTGGCAGAGAAAATTGCACGGGAGCCCACAAAATTTTTTTCCGTGATTATATTCTTTCATTTAACACCTACAGCTCCAAAATTGTACACAAACACACTAATAAAATTAGTAGTCATTGACATTTATAAATCTCCCTGATATGCAATGGTTTACTATATGTAAACCATGTCTCCTATCCTGTCGGCTTTTGCAATTATTTTACAAAAACTGACAAATGAATTAACAGCTAGTCTGCTATCTCTCTTTCAAATATATACCGTATTTTTTGCTTTATAAGACGCTCCGGATTATAAGACGCACCACAAATTTTGAGGAGAAAAATAACAAAAAAATATTTTTTAATAAAATGGTGGTGCCTCTTATAATCCTCGCATCTTATTGCTTACCGGAGTTGGTGGCTGCGGTGTAGCGGGGTCCCAAGTTCGCTGCTGGAGGAGGCAGGCATGGAGTGATGCTGCAGGCCGCATTCAGGGATGAGTGGGGGCTCCGATGTGTGCCGTTGCTGCTGCTGCTGCAGGGTCCTGTGCTGCTGCCGGGTTTGTCCACTTGTCCGGCGGGTGCCTCCGGTGCCCAGCGGTGTGGCGTTGTGTGCCCATTGATGCCCGGGGCTCTGCCGACATTGCGCGACAGGCCAGAGCCCCGGCATTTCCTCGGTTCCCTGTTTGCGCGTGCTGTGGTGCCAGTAAAAAAAAATGGCCTCCAGCGCGTGCGCAGATGGGATCTCGGGACCCAGTTCTCGAGAGATGAGATCTGAAATCTCATCTCTCGAGAACTGGGTCCCGAGATCCCATCTGTGCACGCGCGGCGACTTTTTTTACCAGCACCACCGAGCGCACACAGGGAACCCCCAGGGAAAATGGCCACCGGCACGTGCGCAGATGGGATCTCGGGACCCAGCTCTCGAGAGATGAGATTTCAGATCTCATCTCTCAAGAACTGGGTCCCGAGATCCCATCTGCGCACACGCCGGCGGCCATTTTTTTACCGTCACACAGGAAACCGAGGAAATGCCGGGGCTCTGGCCTGTCGCACAATGTCGGGAGAGCCCCAGGCATCGATGGGCACATAGCGCGGCACCGGAGACACCCGTAGCAACGGCCAGCAACCGCCGGACGCCCCCCGATCACAGCCTAGGTAAGGCATGTCCGCTTTGTAAGACGCACCCCCGTTTTCCCCCCAAATTTGGGGGAAAAAAGTGTGTCTTACAAAGCGGAAAATACGGTATTTATGTGTGTGTGTCATATATGCTGTATATATACTGTATATATATATATATATATATATACACACACACACTTACACTATAATATATATATATATACACACTATATAAATATATATATATATACTGTATATCTAATATATAAAGCTCAATGTGTGTATGTATGTATGTATGTATGTATGTTCTGCTAATTCCCCTAATCCCTACTCCTAGTAAGGAACTGTTCATCTCTTCTTCAATCCTCCCCATCCACCTCACCTCCGCCTCAAAACTGTTCCTTAACATACAATCCTCTGTCTCCAAACACAGACAGCCCCCTCATGCCCTCTCCTGCTCCCACCTGCTAACACTTTCTCTGCTCCTTCTCACTGCTGGTGATATCTCTCCAAATCCTGGTCCTCCTCACCACATTCCCACAGTCATTTCTACCTCCCATCCACGCTCTATCACAACCTTCCGTAACCTCTCCAACCTTATACCCATTCACCCAGCCCCCGCTTCCCCAGTCCCACTAACAGGAGCTCTGTGGAACGCTCGCTCTGTCTGCAACAAGCTTTCCTACATCCATGATCTTTTTGTTACTACCAAACTCTCCTTCCTCGCCATCACCGAAACCTGGCTCACCCCTTCTGACACAGCCTCTCCTGCTGCACTTTCGTATGGCGGCTTCCACCTTTCTCACACCCCCCGCCCCAGCAGCAAACATGGTGGAGGAGTTGGTTTTCTCCTGTCAGATACCTGCTCCTTCACCCCAATCCCACTGCCACCCTCTGTTACCCTCCCTTCCTTTGAGGTGCACTCTGTGCGCATCTACTCCCCCTCCAACCTCCAACTGGCTGTCATCTACCGCCCCCCAGGGCCAGCCACCACCTTCTTTGACCACTTCACCACCTGGTTACTTCATTTCCTTTCCGCGGACATCCCTACTATCATCATGGGCAACTTCAACATCCCCATTGACACTTCCCTCTCAGCTGCCACTAAACTTCTATCTCTCACTTCCTCCTTCGGCCTCACTCAATGGTCTTCTACAGCCACCCACAAAGATGGTCACACACTGGACCTCATCTTCACCCACCTCTGCTCCCTATCTAACCTCTCTAACGCACCTCTTCCTCTCTCTGACCACAACCTGCTCACATTCTCTTCCCTCTTCACTCCATGTCTACAATCCCCACCCCACAAACTTTCACACCCTCGCAGGAATCTTAAACACCTTGACCTACACTCATTCTCCGAATCCCTCCTCCCTCTTACAGATATAAGTTCCTTACACAATGCGGATGACGCTGCCGCTCTATATAACACCACAATAGCTGTAGCTTTGGAATCCGCTGCCCCACTTACACATACCAAAACTCGCAAAATCAACAGACAGCCCTGGCACACCAGCCTGACCAAAGAGCTGAGGCGAGCTTCCAGGGCTGCTGAGCGCAGATGGAAAAGATCCCACTCCAACGAGCATTTCATCGCATTCAAACAGTCCCTCACTACTTTCAAGACCACACTCGCCACAGCTAAACAAACCTACTTCTCATCTCTCATATCCTCCCTGTCTCACAACCCTAAACAGTTATTCAACACCTTCAATTCTCTCCTCCGCCCCCCAGCACCTCCTCCCTCCCCACTCATCTCAGCTGAAGACTTTGCCTCATTTTTCAAGCAGAAAATTGATAACATCAGGGACAGTTTTGGTCAACAACCCCCAGAGCCCTTCCTCCCGACTTCCCAGCCCTCCACCTTCAAAACCAACTTCTCCACCATTACAGAAGATCGACTCTCCACTCTACTCTCAAGATCACATCTCACCACCTGTGCACTCGACCCGATCCCATCCCACTTCATCCCAAACCTCACCACAGTCTTCATCCCAACCCTAACCCATCTCTTCAACCTATCACTAACAACTGGTGTTTTCCCCTCAAGCTTTAAACATGCCTCCATCACACCTATCCTCAAAAAGCCCTCTCTTGACCCATCCTCTGTATCTAGCTATCGCCCTATATCACTTCTCCCATACGCCTCCAAGCTACTGGAACAACACGTCTACCTTGAACTGTCCTCCCATCTCTCTTCTTGCTCCCTCTTCGACCGCTTACAATCTGGCTTCCGGTCACACCACTCCACTGAAACTGCCCTTACTAAGGTCACCAATGACCTCTTAACTGCCAAGAGCAAGCGACACTACTCTGTCCTCCTCCTCCTGGACCTGTCGGCTGCCTTTGACACAGTGGACCATTCCCTATTATTACAGACCCTCTCATCCCTCGGCATCACAGACTTGGCCCTCTCCTGGATCTCATCATACCTAACAGACCGGACATTCAGCGTCTCCCACTCACACACCACCTCCTCACCTCGCCCCCTATCTGTCGGAGTCCCACAAGGTTCAGTCCTAGGGCCCCTGCTGTTCTCTATTTACACCTTTGGCCTGGGACAGCTCATAGAATCTCATGGCTTTCAGTATCATCTTTATGCTGATGACACACAGATCTACATCTCTGGACCAGATATCACCTCCCTACTAACCAGAATCCCTCAATGTCTGTCCACTATTTCATCCTTCTTCTCCACTAGATATCTGAAACTCAACATGGACAAAACAGAATTCATCATCTTTCCCCCATCCCACGTGACCCCCCCTACGAACCTATCAATTACAGTAAATGACTGCCCACTCTCCCCAGTCCCACAAGCTCGCTGCCTCGGCGTAATCCTTGATGCTGATCTCTCCTTCAAACCACATATCCAAACCCTTTCCACTTCCTGCCGACTTCAACTCAAAAATATTTCACGCATCCGTTCATTCCTCACCCAAGAATCTGCAAAAACCCTAGTCCATGCCCTCATCATCTCTCGCCTTGACTACTGCAACCTCATGCTCTGCGGCCTCCCCTCAAACACTCTCGCACCCCTCCAATCTATTCTAAACTCTGCTGCCCGACTAATCCACCTGTCCCCCCGCTATTCCCCAGCTTCTCCCCTCTGTCAATCCCTTCACTGGCTCCCAATTGCCCAGAGACTCCATTACAAAACCCTAACCATGACATACAAAGCCATCCACAACTTGTCTCCTCCATACATCTGTGACCTCGTCTCCCGGTACTTTCCTGCACGCAACCTCCGATCCTCACAAGATCTCCTTCTCTACTCCCCTCTTATCTCCTCTTCCCACAATCGCATACAAGATTTCTCTCGCGCATCACCCCTACTCTGGAACTCTCTACCACAACATATCAGACTCTCACCTACCATCGAAACCTTCAAAAAGAGCCTGAAGACCCACCTCTTCCGACAAGCCTATAACCTGCAGTAACCACCGATCGACCAAACCGCTGCACGACCAGCTCTACCCTCGCCTACTGTATTATCACCCATCCCTTGAAGATTGTGAGCCCTCGCGGGCAGGGTCCTCTCTCCTCCTGTACCAGTTATGACTTGTATTGTTTAAGATTATTGTACTTGTTTTTATGTATACCCCCCTCACATGTAAAGCGCCATGGAATAAATGGCGCTATAACAATAAATAATAATAATAATGTATGTATGTATGTATGTATGTGTGTATGTCCGGGATTGGCATCGGCACCGTCGCAGCTACAGCCACAAAATTTGGCACAGTCACACGTCTGGACCCCGAGAGCATCATAGGCTCATGTTGTGAGGAGAAATTTTAACCCTGCGCGTTCCAATTCACCAAACAATTTTGGCCCTATCTACATAATGGGGAAAAGTGTGTGCCCATCAAGCCCCGCCCCTCATTATGATGTCATAATGCCCCTATCTACATAATGGGGAAAAAGTGTGTGTGTATCAAGCCCCGCCCCTCATTATGATGTCATAATGGCTTCCATGGCGACGCTGATTCATCATAGGTTGCAAGCCCCACCGCTCATTATGATGTCATAATGGTTGACTATGGGATGGAGGATGCGTGATGGGTATATGGGCACTGGACTATGGGATGGAGGATATGTATGATGGGTATATGGGCACTCTACTATGGGATGGAGGATGTGTGATGGGTATATGGGCACTCTACTATGGGATGGAGGATATGTATGATGGGTATATATGGGCACGGGACTATGGGATGGAGGATGTGTATGATGGGTATATGGGCACTCTACTATGGGATGGAGGATATGTATGATGGGTATATGGGCACGGGCCTATGGGATGGTGGATATGTATGATGGGTATATGGGCACGGGACTATGGGATGGAGGATGGGTATATGGGCACTGGACTATGGGATGGAGGATATATATGATGGGTATATGGGCACGGGACTATGGGATGGCGGATATGTATGATGGGTATATGGGCATGGGACTATGAGATGAAGGATGTGTGATGGGTATGTGGGCACTCAACTACGGGATGGCAAATATGTATGATGGGTATATGGGCATGGGACTATGGGATGGAGGATATGTATGATGGGTATATGGGCACGGGCCTATGGGATCGTGGATATGTATGATGGGTATATGGGCACGGGACTATGGGATGGAGGATAATTATAATTTGCTATAACTAACCACAGTTAGTTACTATGCCCGGGCAGCGCCGGGCTCTTCAGCTAATATATATATATATATATATATATATATATATATATATATATATATATATATAGTGGTGTAGTGACCACTAGGTCCGCTAGGGGGCGCTTTGTGGGTGTCCCAGGACGGGTGTACAGGCACATTCAGTGTGGTAGCAGGAGCAGGGTCCTAAATGACCATTATGTGCCTCAAGGTGGGTGGCCTTGGGATGCAGGCTCCAGGGTGTATTAATCAGCAGAGGTACTGCTGATATTTCTGTTACACTGTGTCAGGGAAGCCTGTGTGTGTCTATGTGCAATACAACCTTTAGTGATGTCATAGCCATGTGATCACCTGTGGGTGTGGTTACAGGGCTAGGTAATTGAGGTGTTTGGCACATGTGAGCTGAGTGTGGGGGGAGTCTGTCAGAGTGTGGACAGACTTCCATGTGTCCAGGTGGGACACTACAGAAAGTGTATATGGGGAGGACTACAGCTCCCAGCATGTGCTGAGACTCTCGGTCTGAGTCTCCAACCACGGACATTTGTGTTCTTTGGCCTAATCTAGAGGCTATTTTGGTAATGTGCCTTATGGGTTTATGATGCAAATAAACCTCATGAACTTTGGGAAGAACCTGTCGCATATTTGTCTCCCGCTGCACCTAAGCGAGTCACATCCCTACAATATATATACACACACTATATATATATATATATATATATATATATATATATACATACACACACTATACTTCACGCATAAATTTATTCTATCTATTCAAACCTATTCTACTCTTTACTGTACGCGGCATCTGCCAGCTTTTACTATATCTATCTTTGCATGTTTTGAAGATTATTTTGTTTTAAAATGATGTGTACATTTATTTTTTAACAATGCTATTTTAACATGAGTTTTTACATATTAAGAACTGCTGTATGTAAAATCTCATGTTAAAATCGCATTGCATACAGGCTGCATACGCATGTCATACACATATCATACAGATGTTCCGAGGGGAAAAAAAAAAAAAAAAAAAAAAAAAAAAATCGCACGGAAATCACATTACACTCGCATAGCACTCGTCAGTTTTTTCGGTCTGGAAATCGGACCAATTTTTTTCTTTCAAATGTTAATGAGTAGTGTTGAGCATTCCGATACTGCAAACATTGGGTATCGGCCGATATTCGCGGTATCGGAATTCCGATACTGAGTTCCGATACTTTTTGCATATCGAATACCGGAATCGGAAGTTCCCATAATGCTATGAGCCAGTTTGATTTGATTCAGCCAATGAGGAATCCTAAGAAGTGTGGGCACATCCTGTTAGGCATGTATTCATGTTAACTAATGGCATGGCTGTGATTGGCTGCTGAAATTATGTCATGATGCACTATAAAAGCCGCCGCCGCCATTTTGGGTTCACTCTGCTGTGAATTCAGTTAGGGACAGGACGCTGCTATTCAGACTCTGAGGGACAGAGATAGCGATTTTCTATATAGTGCTTTACCCAGGCTACTTTATCAACCGCTGTAGCTTTCTTTTGCCTTGCAGCGCTGTTCACAGCTGTCTGCAAGGTCTGTGTGTGTGAGTGCAGCTCACGCTGTAGTGAGTTCTGCAGCCACCTCTGGTTGTAGTCCGCTCAGCGTGCGTGACTGCCTCATACATAGTCCTTTTTTTGCTTTATTGCTGCTCATTTTTCCTGATTTCTCCTATTAGTGTGCTTCCATCCGTATCCATCTACATTGGTTGCAAACACTATATAGGAGTAGATAGCAGGGCCTTTCTGCATCCTTTCAGTGCTAGTGCACAGTTCTCTGCACTGTTCACGGCTGTCTGTGAGGTCTCTGTGTGTGAGTGCAGCTCACGCTGTAGTGTGTTCTGCAGCCACCTCTGGTTGTAGTCCGCTCAGCGTGTGTCACTGCCTCATACATTGTCCTTTTTTGCTGTAGTGCTGCTTATTTTTCCTGAATTTCTCCTATCCATATCCAGCTAGATTCATTGCAAACACTATATAGGAGTAGATAGAGGAGCCATTTTGCTGGCTTGTGCCCTGCAGCCCCAGCCAGATTAGTATTAGCCTATTTTTTGTAGCCTCATCTATTGCACTGTAGGTTAGCTTCCTGCATTGTAATAGCTGCAAAAAGTTTGTGATACTATCGCTTTTACATCTTTGGTCGCATCCTTTTTTTTTTTTGTGAAAAAAACACGTAAAAAAAGTTCACCAAACATTCCACTTTACAGTTGTGTAGGCCACATTAGCTCATATTAAAGTGTAGTCCACACTTTATAAAATTAGTGTTTCTTATACCTGTTAGCAACTGTTCAGGAATAAGCACACTAAGCCCTTAGTACTTTTCTGCCTATCTTTATCAGTCTACCAAGATGAAGAAGGCAGGGGAGTAAGGCACGTGGTCATGGGCGTGGAGTTTCAGCAGGGAGAGGACGTGGGGATTCTCTGCCTGCTGCGGGCACCAGTGACTCAGCATCCCCCAGTTTTACCAGGGAACAGTCCTTTATGTGCAGCTTTGTAGGAGCTCGCCATACCCCACTGCTGCGGGAGGAACAAATTGAAGCCGTTGTCGGATGGATGGCAGCTAACGCATTGACTTCAATTAGTTCCACATCCTCTCTGGTCCAGAGCACTGAAGAGCAACCATCTGTCTCTTCACCACCTGCCAAATTGCCCAGGCAGTCAGAGAGCCCTGGACAGGAGTCATCTCTACTTCTGTTCTCTGAATCTCTTGGCTTGGAAATAGGGGGCCAGCCAAGCAGCATTCTAGAATGTGAAGAAGAGGTAGTATGCAGTGATGCGCAACAGCTTTGTCTCTCTGAATCTGAAGAGGCAGGTGGGCCAGTGCCTATGGTCAGCACACCTCAGTACGCATCTGATGATGAGACTCAGGTGCCACTTTCTGGTGCGTACTGTGCTGGCGTGACTACCCAGGAGAAGCAGGTGTTTGAAGAGGGTAGTGTAGATGATGAGGTTCTTGACCCATCATGGCGTGAGGAACAGGAAGGTGGTGAGAGCAGCTCTGAGGAAGAGATTCCCCGAACGGCCAAAACAGGAGGGAGAGGGAGGGGGCAGACTCGGTTGCCTGTAGCCTCCACTTCGGCACCCATTAGGAGCATTCCTCTTCCAAAACGGGTGCTCCCAGGACTTGCAGTGCGTAGTCCTTTTTTGACACAGTTGCAGATGACATTTGCTTTGTCAAATGCAAGCTGTGTAATCATAAAGTCAAAAGAGAGAAAAGTGTCAGCAACCTGAATACCACAAGTATGTGGAAACATGTGCGGTCCAAGCACGTGGTGGAGTTAAAAAGACACACTGAAGACGTAGGCCAACCTACAGCACCACCTCTGCAGCTCGTGTTGTAGCCTCTTCCTCCAGCTCACACACAGCTGGTTTGGCTTCCTCACAGGATCGCCATGGAAGAACCTCTGGCACTGTAGTACAGAGACACAGTGTAATTCCACCCACAGCACCACATTCCCTGTCATCCTCACACTCCCAGGCCACTCTACAGCCATCGGTAGCACAGGCATGGGAGAAAATGCCGCCATACTCGGAAAACCATACCCGAGCACAGGCTCTGAATGCTGACATTGCAAAACTACGGTCCCTTGAAATGCTCTCATTCAGGCTGGTGGAGACTGACACCTTCCGTAACTTCATGGCATTGGCAGTCCCACAATACAACGTGCTCAGCCGCTTTTATTTCAGCCGGCAAGCCGTCCCTGCCCTGCAAAAGCATGTGGAGAGAAAAATTAAACATGCGCTACTAAACGCCGTCAGTAGCAAGGTCCACCTAACCACCGATGCGTGGACCAGTAGCCATGGACAGGGACGATACCTTTCCCTCACTGCTCATTGGGTAAATGTTGTGGAGCCGGGTACAGATCTTGAGAGTGGCGCTGTACGTGTTCTGCCAACTCCAAGGATTGCAGGAATCCAGTCTGTACACATTGACTCCTCCTCATACTTCAGTTCCTCTGAATCAGCGCTGCAGGAGCCGTCACGGTCTACCTCCACATGGACCCGTGAACGCTTACCTGTTACGACCGATATGAGCACAGTCGTGGCCAAACGTCAACAGGCCGTACTGAAATTAATTTTTTGGGGGAATCAAAGCCACACAGCGCAGGAGCTCTGGAATGCCATCAACCAGGAGAGCGACATGTGGTTTGTGCCAGCAAATCTCCAGCCAGGCTTGGTAGTGTGTGACAATGGCCGAAATCTGGTGGCAGCTCTGGGCCTAGGCAACCTCACTCACATCCCATGTCTGGCACATGTGCTCAACTTGGTTGTGCAGAGTTTTTTGAGGGACTATCCGGATCTTGATGTACTGCTGCACAAAGTCCGCATAGAGTGTGCTCACTTGCGGCATTCCAGCATGGCAACATCGCGCATTGCAGCTCTACAGCGCAGATTCCGCCTTCCAGTACATCGCATCATATGTGACCTACCCACCAGGTGGAATTCAACGTTACATTTGTTGGAGCGGTTGTGTGAGCAGCAGGCAGCAGTAATGGAGTACCAGCAGCATCAGGCGCAAACAAGTCGCACTGCGCACCGTTCACACTTCACCACCACTGAGTGGGCCTCTATGAAGGACATCTGCCACGTTTTGCGTGCCTTCGATGATTCCACGCAGATGGCGAGTGCAGATGATGCACTAGTCAGCATGACTGTCCCCCTTATCTGCCTGCTTGAAAAAACACTGCAAGCACTAAGGGAGGAGGTTGTGGAAGAGGTGGAGGATGAGGAGTCACAAATGTCATCTGCTTCTGGACAGTCTGCGCAACGTGGTTCCTCACAAAGACCTAGGCAGGGGATACTTTGTGAGGAGGATGAGGAGGAGTCAATGGAGGAGGAAGACATCTCTCCAGAGGAGGGAGGTACACAATGCTCTAGTAGTCAGTATGTAGAGCAAGGGTGGGGTGATGCAAAGCAGGCAGAGATGACGCCTCAAGCAGGGGACAGCATTTCTTGGGTAGTTGGGAGTCTGCAGCACATGGTTGATTTCATGCTGCAGTGCCTGAGAAACGACCACCACATCGCCCACATTCTCAACACGGCTGATTATTGGGTGTACACCCTCCTAGATCCTCGCTACCGGGACAACTTACAAAGCCTCATAACACCGTTGAACCGGGAGCATAAAATGCGGGAGTACCAAGACACACTGGTGCATTCCATCATGTTCTCCATTCCACCCGAGAACAGTGCTGCTAGTGCTTTACAAAGCAGCTCTGTGCATCGAAGCAGTGGAGGAAGCTCTGCACAAAGATGGAGCAGAAGCAGCGCCTCAGCACAAGGCAAGACCAGTATGGCCCAAATGTGGCAAAGTTTTGTGTCCCCGCCACAAATGTCTACACCATCACAGACGGCTCCTGTCAGCAGGAGGCAACGTTTCCGTCAGATGGTGACAGACTACATGTCTTGCCCTGTCAGTGTACTCGCAGACGGCTCTTACCCCTTCAAGTTTTGGGTCTCAAAGCTGGATACATGACCAGAGCTTAGCCAGTATGCATTGGAGGTGCTGGCTTGCCCTGCTGCTAGTGTATTATCGGAACGCGTCTTTAGTGCCGCAGGTGGTGTACTAACAGACAGTCACATGTGACTATCCTCCAATAACCTTGACCGGCTTACTTTTCTGAAAATGAACAAGGCCTGGATCTCACAGGAATTTGCCATTCCTCTTCCAGATTAAATAATTGGTTGGCAACAGTATCCAGGTCTCCTGTTGTGTTCATGTTTCTACCACCTGAACTGTAATCCCTGGGCTCCACTACTGCCAGTTGCTGCTCAGAAGTGCCGTCTGCACAGTCAACACTTGCTCCTGTGTTATTGTGGTTTAGTAATGTCAGCTGCTCCCCTGCTGTGTGTCCGGCAATATCTCCTGCTCCGTCCACATTCACACAACATCAGATATTAAACTTGCTCCAATTAGGCCTCAGCCTACACTCTCATTGACACTGGGCTCCAACACCGCCAGTTGCTGCTCAGAAGTGCCATCTGCACAGAGAAAAACACTAGCTCCTGTTGTTAGTGGGGTTCAGTAACGCCAGCTGCTCCCCTGCTCTGTGTCCGGCAATATCTCCTGCTCCGTCCACATTCACACAACATCAGATATTAAACTTGCTCCAATTAGGCCTCAGTCTACACTCTCATTGACACTGGACTCCAACACCACCAGTTGCTGCTCAGAAGTGCCGTCTGCACAGAGAAAAACACAAGCTCCTGTGTTAGTGGGGTTCAGTAATGCCAGCTGCTCCCCTGCTGTGTGTCTGGCAATTTCTCCTGCTCTGTCCACATTCACACAATATCAGATATTAAACTTGCTCCAATTAGGCCTCAGCCTACACCCTCATTGACCCTGGGCTCCAACACCGCCAGTTGCTGCTCAAAAGTGCCGTCTGCACAGTCAACATATGCTCCAGTGTAATTGGGGTTCAGTAATGTCAGCTGATCCCCAGCTGTGTGTCTGGCAATTTCTCCTGCTCTGTGCACACTCACACAACTACAGATT
Organism: Dendrobates tinctorius; assembly: GCF_039654945.1. NCBI lineage: Eukaryota > Metazoa > Chordata > Amphibia > Anura > Dendrobatidae > Dendrobates > Dendrobates tinctorius. The sequence continues at coordinate 5,694,999 of NW_027361866.1, forward strand.
TTAAACTTGCTCCAATTAGGCCTCTGTCTCCACTCTGTTTGTAGTATTTACCCTGGGTTCCAGCACCGCCAGCTGGTTCCCGGCAGTGTCTTTGGCACGGGTACTCCCTCCTGCCCAGCCTGATTCCAGCACGCCGGCTGTTTCCGGGTAGTGTCAAAGTCACTTTGCCTCCAAAACTTTGTCCTGTCGTGTTGCGGTCGGGTTAGCTGACTCTATGGTGCCTGCAGTTTAGGTGCTTCCTATGTGGTCTGCGGGATCTGGCAATAAAGGCTGGTTCCGTAGTGCCAATTGGACAAGCACCCCCTGTAGGACTGTGGGTTTCGGTAACTGCGGCCGGCTAACGGCCCTGCAACTTTGTTTTTCATGGGTAGCTTTTGCTACCCATCCAGGTTCCAGTACTGTCAGCTGGTTCTCGGCAGTGCCTTTGGCTTAGGTGCCGCCTTCTTGGTATCCGAGTTCCAGCAACGTCTGCTGAGCCTTGGTAGTGCCTTCTAGCACAGGTACCTCCTGCTTAGTAACTGGGTTCCAGTACCATCAGCTGGTCCTCGGTAGTGCCATTGGCTCTTGTTCCTTCTGCTGCCCCTACGTGTTCCAGCACCGTCAGCTGGTCCTCGGTAGTTCCATTGGCTCTTGTAGCTTCTGCTTCCCATCCGGTTTCCAGCACCGTCAGCTGGTTCTCGGCAGTGTCTTTGGCACAGGTACTCCCTCCTGCCCAGCCTGGTTCCAGCAGGCCGGCTGTTTCCGGGTAGTGTCAACGTCCCTTTGCCCCCAAAACTTTGTCCTGTCGTGTTGCGGTCGGGTTAGCCGACTCTATGGTGCCTGCAGTTTTAGATGCTTCCTATGTGGGCTGCGGGATCTGGCAATAAAGGCTGGGTCCGTAGTGCCAATAGGACAAGCACCCCCTGTAGGACTGTGGGTTTCAGTAACTGCGGCCGGCTCGCGGCCTTGCAACTTTGTTTTTCATCGGTACCTTCTGCTACCCATCCGGGTTCCAGTACCGTCAGCTGGTTCTCGGCAGTGCCTTTGGCTTAGGTGCCTCCTTTTCGGTATACGAGGTCCAGCAACGTCTGCTGGTCCTGGGTAGTGCTTTCTAGCACAGGTACCTCCTGCTTAGTAACCAGGTTCCAGTACCATCAGCTGGTCCTCGGTAGTGCCATTGGCTCTTGTTCCTTCTGCTACCCATCCGGGTTCCAGTACCGTCAGCTGGTTCTCGGCAGTTCCTCAGCCTTCTTGTACCTTCTGCTACATTTCCAAGTTCAAGCTTTTTGAAATGGTTTTTGGTAATCACTCTGATCTCCCTGACGACGACGACCCTGAAGACCACCCTGAAGAAGACGACGACCCTGAAGACCACCCCAAAGAAGACCAAAAAGATGACCCTGAAGAAGATGACCAAGAGGACAAAGAACATGAAGACAACCACCAAGAGACAGAACAACAAGAGACAGAAGACCAAGAAGCAGAAGAACAAAAAGCAGAAGAACATTAAGCATAAGACTAAAAATCAGAGCAAAAGATATTATCTAAATTATAAGCAGTAGATGACTAAGCAGTGTATAGGGGTGAGTCCTTTCCTCCTCGTGGTGCCCCTGGAAAATGCTTATTGCTGCAGGCCAAACTGAATGCGGACAAATCCTGTTGTAAATCTTTTGTGACAGGCAGAACGGAAGGTGTACTCTTCAAACTTTTATAGATAACTACAGGAATGCCTGTCACAAAGAAGAATATGATGATGAAGAAGAATAGGAAGAAAATGAAGAAGTAGAATATGAAGAATAATAGTTGAATAAGAAGAATATGAAGAATGTAAAAAAAATAATAATAGGAAGAAGGTGAAGAAGAAGAAGATGAATAAGGTGAAGAAGAAGTTGGTGAAAAAGATGCTGCTCCTGCTGAGGATCATGAAGGAGAAAGTGTGGAAGAAGTAAAAAAGAAGGTGAAGAGCATGGAAGTAGTGAAACATACATATCTGACAAAATATAAAAAAGGTTAACATAGTCAATATCTTTGTAACTCTGAACGTCTTAAAAAAAAAAAAATAATTCCTGCTATTCCATTTGATTGGGCTAAGCCTCTATGCCTTTAATGTCTCCTCCACCTCCCCCAATACATTCTACATTATTCTTAGTTGTTTTCCTTCATGTAGAATTAACCTACAAGGAAAGAAAGGGTTTATTTCAATTCCGATATTTCTGTCCCATTGACTTGCATTGGTTTCCGGTATCGGAATCGGCGATATCCGATACTTTTTTGGGTATCGGTCCGATCCAATCCGATCCGATATTTCCCGATTTTGGAAGGTATCGCTCAACACTATTTATGAGCCCTAACAGTCACAGTCGGCGCTCCCCTCCACTTTCAGCAGTAAGAGTTAGCTCTGGCTTTGACGCGCAGCTATTACCTGTGGGGTATGGTGTGGGCTCGTTCCAAGGTTGCACCATGCATGTACTGTGGATGTTGGAAAGGGGTTAAATATGCCCCACAGTCTTTTTTTAATTTTAAACAGAATTAAAATATAAAGAAAAGGGTTTTTTTTTTCAAAACAGCAGTGCTTGATAGTTTGTGAACCTTCAGAATTTTCCATATCTTTGCATAAATTTGATCTAAAACTGTTATTCAAATTTTCACACAAGTCCTAACAGTTGATGTACAGAACCAAATGAGTCAAAAATATATTAGACTTAGTCACTTTTTAAAATGAGAACGATGATCCAGTGTCATCTGACTGAGTGTAAGACGCATCTGAACTTTTACTATTAGGAGATAATTTGAAGGTGAAATAGGAGTCTGGTGTTTTCAATCCATGGGGTGACAATCACGTGAGGGGTGACCGGTTTTATTTCAATAACAAGGTTCTATAAAAGTCTGATCTCTTCACAAAACATTTGTGGAATTGTATCATCGTACAGAGAAGATTTCTGAGGACCTTAGGAGAACAGTAGTTGTTGATGCTCAACAGGCTGAAAAAGGTTACAAATCCATCTCTAAAGAATTTGGACTCCACCAATCCGCAGTCATACAGATTATAAAATGGCGGGCATTCAAGACCATCAACATGCCCAAGAGTGGTCAAACAGCAAAGATGACTCCAAGAGGAAGGTGTCGAATTATCTGCGAGGTCACAAAGGAATTCAAAGTAAACGTAATGTTCATGAGTCTACCATCAGGAGGACACTGAACGACAATGGTATAATTGGACAAGGATTAAATAGAATAATATGGAATGTCCCAAAGATTTAGCAATAATAGATGTATTTTTTTTTACTGAACTTAGTAGGCTGCAAAGTGAACAAATAATAACAATGATATTACATTTCAGTTTGGTGGTAAATGCATGCATAATATGCATTTTTTTTTAAGAAAACAAAGCTCGTATCATCACATAACTTATATTTAATCATACAATTACCAAAAATTAGCTTATTTTTAGCTCGGATACTTTATTCAAATACAAAACCCATTGATTGTCATCAGCAGGTCCTCCTTGCGTCTCAGGATACGTTAGGTTTTTGGGACAAGTTATGGAAAGACACATCTGCATGCAGACTACATTAACACTAGCTATAAAAATGAGGGAGGCTATGTTATGGAATTGCAGCATCTCAAGCACTTTGCCAGTATCCTTTATTATTTTCAAACTTCATTATTAAGAAATACATACAGACATGGCAAATTTATTTCATATTTTTAATTATTATGCACTGTGTTTCAATGGATAGATGATGAGCTTATTGCTCACATGAAGGTGGACAGTAAAAATGAGAAGTGTGCAAACCCTGGGAGACAAGTGTAACATCTCAGATAAGCAACCAGGCAGTTAGAAAACATTATCTCAAAAGAGAAATTCCGTTTTTTTTTTTCATCTTGATAAAATTAGAATGGACAGTGTGTGATGATGCACTGGATATTGTGGTGTGTTCAAGGGTTTGTCAAGCTGTAAACATATGGCACAACTGATGCGCTTACAATGGCTTGCGAAACTATTCACCTCCCCTTGGCTTTTTTTTTTACCTATTTTGTTACATTACAACCTGTGTTTATAAGTTTTGTAATTTGGTAGACTAGTTAGTGCTGATGCATAACACGTCAAAGTTGGTGAAGCAAAGTGAGGAAAATATAGGCGTAAATTAAATGTATGGGATCAAATAACTAAAGATTGGCATGTGCATTTGTATTCACCCCTTTTGCTATAAATCCCCTAAAAATTTCTGGTGCAAGCAATTTCCTTCATAAGTCACATGCTTTGTGAAAGGAAGTCCGCCTGTGAGCAATCTAAGTGTCACACGGTCTGTCAGTATATACACTTTACCTTTTCTGAAAGACCACAGCGGCTGCAACACCATTAAGCAAGAGGCACCACTAACCAAACAACACCATGAAGACTAAAGCCCCCGTTACACACTGCGATATCGCTAGCAATATCGCTGCAAAGTCACCGATTTTGTGACGTTACAGCGATATTGGTAGCGATATCGCTGCATGTGATACTTACCTCCGACCGGCTCCCCCGCTGGTAATCGCTGTTCGCGCGAGAAGCTGCTGGACCATTTCTCGTCGTCAGCTTCCTGCGGCGCTTCCTGCTGTGACGACGAGCGACGCGTGGAGCCGGGCGGGAGGACGCAGGATCGCCGCGTCTGACAGGTAAGTAGTGATCCCCGTCCCCAGCGATGTCGCTGGTGAGATCTGCCTGAGTGGCAGCTCACTAGCGACCACCCAGCGATGCACCAGCGATCCTGACCGCATCATATCGCTAGTCGGGATCGCTGGTGCATCGCTAGGTGTAACGGTACCCTAAGAAGATCTCCAAACAAGTCAGGGACAAAGTTGCTGAGCAGTGAGTGTCGGGTTAAAGAAAATATCCCAATCTCTGATGATGCCCCGGGGCAGGGTTGACTACAGGTTTTCGTGGATCCTGGGCCAAAAAGTCTCAGTGGGCCCGATTAACACATACCACAATTCATGATGCACAGATACGGCAGAGAAATATAGGTATAGTACAATGCTAAAGATATCACTTCTTACATTACTTGAGCGATATCTATTGTAAACTGGCAAATTCTTGCAGCACACCATGCGTACCATGGGGAGCTTCAACAGTTTCCATTTTAGACTGGACAGTATAGTCCTCCATATAGTATTATGGGCATCACATAGTCCTCCATACAGTATATTGAGCACCATAATTTTGCTCAATACAGAATAATGGGCCTCATATAATGCCCCATACAGAATGGCCCTATATATTGTTTCATACAAAATGGGCCCCATATATTGCTTCATACAAAATGGGCCCCATACATATATTGCTCCATACAGTATGGGCCCCATATATATATTGCTCCATACAGTATGGGCCCCATATAATGCTCCATACATTAAAAATAATGAAATACTCACCTCTCCTTGCTGGCCCTCTGCCCTGAAACGTCACAGATTCTGGAGACATGAAATACACTGGAGCTGGGAGAGGTAAGTATTGCCAGTGCCAGGGCCCTGAGCAAGCAGAGGGCACACTCACAAGTGCTGACACCGGGCTCCTCAGACTCACAGGCCCCACAGCGTTCTGTGTACTCAACGTCGAATGGACCCACCTGGCTTGCTCAGGGCCCTGGCATTTGTCAGGGCAGGCCGGGTGGTGACTTCGGCCTTTGCTCTGGAGCATCATCAAATCCATTATCATCAAATGGATAGAAAATGGTACTACAATAAACCTACCAAGAGATGACCACATACCAAACCTTCAACCCAGTCAAGGAGGGCATTAATCAAATAAGCGGGACAGAGACCAAAGGTAACCCTGAAGGAGCTGCAGAGTTCCCAAGCAGAGACTGAAGAGTCTGTCTACATGACCACAATAAGCCGTACACTCCATAGAGGTGGCCTTCATGGGCAGAAAAAAGACTTTACGTACACACCAATTGTAAGGCTCACTTTGAGTTTGCCTAAAGACATGTGGGAGACTCCCAAATGTATGAAGAAGGTGATGTGGTCGTATGAGACAAAAACTGGAACTTTTTGCCCACCACGGTAAATGCAATGTCTGGCACCAAACAAACGCAATTCCTCACTCCAAGAAAACTATCATCACAGTGTAACATGGTGATGGCAGCATCATTCTGTGGGGATGTGTTTCAGCAGTAGGGACAGGGAAAATGGTCTTAGTCGAAGGGAAGATAGTTGGTACAAAATACAGGGATATTCTTGAGCAAAACCTGTTTCAGTCTGTCAGTGATCTGAGACTGAGACGAAGGTTCACCTTCCAATAAGACAATGGCCCAAAGCATACTGCTAAAGTAACACTGGATTGGTTTAAGGGGAAACTTGTAAATGTTTGGGAGTGGCCTAGTCAAAGCCCAGTTGAGAATCTGTGCTCAGACTTGAAGATTGCTGTTCACAGAGGAAACCATCTAACTTGAAGGAGCTGGAGCAGTTTTGCCTTGAGGAATGGGCAAAAATCCCAGTGGCAAGATGTGGAAAAGTCATAGAGACTTATCCAAAGTTACTTGCAGTTGTAATTGCCGCAAATGGAGGCTCTACAACGTACTGACTTTTAGGGGGGTGAATAGTTATGCACACTAGAATTTTCATTTATTTTGTCCTATTTGTTGTTTGCTTCACAAACAAAACAAATGTTCACAGTTGTAAGCATGTTCTTTGCATGAACTGATGCAAAGCTTAAAAAAAACCCAGAAATTCCAGGATGTGAGGTAGCAAAACACACACAAAAATGTCAAGGAGGGTGAATAATTTTGCAAGCTACTATCAATACATTACATTATACATGTTGTCTATTCCTTTCTCATGAATACAGTTTCTTCTCTAATATGTGCTTTTTTTCCATTAGTCTAGTAATCCAAGGCTGCTCTTCTCTCCATAACCACCACAATAAATGCATTCATCACATATTTCATCTCAAAGCATTATTCTTGTTACTAGTGTCCTTTAACACATTACAAAACTGTGGGGGCAGCGCTGAATAGGTTATCACTCATGTGTGTTTGCTTGTTGCAGCAGTTTGCTATGAAAACTTTACGTAATTGTTGTTCAATAGCTCAAGGCTCAATACAAAGACAAACTGCTTAGATTTGGAAATAACTTATTTCAGGGATTGTTTTCCTTTGAATGAAACCTGTAATAGACACAGTACAATTTGATACAGCTTAAGGCTAAGTTCACACTTGCATAACGGGGCTCTGTGAACTGCTGCGTACTTCTTCCCTGAAGCTCCGCCCACTTCCGCACTTCTTCTGTTTAGGTCCGTGCGGTCTCGGCAGGCGTGTCAAAACGAGGCATCCACATACATCCACATCCTGCGCACCCAATGTTAAAGATAGGCACGCAGGATGCCATGCTTGAGACCCCACCCCGCATGTTTGGTGCTTCTTAGACAATAAATATGGGGGGATTGTCTGAAATACACAGCAATGCCATAGCCATGTTGGCTATTGTCTTTACTAGGATTGGCTGGCCACATCGCTTCATGGGGTCTTATATAAGACCCGATGACGTGATGCTCAGCACACTCTCCTCAGAAAACAGGTCAGGGATAGATGTTATAGGAGGGAGAGCGTTTTTCAGACCAGGCACACAGTAAGGGATTATTGCCTAAGGCTACTTTTACACTTACCGCTGTTTTTGCTGCCCGTTTTTGCGGGCTGTATCGCCACAATTTTTACAGTCCGCCGCAAAAGCGGACAGCAAAAAAGGTTGTGAATTGCCGTTTTTTATTTTTCCAATAAATATAGTATTTTCTTTTTTCCAATATTATTGGAAAAAAGAAAATGGCGTTCCGCAAAACCGGAAATCACGGTGTACCGCAAAAACAAACCTGCAATCGGTGGAAGACAGTTTTGGATTAGAGACATCTAGACATGGTTTAATATTCTATTACAGTACTTGTATAACTGTGCTGCACCATTAAAACAACAGTCAGGGCTAAATATTTTCTTTTCCATATTAATATCAGAAAGTTTGCAGGCATATAAATTTAAAATGCGCAAGGCATGCAGTAAGGGGTGGAGAAGTGGACGTGCTGCTGATGGTGCACACAGATGCCATATAGGCCAGGTGAAACTGTGTCTGCTGCAGGAGCACAACAAACATGCTCATCCACGAGACCTAGCTTGCTGTCCCATTTTGCAGGTGGGCACAGGACACCACTCTTGAAGCCAGAACAGTGCAAACAGGTGGACGGTTGGATGGCAGATGCTTCCAGTGTTTCGCAGCAGCACCCTGTTTTCTACACGGTCCAATCTCACTAGCCAAGAGTCTGTACCACACAATCCTCACCCTGATCATCCTTCCCTCCACCATGGATAGGCCAAGGAGACAAATGATCTCACACTCGGACACTTCAAGGAGTTCTTTACATTTCTATTTATTGATTCTAGCCTCGCGCCCTGCACATTTAAAGAGGGACATGGGGAGCTTGTGTGTAGTGATGCCCAAATATTAGAGCAGCCAACGTCAGAAGAAAACATTTAAAGCTTTAATTTGGCAATTGGTGGTGGACTCTGCTTCAAGGCTGCACTATGGTGATGGATCCGATTATGGTGATGGATCCGGGTGGAGGAGAAGATGCACACAGGTGGTGGGCTCTGTTGCTGGGAGCGTACGCAACAGAGCAAAGTGTTATGAATGAGTCACCGTAGGAGGCAAAAACAGAAATGCTAGCTAAGTCCAGAAAACCAGAGAAGTTGGCAGCTATCGGATTGCAGACCCCTGAACCTATCAACACAACTAGCAGTAGCCGTGGGGGGTTCCTACGATGCCCTAGACCCCTCGATCACAGCCGGAGGACTATATAGCCTAAAGACAGAAAGGGAAATCTAAACTGCCCCAGAGCAGACCCCAAAGAAAAAGGCAGCCCCCAACATATAATGACGGTGAAGCAAGAAGAAAGAACACTAACACAGACAGAAAGATAGACTGAGCAAAGACGGGGCCCAAGCTAACTAGATAGGAAAGGACAGGAAGGCTGCTGTCTGCAATCTGTGAAAAACCCTATGAAAATAAGAGCCAACAGACTGACAGTGAAAAAGGCCCTGAAGACGCTAGGCTTCAAAAAGACTATGTCAGTACTCAGGAATATTCTGAGGACAGAGCAACTGGCAAAAGGAGATTCAGCTCACCCCAGCAGGGAATGGCAGAATCCAGAAAAGCAAGGTAAACAAAAACAAAACACAAATGCTAAAAGGCAAAGCAGAAAACTTAGCTTTAGAGGAGCAGGGATCAGACTGGTCTCCTAGAAGTCCACAGAGAAGTCACCCGCAGGGCAGAAGGGCGTCGGCATCCTTATATCCAGTCTGTGACTCCACTCTCCTTAACTTCCTTTACCAGAATAGGGAGTTCACCAGACCTCAGTGACGAAGGGGAAAATGAACTCACAACAGTACCTCCCCCTTGAGGAGGGGTCACCGAACCCTCAACCACGCCACCAGGGCGATCAGGGTGAGCCCGATGAAAGGCACGCACCAATCTTTTGGCATGAATATCAGAGGCAGAGACCCAGGAATTATCCTCCTGACCATAACCCTTCCACTTAACCAAATACTGGAGTCTCCGTCTAGCCAGATGGGAATCCAGTATTTTCTCTACCTCATATTCCATGTTACCTTCAACCAATACAGGGTCTGGAGGTGCCACCCCAGGAACAACTGGTTCAACAAACCTCTTCAACAAGGACTTATGGAACACACTATGGATTTTAAATGTGACAGGAAGAGCCAAACGAAAAGAGACCGGATTAATAATCTCCAAAATCTTGTAAGGTCCAATAAATCTAGGCTTAAACTTAGGAGAAGCCACCTTCATAGCAATATTTTTTGATGATAACCACACCATATCACCAATCTTAAACTGGGGACCAATGGTCCTATGTCGATTGGAAAACCGCTGGGCCTTTTCCTGGGAGAGAGATAACTTATCCACCACTTGGTCCCAGATCTGGTGCATTCTCTCCACCACAGTGTCAACACCTGGGCAGGCAGAAGGCTCCACCTGCCCTGAAGAAAATCGAGGATGAAACCCAAAGTTACAAAAAAGAGGTGACATCAAAGTGGCAGAACTAGCTCTATTATTTAAAGCAAATTCGGCCAAGGGCAAAAATTAAACCCAATCATCCTGATCAGCGGAAATAAAACATCTCAAATACGACTCCAAGGTCTGGTTTGTTCTCTCTGTCTGCCCATTGGTCTGAGGGTGAAAAGCAGAGGAGAAGGACAACTGAATTCCCAGCTTGGAACAGAAAGTCCTCCAAAATCTAGACACAAACTGAACTCCTCTGTCAGATACAATGTTCTCAGGAATCCCGTGCAAGCGAACCACCTGTTGCAAAAACAGGGGCACCAACTCAGAGGAAGACGGCAACTTAGGGAGTGGTACAAGATGAACCATCTTAGAGAACCTATCACAAATCACCCAAATAACAGTCATTCTTTGAGAGACCGGCATCTCAGAGATGAAATCCATTGAAATATGGGTCCATGGCTTCCTGGGGACCGGCAAAGGCATCAACAACCCACTAGAGCGAGAACAAGATTTAGACTGGGAGCAAGTCCCACAGGACTGCACAAAATTCCTGACATCATGAGACAAGGTGGGCCACCAAAAAGAGCGACTCACCAGATCTCTAGTACCAAAAATACCTGGATGACCAGCCAAAGCAGAGCAATGAACTTCAGACATCACTCTCTTCTTCCACTGGTCAGGAACATACAACTTTCCACTGGGACAACGCTCAGGTTTGTTCTCCTGGAACTCTTGCAAAGCAAGTCTCAAATCGGGCGAGATGGCAGAAAGAACTACCCCTTCGCCTAAGATGGTAGCAGGCTTGGTCACCACAGGAGATTCAGCAAAGAAGCTCCTAGAGAGGGCGTCTGCCTTGACATTCTTAGTTCAAGGAAGAAAAGAGACCACAAAATCAAAACGTGTAAAAAACAAGGCCCACCTAGCCTGTCTAGGGTTCAAGCGTTTAGCCGACTCTAGGTAAATCAAATTCTTGTGGTCAGTGAGGACCACAACTTGATGTTTAGCTCCCTCCAACCAATGTCTCCACTCCTCAAATGCCCATTTCATGGCCAACAGTTCCCGATTCCCCACATCATAGTTACGTTCAGATGGAGAGAACTTTCGGGAAAAGAAAGCACAGGGATTCATTTTAGATGTTACAGGATCCTTTTGGGACAAAACAGCTCCTGCACCAATCTCAGAAGCATCCACCTCTACCTGGAACGGGAGTGAGACATCAGGTTGCCGCAAAACCGGGGCGGAGGTAAATCTTCGCTTCAGCTCCTGAAAGGAAGCAACAGCCTCCGGAGACCAATTCAACACATCAGCACCCTTCTTAGTCAGATCAGTCAATGGCTTGGCAATACTAGAAAATTTTGCTATAAATTTCCGATAAAAATTAGCAAAACCCAAAAATTCTGGAGGGCCTTCAAAGAAGTGGGTTGAACCCAATCATAAATGGCCTGTACCTTGGCCGGGTCCATTTCAATAGTTGACGGAGACAAAATAAATCCCAAAAATGAAATCCTCTGTACTCCAAAAAGGCATTTTGATCATTTGACATACAGGGAATTCTCCCTCAAGATCCGGAACACAGTCCGAATATGTTCCACATGAGAATCCCAATCCTTGGAGAAGATCAAAACATCATCCAGATAGATAATCAAAAATTTATCGACAAAGTCTCGGAAAATATCGTTCATGAAGCACTGGAAGACAGAAGGGGCATTAGTGAGCCCAAAAGGCATCACCAGGTACTCAAATTGTCCCTCCGGAGTATTAAACGCCGTCTTCCATTCATCCCCATGCTTAATGCGGATAAGATTATATACCCCCCTGAGGTCAAGCTTGGTAAACCAGCAAGCACCTCTAACTCTAGAGAATAGATCCGAAATCAGGGGTAACGGATACTGATATCTAATAGTAATTTTGTTGAGGGTACGATAATCAATACAAGGCCTTAAAGAACCATCCTTTTTGACCACAAAAAAAAAAACCGGCACCTAAGGTTGAAGAGGATGGTCTAATATGACCCTTCTCTAACGCCTCCTTAATATAGGATCGCATAGCCTCGTGCTCGGGTACAGATAAATTGAAGAGCCGACCCTTGGGAAATTTACACTCCGGGCTCAGTTCAATTGCACAGTCATAACTCCTATGAGGAGGCAAAGATGCAGACTCATTCTCACTAAATACATCATAAAAGTCCGCCAAATAGTCAGGAACATCATGCGACTGAGGAGAGGTGGAAAAAACCAGAGCCTCACTAAAGGCACACCGACAACCCCAACTCACCACAGACACAGATTTCCAATCCAAAACTGGATTATGAATTTGCAACCAGGGAAACCCCAGAACAACGGCATCATGCAGACCATGCAACACCAAAAATCTGCAATTTTCTTGATGGTCTGGGGCAACCCACATGACCACCTGGGTCCAAAACTGAGGTTTATTTTTAGCCAAAGGAGTAGCATCAATCCCCCTCAAAGGGATAGGCGTCTGCAGAGGTGTCATCGGAAATCCACAACATTTAGCAAAATCCAAGTCCATTAGGTTTAGCGCTGCTCCCGAATCCACAAAAGCCTTGGCGGAAAATGTGGACAGGGAGCAGATCAGAGTAATTGCCAGAAGAAACTTAGGTTGAACACCACCAACAGAAAACGTGTGTGCAAAGCGTTTCTCTCGTTTAGGACAAACAGAAATAATATGCGAGGCATCTCCACAGAAAAAACACAGCTTATTACGCCTTCTGAACTCCTGACGTTGCGCCCTAGACAAAACTCTATCACATTGCATAGGTTCAGACGTCTGTTCAACTGGTGGCAACACCTCTCGTGCAATCCTGCGTTCACGTAAACGCCGATAAACCTGAATGGCTAATGACATAGAATCGTCCAGACCAGAGGGAACAGGAAATCCCACCATAGTATCTTTTACGGCTTCAGACAAACCCTTCCGAAAGAGAGTAGCCAAGGCATTATCATTCCAGGTAGTAAGGACCACCCACTTTCGGAACTTTTGACAGTACAACTCTGCAGAATCTCGACCCTGGTTCAATGCCAACAGGGTCTTTTCAGCCTGATCAATAGCATTAGGTTCGTCATACAACAACCCGAAGGCTTGAAAGAATGCGTTCACATTAGTCAGAATAGGATCATCTGGTTTCAAAGAAAACGCCCAATCCTGGGGATCGCCACGCAGCAAAGAGATGACAATTTTAACCTGCTGCGCGGAGCTCCCTGACGAGTTAGGCTTCAAGGCAAAAAATAATTTACAATTATTTTTTAAACTCAAAAATTTAGATCGATCCCCAAAAAATACATCAGGTGTAGGGATCTTTGGTTCAACAGCATGCGAACGAGCAAGATAGGCGGAAATCCCCCGCACTTCTGCAGCGAGCTGCTCCACACGATCAGATAATTGCTTTATCTCCATTGAGAGAAAAAAAAAATTCCCCCTACGGCCTCAGAGATATAGAGGAAAGAATATACACACTTTTTTTTTTTTTTAAAACACAATTCTTTCCTGCTATTGAGTACCCTAGGATCTGCGGTATGGCGGGTGATTCTGTTATGAATGAGTCACCGTAGGAGGCAAAAACAGAAATGCTAGCTAAGTCCAGAAAACCAGAGAAGTTGGCAGCTATCGGATTGCAGACCCCTGAACCTATCAACACAACTAGCAGTAGCCATGGGGGGTTCCTACGATGCCCTAGACCCCTCGATCACAGCCGGAGGACTATATAGCCTAAAGACAGAAAGGGAAATCTAAACTGCCCCAGAGCAGACCCCAAAGAAAAAGGCAGCCCCCAACATATAATGACGCTGAAGCAAGACGAAAGAACACTAACACAGACAGAAAGATAGACTGAGCAAAGACGGGGCCCAAGCTAACTAGATAGGAAAGGACAGGAAGGCTGCTGTCTGCAATCCGTGAAAAACCCTATGAAAATAAGAGCCAACAGACTGACAGTGAAAAAGGCCCTGAAGACGCTAGGCTTCAAAAAGACTATGTCAGTACTCAGGAATATTCTGAGGACAGAGCAACCGGCAAAAGGAGATTCAGCTCACCCCAGCAGGGAATGGCAGAATCCAGAAAAGCAAGGCAAACAAAAACACAAACGCTAAAGGGCAAAGCAGAAAACTTAGCTTTAGAGGAGCAGGAATCAGACTTGTCTCCTAGAAGTCCACAGAGAAGTCACCCGCAGGGCAGAAGGGCGTCGGCAGCCTTATATCCAGTCCGTGACTCCACTCTCATTACCTTCCTTTACCAGAATAGGGAGTTCACCAGACCTCAGTGACACAGGGGAAAATGAACTCACAACAGCAAAGCTAAGTGGTGTTTCCCCTGTCTTGTCATCTTTCCTCATGTGTGTTTTAGTGCAGTGGTGGGATTAGTTTCCACACAGACCAATTCCCTAGTGAGGGTTTAGGTCAGGACGAGCTAGGGTTTTTAGGTTCCTGTTGCACGCCCGGTGCGGAACCGGCATAGGGAACATTAGAAGTGCAGGGACACTGGCTCAGGGGAGCTCAAGAGGTCTCCACTTCCCTATTCCCTATTGCAGGGCCCACCATTGTTAAGGTTTCCCAGGTTTACCTTATTGTTTAAATTCGCCTTACTGGAGGCGGGGTTTCCAGACTTGTATATACGTGTAATGTCTAAATTCGCCAGTTGGAGGCGGTGTATCCAGCTGCATGTGTTTATTATTTAAATTCGCCCCACTGGAGGCAGTGTATCCAGGGTCACGTGCGTCACATGGGTTCGCCTTGCGGTAGTCGCTGCGTCCAGACACACGTGACCGTCACACACTTGATTCTTTGTATTATTATTTACAGACTGACACTACCACTCCCAGTTTCTATATCCTTCAGCACTATAGTAGCACTTTGCTATCAGATTTAGGCATTTTTATACACAGGTGTTGAGTGAGCTGTGCTTTCTGACCTCTAGCCCTAGGATTTAAAATCCTAAAATGGCCACTGCTTGCTCTGCTCTCATGTTTTATAGTTCGTGTGATAGTACCCTTGATTAGCTGTGCTATCAATGTCATGTGATAACGTCAAGGCATAAAAGGGATGCCCTTATGTCATGAGTGTGGTTTCTGGCTGCTGTAATCTTTAGCGGTGTGAGAAATGGAGCTTTAATCAAGTTGCTCCAATACACAAGCACCCTTGAATTTCAGGAAGTTGAGCTTGAAGTCACTTCACAGTGGATCGATTCACTCATCTCTAGACATGACTGATCAGTTATGGTTATTTTAACACATATCATTATTAGTTTTTGTTTTTTTAATTGAGTTAACCTCTTGAAACATTAGTTTAATTTCCGCAGCTCGTGGCTGAGATGGGAATCACTTCATTCAGGCGCAAATATCTGGGAATAACGCTTTAAGTATGTGACAGGAAGAGTGCCTTCAAAACAGTCATTTTTGCAACGTTCAATATTCAAAAAATAAAATATCGTTGCATTCTATCTACATTTATTTTTTCTATACATTCTCGGCAGGTTGAAACTTTAACCCCTTTCTGACATCAGACATACTATTTCGTCCACAGTAGCTGGGCCGGTATGACCGGGGACGGGATAGTACGTCTAAGAGGAGCGACGCTGATCGCGGCCGGGTGTCAGCTGATTATCACAGCTGACACCCGGCACTATGTGTCAGGGGCGGTCACGGTCAAACATGATCGCAGTGTACCGGAGGATAAGGGAAGCATCCGCAGGGAGGGGGTTCCCTGGGTGCTTCCCTGAGAGCTTCCCTGAGACCCCCAAAGCAGCAATGTGCTGCGCTGCTCTGAGGGTCTCCTTCCCTGCTGGCCCCCGGATTCAAGATGGCCACGGGGGCCTGCAGGGAGGTGGCTTCCTCAGCGCCTGTCAGATCGCTGATCTGACAGAGTGCTGTGCAAACTGTCAGATCAGTGATCGGACACGTTTTTTTTTTGTCCTAGGGGGGTACATTACTGAAAAGTGAAAAAATAAGTGTAAAAATAATTTCTAAAAAATCACTAAATAAATTAAAAAATATTCCCTAATAAATTCATTTTTTGGAAATAAAAAAAATTACAATAAAAGTACACATATTTAGTATCGCCACGTCCGTAATTACCCGCTCTATAAAACTGTCCCACTAGTTAACCCCTTTAGTGAACCCCTTAAAAAATAAAAATAAAGAACAAAAGCAAAAAACAATGGAGATAGCAGAAGAAATTTTTGAACCCCTCTCCATAATCTTTGAAAATTCTTGGAGAACAGGAGAAGTGCCAGAAGACTGGAGAAGAGCAAATGTTGTTCCTATCTTCAAAAAGGGGAAGAAGGTGGACCCAGGCAACTATAGCCCGGTGAGTCTGACTTCTATACCAGGAAAGATCTTTGAACAAATTATTAAACAACATGTATGTCAGTACCTGGATATGAATGAAGTGATTAAACAGAGTCAGCATGGGTTTGTAACTAATAAGTCATGTCAGACTAACTTAATTTCCTTCTATGACGGTATCACTGATTGGGTGGATCAAGGAAATGCTGTAGATATAGTATATCTTGACTTCAGCAAAGCATTTGACAAAGTCTCTCATACAATCCTTATTGAAAAAATGACTAAGTATGGAATGGACAAGGCAACTGTTAGGTGGATTCATAACTGGCTTAGTGATCGGACCCAAAGAGTGGTCGTAAATGGCTGCTCATCCAGTTGGAAGAATGTCTCAAGTGGGGTACCACAGGGCTCTGTCCTGGGCCCTTTATTGTTCAACATCTTTATCAACGATTTAGATGAAGGAATTGAGGGTAAACTGATTAAATTTGCTGATGACACAAAGCTAGGAGGGATAGCTAATACTGGAGAAGAGAGAGAGAGGATTCAAAAAGATTTAAATAAACTGGAGAAGTGGGCAGCAACTAACAGAATGGTTTTTAACAGGGAGAAATGCAAAGTACTACATCTGGGCAATAAAAATGAAAAAAGCATATATAGAATGGGAGGAATAGGGCTAAGTGACAGCACATGTGAAAAAGACTTGGGTATACTAATAGATCACAGACTGAATATGAGTCAACAGTGTGATGCAGTAGCAAAAAAGGCAAATGCAATTCTAGGATGTATTAACAGAAGCATACAGTCTAGATCACGTGAAGTCATTATTTCCCTCTACTCCTCTTTGGTCAGACCTCATCTGGAATATTGTGTCCAGTTTTGGGCACCACATTTTAAAAAAGACATCAACAAACTGGAGCAAGTTCAGAAAAGAGCGACCAGAATGGTGACTGGTCTGCAAACCCTGTCTTATGAAGAAAGGTTGCAGGATTTGGGAATATTTAGTTTGCAAAAGAGAAGACTGAGAGGAGACTTAATAGCTGTCTACAAAGGGGGCGTGGCCTGGACCTCATGTAGGGAGGACGTGGAGTGAGAGAGCTCCTGCCCGGATCCGACAATAAATCCTGATTACCGGCACTGCTGACGAGTCCCACTGACCTGGAGGGCTGCAATATCTCCCTGGGCGTTTAGACAGCGGAGGATCCTTGGGCCATGTCGAACCGCAGCAGTAAAAAAGATAAGGAGACGCCGGGGCGTGCCTCTGCTACATCCAGGATGGCACCAGCAAACAACAAGTCGGCTGGTAGTGGAGCGATGGGAGCTGCTGGCAGGCTGGAACGATATGCAAGGGTGCCTCCTGCTGCTGCTCGATCGCCCAGTGCACAGACTGAGGCAGACGCTGGATGCAGCGTGGAGCTGGAGGATCATCTCTCCAGGGAGGGAACAGTGAGTAAACTGGGCCCCCCTTCAGCCCAACATGTGCAGACACAGGGGCCTGTGCTGGAGGAGGAAGGAGTGGGGGATGGGGAGCAGCCGGAGTCTGTGACTGCTGAGCCCACACTGGGAGAAATCCTCGCAGCAATTAACTCCTGCAATACCACACTGGCCACTCTAAGTAATCAAATGGAGATTGTCACCAAGGACATGGCCTGTATTAAACAGGAGCTGCGAGGGGTGACTGCCAGGGTGGGGGAACTGGAGGAGCGTGTTGGTGCGACGGAGGATAAATTGCCACCAATAACACGGGAGCTGGGAAAAGCCACGCAAAATATTACAATACTGCTGAACAAGGTGGATGATTTAGAGAACCGCTCCCGTAGAAGTAATCTGCGACTGGTGGGGGTTCCGGAGAGGACGGAGGGGACTGACTCACTTGGCTTTTTTGAAAAATGGCTAATGGACACCTTTGGTAAAGATGTTTTGTCCCCATTCTTTACTATTGAGAGAGCACACAGGGTCCCTACGCGTGCCCCCCCGCCGGGAGCACCCCCGCGTCCCATCTTGCTTAAGCTCCTACACTTTAAAGATAGAGATGCTATCCTGCGCAGATCCAGAGACATTAAGGAACTTGCTATTAATGGGAGGAAAGTCTCCATTTTCCCTGATTTTTCCCTGGAGGTGCAGCGTAAAAGGGCGCAATTTATTGAGATTAAAAAACGCCTACGTGACTTACAGGTGACATATTCCATGATGTACCCTGCTAGACTGCGGATTGATGTGAATGGAGAAACGCACTTTTTTGATACGGCGGGAATGGCGCTGTCCTGGCTGGATATTAATGAGAGGTCCATGAGGAGGAAGAATACTTGAAGTTCTCCCTTTTTTTTCGCCACCAGGTGTTACTCCTTTTTGTCTAGGACGCTATGCTGGTATAATTACTACTGTTCATTCCATTTCGGATTCAGGGCGGGAGCTGACCGGATTGCTGTGGACACTCGTTACAGTGACAAGCTGTGGACCCTTCTCCCTGCATGGACTCTGGGCGAGTTTTCTAGCCCTGATTCTCTCTATTTGAGAGAAATGTGCAAGTTACACTTGTGTTTGGGGGTAGGGGCGCTGTGCACTGGTGTGCAGTGCTCCCTCTCCCTCCTTTGTTTTTTTCGTTTGTTGTTGTATTCCCTAATTGTTCTGTGGGATGTGATGTGCGTCAGCCGTGTCGCCCAATTCATTGTACTGAGGGATGGTGGAGATTGCCTCTCTCCCTCGGGAGTGGAGTATGTTCCGATTTCTCATTTTTTAGTCTGCTCTTATGGCGATATCACTTAATATTGTAGCGTGGAATGTTAGGGGGCTCGGGGATGCAAATAAGAGATGTGCTATATTTACTAATATGCAGAAATTTCTCCCGGCTATCCTGTGTATGTCTGAGACCCACATGGTGAAAGATAATATTCATTGGCTAAGAAAGGGATGGGTTTCACATGAATATCATTCCACGTACTCGACCCATGCGCGGGGTGTCAGTGTGCTGGTGCACAGGTCCATCCCCTTCTCATGTACTAAATCAGTGGTTGACCCTGGGGGCAGATTTGTATGTTTGCTTTGCACGTTATACGGTATACAATTTATTTTGGTTGCCATGTACATCCCCCCGCCCTATTCAGTCGAACCAGTAAAAAGAATCTTGTCTATTTTGGGTTCCTTTCCCCCTGCGCCGACTCTTCTAATAGGAGATTTTAATACATATTTGCATCCCTATTTGGATAAGTTGCATTCGGGAAACATATCAGAGGATGCAGCCTCAACCTCATTTGCTAGAACGTTAGTGGAGCTGGGTATGGTAGATCTTTGGCGTGTCCAAAACCCCACAGCCAGACAGTTTTCCTGCTACTCTAGCTCCCACCACGCTATGTCACGGATAGACCTGGCCATTGGGAATACACTCATGACCCCATATGTACGAGGGGTGGCCTACCTGCCTAGAAGTGTATCTGATCACTCGCCGCTACATGTCACACTTTCATGGGGACACCCCCTCACCCTATCTAGACCTATCTGGAAGCTTAATCCCTTCTGGATCCAGCTTATAGGGGGATCTTTGCATGATGCCATTCTAGAATATTTTCAACTTAATGAGTACTCTGCATCATCACACATAGTCTGGGATTCCATGAAAGCCTATGTCAGGGGCTTATATATTAGAGAAATATGCACACGGAAAAGCCAAAATAGACGCTACACCCAGAGTCTGATCCAGGAGGTGTCTGTTGCGGAGGCTGCGGTGATACTCAACCCGACAGAGAAAACTAAAAAAGCTTTGGAGAAGGCACAGGGGTCGCTCAGGGAAAACCTCATGTCGGCGGCAGCAAATAAACGTTATTTCCTCAAACAAAAATATTTTATAGAGGGGGAGGGAGTAGGACATTTATTGGCCACGGTCATTAGAGCACAGGACGGATCTTCATATATCAATAGGCTAAAAACGGACTCGGGTGGTCCTGTGACAGACAGTGCGGACATAGTGAGTGAGATAAGGAGGTATTATATGCGACTATACACATCAGATTGCAGTCTCACGGAGACGGAGATTGAGCAGTACCTGGATGCTCTCTCTCTCCCTGCATTGGCTGATAGCGATAGGGATTCATTGGATCGGGACATCCTGTTGGAGGAGTTGGAGGAGGCGCTTGGTCAGATGCAAAATGAAAAGGCTCCAGGAATGGATGGCCTGCCTGGCGAGTTTTACAAAACCTATGCACCCTTACTGCTACCTAAGCTACTTAAGGTATTTGAAGAGGCTGAAAGGCAGAGGGTCCTCCCGCCATCTATGAGGGAAGCTTTGATAGTTTTAATATTAAAGCCCGGAAAGGATCCAGAGGTTCCGGATTCATATCGCCCGATTTCCCTATTATCAACAGATGTTAAATTATTGGCCAAGGTACTCGCCAATAGGATGTCCCGAGTTATCTCATCTGTTATACAGAAGGATCAGACGGGATTTATCCCAGGCAGAGCCACATCTATGAACCTTAGGAAACTATACTTGGGGATTCAACATAGTTCTGGGGAGTTGGGGGGAAGAGCAATTTTGTCCTTAGACGCCGCTAAGGCGTTCGATAGTTTGGAGTGGGGTTTTTTGTGGGCGGTACTTCGGAAAATGGGCTTTGGACACAGATTTATAAATTGGGTGAGGCTGTTGTATGGCTCGCCGGTGGCGAAGGTTGGGGCTAATGGCAGGGTCTCTGAGTCTTTTCCTCTTGGGAGAGGTACTAGACAGGGGTGCCCGCTCTCGCCCTTGCTATTTGCTACTGCGGTGGAGCCATTGGCAGTTGCAATTCGGAAGTCCAGAGAAATAATGGGATTCAGATGTGGAACTGTGGAGTTGAGGATATCATTGTACGCGGATGATTTACTTCTATATTTAGATAAGGTACATTCCTCGATTTTGCCGGCAATGGAGGTCATTCGAGAATTTGGGCTGAGGTCTGGTCTTCGGATTAATTGGTCCAAATCAGCTTTAATGCCGATAGACCCTCTCCCGGCGGATTTCTCAGATTTGCAGATACCGGTCCCTGTAGTTCGGAGGTTTAAGTATCTGGGTATAATTGTTAGTCCTGCCCCGAAGGATTTTCGGGCTCTGAATCTGGAGCCCCTGTTGCAGCGATTTAGAGCAAAAGTACATACTTGGTGTCGCCTGCCGTTGTCGAATATTGGTAGATCTAACTTAATCAAAATGGTAATGATGCCACAATTATTATATTTGATACATAATTCTCCGGTGTGGATCTGTAGGGACTTTTTTGCAAAAATAAATACATTATTCCGGGAATTAATTTGGAAGAAAAAACAGGCTAGGATTCGCTTGGAGATACTGCAGCGAGGGAAGGAGGAGGGAGGATTGGCGGTGCCAAACCCATTCATATACTTTATAGCCTCCCAGATGCAACATCTTAAGGGTTGGGGTAGAGACGGGGCGTGTGACAATGGTGGTGATATTGTGAGGGAAGGATCGGTATGGAAATATCCAGGGTGCCGGTTGGAGGTGGGAAGACGGCAGATAAATGGGGCACGATACCCCACGTTGGCTATGATTTTCAAGGTGTGGGATAGGGGTAAGTCTCTTTTGAAGATAAATGGGCCTACGGAATTGTGGCCATTGTGGCGAAATCCGGATTTGCAAGAGATCAAAAAGCTGGTGGGGTTCGGAAGATGGGAAGATAAAGGGATTTATCTGGTGTCACAAATTTTGCAAAATAATACTCTTAAGAGTTTTGAACAATTGAGAACAGAATTTCACCTCCCGCACGTCTTCTTTTATCAGTACTTACAGCTAAGACATGCATTGGAAAAACAGAGAAGGACAAATCCGGTGATAGTGACACATAATCAAACACTACATATGCTACTTACATCTGAGTCTTCTAGGGGACTTATCTCTGAATTATATAAAAGATTATTACCTGCCCATCTGGAGACATATCCACTGACTGCTGCTAAGAATAAGTGGGAACGGGACGTTGGCCCCCTGACGGAGGACCAGTGGTCCGATATTCTAGAACAGGTCCCTAAAATGGCGGTTTCTGAGTGCCAGCGGCTTTCGCAAATATATCTCATTCACAGGGTATATAAAACACCCAGCTTATTATTTAAAATGGGACTTAGGCCCAATACACAATGTGTTAGGTGTGGGCAGGATGATGCCCACTTGATGCATGTTATGTGGGAGTGCGGGCACATTGGGGATTTCTGGAGGCAGACCCTGGGACTCATAGCTCAAGTATACCATATCACAATACGACCGTCACCTCGTCTATGTTTGTTGAATTTGTGGGAGGAGGGGGTTGACCCGGACTCTGCAGTGGCCCTGGGAATAGCACGCATCCTGTATCAGGCAAGAAAGATACTTGCATATCATTGGTTGGATCCTATGCCACCAACATTGTCAGAGCTTAAAAATAAACTAAATAATGTCATCAGATTGGAAAGGGGGGCTTATTTAAAAAGAAATGCATTAAGAAAGTTTTACAAAATTTGGCAGCCATGGATGGAGTCACCGGGTCTCCCCTCGGGCGCACTGGTACGGGATGCGATGTTGGACCAGTTGCTGTTGTGCTTGCGATGAGGGGATGCTTGGGGGGTGAAAATAAAGTCTAGTGCCCTTTGTGGCGAAGTAGATTTTGAGTGGCGCGGTGGGAGGGAGCTGGGGTGGATTGGACCTGATATCCGTGGGGGGCGGGGGGGCGCGAAATATGATGCGGAGTGGCGCGGCTGGCGGGGATGGTTTTCCCGCTGAAATGAGGCACTGATGTATAATTTTGATTTTTGTTTATTTGTGGAGCCATGTTGTTTATAGGCTCAATTTTATGCAAATATCTGTGTTTTGAGATTTCTTCTTTTTATTTATTCTTACACAGGAAGAGTTTTACCCTTTAAATAATATTTGCTCTCAATGTAAATTTTACTTGCTATATAAGATGTCATTCTTTCTGTATTGATTCCTGAATGTTTAATAAAAAAGATCTGATTCAAAAAATAGCTGTCTACAAATATCTCAAGGGCTGTCACATTGTAGAAGGATCAACTTTATTCTCATTTGCACAAGGAAAGACTAGAAGCAATGGGATGAAACTGAATGGGAGGAGACACAGATTAGATATTAGAAAAAACTTTTTGACAGTTAGAGTGATCAATGAGTGGAACAGGCTGCCACGAGAAGTGGTGAGTTCTCCTTCAAAGGAAGTCTTCAAACAGAGGCTGGACAGACATCTGACTGGGATGATTTAGCGAATCCTGCTTTGAGCAGGGGGTTGGACCAGATGGCCCAGGAGGTCCCTTCCAACTCTACGATTCTATGATTCTATGCTTTATCATCATACTGCAGAACAAAAAGTGCAATAACGTGATCAAAAAGACAGATATAAATAACCATGGTACCGCTGAAAACGTCATCTTGTCCCGCAAAAAATGAGCTGCCATACAGCATCATCAGTGAAAAAATAAAAAAGTTATAGCTCGCAGGATAAAGCGATGCAAAAATAATTATTTTTTTTATATAAAATGGTTTTCATTGCATTAAAGCGCCAAAACATAAAAAAGACATAAATGAGGCATTTCTGTAATCGCACACTGACCTGAAGAATAAAATCGCTTTATCAATTTTACCACATGCGGAACGGTGTAAAAGCACCCCCCAAAATAAATTCATGAATTGCTGTTTTTTGTTCATTCCGCGTCCCATAAATCGGAATAAAAAGTGATCAAAAAATGTCACGTGCCTGAAAATGGTACCAATAAAAAATGTCAAGTCATCCCGCAAAAAATAAGACCTCACATGACTCGGTGGGTCAAAATATGGAAAAATTATAGCTCTCAAAATGTGGTGATGTAAAAAATATTTTTACAATAAAATGGGACTTTTAGCGTATGGCAGCTGCCAAACATAAAAACATGCTATAAATAGTAAATCAAACCCCCCTTCATCACCCCCTTAGTTAGGGAAAAATAATAAAATGGAAAAAAAAGGTATTTATTTCCATTTTCCCATTAGGGTTAGGGCTGAGACTAGGGTTAGGGGTGTGTTGGGGTTAGGGTTGGAGTTAGAATTGGGGGGGTTTCCACTGTTTTGGCACATCAGGTGCTCTCCAAATGCAACATGGCGTCTGATCTCAATTCCAGCCAAAAAAGTCAAATGGCGCTGCTTCCCTTCTGAGCTCTGCCATGCGCCCAAATAGTCGTTTACCCCCACATATGGGGTATCAGCGTACTCAGGACAAATTGCACAATAACTTTTGGGGTCCTGTTACCCTTGGGAAAATAAAAAATTGTGGGTGAAAAGATCATTTTTGTGGAAAAAATATGATTTTTTAATTGTATGGCTCTACGTTATAAACGTCTGTGAAGCCCTTGGGGGTTCAAAGTCCTCACCACATATCTAGATAAGTTCCTTGGGGGGGTCTAATTTCCAAAATGGGGTCATTTGTGGGGAATTTCCACTGTTTAGGCACATCAGGGGCTCTCCAAATATGACATGGCATCCGATCTGAATTCCAGCCAGTTTTGCATTGAAAAAGTCAAACAGCGCTCCTTCCCTTCTGAGCTCTGCCATGCGTCAAAACAGTGGTTCTTCCCCACATATCAGGTATCAGCGTACTCAGGACATATTTCACAATAACTTTTTGCAGTCCAATTTATCCTGCTACCCTTGGTAAAATAAAAAAAAATTGGACCTGAATTAATTTTTTTGTGAAAAAAAGTTAAATGTTCATTTTTTTTTTAAAACAGTCAAAAAATTCCTGTGAAGCACCTGAAGGGTTAATAAACTTCTTGAATGTGGTTTTGAGCACCTTGAGGGGTGCATTTTTTAGAATGGTGTCACTTTTGGTTATTTTCTATCATATAGACCCCTCAAAGTAATTTCAAATGTGATGTGGTCCCTAAAAATAAAATGGTGTTGTAAAAATGAGAAATTGCTGGTCAACTTTTAACCCTTATAACTTCCTAACAGAAAAAAATTTTGGTTCCCAAATCGTGCTGATGTAAAGTAAACATGTGGGAAATGTTATTTATTAAGTTTTTTTGTATGCCACATCTGTGTTTTAAGGGCATAAAAATTCAAAGTTGGAAAATTGCAAAATTTTCAAAGTTTTTGCCAAATATCCGTTTTTTTTCACAAATAAACTTAAGTTTTTTCAATGACATTTTACCACTATCATGAAGTACAATATGTCACAAGAAAACAGTGTGAGAATCACCGGGATCCATGGAAGCGTTCCAGAGTTATTACCTCATAAAGGGACAGTGGTCAGAATTGGAAAAATTGGTCCCGTCATGAACGTGCAAACCACCCTTGGGGTAAAGGGGTTAAACGCTAAATAAAGGTATTCAGGTGGTGAAGCATGTGTTGCCATAACTCAGCGAAATTCAAATATTGCGCCCTTTAACCTAGTAAAAATGCCTCCTGCATGATCTCTTACGAGAACATTTAGGGGTTTTACAAAAGTAAAGACTCCCCCCCCTTTTGAGATCCCTCCAAAATTAAAGCACTCTATTAATATTATTTTAAATAAATCTTTGCATATGTGTATGTAGTATAATGTTTTAATATACTCACCTACAGCCATCATATTTGGGATGCAACACCATTTCGCTCTGCTCAGTGATATCACTGCTCTTCAGACTACCCGGCTCACTATGTGTGAGCATAGAGCATGAAAGCCTATGGAGCCTCGTTCAGTTTTATGGTAAAAGCCACTTATGGGTCACACAGAGCACAGCGTGACCTAGTGACGTCATTGAGAAGAGGAGCGGAAAGGCACTGGATATCAGACGAGGCGGCGGTAGGCGAGTATATTAACACAAACCAGGGGAAGAGTCCTGAGGAGATAATTTGCATATTCCCAGTGCCTTCTGGGATAAGTGAAGAGTCCCCGCGAGCTCAACGATCACTGGATTTTGGCTGTTGCAGCTGAAAAGAGGAAAATCGGTAAACCGCGCGCTGATATTTTGGCTCATTTTTCATTGCTTTGAAGTCTCTTTAATAATAACAATATGGAAGAGGCCAGGAGCAATTTAGTGAGCTGCATTTCTTGCTACATGTTCACAGACTTACCAGTGGAAAAACCAAACTTCATGCCACAAATGCAAGCTTGTGTCCCTGTTGGAGGAAATTGTTGCAAAATCTCTAAGAGAGGTTAGCTACATTGAAGATCATTAAGGAAGGTGAAGAGTTCTTAGACAGAGCAGAATTATCTCTTCATGTTACAGAAAGAAGAAATTCGAAGTGCACCTGAAGAAACAGAGGAATGAAAATGTGACCCAGAGAAGCAGGAGGATCAGGAGGCAGTCAGCACCCATACTGCTAAGGAGCCAGTACCAGGCTCTTACGCAGGAGAACGATGAAGAAATACATCAGGTAAGACTTTGCCCACAAGCAGCAACCTTGTACGCCTTCAGAATCCTCCTGGATGGAGAAAGAAAAATGTTGTGAAGAAGAAACGGAGAGTGGGGGGTCATGGGGGATTCCCTGTTGAGAGGAACAGAGGCCACTATCTGCAGACCGGATATAACCTCAAGAGAAATGTGCTGTCTTCCAGGTGCAAAAATTAAAGATGTGTCTGACAGGATATCAGGACTCTTCAGACCTACTGATGACTACCCATTCCTACTAATACATGTGGGGACAAATGACACAGCAAGAAACAACCTGGAAACCATCTGCAGAGACTTTGAAAACTTAGGTAAGAAAGTAAAAGAACTGGGAGTGCAGGTGGTCTTCTCTTCCATCCTCCCAGTGGATGGCCATGGAACAAGGAGGTGGAATAAGATTCTGCAGGTGAACAACTGGCTATGTCGATGGTGCCGTCAGCAAGGATTTGGATTTATGGATCACGGAGTGAATTACCTATACGATAGACTACTTGCTAGAGATGGGGTGCACCTTACGAAGACTGGAAAACATGTATTTGGAAGTCGCCTTGCTACACTTGTAAGGAGAGCTTTAAACTAGAACAATGTGGGAAGGGAAGCAAAAGGCCAGAAAAAGCCATACACCTGACAAATGCTATTGGGGATTCTGCTATTAGAAGTGGGAGGAAAGAACAAAGACAAAAAAATCTAAATAATAAAAATATTGGAGAAAGAGAAACCAATCACAAACTAAAATGTTTCTATACGAATGCACAAAGCATGGGCAACAAACAAGGAGAATTGGAACTACTAACGCAGGAAAAGAAATATGATGTCATTTGAATCACTGAAACTTGGTGGGACAATACACAGGATACAACTTATTTGCAAGAAGCAGACTTGATAAACGAGGAGGAGGTGTCACATTGTATGTTAGAAACGCGTATATCTGCACAGAGATTGAAGCTTCAGAGACTGGGAGTTCTGTGGAAACTGTTTGGGTAAGAATACTGTCATGGTCACGCGTGGCTGGACACAGGGCCTCGAGCAGGGCGGATTTAGATGACACGCGTGACCCTGGATACACCGCCTCCAGTTGGGCGAATTTAAATAAAAGGGAAAACCTGGGTAACAATAATAATGGTGGCCCTGCGATAGGGAACGGGGACGTGGAGACCTCCTGCATTCCCCTGAGTCAGTGTCTCTACACTCGTAACGTTTCCTAGGCTGGTTCTGCACCGGGTGCTGCTCAGGATACCTTTAAACCCTAGCTCGCCCTCCACCTACCCCTTTCTAGTGTAATGGCCGGTGCGGAAACTAATCCCACCACTGTACTAAAACACACATAAGGAAAAGAGACAAAACAGGGAAACCCCACTTAGCTTTGCTCTGCTGCTTTTGCTCCCAGCAACAGAGCCCACCACCTGCGTGCATCTTTTCCTCCGACCGGATCCAACACCATAGTGCAGCCTTGGAGCAAGCAGAGTCCACCACCTGCGTGCAGCTGTCCAGAAACAAAGTCCAGCATATGAGTCCAGCGTTCCAGCAACCGAGTCCAGCATCATGAGTGCAGCTCTACACCATAGCTGCCACTCCACCAAGCCATGCAAGAACTCCTTGCTGACACCATAGCTGCAGCTCCACCAAGCCATGACAGACCTCCTCGCAGACACCATAACTGCCATTCCAGGACTCTCACTGAGCTGCCCGGGACTCTCTTTCCGCTCCA
The DNA here is from genome assembly GCF_039654945.1 of Dendrobates tinctorius. Taxonomy (NCBI): domain Eukaryota; kingdom Metazoa; phylum Chordata; class Amphibia; order Anura; family Dendrobatidae; genus Dendrobates; species Dendrobates tinctorius. The sequence continues at coordinate 5,723,396 of NW_027361866.1, forward strand.
TCCTTCACCCACGCTTCCTTGTAACTGAGGACTATCACCAACCGTGATTACCACACCTGACACTTTTGTAGAGCAATCACACCTGTTTTATAATTACGTGCACAAAACTAAAGTAACCAAAGTGCAATTACCCTAATGGCCACCGGGGAAACTAAGAAAAAGACACCACTGTGTAATACCCTTAATGGCCACCGGGGGCAAAACCAACCCTGAGCAAACAGCTCACAGAAAAAAAAGGTTACTTGTGCATTTTCTCTGTCATATCCAACCTGGATCATAACAAATACAAGGACAGAAAAATGGAAAGGACACCATTGTAGGCATTTACTACAGGCCGCCTGTGCAAGCTGAAGATATGGATGAACTCTTTATGCATCAAATGGCAAAGTTCTCCAAAAAATATGACATAGTTGTCATGGGAGATTTCAACTATCCAGACATTTATTGGGAATCTCTCTCGGGCAATACTAACAGGTCAAGGAAATTCTTATGCTCTCTTGCTGACAACTTTATCTTCCAAAAGGTAGGGGAGAAAACAAGGGGAACTGCTACCTTGGATCTAATCCTTATAAACAGGGAGGAAATGGTTGAGGAGGTAAAAGTGGCTGGGACCCTAGGAGGTAGCGACCATGCTATTTTAGAATTTTGGATAACTAGAGGAGGAAGACCTGTGAAGACTCAGACGTCAAGGTTAGATTTCAGAAAGGCAGATTTTAAGGGATTCAGAAAGAGAATTGGAGGGATCCAATGGCTGGATATCCTTAAAGACAAAAATGTACAGGAAGGATGGGAAATCTTGAAAAATGAAATTCTCAAAGCACAATTGTTAACAATTCCGAAAAGAGGGAAGAATAGGAAGCATTTAAGGAAACCAGGATGGATGAACACAGAACTTAAGCACATGGTGAAAAGGAAGAAAGAAATGTTTATAAAATGGAAAGAAGGAGACATATCTAAAGAAGAATATAATGCTGTCTGCAGAACCTGCAGGGCACAAATCAGACTTACTAAAGCTGACAATGAATTGAGGCTTGCAAGAGGCGTCAAAAGCAATAATAAAGGATTTTGGGGATATGTCAAAAGTAAAAAAAGTCAAAGATACTATAGGATTTTTACAGGATGAAAATGATGAAATGGTAAGCCAGGATGTTGAGAAGGCCGAACTTTTAAATTCCTATTTTGCATGTTTTGACTCAGAAAGGAAATGTAACATCAACTGTTCTTCACTGTCCTATTAAGGGAATAGAAGAATCCAGGATATCTATAAACAGAAAGATAGTGAGGAAACACTTAGCTAACCTAAATGAATTCAAGTCTCCAGGTCCAGATGAATTACACCCCAGAGTGCTGAAGGAGATAGCAGAAGAAATTTTTGAACCCCTCTCCATAATCTTTGGAAATTCTTGGAGAACAGGAGAAGTCCCAGAAGACTGGAGAAGAGCAAATGTTGTTCCTATCTTCAAAAAGGGGAAGAAGGTGGACCCAGGCAACTATAGGCCGGTAAGTCTGACTTCTATACCAGGAAAGATCTTTGAACAAATTATTAAACAACATGTATGTAAGTACCTAGATAAGAATGAAGTGATTAAACAGTCAGCATGGGTTTGTAACTAATAAGTCAGGTCAGACTAACTTAATTTCCTTCTATGACAGAATCACTGATTGGGTGGATCAGGGAAATGCTGTAGATATAATATATCTTGAGTTCAGCAAAGCATTTGACAAAGTATCTCACACAATCCTTATTGAAAAAATGACTAAGTATGGAAAGGACAAGGCAACTGTTAGGTGGATTCATAACTGGCTTAGTGATCGGACCCAAAGAGTGGTCGTAAATGGCTGCACATCAGTTGGAAGAATGTCTCAAGTGGGGTACCACAGGGCTCTGTCCTGGGCCCTGTATTGTTCAACATCTTTATCTACGATTTAGATGAAGGAATTGAGGGTAAACTGGATGACACAAAGCTAGGAGAGATAGCTAATACTACAGAAGAGAGGATTCAAAAAGATATAAATAAACTGGAGCAGTGGGCAGCAACTAACAGAATGATTTTTAACAGGGAAAAGTACTACATCTGGGCAATAAAAATGAAAAAAGCATATACAGAATGGGAGGAATAAGGCTAAGCAGCAGCACATGTGATAAAGACTTAGGTATACTAATAGATCACAGACTGAATATGAGTCAACAGTGTGATGCAGCAGCAAAAAAGGCAAGTGCAATTCTAGGATGTATTAACAGAAGCATACAGTCTAGATCACGTGAAGTCATTATTGCCCTCTACTCCTCTTTGGTCAGACCTCATCTGGAATACTGTGTCCAGTTTTGGGCACCACATTTTAAAAAAGACATCAACAAACTGGAGCAAGTTCAGAAAAGAGCGACCAGAATGGTGAACGGTCTGCAAACCCTGTCTTATGAGGAAAGCTTGCAGGATTTGGGAATGTTTAGCTTGCAAAAGAGAAGACTGAGAGGAGACGTAATAGCTGTCTACAAATATCTCAAGGGCTGTCACATTGTAGAAGGATCATCTTTATTCTCATATGCACAAGGAAAGACTAGAAGCAATGGGATAAAACTGAATGGGAGGAGACACAGATTGGATATTAGAAAAAAATTTTTGACGGTTACAGTGATCAATGAGTGGAGCAGACTGCCACGAGAGGTGGTGAGTTCTCCTTCAATAGAAGTCTTCAAACAGAGGCTGAACAGACATCTGTCTGGGATGATTTTGCGAATCCCGCTTTGAGCAGGGGGTTGGACCAGATGGCCCAGGAGGTCCCTTCCAACTCTACGATTCTAGGATTCTACATTTCATAAATAAAAAAACTGAATGGGAAGCTTCCTTAAAGTCATGTTTGTGCCAAGTCTCAAAAAATTATATTTTATACTCATTTCTTCTAAGTGATAGAGTGCATCAGCAAAGTTCAGTGATGTCATTGTGCTGCCGATGCCAGGATCCTGACGTCCTGTAAGCCATTCCACATACAGAATGCCGAGTGTTGGGTCAGGGATCCTATAGATTCCTGCCCTAACAAAGGATCCAACGGTACCTGTTGTGAGTTCATTTTCTGGTCTACCAGTTGTGAGTTTTCCTTCCAGGCTCCCTCTAGTGGTAACGGGAGGTAATGAGGCTGATTTAATCAGTAGAGATCTGCCACCTGATAATGAGGATGACGATTGGACCTCAGGAATTTCAGACTGGATTTAAGTCAGCCGACGCCCTATTCTGGTGCTGGTGATTCCTTCTGGCTTTTCAGCTCTTGGTGTTCAGCTCTGTTCCAGTCATTTCAAGCTAAGTTTTTCTGCTAATGTTCACACTTGATTTTGTTGGTCTGATCAGTTTTTTGTGTTGTCAGCCAGCCCCGGCTGGGGCTGTGCTGAATTTCCACTCTTATTTATCTGTATTTGCCAATTTGCTTTTTGTCCCTATTAGATTGAAATATTCTGAGACAGCAAAAAGAGGCCAGAGTGATGATATAGTGGGAGAAGTCTAGTGACTTCAGGGTTAATTTTGTTATTTGAACTGTTGGACATTATTTTTGTAAGGTTTTTGGCAGATTGCAGACAGTGTCTTTCCTTTCCTCTCCTTTCTAGTTAGTTTGGGCCCCATCGTTTGCTCAGCCTATTTTCCTGCCTGTGTTTGTGTTTTCATCTTGCTTCACCGTCAATACATGTGTGGGGGCTGTCTTTCCTTTGGGGTCTGCTCTGTGGCAGTTAGTTTTCCCCTTTCTTGCTTTAGGCTTTAGTCCTCCGGCGGTGACGAGGCGTCTTGGATCATCGTAGGAACGCTCCACGGCTGCTGGTAGTTGTGTGGTTAGGATCAGGGATCTGCAATCTGCATAGTTACCAACCTCTCTGGTTTTCTGTGACTTAGCTTGTTTAGGTTTTTCCTCCTTGGTGACCCATTCATAATAGAATCACCAGCCATACCACAGATTCTAGGGTACTCAAAAGCAGGAAAAGGTTGAGAAAAAAAAAAAAGTGTCAGAATTTTTTTTTTTTTTATGTATTTTTTCCTCTTTTTCTCTGGGGTCGTAGGAGGATTTTTTTTCCCTAATGGAGATTAAGCAATTGTCTGATCATGTGGAGCAACTTGCTGCTGAAATGCAGGGAATTTCCACCTACCTCTGTTGTGAGCTCATTTTCAGGTTTGCCTCTGGCTTCTGGTGAGGGTTATGGAGCTGGCTGTGCTGACAGAGGAGTAGTGAGTTCTCTATCTGGACTCCCTCTGTTGGTGAAGGGAGGTAATGAAGCTGATCTAAATGGCAGAGACCGGCCACCTGAGGAAGAGGACTGTGATTGGACATCAGGAGTTTCTGATTGGATTTAAAGCAGCCGACTCCCTAGTTTCTTGCTGGTGATTTTTCCTGACTGTGGCTTCTGGTTTCCAATTTGGTTCCTGCCTTCCTAAAGCTAAGTTTTCTCTGCTATTGTTCATATGAGTTTTGTCTGGTTTACTTCGTTTTTGTGTTCAGCCAGCCCTGGCTGGGACTGGGCTGAATCCCCATTTTATCTCTGATCAGTTGATCTCTTTTGCTGTGTCTTCAGAATATACCTGAGTGCTGATATAGTGTTTTGAAGTCTAGCGACTTCAGGGCCTTTTTCTATCAGACGTGTTGGACTTTTTTTTTGGCACGGTTTTTTGCGTGATTGCAGACAGCAGCTTTTCTTTCCTGTCCTTTCTAGTTAGTGAGGGCTCCATTATTTGCTCAGCCTATCTTTCTATCTGTGTCTGTGTTTTCATCTTCTTTTACTGACAATACATGTTGGGGGCTGTCTATTGCTTTTGGGTCTGCTCTGGGGCAGTTTAGATTTTCCATTTCTTTCTTTAGGCTTATTTAGTTCTCCGGCCGTGACGAGGCGTCTAGGACCACCGTAGGCACGCTCCACGGCTACTGCTAGTTGTGGATGGGATCAGGGGTCTGCAATCCGCTAGTTACCAACCTCTCCGGTTTTCTGGGCTTAGCTTGCTTTTGGTTTTTTCCTCCTCGGTGACTCATTCATAACATACCTCATTCAGTCACATGTTGCTGAACCCAAGATCCCTACTCCTGATGTGTTTTCTGGGGATCGGTCTAAATTTCTGAATTTTAAGAATAATTGTTAATTATTTCTTGCCTTGAAGCCTAACTCATCGGGGAGCTCTGCGCAGCAGATTAAAATTGTCATCTCCTTGCTGCGCGGCGATCCCCAGGATTGGGCTTTTTCTCTGACACCTGAAAATCCTATTCTGACTAATGTGGATGCATTTTTTCAAGCCTTGGGGTTGTATGATGAACCTAATGCCGTCGATCAAGCTGAGAGAACCCTTTTGGCATTAAACCAGGGTCAGGATTCTGCAGTTATACCGTCAAAAATTCTGAAAGTGGGCGGTCCTTACATGGAATGATAGTGTATTGGCAGCTCTCTTTCGGAAGCGTTTATCAGAGACCGTAAAATATGTTATGGTGGGATTTCCTGTTTCCTCTGGTCTGGATGATTCTATGGTCATTAGCCATTCAAGTTGATCGGCGCTTACATGAACGTAAAACTACACAGGAGGCGCTGCCACCTTTTGAACAAACGTCTGAACCTATGCAATGTGATGGGGTTTTGTCTAGGGTGCAACGTCAGGAGTATAGAAGGCGTAATAAGCTGTGTTTTTTCTGTGGAGACGCCTCTCATACTATTTCTGTCTGCCCTAAATGAGAGAAACGTTTTGCACACACATTTGCTGTGGGCAGTGTACAACCTAAGTTCCTTTTGGCAATTACTCTGATCTGCTCCTTATCCTTGTGGATTCAAGAGCAGCGCTGAATCTGATGGATTTGGACTTTGCTAAATGTGGTTTTTCCATGACGCCTCTGCGGACGCCTATTCCTTTGAGGGGAATTGATGCTACTCCTTTGGTGGAGAATAAACCTCAGTTTTGGACCCAGGTGATAATGCAAGTTACCCCAGACCACCAGGAAAAATTGTAAATTTTTGGTGCTGCATAATTTGCATGATACTATTGTTCTGAGTTTTCCCTGGTTGCAAACTCATAATCCAGTTGTGGATTGGAAATCTGGGTCTGTGGTGAGTTGGGGTTGTCAGTGTGTTCTTAGGGACGCTCCTGTTTTACCAACCTCTCCTCAGTCTCATGATATTCCTGATTATCTAGCCGATTTTTCTGATGTATTTAGTGAGAGTAAGTCTGCATCTTTTCCTCCTCATAGGAGATATAACTGTGCAATTGAGTTGATGCCTGGGTGTAAATTTCCCAAGGGTCGGCTTTTCAACTTATCAGTACCCGAACATGATGCTATGCGATCCTATATTAAGGAGTCGTTGGAGAAGGGTCATATTAGACCATCCTCGTCACCTTTAGGGGCTGTTTTTTTTTTTGTGGCCAAGAAAGATGGTTCATTAAGACCGTGTATTGATTATCGTTCCCTTAACAAGATGACGGTTAAATATCAGTACCCGTTACCTTTGATGTCTGATTTATTCTCCAAAGTTAAGAGTGCCTGCTGGTTTACTAAGCTTGACCTCAGGAGGGCGTAGAATCTTATTCTCATCAAGCACAGGGATGAATGGAAGATGGCGTTTAATACTCCGGATGGACATTTTGAGTACCTGGTGATGCCTTTTGGGCTCACTAATGCCCCTTCTGTCTTCCAGTCCTTTATAAATGATATTTTCCATGACTTTGTGGATAAGTTTTTGATCATCTATCTGGATGATATTTTGATCTATTCTAGTGATTGGGATTCTCATGTGGAACACGTCCGGACTGCGTTCCGGATTTTGAGGGAGAATTTCGTTTTTTAAGGGATCGAAATGCCTCTTTGGTGTACAGAGGATTTTCATTTTTGGGATTTATCTTGTCTCCGTCGACTATTGAAATGAACCCGGCCAAGGTACAGGCCATTTTTAATTGGGTTCAGCCTACTTCTTTGAAGGCCCTCCAGAAGTTTTTGGGTAATTTTTCTGGTATTGTAAAACCACTGACTGATCTGACCAAGAAGGGCGCTGATGTGCTGAATTGGTCTCCTGAGGCTATCTCAGCATTTCAGGAGCTTAAGCGGAGATTTACTTCAGCTCCAGTTTTATGGCAACCTGATGTCTCACTTCCATTTCAGGTGGAGGTAGATGCTTCTGAGATTGGTGCAGGAGCTGTTTTGTCCCAAAAGGAATCTGTGACTTCTAAGGTGAATCCCTGTGCCTTCTTTTCTCGAAAGTTCTCCCCATCTGAACGCAACTATGACGTGGTGAATCGGGAATTGTTGGCCATGAAATGGGCATTTGAGGAGTGGAGACATTGGTTGGAGTGAGCTAGACATCAAGTTGTGGTCCTCACCGATCACAAGAATTTGATTTATCTGGAGTCAGCCAAACGCTTGAATCCTAGACAGGCTAGATGGGCCTTGTTTTTCACGCGTTTTAATTTTGTGGTCTCTTTTCTTCTGGGCACTAAGAATGTTAAGGCAGACGCCCTTTCTAGGAGTTTCTTTGCCGATTCTCCTAATGTGACCGAGCCTACTACCATCCTAGGTGAGGGGGTAGTTCTTTCTGCCATTTCGCCCGATTTGAGACGCGCCCTGGAGGAATTTCAGGAGGAGAAACCTGAGCGTTGCTCTATGGGAAAATTGTATGTTCCTGGCCAGTGGAGAAAGAGAGTGATGTCTGAAATTCATTGCTCCGCATTGGCTGGTCATCCAGGTATTTTTGGTACCAGAGATTTGGTGAGTCGGTCTTTTTGGTGGCCTGCCTTATCTCGTGATGTCAGGAATTTTATACAGTCCTGTGGGACTTGTTCTCGATCTAAACCCTGTTCTCGTCCTAGTGGGTTGCTGATGCCCCTGCCGGTGCCCAAGAGGCCATGGACCCATATCTTAATGGATTTTATTTCTGATCTTCCTGTCTCTCAGAGAATGACTTATCTGGGTGATTTGTGATAGATTTTCGAAGATGGTCCATCTTGTACCACTCCCAAAGTTGCCATCTTCCGCTGCGTTGGTGCCCTTGTTTTTACAACAGGTGGTTCGGTTACATGGGATTCCTGAGAACATTGTGTCCGACAGAGGAGTCCAGTTTGTTTCCAGATTCTGGAAAGCCTTTTGTTCCAATCTGGGAATTCAGTTATCCTTCTCCGCATTTCATCCCCAGACCAATGGACAGACAGAGAACAAACCAGACCTTGGAGTCTTATTTGAGATCTTTTATATCTGCTGATCAGGATGATTAGGTCTCATTTTTGCCCTTGGCCGAATTTGCGCTGAACAATAGAGCTAGTTCTGCCACTTTGATGTCACCCTTTTTCTGTAATTTTGGGTTTCATCCTCGATTCTCTTCAGGGCAAGTGGAATCTTCGTCCTGCCCAGGTGTGGACACTGTGGTTGAGAGAATGCAGCAGATATGGGACCTAGTGGTGGATAAGTTGTCACTCTCTCAGGAAAAGGCCCAGTGATTTTCCAACCAGCATAGGCCAATTGGTCCCGTTTAAAGCGGGTGATATGGTTTGGTTGTCGTCTAAGAATATTCCTATGAAGGTTGCATCTCCAAAATTTAAGCCAAGATTTATTGGACCTTTTAAGATTTTGGAAATTCTTAATCCTGTTTCTTTTCGATTGGCTCTTCCAGTTACGTTCAAGATCCATAATGTATTTCACAAATCTCTATTGAAGAGGTTTGTTGAGCCAGTGGTTCCTATGGCAGCACCTCTGTTATGATGAGTCACCGAAGGAGTTAAAAACAAAATACTAGCTAAGTCCAGAAAAACCAGAGAGGTTGGCAGCTATCGGATTGCAGACCCCTGAACCTATCCACAACAACTAGCAGTAGCCGTGGGGGGTTCCTATGGTGCCCTAGACCCCTCGATCACAGCCGGAGAACTACATAGCCTAAAGACAGAAAGGGGAAAAACTAAACTGCCCCAGAGCAGACCTCAAAGCAATAGGCAGCCCCCAACATATAATGACGGTGAAGCAAGGTGAAAACACTAACACAGATAGAAAGATAGGTTGAGCAAATGATGGGGCCCAAGCTAACTAAATAGGACAGGATAGGAAAGCTGCTGTCTGCCATCCGCAAAAACCCTATCCAAAATGAGCCAACCGACTGATAGGAAAAACAGGCCCTTAAGTCGCTAGGCTTCAAAAGACTATATCAGCACTCAGGTATATTCTGAAGACAGAGCAAAAGATCAACAGATCAGAGACAAAAATGGAATTCAGCTCACCCCTGGCCGGGAATGGCAGAACTCCCAAAAAACAAGGCAAAACAAAAACAAAACTGAAGAGTACAAAGCAGAGCAGAAAAACCTAGCTTTGAGACGCAGGAATCAGACTGGTCTCCAAGAATCCAGCAGGGATCACCAGCAAGGCAGAAGGGCGTCAGCTGCCTTATATCCAGTCCTCAATTCCAGCCACCCAGTCATCATCTAGCTGCCCAGGTGTTTGGTAATCAGCCTCACTACCTTCCTTCACCAGAGGAGGGAGTTCATCAGACCTCAATGGTGAAGGGAAAAATGAACTCACAACACACCTCCTGACCCTGTGTTGGCTGAAGGCAATGTGGAATATGAGGTAAAGAAAATATTCGATTCTCGTTTGGTTAGACGGAGACTCTAGTATATGGTCAAATGGAAGGGTTATGGCCAGGAGGATAATTCTTGGGTCTCTGCCTCTCATATTCATGCCAATAGATTGGTTTGTGCTTTACACCGGGTCCATCCTGATCGGCCTGGTGGCGTGGATGAGGGTTCGGTGACCCCTCCTCAACGGGGGGTACTGTTGCGAGTTCATTTTCTGGTCTACCCGTTGTGAGTTCTCCATCCAGGCTCCCTCTAGTGGTAACGGGAGGTAATGAGGCTGATTTAATCAGTAGAGATCTGCCACCTGATAATGAGGATGACGATTGGACCTCAGGAATTTAAGACTGGATTTAAGTCAGCCGACGCCCTATTCTGGTGCTGGCGATTCCTTCTGGCTTTTCAGCTCTTGGTGTTCAGCTCTGTTCCAGTCATTTCAAGCTAAGTTTTTCTGCTAATGTTCACACTTGATTTTGTTGGTCTGATCAGTTTTTTTTGTGGTCAGCCAGCCCCGGCTGGGGCTGTGCTGAATTTCCACTCTTATTTATCTGTATTTGCCAATTTGCTTTTTGTCCCCTATTAGATTGGCCTCTTTTTGCTCTGTCTCAGAATATTTCAGAGTGCTGATATAGTGCGAGAAATCTAGTGACTTCAGGGTTAGTTTTGTTATCAGTAGTGTTGGACATTGTCTGCAATCTGCCAAAAATCCTGCAAAAATAGTGTCTTTCCTTTCCTCTTTCTAGTTAGTTTGGGCCCCATCGTTTGCTCAGCCTATTTTCCGGCCTGTGTTTGTGTTTTCATCTTGTTTCACCGTCAATATATGTGTGGGGGCTGTCTTTCCTTTGGGGTCTGCTCTGGGGCAGTTAGTTTTGCCCATTCTTGCTTTAGGCTTATTTAGTCCTCCGGCGGTGACGAGGCGTCTAAGATCATCGTAGGATCGCTCCACGGCTGCTGCTAGTTGTGTGGTTAGGGTCAGGGATCTGCAATCTGCATAGTTACCAACCTCTCTGGTTTTCTGTGACTTAGCTTGTTTAGGTTTTTCCTCCTCGGTGACCCATTCATAACAGGTACCGCTGTCATGTTAACATTGAAACGGTTCAAATTAGCACTCGCTAGATTTCAGGCACCCAACCAGAAGTAAGGGGGTTTTGCATTGCCCCAAATCTTTGGTGCTAAGGACATCACATTTTTTTAAATTTTGCAATTACAAGAAACTCCTACCCAATACAACTGTCACTGTGGACACACACCCTGCATTAATGACAGCTATACAGGTTTGTAGGACTACAACCAACCTGAGGTCTTGAGATATTGCTCACACAGCATTGTTGTCTAATGGTTGAATGTAGAATGTAAGCTCGCAAGGGCAGGATCCTCTTCCATTTGTACCAGTTTAACTTTGCTAGTTTGTATTCGGTAAGTGATATTTGTATGTTTATGTAACCCCTTGTCATGTACAGCACCATGCAATCAATGGTGCTATATAAATAATAAAAATGGTTTGTAATCTGATGATGCAATGCTCGATCCAGATAAAGGGACGTTAAATAACTAGTGTCTTAACTGTCTGATGCTATCTGGACATAAAATAGATAAAATAAAGGCATGGATACAAGCTATGGCAAACTAGACATGGTTCATCACTGCTGTGATCATCAGCAATTAATTTTGTAAAATAATCCATTAACTAAAAGAGCTATCTATATAATGAATGAACAAAATAAGACCACTAAAACAAGAGAGATGTTGACACGTCCCCCTCAATAAGTTCCCAAATATGGTATAGGTTGTTGTTTTTGGTAACCATATATACAATTTAATGCAGATACAGTGGGTACGAAAAGTATTCAGACTCCTTTACATTTTTCACTCTGAGTTTGAATTTACCAAATGGCTGCAATGAAACAAAGAGTGAAAAATTTAAAGGGGTCTGAATACTTTCTGTACCCACTATAAAGTCCTCCATCCGTGGTCAAAATAAAATAAAACTGTCTTTCAATGAATTTAAAGCAAATAACAGGAAATTTTCAAGTATATACAAATTTGAGTTCTTTTCCTATGTTTCAGACTGCAACTCAATTTGAAACGTGAAGGAAAAGGACTGTGTTGCAGTCTGAAACTCATAGAAAAGAACTCAAAATTTGGATACACTTGGAAGAGGTCTGCTATTTTTCTTTAAATTCATTAGAATAAATGTTTCCTATTTTATTTGGCTGGAGAACTTTCTGTATGTAGTAGCCTCAACAAGCATGAGCTGTTTTTTCCAAAATTATAGTTATACCATTTAATGCTCCTTAACCCCTTCCTGACATCCGACGTACTATCCCGTCCACGGTCCCCGGGCCAGTATGACCGTGGACGGGATAGTACGTCTACCGCGATCAGCGGCGCCCACGTGGTGAGCGCCGCTGATCGCGGCCGGGTGTCAGCTGATTATCACAGCCGACAACCGGCACAATGTGTCAGGGGCGGTCACGGACCGCCCCCGACACGTTAACCCCTTGCACACCGCTATCAAACATGATCGCGGTGTACCGGGAGTTAAAGGGAAGCATCGTCAGGGAGGGGGCTCCCTCCGTGCTTCCCTGAGCCCCCCACGGCAGCGCAATGTGCAGCGCTGCTGCGGGGGGCTCCTTTCCTCCAGGCCCCCGAATCCAAGATGGCGACGGGGGCCTTCGGGGGCCTGCAGGAAGCTGGCTTCCTCAGTGCCTGCAAAACGCAGGCATGAGGAAGCCTTCGGCACTGCCTGTGACAGATTGCCGATCTGTGATGTGACAGATCAGCGATCTGTCACAGGACAGTGATGTCCCACCTGGGACTATGTAATAAAGTAAAAAAAAAAATAAATAAAAAAGTGTAAAAATAAATTAAAATCGCCAAATAAATTAGTAAAAAGAAAAAAAAAAATATTCCCCAATAAATTCATTTTTTGAAAATAAAAAAAAACCAAAAAAAACAATAAAAGTACACATATTAGGTATCGCCGCGTCCGTAACGACCTGCCCTATAAAACTGTCCCATTAGTTAACCCCTTTAGCGAACCCCTTAAAAAATAAAAAAAAACGAAGCAAAAAATAATGATTTATTATCATACCGCCAAACAAAAAGTGTAATAACGCACGATCAAAAAGACGCATATAAATATCCATGGTACCGCTGAAAACGGCATCTTGTCCCGCAAAAAACGAGCCGCCACACAGCATCATCAGCGAAAAAATAAAAAGTTATAGCTTGCAGAATAAAGCGATGCAAAAATAATTATTTTTTATATAAAATAGTTTTCATTGCATAAAACCGACAAAACATAAAAAAACGACCTAAATGAGGTATCGCTGTAACCGTACCGACCCGAAGAATAAAGTCGCTTTATCAATTTTACCGCACGCGGAACGGTGTAAACGCACCCCCCCAAAAGAAATTCATGAAACGCTGGTTTTTGTTCATTCTACGTCCCAAAAATCGGAATAAAAAGCGATCAAAAAATGTCACGTGCCCGAAAATGGTACCGATAAAAACGTCAACTCGTCCTGCAAAAAATAAGACCTCACATGACTCGGTGGGTCAAAATACGGAAAAATTATAGCTCTCAATATGTGGTGATGCAAAAACTATTTTTACAATAAAAAGCGTCTTTTAGCGTGCGACAGCTGCCAAACATAAAAACCGCCATAAATAGTAAATCAAACCCCCCGTTATCACCCCCTTAGTTAGGGAAAAATAATAAAATTAAAAAAAATGTATTTATTTCCATTTTTCCATTAGGGTTAGGGCTTGGGTTAGGGCTTGGGTTAGGGGTGTGTTGGGGTTCGGGTTGGAGTTAGAATTGGGGGTTTCCACTGTTTGGGCACATCAGGGGCTCTCCAAATGCAACATTGCGTCTGATCTCAATTCCAGCCAATTCTGAGTTGAAAAAGTCATATGGTGCTCCTTCCCTTCCAAGCTCTGCCATGCGCCCAAACAGTGTTTTACCCCCACATGTAGGGTATCAGCCTACTCAGGACAAATTGCAAAACAATTTTTGGGGTCCAATTTCTCCTGTTACCCTTAGGAAAATAAAAAATTGGGGGCAAAAATATCATTTTTGTGGAAAAAAAAATGATTTTTTTATTTTCACGTCCGAGCGTTATAAACTTCTGTGAAGCACTTGGGGGTTCAAAGTGCTCACCACACATCTAGATAAGTTCCGTGGGGGGGTCTAGTGTCCAAAATGGGGTCACTTGTGGGGAGTTTCAATAGTTTAGGTACATCAGGGGCTCTCCAAACGCACATGACACCCGCAGACAATTCCATCAAAGTCTGCATTCCAAAACGTCACTGCTTCCCTTCCGAGCCCCGACGTGTGTCCATACAGTAGTTTTCTCCCACATATGGGGTGTCAGCGTACTCAGGACAAATTGGACAACAACCTTTGGGGTCCAATTTCTCCTGTTACCCTTGGGAAAATGAAAAAATTGGGGACTAACTGATCATGTTTGTGGAAAAAATACGATTTTTTTATTTTCATGTCCGAGCGTTATAAACTTCTGTGAAGCCCTTGGGGGTTCAAAGTGCTCACCACACATCTAGATAAGTTCCTTAGGGGTTCTCGTTTCCAAAGTGGGGTCATTTGTGGGTGTTTCCACTATTTAGGTACATTAGGGGCTCTCCAAAGGCAACATGACACCCGCAGACCATTCCATCAATGTCTGCATTCCAAAACGTCACTACTTCCCTTCCGAGCCCTGACGTGTGTCCATACAGTAGTTTTCTCCCACATATGGGGTGTCAGCGTACTCAGGACAAATTGGACAACAACTTTTGGGGTTCAAATTCTCCTGTTACCCTTGGGAAAATAAAAAAATGGTGACTAAAAGATCATGTTTGTGGAAAAAAAAAATAGGTATTAGACCTACCGGTAATGATGTTTCCAGGAGTCCATCCTGACAGCACTATGGAGGACGTCCTCCTCCTCCTTACAGGGACAGGAAAGCACACGAGAGGTTAAAAGGCCATGTCCCACCCCCTTTCCCTCAGTGATTTGACAAGTACCACAAGGTGGATGATGCTAGTAACGGTTTAATGAAACAATCATATTACAGCATATGACATAACATAATACAACATAGTATAACATAACAGGGAGGGAACTACCCGTGCTGTCAGGATGGACTCCTGGAAACATCATTACCGGTAGGTCTAATAACTATTTTCCAGGACGTCCACCTGACAGCACTATGGAGAGTACCAAAGCACCTCCTCAGGGTGGGATTACTGCTTGGAGAACTTTTCTCCCAAATGCGGTTTGTTGGCCAGCTAACACATCTAGTTTGTAGTGTTTGCAGAATGTATTAAGACTAGCCCAGGCTGCCGCTCGACAAATTTGATCAACTGACGCCCCCGCCCGCTCGGCCCATGAGGCCGATACCGCCCTCGTAGAGTGGGCTTTCAAGGAATCAGGCGGGCTGGCGCCTTCAGCCTGGTAGGCGTCCGAGATTACTGAGGTAATCCAACGCGCGATGGACGCCTTAGAGGCCTTCTTCCCTTTATTCCTACCTCCAAAGAGAACGAACAGGTTCGGGTCGACACGCCAACTATTGGTGGCCTCTAGGTATTCTATAACTGCGCACCTCACGTCTAGCGAGTGGAGCCGCCGCTCCTTCTCATTTCGGGGATTATCGCAGAAAGAGGGTAACACTACCTCCTGGTTCAGATTTCTTGTAGAGGCTACCTTCGGGGTAAATGCCGGGTCTAACCTTAGGATTATACTATCCTCTCTTATCTGGAGGTATGGATCCTTAGTGGATAGGGCCTGGATCTCCCCTATTCTTTTGGCCGTGGTAATGGCTACTAGAAAGGCCGTTTTACGAGTGAGAGCAGGGATGGCTATCTTCTCACTAAGGGCGAAAGTGTCCGAGCAGAGGAACCGAAGTACCTGGCCCAGGTCCCATGGCGGGGTGAGCTGCCTAATCGTGGGGCGCAGGCGCTGTGTGGCTTTTATAAACCTTATCACCCAGGGATGTGCAGCTAACTGATAATCGAAGAAGGCGCTCAAAGCTGAAACCTGGACTTTTAGAGTGCTGGGCTTGAGGCCTTTATTAAAACCTGCCTGCAGGAACCCTAGTATGTTAGGGAGATCAGGGGTACCTGCCACGAGCTCGGATCTGCCACCCTCCAGACAGAATCTCTTCCATATCTTCCGATAAATTGCCGACGTCACCGGCTTCCTGCTGGCCTGTAGGGTGGAAATGACCTGCTCCGACAATCCTTTTGCCTTCAGGATGTCCCTCTCAGGATCCAAGCCGATAAATGGAGTCTTGCTGGGTCCGGGTGGTGGATCGGGCCCTGGTGGATGATGTTCTCCCACAAGGGCAGCTCGACTGGATCTTCTACTGCCATGGCTCCCAGAAGGGAAAACCAACTTCTCCTCGGCCAGTATGGCACTATCAATATCACTCTTGCGTGGTCCTCGCGTATCTTTCTGAGCACTGCCGGTATGAGGGCCAGTGGTGGGAATGCATAAGAGAGGGATTCTCCCCAAGTCTGACTCAGGGCGTCTACGCCCTCTGGATGGTCCATCGGATTTAGGGAGTAGAATCTGGGAACCTTCGAGTTCTTCCGGCTTGCGAAGAGATCTATACTGGGGTTCCCCCAGCGCTGACAAAGCTGGTCGAAGATCTCTACGTTCAATTCCCACTCTGTCGGGTGGATCTGTTGTCTGCTCAGGTAGTCTGCCACTTCGTTTTGGGAACCCTCTAGATGTACCGCGGTCACGGATCGAACTGTCCGTTCTGCCCACGTGAATATCTTTTCCGCCAGTGCCTGTAGTGGTTGATGTCTGGTTCCTCCTTGGTGTTTCAGGAATGCCACTGTCGTTGTATTGTCGGATAAAATGCGAACATGACGACTCTTTAGTACCGACCGGTTTCTCCGCAACGCTTCCCAGACCGCGAAGAGTTACTTGAAATTGGAGGATCTGGCCTTGATGCTTGCTGGCCACTTCCCCTGGAAGATCTTCCCTTCTATGTGGGCTCCCCATCCCCACGCACTTGCGTCTGTGGTGACTACCACGTATGGAGAGGTTGTCCAATGCACGCCCACCTGAAGGTTCCTGGCCTGTAACCACCAGCGAAGGGACTCCTTTACTCGTCCTGAGAGCCTTAGGGGTTTGTCTAGCGACGCCTGACTCCTGTCCCACCTCGCGAGAATCTCTCTTTGTAACAACCGCGAGTGGAATTGGGCCCAACGGACACACTGGATGCAGGCCGTCATGAGGCCCAGGACCACCATTGCTTCCCTTATGGAGCATTGACGCTCCAACAGGCCTCTGGTTCTGGCCTGAATGGACTTCTGCTTCTGCTCGGGTAGCCAGGATATTCTGTCGGCTGAGTCTAGGAGGACTCCCAGGAATACCTTTCTGGTGTCTGGTGTGAGGTCCGACTTCTCCCAGTTGATCACCCAGCCCAGGAACTCCATCACAGTAGTTGTTCGGATCCTGTCTCGGATGAGCGCTTCTTTGGATCTTGCCACCAGTAAGAAGTCGTCCAGGTACGGCACAATCACAATACCCTGATCTCTCAGGTAGGCCACCACCTCTACCACCAGCTTTGTAAAGATCCTGGGAGCTGAGGCCAGCCCGAATGGAAGACCCTGGAACTGGAAATGGCAGGTCCGGGCTGGTGAACTGATCGCGAACCTTAGTAGGCCTTGGGATGAGGGATGAATAGGAACCTGATAGTATGCCTTTTTTAGGTCTAGGGTGCACATAACTGCGTCCCAGTCTATCAGAGGAATTGTGGATCGGATCGATTCCATCCGGAACCTCCTGTATCTGACCCAAGCATTTAGTGGCTTCAGGTTTATGATGGTGCGGGCCTCGCCGGATTTCTTTGTGATTGCAAACAGGGAAGAGTAGTGCCCTTTCCCTCTTTCTGACGGTGAAACTGGTATTATGACCCCTGAGTCTAACATGTCCTGAAGATCCGACCACATTGCGGAGTCCTCCTGGACGACAGTGGGGGCAATATATCTGTCGGGGGGAGGAGAATAGAGCTCTATCCTGTAACCTTCTCTGATGGTTCTGAGGACCCACTGATTGTTGGTGACTCGTGACCAGTTTGCTGCAAAGTGGCGAAGTCTCCCCCCAATGCCTATGGCGTCATTGTCTCCTCGATCTAGATGTCGATGCAAATGGGGGACCTCTGTTCCTCCCACTTTGGCTGAAGGAGCCTTTGTAGGAACTTCTATTAGACCTCGCCCGGCCCCTAAACTCTGACTGTCCTCTGAAGAAGGAGCCTCTCCGAAAGGACTGGGACCGCCTGGGCTTTTCTTCCGGGAATCCCTTATTCTTATCGGACACCAGCTCAAGGATATTATCCAGGGCTGGACCAAACACCCTCAGACCCGAGAAAGGGATGGCACATAACTTTGCCTTAGAAGGGTTATCCCCCGACCAGGATCTAAGCCAGACTGCTCTCCGGGCCGCATTAGAGAGGGAGCTGTTTCTGGCCGCAAACCTAACTGATTCCGCCGACGTATCCGACAGGAACGCCGTGGCTGATTTCAAGAGAGGAAGAGATGCTAGTATCTCTGACCTCGGGGTCTTGTTGGTTAGGTGTTCTTCCAACTGCCCCAACCACAGGAACATAGACCTAGCCACCGAGGTGGCTGCTATGTTGGCTCTAATCAGGGCCACCGACTTCTCCCATGCTCTTTTTAACAAGACGTCCGCCTTTCTATCCATCGGGTCTCGAAGACCGGATGAGTCCTCGGCTGGGATAGCCGACTTCTTAGTAACCTTGGCGACCGGGACGTCGATCTTAGGGACTTCTTCCCACGCCCGAGTTTCCTCGGGATCGAAGGGCAGTCTATTTTTAAAGTTTCGGGAGAGTGTCAACCGACGCTCTGCTTCTTTCCACTCCTCCAGGATCATTGCTTTGATGTGCTCGCTCACAGGGAACACCACCTGTTTGCGGGACACCAGTCCTCCAAACATTAAGTCCTGTCTGGACTGTGGCTTAGGGACTTCTTCCATCTGCATGGTATTTCTGACCGTGTGTACCAGCTCGTCCGTATCCTCCAGTCTGAATAGGTACTTTCTGTTCTGCTCCTGACTATCCCCCAGGATCTCGCCTTCTTCCTCCTGATCTGAGTCCCGGAAATCGGATTCCTCGCTAGGGCTCGCCTCTGATACTGGGACTGGTTCCCACCTCGGACGCTTGCGACCTGGCCCAGGGCTGGGGGATCGACGCCGGGTTGTAGAGGCCTGAATCTCTTCCCTTATCAGCGACCTCATTTCGGAAAGTAGAGATGGCTGTTCCTCGCCTATGACCCTGGAGGTACAGGGACCGCATAGGGTCTTGCTATAGGTGTCTGGCAGCTTTACTCTGCACACCGGACATCTTACTGATTTGGAGGTGGCTTTCGCCGGGTCCTTCCCCGAGGGGGACTCAGCCGGGGTTCCCTTTTCCTGATAACATAAGGGGCACCTCATCAGATCTGGGCTGTGTGGACGGGTGGGGAGGGTGGTCTGCGCTATGCGCACTTACCCCTCCACCAGATGCAGTGTTGCCTTCCATCCCCTGGCGTCCGATGCAGTCACACAGCCTGGAACGACCTGTGACGACTCTGGAGAACGCTTTGGTCCAGGAGCGCGCGCGCCCTGGATTTGAAACCGGCGTCTGACGTCACCGGATGTGACGCTGGTAAGCCACGCCTCCACTTCCTGCCGGGCATCTGCGCGCGACCGCGCTCGGCGCGTGCAGGGAGCCGCCTCCATTCCTGCTATGGTGCTCCGGCCTCCACTGCCCAGCCGTCGGCATCGACCTGCGGATACTCGGCGTCGCGGCCGATTGTGCCCACTTCTGTCGGTGCCCGCACGGCCAGCCGCCTGCGGGGAGCCGACCCGTCCTGGAGCCGAGAGCCCCCCCACCGGGAGGAACGGCTCCCTCCAGGAGCGTCGTCCTGCTCCTGGCCTTTGGAGCCGAGGGACTCCCCACCGGGAAGTTTCGGCCCCGGGACCTCTTGACAGGGGAAGGATTGGACCGGCCGCACGATCCCCTGGGCCCCTCCGGTAAGCTCTCGCGTGTCCCTCCGTGCAGGGACAGGAAAAACACTGAGGGAAAGGGGGTTGGACATGGCCTTTTAACCTCTCGTGTGCTTTCCTGTCCCTGTAAGGAGGAGGAGGACGTCCTCCATAGTGCTGTCAGGTGGACGTCCTGGAAATACGAATTTTTTATTTTCACGCCCGGGCGTTATAAACTTCTGTGAAGCACTGGGGGGTTCAAAGTGCTCACCACACATCTAGATAAGTTCCTTGGGGGTCTAGTTTACAAAATGTTGTCATTTGTGGGGGGTTTCCACTGTTTAGGTACATCAGGGGTTTTCCAATCGCGACATGGTGTCCGATCTCAATTCCAGCCAAAAACGTCAAATGGCGCTGCTTCCCTTCTGAGCTCTGCCATGCGCTCAAAGAGTGGTTTACCCCCACATGTAGGGTATCAGCATACTCAGGACAAATTGCACAATAACTTTTAGGGTCCTTTTACCCTTGGGAAAATAAAAATTGGGGTGAAAAGATCATTTTTGTGGAAAAAAAAAAATGATTTTTTTAATTGTACCGCTGTACGTTATAAACTTCTGTAAAGCCCTTGTGGGTTCAAAGTTCTCACCACATATCTAGATAAGTTCCTTGGGGGGTCTAGTTTCCAAAATGGGGTCACTTGTAGGGGGTTTCCACTGTTTAGGTACATCAGGGACTCTCCAAACGTGACATGGCGTCCGATCTGAATTCCAGCCAATTTTGCATTGAAAAAGTAAAACGGCGCTCCTTCCATTCTGAGCTCTGCCATGCGCCGAAACAGTCGTTCCCCCCCACAAATCAGGTATCAGCGTACTCAGGACAAATTTCACAATAACTTTTGCATTCCAATTTCTCCTGTTACCCTTGGTAAAATAAAAAAAATTGAACCTGAAGTATTTTTTTTGTGAAAAAAAAGTTAGATGTTCATTTCTTTTTAAATATTCAAAAAAATTCCTGTGACGCACCTAATGGGTTAATAAACTTCTTGAATGTGGTTTTGAGCACCTTAAGGGGTGCAGTTTTTAGAATGGTGTCACTTTTGGGTATTTTCTATCATATAGACCCCTCAAAGTGGCTTCAAATGTGATGTGGTCCTAAAAATAAAATGGTGTTGTAAAAATGAGAAATCGCTGGTCAACTTTTAACCCTTATAACTTCCTAATAAAAAAAAATTTTAGTTCCAAAATTGTGCTGATGTAAAGTAAACATGTGGGAAATGTTAGTTATCAAGTTTTTTGTGTGCCGTATCTCTGTGATTTAAGGGCATAAAAATTCAAAGTTGGAAAATTGCGAAATTTTCAAAATTTTTGCCAAATTTCCGTTTTTTTCACAAATAAACGCAAGTTATTTGAATGAAATTTTACCACTAACATGAAGTACAATATGTCACGAGAAAACAATGTCAGAATCACCGGGATCCATGGAAGCGTTCCAGAGTTATGACCTCATAAAGGTACAGTGGTCAGAATTGTAAAAATTGGCCCGGTCATGAACGTGCAAACCACCCTTGGGGGTGAAGGGGTTAATATATACTTAACAGTAGAATACTGAAGATTACAGGAAAATTTAAAAATAAAATCAGTCAAGACAAATCACATTTGTTCCTGAGATTCCCTAGAAAAGTTTATTCCAGTAGTTGTGCAATCAAATTATTACAACTCTCAATTTGTTACAAAGATTCCATAACTTCAAATATTAAAACTAAGGGTTCATAATCACCCCATCATGCATACACAAGCACATTCACTCAGAAGGGCAGCAACATTTTCAAAATAATTGGGCATAAGAAAAACAAAACCATTGCCACTGGAGGTTGGGCACCAGCCCTTCCCAAAGTGGTTAACATGCACATATAAAATCAAATTATAGTATCAATTTTCTAGTTCAGTACCCCAAAAGTGCATGGATTGAGGGCAAGCAGGGCTGTGTACCTCAACATTTGCCTTCCAACTGGGAACAAAAACATTTTTTTGAAAGGCAACAATTTTGCTAAAAGTGAAATATGCGTAGAGTACTCTACAACAAAAAGTTAAGAATTTATTTTGCAGCCCCAATTATTTAGAGGTAGTTTTAACGATGTCTGATGGGTTGACGTGAAAAGAAGTCTGTGGAATATGTCAAAAGTCACATCAAATGAGGGCCCACTGCAATTCACAGCAACAGAAAATCACCACAGAGGAGTGGCCAACTTCCCACTGAATCTTGAGGACAGAAGTGGATCATTCTTGGTGGTTCAAGGTCAACAACCCGACTTATGACAAGTTACATCATGGGGCAACGCTTTTATCCTTCTTAAGATGTCTGCTAAGCATTCTAGATGTTTCAGAAACATCTACTAATTTCTATCAAGAGCAAATGTATCATTTGCACAGTAATTAAGAGCTAGAAAATAAGTAAAAAAAAAAAAAAAAAAAAAAACTCTAAGCTGGAATTTTGGACTGTAAACCACTACTTTATAGGGCTTTGAAAAGGCTGTACTAGCATGGTTTAATTCCGCTGGTTGAGAAGGACTGTTAAAGAAAATTAACAGTCTGCGAACTGTATTATAATTTGGCTAAACTAGTAATTTGTGTGAAGCCGTTCTTCTCAACAGTCATGCAAACAGTTCCCACCGTCTCGGTTGATTCCCAGATTCGAGAACTTGCACAGTTTGCGGACCACAATGATGCAAGTATACCTAGCACCACTACTGTGCATGTCTCAAACGTGGGAATCAGTAGAGACGATTGAGGGGACGGAGTCACTATTGAGTATCAGGTTCTGCCCAGATTCCAATTATAATACAGTGTATGCACAATTAAACGTTCATCTTCAGTCGGTAGAACAAAAACCATGCAAGTACAGCTAATAGATATCCTCATAACTTTCTGGTGGGCTACAGTCCATTCTTCAGCTCACTGGTTGCCTATAAGTGCTGTCAATAAGTTAGAAAGTTGTACATTTAAAAAATATATATATATATATAAAAAAATTAAAATGATAAAAATTGTATAATTATTTAGATTTCTGTTCCCATGTTAACAGGCAAATACATAAAAAACAAAAACACAAAATATACATTGAGAGATTCCGCCATCAACTGCTGGAATGTGACCATTTATATATGTATTTATACGTGAAGCATATTTCCCCAAGAAAAAAAAAAAAAAATCAATTTTACAATTTTCCCTAAGCAGAAGGAATAAAAGCTTCCAGTTTTCATACAAAGATATACATTTTAGAACAAAATAAATGTACAACTGAAATTCAAAGTCAAAAAAGAACAGAAAGGCAATTATCGAGTTATACAATAAGATCTTTACCGGATTATCTAGTTAATGCAATACAAAGAATGTATCATAATTTTACGTCTCAGAACATCTACACAGGGTTTTGTTGCTTTTTTCTTTTTCTTCTTTTTTTTTTTTTTTTTTTTTTTTAAACCTTTTCCAGTCCTTTTCATGGTTTTAAATACAAAAGTACATTTCATTACAAAAATATGTAAACAGACTATACAAGTAATGACCCAAACAGAAGAATATGTAGACCACGGTTTTCATAGATTGTAATAAATGACCTATACAAACATTTCCTTCAACCCATTAGCTCTCAGAGAGGTATCAGCAGGCTTTTTGGATGAAAAGAGTATATGATAAACATGTCCTAAAAGATATCTTAATTCAAGCAGCAGTGAGCAAATCCTTGCCATCCTTGAGGCCGGTTTTGATTTTTGAGTTTTTATGGGCAGACAAGAGATTTTTTTTTTTAAACGTTCAGAATTTATGTGATTGCAGTTATTTCCCCTTGGACTAAACACCACCATCCTAAACTACGTGAACATGATATAACCCATAGTTGCATTAATAAAATAAAAAAAAAAAAAAAAAAAAAAGCACAAAACAGCTCAATATATAACTTCCCAGTTGAAAACGATATATAGGATCTAGCATGTTAGGCTGGGTCTTAAACTTGTGGCTGCTACATGCAACCAGGATCATGCCTGAATTTTGTTGACCATGGGCATGGTCCCAGGCGCTACTAAATAGGCATGGTTTCAGCCGCTACTAAATAAGCATGGTTTCAGCAGCTACTAAATCCAACCTTTAATCAATGCACTTGATGACACGTGGAGGAGGCTAGGTTAAGAATACAATATCAGACAAGGACAAGTCATTGAGCAGCTTAAAAATACAATTAAAGACAGTTAAGTTCTGCTACACACCCAATAATACACAGATCTGGAAATGTTTGTACATAAAACTGCGGTTTACAAAAAAAAAAAAAAAAAAAAAAAAAAAAAAAAGTCATATTCCCACAGTGATCACCTGGAGTTAAATTATAGCTCACAGTATAAGAGAAGATACACAAAGTCCATGCTTTGTTGAGTTGTGCGGAGTAGGATGCCAGGGCTTACTGGACACCGGTTAAGTGCATAGCAAAAGGGACAAAGTGAAGTATCCTCTTCAGACACATTGGAGTGTCTCTTGAGGTATATTTGGGGCTTAAAACACCCAAGTCCAGACAAAGTGCCTTACAAAAGTTCAAAGGTTTGTCCCCATGGCCATCACAGCTCAAGTAATGTAAAGGATGACGAAAAGGTGGCTTACAAGTGATAAGCATTTCCACTAATCACAAATGTGGGAACGGTGTATCAGAAGTGTGACGCACCAATAAAATAGGCAATTTTAATATATGCATCAAGTCAACTGTAGAATAAAAGGTAGAGGTTCCATTTAAACTCAAGCGCCTATAAAATATATTACACACACACACACACACACACACACACACACACTCTCATACATATATACAGTGCTGTGCAAATTAATTGGGACAAAGCATTTTTTTGAGTAAAATCGTTGGTAGTCAGTGATTCAAGCCAGTTTTAACTGCTTTGAACAGGTGTGAGTGCCTGTTCAAAGCAGTTAAAACTGGTTTGAATCACTGACTGGTAACCAACTTACGATTTTACTTAAAAAAATGCTTTGTCCCAATTAATTTGCACAGCACTATGTGTATATTTTATGCATACAAAGTCCCATAGAAAGATTTGAGAGGAGTAAACTAGAATTTCGCTTTTGTTAGGACTTCTCACAGTGTCTGCAGTAGAAATACACAAATTGCCCAGCAGAATCACACTAACAAAAAGAAAAAAAAAAACCTAAAGAAGGGTCACTCACAAAGATGGGCATGAAGTCATATTGACTTCATGTTGGATATCAATGGCTCTTTTTTTGGGAGATTTGATAAAGTTTTACGTAAGTCAACTACCCAAGGTAAGATGTCTTGAACACCAGAAATAGAACATTCACTTAAGTCACAAAATGGATTTCCAAGAGTCTGGAGAACACCACATGCAAGATCAACTAATCTTTCTTATATCAGAAGCACCTGATAGTTTAGGCTCCAAGGTCAATCCATTGTCTTACTAATGGTTTGGGCAAATATGTAAAATGTTTTTCTTTTACAAAAATATGGTAAAACCATCATTTGATAACCAACCAAAGAGTTTATTAGCATCGATGCCATAACTGTTTATATCAGATATTCATCCCTACTAAATGGGCACGTAAATATAGTCTGCTGTGCAGAGTAAAAAATTAGCAAATGGAATCCCTTAAAATCTATTGCCTAATGGATATGGTATATAAATGAAAGACTCCAGTTTCAACAGTCTTAAAGGTCAATCCCTTTCACTAAAGGACCAGCCTTGCTGGAAAGGATCGATAAACAGTGATAGGACTACAAAACATTACTATTTAAACCCGAAGCAACTTGACTTTTATATACAGCTTGATCACTCGGCAAGATATGAGTGCCATTTGGTGCTTCACTAAAACAAATCCTCAATGCAGCACCAAACGTCCGGAGAGTGTAATGAACAAAATACTGTTAATTAGTAATATAGGTCAGTATAAGATACTTTAATTCAGGATGAATTTATACAAGTAGGACTTGTAGCTACAATGAGTCAAATATTTTTTTCCTAACAGGCTAAATATTTAAAGTGCAACCACTGTCATCCACATAGTGGAATTAATGTTCCCCAGTGGCAGTAGGTTAAATTCAATATCCTCTACTTAATGCCAGGGTTACACTTGGGAGAAACTCGCATGAGTCTCGCACCTCAATACCTGGCACTGCCACTTGCACTCGGGACTGGAGTGTGCAGCTGCATGTATTTCTATGCAGCAGCACACTCCGATCCCGGCGGCAGTGCTGGGCATTGAGATGCGAGACTCTTAAGAGTTTCTCACAAGTGAGGCTCCAGCCTAAGACTGATTATAGCACCCAATGGCATATTGGCATACATGTATTTCAAAAGTTAATTTTATTTTGCCAAAGATGAGACTCAAGGATAGTAGAGTTCTTCCTCATGACTCCGTTATCTATGTGAACAATATTCCAGCCTCTTGAATTCCACATTCCGCGAGTGAAAAAACACAAAACCTCCTGAAAATCAATTGAGAACAATCCACTTGATATTTTCTTTGGCCGTAATATGTCACATAATATTGAGCATAGTTTTCCATTTAGCAAAGGCAAAAAGAAAAAGTCTGATAATTTTTCTCTTTTCATTATATAAAAATAATGCTACTCAATCTAGAGCAGGGATGCACAATCTTTTCTGGTCTTAGGGTCTCATTGTCATAGATGTGGGTGTCAATTCAAGTACTTCATTCCATCACACAAGTTGAGGCCACTTCTTTCCCAGTCACACTACAGAAGAGCCCAGCTCTATCCTTATTGTTTAACCCCTTCATGACTGTGATTTTAGGTATTTTTTTCCACTTTAGTATTTTCCTCCGCTTCTTTCCAGAGCTATAATTTTTTTTTATTTTTGCGTCAATATGGCCATGTGAGGACTTGTTTTTTTTGCAGGACAATTTGTACTTTTGGATTACACCAATGATTTTACCATGTAGTGTACTGGAAACTGGTGCTGTGAAAAAGTTCAGTGAAATTGCAAAAAAAAGTGGAACTTTACAATTGGTTTTTGTTTGTTTTTTTTTTTCATTTACCATGTTTAGTACGAGTACGCAGATGACAATTATCTATAGGTTTTTTTTCTTTATTATTCAAGTGGTGAAAAAAAATACTTTGTGAGAATATTTTGGGATTAGGTCGTCATTTTTCGAGACACGTAGCATTTTCATTATTAGAGATCTGGGGCTGGGTAAGGTCTTTATTATTTGTATCCTGAGCTGACATTTTATTGATACCATTTTAGGGTAGATATGACTTTTTCATAAACTCTTATTGCATTTTATTGCACTTCTACAGCAGCCAAAAAAAAAATTTAATTCTGGCATTTTGATCTCATTCCTCAGATTACTAAATCGGATTGTTTTTATATTTTGATTGATTGGACATTTCTGAATGTAGTGATACCAAATGTGTATTTTTTACTTTTTTTAAATGTTTTTTTTTTTATGGGGCAAAAAAGGGGGGTGATTTGAACTTGTGCTTTTTTTTCACACTTAACTGACCTCAATAGTCCCCTTAAGAGATCTGATGCAGTGATCGCCTGATCACTTGTGCTATAGCAGAAATCAAAATCTGATGAATGGCAACCACAAGCTGGCGTTCACAGGAGATTGACACTCACAGGCACAGGGGTCTTGTTCATAACCTTGGCTGTCATGAAAAACCATCGTCGCCCCACGATCATGCAACAGTAGCGCCGATGGGCGGGATTTGTGACGCGTGTTAAATATACGTCAAAAGTCATGAAGGAGTTAAGAGAGTAGCAATAATGAATGAGCTTTGCAAAACTCCCCCCCCACCCAAAAAAAAGGAGAGAAATCAAATAAAGCCACAAACATACATTGGCATCTACTTACATCCTCTTTCTCATGTGCCACATTGGTCAGGAGATTTCTGCTTATATATGGTGATGCAAAGATGCCGCCAAATTACACCACTGGTACTTAATGGCCCCGATCCAAGGAGACCTACTACTCTGCTCCAAGCATAGAAATATATGTGAGCTGGAACCAGACACAGAAGGTTACGAGCCACAAGAAAATGGCATCATCAGCTGGATGTAGTCCCAGACAAAAATATACGAGTTATTTTTCAAAGCCTCCATCTTCACCTGTACTCACTCCAGGAGGAAATATCTAATTTTTGTGAGGTCATTACAACATATCAATTGACGTAGGGTAGGGATCAGGACTATCACAATTTATAGGACAAACAAGTTTGCAGACCCATTATCAGGAAATAAAAGCCTTTTTGAGTTTACGTCTAGGTTTTTGGAACAGCTAGAATGTTAAAAGAGGAGATGACACAGTTAAGGCGATTTATGAAAAGGTCAAAAAATATTTTTAAAAAATAAAATTTATGTCCAAAAATGTATGAACAAAAAAAAAAAAAAAAAAAAAGCTCCAAATGACTGATGCTGGGCCAAGTGCCATGGTTGAGAATAGCATGAAATCTTTGTTGAACATGCCTTAAAGTGAACGGGCATGTGGTACAGTTATGCATGAATGTTAAAATATATTTTACTGTTAAATAAAAATTATACAAATTTTTCAAACTTGGGAGAATAAAATATTAAAGTTGTTTTACAGATGAAAACACTGCTGTTAAAGTGTATAAAAGGGAACGTGAATTCAGTTGTTAAAACTGCACGACACAAAATGTCAAACCACAAGCGAGACGTCCTGAACCCCGCCTTTACAGAAAGGGTTGTCCAAGAATCTTACATTTTCCCCTTAAGGTCTGAAACCTGTTAGAAATAAGAAATGTCAGCAAAGCCATGTACAGTATATACAAAGACCAGATGAGGCCAGTGACAATGCTGGAAGGAACTGATATATTTTTTTACTTTTTAAAACATTTTTTTTATTTGCTGGTTTCAAACAGATTTCTGGCCTCCTTAAATGGGTATTTTCACTTGAGACCTTTATGTCATATCCACATGATATGCCATAAATGTCAGTTGTGGGGTCCCATCTCTATCTTGAAGGGGAAACCCTGGTTCCTCAACTTGTATTCACAGTCACTGGAGTTAAGTCTCTGCATGTGTGGTCTTCTCCATTCATTTCTATGGAAGTTTTGAAAATAGCAAGAGCAGGAGAAAATATGGTGCGAGTAAAAGGGCCGCCACTCTAAATGTAAAGCGTCCTAGATAAACTTCAGAAATTAAGACCTAGATATAATTACTGTTAGACACGAATTAAGCAAAACATGAATGCTTTGTTTGACTGGTGTGTATGAGCCCCAGGAATGCCTAGGGTTTGCATGAACTTTACAGCTTTCTCTTGTTTTGTCTTTAAAGGGGTTGTATATTCCTTGGCCAACCCCTTCTCATTTGCTATATTGCCAAGGCTAAATTATAAACAGCCTATACTCGGGTCTGGTGCTGACGGAACTCTGTCTTCCGTGATGTTGTTATGGCACATGCATCCATCAGCCGCCATTTTACTCTCATTTCCTTTAGCTGTAAATTATATCCGAAGGAAGTCAGAGAGCAGCAGCAGCTCCCACTTCTTCTAGGTGTCAGTTCTATCGGAAAGGAAGTAAGACTAAAGCGGATGCTCAATTGGTACACATGGTTATTTTTACATGTGGGAATATAGTAATTGAGAAAATGCTGTCCAAGACCCACGAATTTCAGTCTTTGAATAAAAATTAAAACGACAGAAATTTGCTAGTGGGGCTGGATTCTCGGACTTTTAACTTGAAAGTCAACCTGATCAATTTATTACCAAGTGTGAACACAAACCACAATGGACTATGGATCGCATCAGTTTTGGTTGAAAGGAATCTTCCATAACTAAGAATTTACAATATGTTCAATAAAGGAAATCCATGTTGAGCTGCTTGGCAACCAGCTTATTCTTACCTTTTATTGAACTTATGTTCTTTTTTCAAAATTGTGGTAATCTTGATCTTAAGGTTATCTTAGTCTAAGACTGACAATATGTTTTATGTTCTCAGAAACTAATGATTTACATGCTTTATGTTTAGTTTTGTAGGTGAAGTGAAAAAATCAGGAGTGTTGTTTATCACAGAAGAAAAGTACCGGTACTTGTGCATATTTGTAGACCTTTAGATCTTCATTTTCATGTATGCATTCAATTTCTATAAACTCTAGAAAGGGAAACAAATAAGATAGGAAATAAGGGTTTGATCACTAGGGGTCCTTTCATCAGGACCCTCAATGATTATGAGAACAGGAATCTAATATCCCCAGTCTGAACAGACAGCAGGTAGCGCATGCACGGTATACTGCTCATAAAGAAAGTAGAGTACCATCACACATCGTACACATGCACTGCCATGGCTCCATTTGAATGAGGAACACAAAAGTTCTGATCTCATGATCAATGGGGGTCCGAATTATTATCACCTATCTTGTATCATGAATGATAAAAACTTACCACCAGTAAGTCATCAAGTGATCATCATCTACAGAACAAGGACTGATTCAATTTTTTAGCTATATATATTATGCATTGCAGGTTAGAAATGTGTACAATGGAGGTCATGTACAAGAAAAAAGAATGTTGACTTTGACAGTAAACTTTTACTTACAACATATCTGCAGACCTTTAAAAGGTCAGTTGAAAATTCTCTGCCATAATCACAAAATTTTAACACACCGAATGTTAAAACTATGGTCCAAGGATAGCTGAAACTAAGTGAAGGCTAACACCAATTTTTGGCTATTGGTACAGAATTATTTTAGAAAGCAATGAAGGCTTTCCACCATTTGAACCACCGATTCCCAATTTAAGTAAATAGTAGCTTTACATAAGCTACATCATATTTATGGATATGTTTTACGAAGTCTGATCTCAACCAGGAGATCAGTTTTGAGGATTCAGTAGTACATGTATTCAAAGTTCACTTACAACAACACACCTCCGCAACGTAAAGTCCCATAGGTTGTACCAAAACATTGGTAGTTGCTCCTTAAATTGTTTCACAAGAAGTGTGGACATTAACATTTTATGAAGAAAGGATATTCTACAAGCTTAAAAATACACCTAACTTAAAATTGCTTTAGAGCAACTAAAGTCTGGAAAGTGGGTGCGTAAGTGCAGTATTCTTCATGTGCAGTTCTACTTCTACTTCATAGAAGCACCTCACCAGTTCTGAGCTATTGAAATGGGTGCTCTCCACGTACTATGTGTGAGGAAAATTCATAGCGGTCCTGACTCCTGTGACCACAAATGTTACATTCAAGAGGGTCCCGATAACCGTGACAGCCCATGTGGATCGTATACATCACATGATCTAGAAAAAGCACACGGCAGTGCTCACATTTGAAGGCTTTGATTTGTTCCCCTTCACTATTATATACTTTATAGACATCTTTGGAAGTGCCCAATCCAGCCTTCGAGGCATCTAGAGCTTTGCCATCTTCCTTGGAATATACTGGACTTTGCTTTCTTTTCGTATTTAAGGCATGATTCCCTTGGTATGACGGTCGATCATCATGGCTGCTTTCAGAATCAGTGGTGTCCAGGCAACTGTTGCTGGGGGATACTTCCCTCTCTTGATGGTGACTCTTTGGTCTGATAAGGGAGATTGGGCCATCCATATGGTTATCAGTGCTGTCTGAGGTTTCCCTGCTGGTAGGCCTCTCCACCCTGCTTGGATGGTAGACTTGTGAGTAAACTGAACTGATAACAGGAGCTACTTCAGACATGGTGCCAGTGGAGTGGTGAATCAGGGGCCGCAGTGCATCTGCACCCAAGTAGGTAATGGCATTGTTAATGGCCTGGTCCATCATCTGCGACTGCATTAATTCCGCTTCTTTCTCGTAAGCCATATTCATGTCAAAGGGCAAATCTGGATAACCAAACCTCATAAGTTTTTCACCTACAAACAAAAACATGCATTAGCAATTAATCATTAAGGATATACATTATTAGGCCAACCTAAAGATTTATAATATAAGTAGTGCAAAACTGTCGAATTTTAACTATCAAGACATACAATGCTTATGTCCAATACTAGGTGAAGTGCTTAGGTCTTGTTGGCTGACTACATACACAGATTTTTTGAGTCTGAGGCATTTTATTATTGAAGCCTGAAACATGTTTGTCAAAATGAACAGTTTTGGGAGATTTATGATATGGACTAATAGAAAAACTGACTTTGTCACCTTTAACAACCAATCACATTGCAACTTTTATTTCTTACAGTGCTGTTAAAAAATAAAAGATGCAGTGTGATTGGCTGGTATTCGTTTACATGGTTTTCATAAATCTGCCCCTAAACTCCAGCACGCAGAGTTCTAGCAGCAAGGGCTGGTCTAAAATGGATGATCTCCAGCATTGTTAAACTTCCAATTACAATGTACACAGTAGCTCTCAGCTTCTCAGCTTTGGCAAAAGTAAAGATAGCCATACACTTAAGAGAAAAGCTGTTGGCTGAACAACCCAACGTCAAACTTAATTCTACAACAAGCAAGATGGAGATTGTAAAAAAAAAAAAAAAAAAAAAAAAAAGAGCACATCTAGATTCTTTTAACAGCTGCCTACCTCCCATTGTAATAATGAATTGGTCATGTTGAAATCCAACATGGCCAATCCACTTGTCTTCTCGTCATCCATCATATATCCCACCATTTAAATGGCTAGTTTCCCTACAGCACTGGTGTGGGGAGAACTGGATTTCAATGGGTGGTCATTATCTAGATATCTAAATCCTCAGAAAAAGCCATGATTGAGTGGTCATATAGCCATGTCAAACAAGGCTGCTTACTGGAATATTTCTAGATTTGCAATTATTTTTAGAAGATCGTAGAAAACGTGAGAAAAAAAAATTGTATTACTTTATATAAGGCAAAAACAAAAAAAACTGCCTTCTTTAACAATATGCTAACAAATTTTCAAGTACCATGTTAATTCTGCACACAGGTACTTTCCCATTATACGCAGTGAAACGTTCTATTTTTCATGTTTTGGACGTCTTTAAAATGGATGTCATTTCCTTTCATAGGAAGCAGTGGTTTACTAACAAAGAATATTCTTACTCTGAAATTTTCAAGGGGAAACAATATCGACACTAAATCTCTGTAGGTAGAGAACAGCCTCATGCACATACATAATGATGGTGGAATAAGGCTGAAAAACACTTTTTTGTTGAAAACAGGAATTTGTAGAGGACTCTTCAGCAGCACAAAACAAGTATTGTTTAATTCTGCTCTGAAATATTGGCCCAAATGGAATGCTTCAATGGAATGGGCGTTTAGAGAGTATAACTGTGTTTGTTATTTTTAAATGAACAAGGAAAGGACTTTATTCTGGCTGTGTGATTATTTACAATTTAAGTATAGGATTAGTAATGGAGAGGTGTCATATACAGACACCTCTCCATTACTATCCCGTGGGCTTGATGTCACCGGACAATACAAAGGTGACATCAACCCCACAAATATGAACCCCTCTAGCCACCACTATGGTGCAAGTGGTAAAAGCTGGGCAAAGCGCCATAAATGGCACATCTAATAGATGCGCCTTTTCTGGGCAACTGCGGGTTGCTATTTTTAGGCTATGTCCATGTTCCCTTACCAGTCTGAGAATTACAGCCCCCAGCTGTCTGTTTTAGCCTGGTTGATTGTCAAAACTAAGGGGAAACCCACGCTGTTTTTTAAAATTATTTTTAAAAATTCAGAATGGGGACCCCTCTATTTTTGATAACCAGCCTTGCTAAAGCTGACAGCTGAGGGCTGCAGCCCACAACTGTTAGTTTTTTGCCTGGCTGGTTATCAAAAATACAGGGGAACCACCACCGGCTTTTTTTATAAATATTTATTTAAAGTGCATGCACAGGCTCATGAATACTCCCATCAGCCACCGCCTGCTCTCGCTGTTATCAGTGGCAGCAGACGTAGGCTGAGGAAGTAGTAGTCCCGTTAGCCAACATCAGTGATCTAACCTTTTTACCTCCAATCACTTGACAGTGTGGGAACTGCGGCTCTCTGACCAGCGGTCATGATGCACATGACAGCGTGGCAAACACTGGATGTTCGGGCCAGCCATTCAAGTGAATGAGGTCCGGGTTTGGGCCCGAGTACCCAAACTTTTTTTTTTTCTTCTTCACTGTTCGGTCAAACTCGCCAGACCCGAACATCCAGGGGTGAGCCCATCTCTATTCACCAACTAAAACTCAGTGGGTCTGCAAAAAATGGAGTTGAACCAGTTTCGTGTCCAAGTATGTTCCAACAGAAAATGGTCCGTTATTCACTGATGCAATCAAAGAGAAGATTTCCATCGTTGAGCTAAAAAGAGCCTAACCTTCAAAAATATTATGAAATTATGAGGAACTTGCATAAATAGCAACTCTCCAACTTGTGATTATAGGACTATCAATCAGGGAAGTTCCCACTGCTTGATATGCCAGACTCATCAGCAAAATACAGGCAGCCATCTACAGCAGTCTGCATTCATGTAAATCCCTGTAGATACAAAAGAACATAATTTCCTAATAAGCTTTACACCAGAAGACTGCAAACACACTAAAGAGAATTTCAACTCAAACATAAAGCTAGCCATATATTAGCAAGTTGAAAATTGGAGCAGCCATATTAGTTTTTGCTTTTGAAGAGGCTTCTCAGAAACTGACCACCAACTTATTTTGTCAGTTCAATTATCAAGTCACTATTTTACTATCAATTGATGAATAGATACACTATGTGGTGAACAGTATTGGGACACCTACACATTACACCTACAGGAGCTTTTAGGAAACCCCAGTCTAAATCCATAGACATTAATATGGAGGTGGTTCTTCCTTTGCAGCTATAACATCTCCCTCTCTTCTGGGATGAAATTCAATAAAATTTTGAAGGTATCTGTTGAACTTCTTGCCCATTCATCCAGAAGAACATTTGTAAGGCAAGACACTGAAGTTAAATCAGTGGGCCTGGCTCACAATCTACATTCTAGTTCAACCCAAAGGTGTTGGATGGGATGGAGGTCAGGGCTCATATCCTGTCACACTATACTGCCTTATCCATGTCTTTACAGATCCTGCTTTGCTAACAGGGCTATAGTCCTGGGGAACAGAAAATGGTTTTCCTCAAACTGTTCCCACAAAGTTTGAAGCATATAATTGTCTAATATGTCTTGTTTTTCAGGGGTTGGCCTAGACCCATTAGGGAAGGGAACTCTAAAGCCTACAGAACACAACTCCAAACTTTACATTTGGCACAATCAGACCGGCAACGTTCTCCTGACATTTGCCAAACCCAGACTCATCCATCATAGTGCCAGAGAAGTTTGATTCATCAATCCAGAGAACACATTTACTCTACTTCAGACTCCGTGATGATGTGCTTTACATCACTCCATCAGACACTTGGCATTGTGCTTGAAGACGCAACGCTTCCATGAAGCTTCATGGGCATGGAAACCCAGGCCATGAAGCTCCCAGAACACAATTTTTGTGATGATGTTAATACCAGAGGAGGTTTGGGGCTCTGTAGTCAGAGTCAGGAGAGCTTTGGCGATTTTTGTGCACCATGTGCCTCAGCGGCCCTTATTATACATGACCTCCTTTGTGGCGGAGTTCCTGAAGTTTCTAAATGCTTTCACTTTTTAATACCATTAACAGTTAATGTGGGAACATACAAGAAAGAGGAAAGTGACCTGTTACAAAGGTGGCATCCTACTTCGGTGCCATACTAAAAATTAGTGAGCTCCTTACAATGAGCCATTCTTTCATAAGATATTTGTAAAGGCAGACGACATGACGAGTGGCTGGACTTTATACATCTGTGACAATAGGACAGAAAGAAAAATCTGAATTCAAATGATGAGGTGCTTCCCAATACTTGTTTTTAGTTTTTTTTTTTTTTGTTTTTTTAACTTGAAATGTCCTAACCAATATGGCTAAACATCCTGTAGCCAATTTTGTAAAGATGGCTGCCAGTATGCAAGCAACAGAAACAAAAATGATGAAACCTTGGATATCACAGCAATATCTAATATTTTTATATCTTAGGTGGGAATTTTCTATTGGATAAAGTAACTACATTATGTCATAAGCAGCAAAAACTTCCCAGTTTTACTGTCACACAGTCAAAAATCTTATAAAAAGAAATATTGTCAACTATAATTACTGGGACATTGCTTAAAATGTTGAAGCTACACAGAATGCCGTCATTTGTACATTATAGACTAAGTAAAAGAAAGCAGATGCTTACCCACAAACTTCTGTGGGGTGGAGCTCTTACGCTTCCCCATGTTGCTGGCAAGTCTCTCTATAACAGCTGGTCTTTCAAAGGGCATCAGAGACATGTTGCTTTCCATCAGGATCTCTGGATTCTTACACTCCTCCATAGGAGATGCTACATAGAACCAAAATGTCACATCAGAATCACTAACCAGCAAGCCACATCCAAGTAAGGCACCACTATAGAACAACAAGGCTACTACCTGGTTAAAAGAGACCTTTCATTGCCATAAGAATAGTGGACAATGCTGTCCAATCTTTCTGGCTACTAGAACTCTGCGTATAGGAGCTGATGGAGTGTATGTGTCATGCCCATTAGCACCATTTAAAAATGGCAGACAAAAACTTTGCAAAACTTTGATCATCCAAATTAAGCCATGCAAAAGTAAAATAAGCAGCTACACCTTTCTACTGCAAGTATTTCATATGAAAATTACTAAACACGAACATGATTTTCTCTGCAAGCCAATCAGTATATATTACCGCATCCGATGCAACTTGGAATGAAAAAAAACTTATGATGGCTTTTATCTTATCAGCAACTTTCTTCTAACAGTTGCAGATATGTTACAAAAACAATTACAAACTATAGAAATTTGTGTATTCTACTTAAAAGGCTATTTCTGCTCTTGTGCTGCTTATGTCACTTGTGACATTAAAGGGAATATGTCACCTATTTTTTCCTATGAGATGCGGCCACCGCCATCAGGGTCTTATCTACAGCATTCTATAATGCTGTAGATAAGCCCCCGATGTAACCTGAAAGAAAAGAAAAACCAGTTGTATTACACTCACCCAGGGGTGGTCCGGGTCTGGAGGGTGTCTCGGTCCGGTGCCTCCCATCTTCTAGCTATGAAGTCCTCTTCTTTGCTTCCCGTCCCGGCTCCGGAGCAGGCGCACTGCTCTGCCCTGTTGAGGGCAGAGCAGAGTACTGCAGTGCGCAGGGAAAGGTCAGAGAGGTCCGGCGCCTGCGCACTGCATTATTCTGCTCTTCCCTCAACAGGGCAGAGTAGTGTGCCTGTTCCGGAGCCGGGACGGGAAGCAAAGAAGAGGATGTCACTGCATAAAGATGGGAGGTGCCGGACCGGACCGAGACACCCTCCGGACCCGGATCGCCCTTGGGTGAGTGTAATACAACTGTTTTTTCTTCTCTTTCAGTTTACATTTGGGGCTTATCTACAGCATTACAGAATTCTGTAGATAAGCTCCTGATGGCGGTGGCCACATCTTATATGCAAAAAAAAAAAAAAATAGGTGACAGATTCCCTTTAAGTTCCGTAATTAAAAGGGAGTGAGCTGCAGTACCAGATATAGCCTATGGATAAGACTGTCGCTATTTCTGGAAAAACGTGCAAAGTTTTTCCTATTTCAGAACAGTGCCTTCAAGCTTAATGGTGTGTCCTATAACGTGAAGTTATCGTTATAGGAGCACAGAGATTGGCCACAAATAAGCAGATATTGATGTTAGTCTACTTACCACCATGAGACCCTGGTCCATGACCTCTCTCCATTCCCACATTTTGCAGGTAATTGTGACAGCGTTCTTTATGTTCTTCCAAGGAGCTGCGCTGCTTGTAGCTTCGGCCGCAGTAGTTGCATTTGTGAGGTTTGCCTACTGCATAGTGATGAAAAATCAGGTTAATAAATTTATGATTTAAGCGAAAGCAGTTTGGTATTTTTCAGAAAACACTAACAATCGAGTATATTTCACCTCTCCTTTTATGATTATTTTGTGTACCTTCAGATAATGTTTATAACTTTAAAATACATAAATTATGCCATTTATATTAGAGATTACCAAATCTAAAATCAACGTGAATTTAATTTCTGTTGAAGTTTGAAATTCGCAGATTCCAGCGACAAACAATTTTCGATTAGATTTGCTTTGTAGAAGACTGCATCAGACACAGGAGGCTGACATGACCCGAGGCTTTCACAATGCCTTGCAGCTTCCACATCACATTACATGGTATTTGCCCAGTAAATCATGAGAGAATATCAAATTCCGTATAAAAGCTAAGGCAAGGAATGCAGCAGCCATTTTAGGGTGATTCAGGATAGTTAAAGGACATCTGAGTTCACTACTCAGCAATATATATGAAGAGTAAGCCCTAAAACATTGGACAGATACTCCAGACAGTAGTATGTGGAATGGCAGCAGTGAAGATGAGAAAATTTGTCTGTGAGTAATACAGAGATGAGAGAGATAGAGACAGAGAGAGCGATAGATAGAAAGAGAAAGAGAGACAGATATAAAAAAAAAAAAAAAAAAGCAAGCCAGACAGAGCGCGCAAGAGAGACAGAGCGCGCAAGAGAGACAGAGACACAGAGATGTTGGTTTATCAGTAGGCTTCAAAGAACAGTTTTCCTGATCACAAGTGGCTAAGAATTTTTGGACAGTTTTTAATAACAAAAAAAGCATGAAAAGTCTGTGAGTGAACCAGGTTTTTAAATGGATTGTTAGTTGCTACTGGGTTACTATCAGTTTCTATGGAAGGGTGACTGACACTTCTAAGACTGGGTTTGTGACAAAGAGCTTGAAAGAGGTAGGATACAGTGCTAGGATATCACAGAATGTTACACATCTTTCTACAGCAAATGGGGGCTTTGCAATTTTGCAATTCATTAGCAAATTGATTAATTGATAATCACATTTTTGGCAAAGTTTGTGGGATCTGACAAATTCAAATTTCAAAAGCTTCACCATCTTTAATATAATCTGTGTATGTACACATGTATACATACACATAGACACACCTCTATACATATACACACACACCTCTATGCATAGACAGATGCAGCAGTGAAGTGGTGTGGTGTAGCGAGAATCAGTATATGAATAAGAATTTTTTTTTCATTAGTCTGTTATGTACTTTTTGACGGCTCAGTCTTTACTTCATGATTCAGATTGTTATTGTGCATGGTGACATGTTTAAATACACATTGTTCTCTCGGGAGCCCTGTGATTTGGGTTTATTTTTGTAAAATACCATTAAGAAACTGCGCTGCTGTGGTAGAATTCAAGATATCTTTATTGCCAACGCGTTTCCTGAGCCAGTCCCAGCTTACTTCATCAGGGCAGATGAAGTGAGCTGGACTGGCTCAGGAAACGCATTGGCAATAAAGATATCTTGAATTCTACCACAGCAGCGCAGTCTCTTACTGCACTACCAGCCTTCTCTTTGTACCAAGTCCTTGGACCTCGTGCAGACTGCTGCAGCTGTTTTATGCGATTATAGGTGTGGAGACTCTCACAACCCTATCAGGTGAGCCTAACACTTGCTGTGTACTCATCTACTTTCCATACAGACCTACGCATTGGAAGCGCCCTGTCTCCCCCTTTTCTTTTGTAAAATACCATTGAAAGAGGGTTTCCATGCTTTAAAAAAGTAACTATGGCAATCACTGGCTTCAGGAACTCCATGTCATCCCATTACCTAATCACATACAGAAATGTAAAGATGATGGGAGTCTACAAGATATATGAGCAGGATTAGTCGGGGGGGGGGGGGGGGGGGGGAAATTTAGAAAGCAAGTACATTTCTATTTGTCATTTTAACCAATATCCAGCTTATTGGGAAATATACATTTCAGCCTGTAAAACCCTGTAAGACGTACCATTATATGCAGGTTCATGAGCGGGGGAAATAGTAAAAGGGGTATTCCCATTTTGTAAATGTATGGCAAAGCCACAAAATATGCCATAAGGGTATGGTAGATGCAAGTACCATACATGAAACCTACATCAATCTTGAGAACGTGGCCTCGTCATATGCAGCTGGCAGGGTAGAGGTACAAATGAAAGGGAATGCTGACTTCCCTCCACTGACCGTGGCATACAAGGCAGATGGAGATCCAAAGTTATGGTATATTAGATTTACACCTAACACCATGGATGTTTTTGCTAATACAGCAAAAGACATATGGAAGAGTAAAAATCGCAACTGCAGATTACGGTATGTATTTCATATCTTTCAGCTTATTCCTTTCAGGCTAAATTCTTTAGTTAAAACCAGTCCGTCACCTACTGCAGAATTGTTAAAAACAATGGTAACTAACCGATGAGAAAGAAGCTAATAAATACACACAAAAAAAAAAAAACAAAGCAAAAAAAAAAAAAAAAAAAAAAAAAAAAAAAAAAGATTTACACACTGCAGATCAGCAGAATTTTGGGGTTAACCAATAAAGGGGGTTCGGAATTTTTATTTATTTATTTTTTTAAATTGCCATTTGAAAAAGTAGGCGCAGAGCCGCATAATTTTTTGGGTCTCACGTATGTGCCATTATTTATTATTGCAACTACACTTTAGTGGTCAACACCAAGGACGAGGATTGAGGCCATACCAGTCTTCAACAACTTCAACTTCCAGCTACCTGATAAGATGTCTAAATACACTTCAGTCCTAACAGGGCTCTTCATAGTGAGCATCGCATATACACAGGTGGTATTTATATCAGTGCTTGGGTTAACTGATCCTCAAACACAGCATTTACCAAAAACTTCAGTCCTCACAGCCCCAACAGATTGCACTGGTGATTAAATAATCATCAAGGCATCAGATATTTCCACAAGTTCTCTCACCTGTGGAATACTAAGGAAATTCTGAAAACCCGATCTGTTGGGGGTCCGTGATGGCTGGCGTTTGGGAAACGCTGGTCTAGGGTGTCAAGTTTTGGGGGTGCACTGGGTCCTTTACTGTGTTCTTACAGATCCAAGTCAGAAAACAAATTACAAGAAAACCAGACTGAAGCCTGTAGTCACATTTCAGGGTGTGGAGTCCCCAGCTCACTCCAGGAATGCTGCTGGACAAACACTCCCTCTCAGACAGGATTTTTTTTCCTCTCCGTTGGGTTTTAATCCCTCAGGGATGTTGCTGAAGTACAGATTTTTTTCTCTGGGTGAAAGGACTGTGAAATATGACATTAGTATGAAACGTGCACATTTTATAAGGTTTCCCTCCTAAAAGGCTTATTTATGGTTAAAATGGAAAAAATGTTGCTTGGCATCATCAAGGTATAGAGGATCATACAACATAAGCTTCTCATTCGAGCAGGACAACCTGTATTCAGAGAAATCTACAGACTGTAAGAGAAGCCTGGGATACAACGTTGTAACCATTGTCCAGCAAAAAAGTGTATTACGTGTCAAGGTTAGTGTGTGTCCGTATATAAGGGTTTAACTTAATTTTTATTTAAATCTCAGCAAAACATGGTTAAGTGGATACGGCGTCAAAGTGTATGTTCCTCTGATCGGCCTTCTCCCAAAGCCAATGGCAGGATCTGGAGTCTGAAAGTAGCAATAATAAAAGAAGAAATGATCCAGCTGAGTGCTCTGGTGATTTATTGAGTGCTGTTCAGACAACAGAACGTTGTTAACGCGTTTCTGGCTAGATGCCCTTAATCATAAAAAAAGTAGCACCTAGAATATAAGGCTGGGGCAATACATTCTAGAGATCAGATCATCTTATGTGTCTCATAATCAGAAGGCAGACAGAAAACCATCATCTAGGACCCCAAATAAGTCCATAAGGGGTGCTGTAAGCAAACCTCTCCAGGGTCATATGAGAGCTTCATAAGCCATATACAGTAGGAAAAATATTTGATACACTGCTGAATTTGCACATTTTCCCACTTACAAAGAATGGAGAGGTCTAATTTTTAACGTAGTTACACTTCACCTGTGAGAGACAGGATCTAAAAAAAAAAAAAAAAAAATCTAGAAGATCACATTGTATGATTGTTATATAATCAATTTGCATTTTATTGCATGAAATAAGTATTTAATACAATAGAAAAACAAATTAATATTTGGTACAGAAACCTTTGTTTGAAATTACAGGGGTCAGATGTTTCCTGTAGTTCTTCACCAAGCTTGCACACACCACAGCAGGGTTTTGGCTCATTCCTCCATACAGATCTTCTCCAGATGTTTCAGGTTTTGGGGCTGTCGTTGGGTGACATTAAGTTTCAGCTCCCTCCAAAGATTTTCTTTTGAGTTCAGGTCTGGAGACTGGCTAGGCCACTCCAGGACCTTGAAATGCTTCTTACAGAGCCACTCCTTAGTTGCCCTGGCTGTGTGTTTTAGGTCATTGTCATGCTGGAAGACCCAGCCATGACCCATTTTTAATGCTCTTACTGAGGGAAGGAGGATGTTGACCAAAATACGGTGCAGTATTTTTTGATGAAAATCACCCCCAAAATATGATGTTTCCCCTACCATGCTTCATGGTTGGGGTGGAGTTCTTGGGATTGTACTCAT
This sequence comes from Dendrobates tinctorius, assembly GCF_039654945.1. Lineage (NCBI taxonomy): Eukaryota > Metazoa > Chordata > Amphibia > Anura > Dendrobatidae > Dendrobates > Dendrobates tinctorius. The sequence continues at coordinate 5,765,448 of NW_027361866.1, forward strand.
CCTTCTTCTTCCTCCAAATACGGCGAGTGGAGTGGATACCAAAAACTTCTCTTTTGGTTTCATCTGACCACATGACTTCTCCCATGCCTCCTCTGGATCATTCGGCTGGTCATTGGCAAACTTCAAACGGGCCTGGACATGTGGTGTGAGCAGAGGGACCTTGTGTGCCCTTTAGGATTTTCATCCATAACTGTGGTCCCCAGCTTTCTTCAGGTCATTGACCAGGTCCTCCCATGTAGTTATGGGCTGATTCCTTCCCTTTATGAGAACCAACATTACCCCAACAAGCCAAGATCTTGCACAGAGAGCACAGTAACTCAGTGGTTGGCACTTCAGCCTTGCAGCGCTGGAGTCCTGGGTTCAAATCCCACCAAGGACAACATCTGCAAGGAGTTTGTATCCCTGTGATTGTTCTCCCCGTGTTTGCGTGGGTTTCCTCTGGGTTCTCCGTTTTCCTCCCACATTCCAAAGACATACAGATAGGGAATTTAAATTGTGAGCCCCATCGGGGACAGGGATGATAATGTATGTAAAACGCTGCGGAATATGCTGGCCCTATATAAAGAGATTATTATTTTTATTATTATGGAGCCCCAGACCGAGGAAGAGTGACAGTCATCTTGTTTCTTACATTTTCTAATAATTGTGCCAACAGTTCTTGAATCCTCGCCAAGCTGCTTGCCTATTTTCCTGTAACCCATCCCAGATTTGTGAGGTCTACAATTTTGTCCCTGGTGTCCTTGCTAGCTAGCAGATCTGTGACAGCCAAAATTGTTGCTGGTTGGTATGTGATCAAATACGTACTTCTTGCAATAAAATACAATTTAATTATTTAAAAATCATACAATGTGATTTCCTGGATTTTTATTTTTAGATTCTGTCACTCACAGTTGAAATGTACCTTCGATAAAAATTTCGGATCTCTCCATTCTTTGTAGGTAGGAAAACTTGTAAAGATGGACAGCAACAAAAAGTACAATTAAACTTTGTTAGTGTCATTGCACTCTGAGACAGTCATCAGGGCTGGAGTAGGCACATGCTCACACTATACCACTCTTGCTGGAGTAGAAGGCACCTACGGTAATTCATTAAGAGGCACATGCCACTTAATGAATTTGGCGCCTCTCCTGAGTGGCATGTGCCTCTGTGCACCACCCCATACACATTATTCCAGTCGGTGACGGGAGTAGCATTTCTGGGTGAAAACGCCTGCACTTTTGAGGAACTTGACAATTTTGTGACTTTCAAAAATTGTCAGTCAAAAATATATATTTTTTTAAAAAATAAACCCTAATGAAAACATTTTTTTGGGCCTAAAATATATACACATGTGTGTATATACATATTATATGGAGTCCTAAAAAGGTGGGTTATATTCTTTAATAAAATCCCCTTTAAGTTGCTTTTTGCTTACTTTCGTGTCTTTTTAGACTCTCCTGAAGGTTTACTCAGGTATGCAGATCATAATGCTAATGCAGTTGTAAAGTTTATCCCCCCAAAATTTCTATTCATTTTTCATGTTACACCAACACTTGGATCACCCATAAAGTCTTGGAGAACCATGTATTACTTTGCACACGATCCATTTGGATTAAAAGTAGAATTAAATTAACACTCCCCTTAAGTCTTCCACAATATTTGATACGACACTTTTTTTTTTTTTTTAAATCACAAAACACTGAGAGGACGACTTCTGAGGAAGCCTTGAATTTTGCTCCTGAGCTTCCTTGATGAGTAATGAGCATGGCAGGCAGTTACACCACAATACACTGGAAAATCCAGTCAAAAAAACTTGATTCCAGTCAGCACCACACCCCCAGCTCTTAACAAGGTCTAAACTGCAGAAAAAGAGATTGTGGTGGCAATGGTGCACATCGTGAGAAAGGAAAAGATTCAGAAAACATGTAAAATATTACAGTCACATGCAGGGCTGTGGAGTCAGAGTCATGGAGTCAGAGCCCATTTTGGTGAAGTCGGTGTCATGGAAATTGAGGACTCGGAGGTTTGGCTTACCGACTCCACAGCCCTGGTCATGTGCACACCTTCATACATGGAGAGACAGACACACTGGGTCTGATTAACAAAAAACATCCAAAAAATAACTGAAAGCTACAGTGTGATTGGTTCCTATATCCAACTAGGTTTTTTGTCCACTGGTATCCACGTCTGATGAACAATGTAATGAACCATTTTGATTAAAAATTAATAAAAAAAAATATATATTTCTGAATTCTGACTGAAGTTTAGCAGCTTATACATTAGTATCTCACATAAGCATAGTTGCCAACATTTCTTGGGGCACCGTACCCATCCAATTCACCCCAGACGGCTACCGTTCCGGCTGCGCTTTCATAAACCTGAATTCCATTTTGTCTCAAAGGTTCAGGGAAATGTAGAAAATCATGCATTAGTGGACATCCCCTTTATAAACAGAAATGCCAACTTACCAGAGTGCGTCCTGAGGTGGCCTGTGAGTGCGTCTCTCCGCCGGCACGCATAGCTACAAAATGGACACTTAAAAGGTTTTTCCCCAGAATGCAGCTTAATGTGGCGCAATAAGTTGCCCTTTTGAGTAAATGAAGCTCCACATTGGTTGCAGTGAAACGGGCGCTCCCCTAGACAGAGACAAAATTAATGCCATTGAAATAAACCAACGTACATTAGGAACTATCACAAAGCATACCAGTGTAGATCTATGAAGACGTGGTCACACAAACCGTCACGCAAACTACAACTCAGCAGAGATGGCTCTTACTAATCAAATGGAAGAATTTACTATATATCTCCACCACAACCAGCGAACTATTTTTTATGTCCTATCAGGTCAAGGATGGATGGATGGTCATATACTGCTACTGACAACCTACTTAAATTGAAAACTTTACGGAAATGGTGTCCAATTTAATTTACCTACACATTAGGCCAGATTCCCACATCTGTGCGTTGTGGGCCGATAACAGACAGCGATGCCTGGACTGGCCACAAGTTTCCAGACTCAGAATTGGCAGCTTCACATACGAGGCCATTGGGATCTCGATGGGAAACCAATGGCCGGTTGGTGAATCACGGATGTGTGAATGCAGCATTCATATTAGTAGAGTATGCCATGTAGAGGAGCAGAATGGTGGCACCTCGCTCTTATACATTATACATGCCAACCATAGGATAGATGAGACAGTTGAATACATAAGAATAGATTCAGATCCCAGAAAATGACAAAAAATGTTTTGTTTTTTTAAGATGCAACAAATCAGCATTGGAGACACCAGGCTCAAGCCCAACCTATGAAATATTTATTCCTCTGCAAAGTGACTGCCACCAGCTAAAAATGATACATATGAAGTATATTGGGATAGTTGTATGCTATTAATGTTCATTAAAAACGCAATAAAAAAAAAAAAAAAAAAAGCTTTACGCATTTGAATTAAAGAGATTGCAATACAAACAATTAAATTATAAATTTCCAATTAAGCCAAGTGAGCAGACAGCACATAAAACAGTGGGAAAGTAGATAACAATACCCCAAAATAACACAGGGTGGTCTACATATGTGTTTTGGACAGCTTTTTCAAATCACTGAACTGTGTAATGCTTCATTTCACCTGTGGGGGCAGTGCAGGGGAACTGAACACTTGCTGCAAGGTTTCTTCTGCTTACTGCTGATCCAGGACGCCTCCAGCAGTGGGGAAAAAAAGTGAGTACATAATGTTTGACATTTCTCTATTCTGTTAAGAATTGGAAATGGGTACACACATTAGTAGGCATCCCAACAATCTAACTTTTATGGAATATTCATCAGCTATGTCGCAAATGTTAAAAATCCTTTAAGACAGCCAATATTCTGTGAGAAGCTGCCAAAATATGCACTGCAATACACAAAGTAAGCTCTTCTTTCACATAATACAGACTGCCAAAAACAGCTAATGGTTTGAGATTTTCACACAAAACCTCCTTGTACAACTTTTGGAAGCTTCTTTCTTCCCTGATGATAGGGACTTCTTGGATTTGTGACAACATTTTCTGTGTATGAAATAGACACCGTAACGGTGGCCACCAGTAGTAATTCTGTGTAGCAAAGGACACCAAGAAGTAGGAAGATGGCAGGGAGCAGAACGATGTCACCATGTCAGGGCATAAGTTAGGAAGACAAGTTATGAAGATAGGGAGAAAAGTGATTGGGGGAAAAATTTGGCACAGGTGATTTTAATTAGCAGGAGACTGCAAAGAAAAGGGTCTAGTCCATTTCTGCTTTCACTGAAGAGCTTGAGGAAGTAGAGTTTCAATGCTCCTTACATTTGGCGTGGGTGCTGTGTGGTGGCCATTGTTGCTATGGTTTTGTGCTTGTTGGGCGGTGCGATCTGGAGTCATGGGGACTCAGTCTTGCATCATGGGCGCTGTGAGGCACCAGGCCGTCTGCCCTGCCAGTGAATTGTCACTGCGGTGATGGTCGGTACAAGGCTCCGCTAGGGACCCACTACGAGGTTCACCGCGACGTGGCAGTGGGCTTCATACAGTCTGATCAGAATGTTAAACTAAGAACCTCATTGTCAGTTTTATATATTTTTGCCTAGCGGTATTAGATCAATGTATGGTTTTTGGAGGTGCGGTTCATGATCTTTTTCAGCACATACAGAATGATATTTAGGTTTGCTGGAAAAGACTCAGTAAAAGTCCCCATTCACAAGTCTGTGTGTAAAACTGGTACTGTTGTTTAGGGATCAGTGTTTTCTCAGTATATGGTCCACGTGTCTGTATTTAACTTCACCATTTTCCACGGATGGATAAATAAGTTACAAAGCTTCTCCTATTCTTTGAATGTTAAATACGTACAGAACATGTGGCACACAGATGCCATTTGTGTGCTATATGTGTTTTTCATTGACCCATAGACTTGTATTGGCACTTTTCATCCGTGAAACCAGAGAAAAACTGGCATGTCTCTCTGGGTTTTTCACAGACACACTGACCATGAAAAAGCACAGACATGTGAACAGCACCATAGACTACAATAGCCAAGTGTTGTATCATTGAAAAACACAGACAGAACATGTACGTGCAATACGGTCATGCGAATGGGGCCTAACTTGTATTTTGTTAATTGAAATTCCTATTGTCTGTATGTATACAAGTCCAGTGAGTGGTCCTACTCAATCTCTGAATGCACAGTCATAGAGGGAAGACTGTCAATCACTGACTAGGACCACCTACTGGACCTGTATGCATACAAACACCAGGGATTTCAATGATTAAAATGTAAGTTTTACTGAAACTTTCCCCACAAAAATGATCAGCTTCTCCTGCTCTATAATTATCCATCTATGATATCAAATACCATTTTCAACATGACAGGTCCCATTTAACTTAGGATGAAGAACTCCATGCAGAATGTGATCCACTGGGAGACAAAACCAGGTTCTGCCATCCTAGAACAAAAATCTTGTTATACGGACATTTGTGCCTGATAATGGATTATCATCATTCATCACAAACTTTTCTTGCACTTTGAGTGTCTGTAAGATAATAAAAGGCTGTTGATTTAGCTGGTGTCAGTTACTTTGACGAAGGTTTGAAGAGGATGGATATTGGGTTGGCTGCTCCACTGAAGAATGCCTGAAGGATCAGATTGTAATATTACCTGAGCTATTGCAAGCACACACATGATTAGCATAAACAATTTTACCAGATTTAATGCTCAATGACAGGTAATACCCAACTCGCACTCCAGTTCTTTCTGAGCTACGTCTTCCATGGTGCGCATCCAGTTGAGGTACGGCGCTTATTCCCACTAGTGGTTCAGATCACTGTATATGGCTTATTTTTCAGAGCATGTCTCAGGGATCTGTCAGTGCAAAGTAATTTCGTTCACCTGACAAAAAGGCTAATCAAATAATAAAATACCCATAATGTTAACTGCCATTACCGACATGTCGTACTGCTCTTCTGACTGTGCTGAATAATGAGAACAGCAAGTGTGATGAGTTTCGCCCCAACTTTTCTAACTCGAGAAGAAAGTTAAACAAGAAGTTTATAATCAATTTGGAGTTGGCCAACTTTGCGTACTTCCTCAAATAACTACCTCTTCTGTTGAGGGTACAGGGGTTAGATTCTTTGGAAATAAAGTGCAAGTCTTGTGACGCAACTACCGAGTGCTGAAATTGGACAATGCCATGCAAACTAGAATTAAGCCCAATGGCTAAAGTCATACAGTAGCTACATCATCTGATTACGGCAGTCACCTTCCAGATAATGGTTACATAAAGAATTATCTGCGTTTCTATCTAGTACATTAAAGTACAGCTCCAAAAGCGAGAACGTAAACTTTATTATCTGCCTAGAAAAGAGCCAAATCCACTACCACCTGAAATCCTGGGAAGCGCAAATTCCATAAGTTCTCCATTCCTACGAATCACACGAATAAGCAAAACCCCATGATCCACAAGGTCCTCTGCATACAGAAAGCACAATTATGTTGGCTCTCACAATGAATCATATTAGGGACTCCTACATACATTTAAAAGCACAGGGAAAAAAAGAATGTAAAAGGCTTTACAAGTTTTAAGCGTTTATAAACATGCAATACCCATGGCGCAAAGGAAAAAGGGAAAAAAAAGAAAAAGGACTGAAACAGTGGTAAGAAAGGGACTCTGAGCGGAGTATGTAGCACCTGAAGAAATACAACCGAGCTCCCACTGCATAATAAAAAAAAAAAAAAAACCACACACACAACAAGCGCAGCTTTCCTATCAAAAAATGGGGCCATGCACACCAATAGATCGACAAAAAAAAAAGTCCTTCCATAGATTTTAATTTTTCAGTCCTTTGACAAAAAAATCTAAGGTCCATTATATTGGACAGTAAGGCTATATTCACAAGTAGCTTTTTTTTCCTGCTTTTTTAATCCAAATTTTAAGCTGCATTTTGAAGCACCAGCAAAAAGCTTTGAGAATTTCAGAACTCTCACACACACACTTTTTTTTTTTTCTTGAGTGAATTGGAAAACGGCTGCGTTTTTGAAAACTGCAGCATGTCACTTCTATCAGTGTTTTTTTGATCAGTAGAGAAAGCAATAAGTGCAGAAATGCATTAAAAACAAAAAAAACAAAAAAAAACCACAGGTATCTGGTTTAGCTGCATTTTTGGTGCAGAAAACTCAGGAAGTTGCATCATGTGGTTTTTGGGGGACACTAAACTTTATCAAAAAGGCACAAGAGACAAATGTACCTGATGAAAAAGGAGCAAAACTGGTTTTCTGTAAGCAGCTTCTTAACTGCCAAGAGAGCAGTTTTGCCTGCAGAAAAAAAAAAAAAAATGAAGCAAAAACGCAAGGTGTGAACAAAGCCTTAAGTAGAATTCATCACTCAAAAGAAACAAGCCCTCAGACATCCATGTGATCAGGAAAAAAAAGAAAAAAAAAAAAGAAATGGTTCTTTAATAATCTATAGGGGTAACTAATATGTGTGTGCAATCAACCATTCACCTGGGAGCAACTCAATGCAAAAAAAAAAAAAGCAAGCAAGCAAACATGGTCAAGGGGTTCAGTCATTGTCACACCAAAAATAGAATAACAGTGTCTACAGGTTGCATAGCGTGCAACATAAAGCACCTGGTGAGTGGCAGTCTTGTTAGCAATGACGCCCTGATAATGAGAGTTTAGGAAAAAAATGGCCAGATTAGCTGAAGATGACAATTGACAGTACCTCAGATATCCATGCGTCACAAGAGTGGTATGTGGAGGAACATCTCTGAGCGCACAATTCAGCCTTCAGGTACGGGAACTACAACTGCAGAATACCACACACCAGGCTTTCAGTTGAAAAAAAAAAAATAAAAAAAAAATAATAGAGAAAAAGAGGCCTCACCTGGCACAGGCCAACCAAAAATGAGCTCTCCACCCTTCCTTGTGTGAAGGGTTTGGACGGATGATGGTGGAAAAATGGCCACAGTCTACCAATAATCTAGCAACTAATTCTAGCAGGATAAAACAACATGTCACATGCCAAAAACGAAGAAAGGCAGGATTCTTCAAAAGTGTATCACTGTTCCATCAGCAATTTACAAGACATATGACATTTCAACTCTATATGGGGTCCTTACCAAAGACTTAATATATGGTCAAACCAACTTCCCATATAGGATTGAAATGTTGTCAGTTGTGTGAGCCGATGGTGGAAACAGTTGTAAAGAACCCCTTGGATTTTATTACATACTTCTTTATTTTTTGCACAGTAGTATCCTACCGTGCAATATGGATTCTAAACGCAACGGATAGGTGTGATTTGAACAAGAAATGCCGACATACCAAGTGCAGGTAACCGAGGATTACAATAAACTTTGGTGTACTTTAAAAGGGAATCTGTCACATGAAAAAATGCTATTAAACCTGAAGATATGGGGTTAATCCGCAGGTTACCAGAGTGTTCTCAAGCTGTCCAACAACGGCACTCTCAATACACAGAGCGGTGACTGAAGCCGCACCGATACCGCCTCTCTAACTGGAAGAAGAAAGCTGCCGGGAGGGGGGGGGGGGGGGGGGAGAAAGAGGGGAATAAAATGAATTTCCTCCTGGCAGCGGGGCTCTCAGTGTGGGCACAGGGCAGGTTCAGAATGACTGAAGATTAATCCCTTATTTGCTGCAAATTCCCTTTTATGACCTCTACAATCGCTAAATCGCAGTCAAAAACCGAGCACCTTTGGTATGTGTTGGAACAGGATAATTGCAAAATGAAAAAGTAGCCGTCAATCCTGAGGCAACAGAAAACAGTGGAAGCGGAATATTTCTCTCTTCTGGTTGGGATTAATAGCACAAAGAAAATTAAAATAAATTTTGACAGCCAAGAAGAAATGGTTTTACCCAGCACTAGAAAGGTGTACCTAAAAAAACTACTAAAAAAATGGTCAACGAGTTATTACATGGCTCATACCAAGCACTGAATGTGTTCCAGCTTGTAACTACAATACAATATGGTAAAAAGCGATACAGTCTTCAAATATAGAAATGTGGGACTGAGGCTAAAGGAAGCATAGCATAAATCCATGAAGAGAATGGCATGGACAAACATAGCATTCAACTGGAGCATCAAGGAACTTGGGGATCAGAGTCAGCAATCAGTTATAGGAGCCATAAATAGTCATTGTAAAATACGCCTTTAGATTCACTGATAAAAATGTAATTTGTGTTGGATTTAGGCTTAGAACTACACGGCGACATGTATCGCACTGACACATTGCAATAATGGATGCTTCCTGCAACATACTGTGGTGCAGAGTTGCATAGGTTTAGAAAAGTTCTGGATGCTGGTGACAAGTCACGTGCCACAGCTTTGGCCAAGTTGCAGAAAAATTGCATACAACAATTTTATTTACAGCAAAATCAAAACTCTAATATAGTCCCGTAACACATCTCCATAAAGCCCCAGCCTAAAAGGGTCAGATAAATCACTATATTATTAATGATAGAACCTGAATGAAGTGTAAGTAACAAATTATTGCCCACGTTAAATATCGGTGAATAGTAGCCAAACAATCAAAGACTAGGGCTATAGCTATGCTGTACCTGACAAGACTGAAAAGCGCCAGTACCAGTATATACAAAACATACATTATCTCATCGGTATCTATTTACCCAAAACTAGCACTTTGCTCGTAAAACAATGCAGACAATACTCATCCAGGCAATGAGCTATAGAGAGCTTTCACACAATATTCGGTAATCATTATTTTACTTCTAATTACGACAGGCTTCATCATACCTCAAAAGATTCCGGAAACACTACTGGAAGGCATTGCCCATCTGGATGCTAATCCACCTTCTATTTCCCATCTCAGATTAGAAGGATTGTTCCAAAAGAGACAGTAGTAGCTCATTTGTTTTTTGCCATTTTTAAAAAAAAAATTTCAGCCAATTTTAAGTTAGCATATTATTAAAAGTCAAGAAAGACTCAACAATTCAAAATGCAGCCAACGGGGTCCATGCCCTTTCACGGGGTTAGACAGGTCTTATAAATGCCACTTCAAATTCATCTTATAGGCCGTTTCGTAGGATAATTGGTAAAGACTATCTAGATGTCAGACTTGGGGGCAGATACAGGAGTTCTCATTACTGTTCTACTACATACAATGTCCATTTTCAATGGTGCTCGGACTAACAAAAAGGCAACGATAATCTCAAAATGTTATTATATGCCCTACAGAGAGAGAATATATCTCCAGCATTTGCCATTCTGGACTGAAAAGCTGGTGACAAAACCCCTAGGAACTGTATTGGCCGTCGCCCAACTTTTCTAGAAACCAAAGTTCTATTCAACGTCTTACTTATACCTAATCTTTTTAAAGCGGTAACTTATTTTATTGCAATTTCTATATTAGAGGAACCTACTGTGAGTAAACGGATTACCAAAAAAATTACAGAACTAATACATTCTCTGCTTCTTTACATTTTTTAGTAACATTATGGAGTCTTGCAAAGGGTACAACATGTAAGCAATGACAGGCAATAGTATCAGGTAATATTAACATCAGATTCAACAGGCAGTTTGGCTTCTGGCTGCTTACCCGTATGACTCCTCTTATGGACCATTAGCACATTGGGGCCAATGCAAATCATGCCACAGACGTCACATTTCAGTTTACCATTCGGAAGCCGGATTCCACCGTCCAGAGACATATCCTGGCTCATGCGGCCGTCAGAGATCCCATTGGTGTCAGCTACTGATTCTTCCAGTCCACTCTCATCATCCTGTGACTGTAGTGGTGTGTCTCGACGAAGTGTCTTTCGGTCTCCTTCCTCATCGCTATGCATCTCTAACTTCACAGAATTTGCTAAAAAATAAATATATTAAATATTATTATTATCAACAACAACAACATGCTTTCAATGTAGATCGCTTTACTATTTGGTTCTTACCATACAGAAAATGTTCTTAAAATGGCACGATTACATTTCTATAAACAGTATCAACGCACTAATACATGATATACATTGCATATACTCTACATTATTATAGGTTTATACTTCTATGTATCACTAGCAAAATATGACAATTATAAGGCCGTCATAATAGTTTCCAGAGAAATGGTCATTCGTCATCCCAAAAGTCCTGGAAGGCATCATGGGCTATGCAAGGTAAGCCCTATAGCCGTATTACTACAAACCTAAACAGATATGCCCATCAGTACTCTAGGAAAGCAGTGGGAGACCTCCTATAGAAAGAAAGGACGGTAAGGATGAAATCAAAACACTTGTATACAAGAGGAATCTTAAGATTTTGAGAAATTCAACGAAAAAGTTATTTATACAAATAAAGGCTCCTTCACAGATCCGTTTTTCTGCATACAAGAGCTTTCCGTATATCTATAATAGTGCATTTGGGACATTTCCCATGGCCGAGATTTTTCGAGGACTAAGTGGTCTGTGCAAACTTGCGGAGACATGTCCGAGTGTTGGATGAAAATTGGCAATGCCAGTCTTTGGGTTAGTGACAGAATAAACAAACAAGAAAAAAACAACAAAAAAAAAAAAAAACAAAAACCGGACAGTAAGTGGATACCATTAGTGCTGTCCTTGTTGCAAGGACTGCTAATTTGGAAAAGGTAGAGAACCTTTTTTTGTTTTTTCTCATCCAAGAAAAACTGATGGAACTCAGACCAAACTATAAAAATGGACACTGACCAAACTGTTGAAATTCGGACCAATTTTCTCGCACAATGAAATTGCTGGAGTCTGAATGAGCCCCGAGTAAGAGAATTGGTAATGGACTGTGATCTCAGCCTCGTCAAGTTACTGGCCACAGAGTTCATGAAACTCTGAAGAGACCTCAAACCCCTTCGGCTTGATCAAGAGGTAGTGTATGTAGCATGTACTATATTAATAATATATACAATTATTAAGTAGCAACAAACTAATGCATGAAGCCAAATAAATACATTTATACAGAGTTCTTGAGACGAGATGCAAACATCTTAGATCACGCTTGAAAGGGAGGCTGAACCTCTAGGAAGAGGATCTGGCTTATCACTGTTGGCTGACTACGGTAATTTCACAGTTATGAAGAGCTGAAATATTTAGTATAAAATTTCTGTATCATTCTAGTGTACATGCATGTGTGTGCAATATGTAGTAAATCTTCCTATACATTTGCTTAACTCTTTAGCCTCTGAGCACTCTGGTGACCATTAGGCTGTGTGCACACGCTGCGGATTAGGTGCGGCTTCATCCGCGCGGATTTTGTAAAATCCGCAGGTGAAACCGCAGGTCAAAATACCTGCGGTTTTACCTGCGGATTGCTCTGCGGTTTTTCATCTCCTCAATGGAGGAGATGGCAAACCGCAGGAGAATCCGCAGAAAGAATTGACATGTCAATTCTTTCTGCGGATTGAAAACCGCAGATAATCCGCGCGGAAAATTCCGCACCGTCTGCACTGCGGTTTTTGATTCCCATAGGGAATCATTGTACTGTACATCGCAGCAGAAACTGCTGCGGGTCCACAGCGGCCAAAACCGTTGCGGAACCGCAGCAAAATCCGCAGCGTGTGCACACAGCCTTAGGCTCCCGATAGGTCACCAAGTTGGCTTAAACCTGATTACATTGCTGGTTGTGTAAATAAAAGACAAGTAAATACATACCTTCCTGGGCGCAAGTGTACTGGGGTGCCTGCGGATTCCCAGCTAGAGCATCAATCCTCTGCGTAGCACTACCCCTATGTGCTTGATTGACATCTGCTCAGCGCTGCCATCAGTGACCGAGTATGGCCGATGTCAATCAAGCACATGGCGGTGCAGCTAGGTGGTAAAAAACGTGGAGGACTGCTGTGAACCACCTCATCCACAGTGCACATCACAGTAAATAAGGTTCAGTGATGTGGGGGGACAACAGTATTGAGAAATAAAAAGAAATCGCCATGTGGCAACATTACTTATTTTGTATTGGTGTCCAGGATCATCATGAAGAGAAACTAAGAATAATGAGCTCTAGAATTTTATATTTTGAAAGATTATATACAATCTTGACTTTAGCATGTTTTAAAAAAAATAAAAAAATAAAAAACTGGCTCAAAAAAGAAAATACTATGCGGAGTAGACAAAGAATGACTTCATTGACATTGATTTAATTACCAACGGTTACCCCTTTATGCTTAATAATTAGCACATGGTCTTTACCAGTAACAACACAAAATCCTAATTTTGCCTAAAATAATATATACCTTAAGATAAAATTAAATGGAAATGTATGTACATTGCAATAAATTAGCATGACATTTTTTCAGAAAAAACTAATCACGATCTGTGTAAAATAAGCGGACGCGCCAACATTATGCCAGGATTAAAAAAAAAAAAAAAAAAAAAACAAACAAACAAGCATCAAAATATTCAAGAATACTCTTGCAGAGAGTTGACTGTTTCTTGCTCCCAACTTCTCACCGTACGGTCTCATCTCGCTGCTTTTTGGCTCTCCTCCAGTAGGACAGAACATCTGCCAGGTGTATGCTGCAAGCTGTTTGCCCCTCTCCTTGTGGTGTGCGCGTAGAAGCCCACAAGTAAGAGTGCAGGGTCGATGGCAGCGCAGGAAGGAGTGAAGCCTGACCTCGTGCAGCCCCGGGCTCCTGCTTAGCACATCTCCATCCTTCCACTTATAGATCCTGCCGTCAGTGCTTGTTGTGTGCCAGTATCCTCTCCCACTGGGATGGAAAGGCGAACAGCAGATCTCCATAGAGGATAAACACTGCAAGAGGGATCTCCTCGCAGCTATACAGAACCTACAGTACCTGTACAATAATAATACAGGCACATACATGGTACTGCTACTGTGAATGTGACACATTTTACCACTCTGAATCAACAAGAACCTGTATTATAAGACATCTGGTCATAGACTTGAGTATTACAAGATAGCAACAATATGGCAGAAAAAGGACAGTATCCTTTACGCTCCCATTTTATTAAGCGATATTAGGCACATAAGTTATAATTCTATACAAGTACATATTTTTATATTTAGGCGCCAAAAAAAAAAAAAAAAAGAGAGGAGATCCACAGGCTCTACAAAAAGATTGAGAAAATCCTAAATTCATATCACTAAGGCTACTTTCAGACTTCAGTTTTTTTAAATCCGGCGGGCTGCGGCGAAAAGTTGTCAAACCTGATCCGGTAGAAGCCGCAGCCCGCCGGATTATCTGTTGAGGCCGGAGACGGTGCAGGAGAGGGCGAGAGAGTCTTCTGGCATGTGCAGTGGAAAAAAGCGGTCCGGCGCTGTCAAAAAACGTTGCAGGGAACGCTTTTTGCAGACGTATCCAGCAAGAGCCGGACATGCCGCATGGCCATCAGGTGCAATGCGGCGATAATGCTAGTCTATGGCAAAAAAAGCCGGATCCGGTGGCAACCGGCGCCGGATCCGGCTTTTACACATTTTTCGCCGCATCGCGCCTGATGCAGAAAAACTGAAGTCTGAAAGTAGCCTAAATGCCAGATATTTTAATTGTTATACAGTTACGGCTACCCCCATCATCCATGGATACTAGTCTCCCACTACTCAGAGTAATCGTTGATTTCTATTCATGAATCATAAGATGGCGGTAACAGAGGGTTTGCAATGATAAAAGAACACACAAACACATTGTAAACGGTGAAATACATACACTGACAACTACATCAAATGGATTACGTGTTAAATTTAAAGCTCCGCGGTTGGGAAGTCTAAGTAACGCTGCAAACGAAAGTATAACAAGTCATAGGCTAGTAAGGCACTGTTCACATCAGGGGAGAGCCGTGCATCAGACGCATTGGTAGACCTATACATCCTCGGGAAGATGCGGAAGTCCCTGCACGTTGTTCACTACCCACAATGATAAAAGGAATCTGTCAGTAGGATGAACCCTCCTAAAGCGTCTATAGGACAAGTAGATCATAGAAAACTGAACTTTCTAGGATCTTCATGTCCATGTAGATGACTTAGAAGGGTTTATCCTACCAACAAATTCCCTTTAATTAAATAAAATAATAATAAACTATGTATAGTTTTTTTGTAGTTGCTTGCTGTATACAGGAAAACACAATCTACTTCACTTATTTACATTTTAAATAACTAGGGTATATAATAAAAAAAAAATCTGTGCTTTACATGACAAAAAGTGGACAGAGCTTCAAATTGGGGTGAAAGTATATTGTGTATCTGAGATGCATTTTCTAAGCTGCTTCTTAAGGCCATGTTGTGACAATGCATGAAGGCTACATTCTAAGGCTATGTGCACACGTTGCGGATTCCGCTGCGGATCCACAGCGTTTTTTGGCCTTGAGGATCCGCAGAAGATTTTGCTGCGTTGTACAGTACCTTTAATTTCAATGGAAAAAAAAAAAAAAACCGGATTACTTACCGGTAATACTCTTTTGTAGAGTCCACGACAGCACCCACTGAGAGAGGGGATCCGCCCCAGGAACAGGAAACCTACAGAGAGATAAATGGGGCGGTCCCCCTCGCTCCCTCAGTTTGTATTACCGAGAACAACGGAGGAACCGCCATACATGTTTTAGTCATTTTGCTTGGGCGATTCATTTATCTTACCCCTATGCAGTTTTAAGCTTACTAAGTTTAATCACATATCTAACTTAAATCATAATCTCCACCACCAAGGAGACCCATGTGTGAAAAAATTCTTACGGGAGGGAAGTGAGCGGGTGCTGTCGTGGACTCTACAAAAGAGTATTACCGGTAAGTAATCCGGTTTTTCCTCTTCGCCACGACAGCACCCACTGAGAGATTTTCAGAGATAATCACTTGGGCGGGCACACCGTGTTAAGGACTGATCTACCAAAAGTTAGATCCTCGGTAGAGGACAAATCTAGTCTATAGTGACTATAAAAGGTAGATGGAGAAGACCAGGTTGCAGCCTTACATATTTGTTCAATTGGGACGTTCGCCCTCTCGGCCCAGGAGGATGATATGGCTCTAGTAGAGTGCGCCTTAATCCCCAGTGGAGGGTCTTCTCCTTTTGTCAGATACGCCATTGTGATCGCATCTCTAATCCATCTGGATATCGCGCCCGATGTAACTGCAGACCCCTTCCTGCTGCCCTGGAATGAGACAAAAAGAGACCTACTCTGCCTCCAGGGACTGGTCCTATCAAGGTAGGCTAGCACGGCTCTTTTCACATCTAAGGTGTGATATTTCTCCTCGTCCTGTGTTGACGGGTTCTCATAGAATGAAGGTAGGCATATCTCTTGAGACCTATGAAATTTAGTTGCCCGTTTGGGCAGGTAGGACGGGTCCGTCTTTAAAATGAGACTGTCTCGTGTTGTTAACAGGAACGGTGGGTCTACTGACAGAGCATGAAGATCACTCACTCTCCTGGCCGATACTAAGGCCACCAGCATAGCCGTTTTCAATGAGAGGCACTTTACTGATGCTGAGCTTATGGGCTCAAATGGTGCCTGAGTGAAGGCATCCAAAACCAGAGTAAGGTTCCACGCTGGAAGTCGAGGCACATGCACCGGTTCTGCTCGTTGACAGGCCGAGATAAACCGAGTCACCCATCTATTTGCTGCCACGTTATAGTTAAACAGGGCTCCTAGGACTGACACGTGGACCTTAAGAGTGCTTACTGAGAGTCTAAGTTCTCGGCCTCTTTGTAGAAACTCTAGAATGGCCGTAATGGGTACTTCACCAGCTAGTTTTGTTGGGTGAAAAGCCAGGAACTTCCTCCACACCTTAGCATATATTTTTGTCGTGGACTCCTTCCTGCTTTGTAGCAGGGTATTAATTAGGTTCTTTGAGAAACCCTTCTGCCTCAGTAGCTCCCTTTCAAATTCCAGGCCGCTAGGTGCAGGGCTTTGGCCTGTGGATGGTAGCAGGGTCCCTGCGAGAGAAGGTCCTGGTGCAGCGGCAGGATCCACGGGTCGGTTATTGACATGGCTCTCAGCCATGAAAACCACGGTCTTTTTGGCCAAAACGGGGCTATCAAGATGACCCTCGCCCTCTCCTGTCTTATTTTCCTGACTACTGTTGGTAGTAGTACCATCGGAGGAAAGGCATAGGCTAGTTGGAATGCCCAGGGTGTTTGGAGGGCATCTAGAATATCTGGGTTGTCCGACCTGTAGAGAGAAGCAAACCTTTTTACGCGCCTGTTGGCTCTGGTTGCGAATAGGTCTATCTCCGGTCTGCCCCATTCTGACGCTATCATTTCGAACACGTCTCTGCTGAGGACCCACTCTCCCTGGTATAGGGCCTGGCGACTGAGATAGTCTGCTCGGGAGTTGTCCACTCCTCTTATATGGAGCGCTGACAAGGAGAGAAGATGGACCTCGGCCATCTCCAGAATCTTTCCCGCGATAGACATCAGCGGCATTGACCGCGTGCCTCCTTGCCGGTTTATATAGGCCACTGCGGAGGTATTGTCTGTCTGGATCCTTACGTGGGCGCCTCTTAACTGCGGGAGGAAGCGAGATATCGCATAAAAAAAAATCGCTGTTAGCTCCTTTACATTAGAGGAGGCCTCTATTTCATTCTCCCGCCACCAGCCTTGTACCATGTGCTCCTCTAGGTGGGCTCCCCAACCTAAGGGACTGGCATCTGTGGTGAGTATCTTGGAGGGAGTCACCCACCACTGTACTCCCTTCGATAGCTTGGAAGGAATTAACCACCATTTTAGGGATTCAACCACCTCGGGCGATAGGGATATCTTCCCTTCCAGCCGCCCCTGCAGTCTATCTATCTCCTGCAGAATAGCCCACTGTAGTTCTCTAGAGTGGAACTGAGCCCATTGCACCGCTGGAATGCATGATATTAGTGACCCCAGCAAGGACATGCCCTGTCTCAATGATATCACGGGTCTTCCTGTAGCATTCTGTACTTTGTCAATTATGGCCATTACTTTGGCGTTTGGCAGAAAACACTCCTCAGTTACGGAGTCTACTTGCAGGCCCAAAAACCTTTGACAGGTCACTGGCTCTAGTCTGGATTTCTCCCAGTTAATTAGCCAACCCAGTGTTTGTAGGGATGAAATAATCCTAGCTATTCTTGCTTCACACTGTGAAACAGAATTCCCCACTATGAGTAGGTCGTCTAAATAAGGGACAACTAGGGTGTCATTCAGCCTTACATATGACATTACTTCCAGCATTAATTTGGTAAATACCCGAGGAGCCATGGATAGCCCGAATGGCATTGCCGCAAACTGGAAATGCTGAATCCGACCTCTGAACCAGACTGCTACCCGCAGGAACCTTTGGTGCCCTCGATATATGGGGAGATGGTAGTAGGCGTCCTTTAGGTCCAAGACCGCCATATAACACCTGGGAAACAAGAGCTTTATTGCAGACTTAATTGACTCCATTTTAAACGACCTCAGTCTTAGGAAGGTATTAAGTTTCTTTAAATTTATTATAGTCCTGTAAGAGCCATCTGGTTTTGGGACTAAGAATAGAGGAGAATAAAAGCCCATCCCTGTTTCGTCGTCTGGGACCTCCACTAGAACCTGTTTAGATAGCAGTACCGCAATCTCCATCTCCAGTGCTTCCTGCTGAGATCGGGACTTCATAGAAGTCAATAAGAAGGAGTTCGGTGGATACCGAACGAATTCTAATTTTAGGCCTGATGATACAATACTTAGGGCCCACGGGTTTGATGTCACCTTCATCCATTGGCGGCTGAATCTTAATAGCCTGCCACCTACCGGTATAACGGTTTTATCGGGATCTGTCTCCTCTGAAGGGACGTTTCCCGAATAGGTTGCCTCTTTGCTTGGGGTCCTTATTTCCCCAGCGGTCCTGGGGTCTAAAGTCTTTCTTTTTACCGAACGGCGGCTTCCTGTAGGCCCTCCTGTTGAACGGAACATACGGGTTAGGGAACCCCTTTTTCCTCTCCCCCGCTTTTGTCAAAATTTCATCCAGTTCTGTACCAAACAGGTACTTACCCTGGCAGGGTATAGCACACAATCTAGTTTTTGTTTGTGTGTCTCCTTTCCACCCCTTCAACCATAAGGCCCGCCTGCCAGCATTGGTCAGTCCTGCCGCTCTAGCAGACAACCGGAGAGAATCCGCGGAGGAGTCGGAGAGGAAAGCCGCTGCTCCTTTAATGAGGGGCATAGAGGAAAGAAGCCTACTCCTAGCTACTCCATTTTTAATATTGTCCTCCAAGTCGTTCAGCCACACCAACATAGATCTTGCCGTACATGTGGCTGCTATTGCGGGCTTAAAGGCTGCCGTACAAGCTTCCCAAGATCTTTTGAGGAATGTATCGGTCTTACGATCCGAAGAATCAGCCAAAGTTCCCGAATCCTCCACCGGCAAGGAGGATCTACGGGAGGTAGAGGCCACTGCCGCATCCACCTTGGGGGCTCTCGACCAGGCCGTTAACTCCTCATCGTCAAAGGGATACTTACGCTTTGACGTTAAGGGGAGGAAGGTCCTTTGACCTTGTTTCTCCCATTCCCTCTTAACTAGGTCTTTTACAGCTGAGACCACTGGGAATGCTCGGATCTTTTTACGAGAAATACCAGCAAACATAATGTCCTGAGGGGTCTTGGGGTCCTTACTCTCCGGCAACCCCATGGTATTTCGGACAGACTTTACAAGATTACTGACACTGTCCGTGGGGAAACACGTCTGATCCTCGTCCTCTGAGGAAAGGTATTCCTGGGACTTATCGGAATCTAGTTCTCCGGTATCTGACGGTGACCTGGACGCCAGCGAGACTCCTCCTTTTGGTGAACATATTTCTCTCATGGAGGAGTGACCCCCTAGACTACTGGAACCACCTAAGGCCCGTAGTTCCTCTCTTATCATTGCCCGGATATCCTCCTTCTTTCGTGAGGATTCCTCCTGCAAGGCCTCCTCAACACATGATTGGCATAATCTCTTTGGGTGGCCATCCGGGAGGGGCTGCGAACATAAGGCACACTCTATGTTTCGCCTTCTCTGTTCTTTTAGCCTAAAGGGGTATGGACCAGAAAGAGAAGGCCATCAATTTTCTAACCTGACCAAAAAACACTCACCCGTGAATTTCGTCAGCAACTACCGGCTGCGGTGTCCGGGACCCAGGCTGAGGCGAGGCATGGGACGACTTCTTTTCCTTACGTTTCTTCTCTAACGGCTCATCTTGCCTGGAAGGTCCAATGGAATCCTTCCTAGAGCTGCCACTTCTTCTGGTGCTATTAGATCTTCTCGTAGCACTGCTCTGTCGACTACCAAGTGGGGATACCACTGGCTGACCTAATGGGAGCGAAGCTGAGTCATCTAAGGACGACATGACTGCGCACTGGCGCTGTGTCTGTGGCTTCCTTTTAAAGCCTTTGCTATAGCTGCTCCTCCTTTTTTTTTTTTTTTTTTTGTCCACCATTCTTTTTTTTTTTTTTTTTTTTTCAGCCCCTACTGCGCATGCGCGGGCGTTGTCCCGCGGTCTCTGCCTTCAGCCTGAACCCGGAAGTCCTCCTCCACTTCCGGGTTGCCTCTCCTGCGCTGGGTCACCGCAAATAGTGATGCGGCCGGCGTATCGCGCGTCTGCGCCCCCTCTCCACGCACGGACTCCTCTCCTGTCCAGGTATGACTCCAGCAGCGCCGCTCAGCACACGCCGCCCACTCGGGGGGGGATGGGCGCCGGCCTCAGTACGCCCGATGGCGTTCGCAATGCGTCCAACCCCGGGGGGGGGGGGAGGGGGGGTATAGCCATCACCCCAGTGAGCTTTGGCACCACTTTCGCCTCCAGCCTCACCTGCATTACGCCAGCTCTGGGGGGGGAAAATACACCTCTCCGCCCGACGCTGCCTCCGGACCTGGGGCCCCTGCTGCTCATATTATGCAGGCAGGCGGCTACCAGACCAGGTATCCTCTTCTGCGGGTTCCTTCCTAGGAACAGGAAACCAAACTGAGGGAGCGAGGGGGACCGCCCCATTTATCTCTCTGTAGGTTTCCTGTTCCTGGGGCGGATCCCCTCTCTCAGTGGGTGCTGTCGTGGCGAAGAGGAAAAAAACGCAGTGCACATGCTGTGGATTTTTCCGGGCGGATTTGCTGCGGTTTTAAATCCGCAGCATGTCACTTCTTTGTGCAGATTCTGCAGCGGTTTGACACCTGCTCCATGATCAGGTGTCAAACCGCAGGGGAAAACCGCACGTTAATCCGCAGGTCTCATCTCAACTAAAAGCAGAGATCCTTAGATCAGGAACAGACATTTATAGGACATTTGATAACGTTCCCAAATTCTTAAGAAAAAATGTATAGCACATTCTGCATTGTACTACTGTACCCAGTGTATTATATATTTTAGGAGCCAGTCCATTTTATACAGACGCCACCAAAACGGACACGGACTCCACGACTGATAATAGTAGAGTTGAGACTGCACTAAGCTTCATTACCATGTAGATGCCCAGAAGCCAAATGTGGGATTAACCTCCCACCCTCCACAAGAAAAATTTAAGTAACATAAAGTAGCTTCAGCATCCAACGATCAACTTGCTTCATAACAGCATCAAAAATGCATACACTTCAGCAACTAAGTGAAATCCTTAGAACAGAAAACATACAGTAGTATTAATCGGTCAGACCCTATACCTAGTGGTGAATGAAGCTATAATAGCACAGGACACTCCCATGGTTAATGAAAACACGGAGGAAAAATAGAGCAAAAAAATTGTCCCAGATACGGTAAATAAAAACGTATCAAAGTTTATTAGAAAAAACATATTTAAACATGATAAAAGGGTAACAATAACTAAATATCAGACAAAGTGTATACTTGAATACACAGGCGTAAAAGCAGAAGGTCCACAATTATTTAGTGGATGGGAAGAACAAAAAATAGCAACAAATTACATGAAGTGCCAGCGCCTATGAAGTTAATGCTCCCATAAGTGTGCATGTCTCCAAGAAGATACCAACACGAAATGTCTCAAATACGAATAAAAGGCACCTTGAAAAAGAGGCGAAAAGCGCGTCGGTGGCGGCGCTGCTTGTGGTCCTTGGCAGAGTTCAATATGGGTAAGCACTATGGCTTGGGATAGTGGATTTTTTCAGGATGCGCACCTGTTAGGATCTCTCTTACTTTTATATCCCTCAAATATGGCCCATATTTGTTACAAGCACTAAGCACTTTATTTTGTTAATTCTTAGGACTAACAAGCAGCAGATACTATCTGATCCTTCATATATCTTTTGTCATTTATGTAATTGTCAGTACTATATGTTTAATAAATTTTGATTATTTATATGATATTGGACTTGTACTCCATTTTTTCCCCTGTTTAATATAGTGCCATCTATGTTGATTCTTTTCCCTTAAAGCGTTATATATCTATTCACTTGGCTAGTGATATACACCTCTCCAATGTTGATCCCTCACTTATGCCTCTTAATACTAGTTACTTTCCTTGCACTACCTTATTTATTTGTATTTGAGACATTTAGTGTTGGTATCTTCTTGGAGACATGCACACTTATGGGAGCATTAACTTCATAGGCACTGGCACGTCATGTAATTTGTTGCTATTTTTTGGTCTTCCCATCGACTAAAATAATTGTGGACCTTCTGCTGTGTATTCAACTATACGCTTTGTCTGAAATTTAGTTATGGTTACCCTAAATATTTTTTTTTTTTTTTTATAAAACTTTGATACTATTTATCTGGGACAATTTTTTGCTCTATTTTTCCTCTGTGTTGTCATACACTTCAGTAACGTTCTGACTCCCTAGTATAGGTCCGGGTCAAGCTTGGAGAATGCATCAGCTGTCAGGTTCCCTTAAAAAAAAGTGCTGCACTGTCAAATCTGCACCGAAAATGTAAAAGAAAAAAAAAAAAAAAAAAAAAAAAAAAAACCACACTGAACAAAGAAAAACTTAAATAAAAACTACCCAGCAAAAATGTAACAGCAAAAACCAGACTGCTATTGCGCAATTTTAGTGCAGATACCTGCAAAAACTAAGAGCAGCATTTTTCCACATGGGAACATGGCCAGTAGGTTTCAGTTGCATCAGTACAAGTGAAATGGAAATGGTTTGCCTATTCTTAGAGCCCATTAACAATACAGCTAGCCACTTGCCATCCATTTCTAAGGACGTAGTAGAAGGCCAGTGTGACTTATGGAAGCTGCACTGTGATTACACCTCACACGTGAGCGGAGCACTACTACCATGATGTAATAAGACATGGAAAGTGAAAAGGTATACATATCACATCTGGGTAGATAAAATCGTACGATGAACGTAAAAAAGACTGATCTTCAGACAAGGTGATCGTACATGGCACTGAGAAGAGCATGTGGCAAGATGTGTGATAGATATAAAAAAAAGATTATCTCACTGCTAGATTACAGCGATAGATCTCATCAGCACAGGAAATATTTATGCAATCGTTCAGGATTAGGGTTTTATTGAGAGGTTCTTGACTACGTTTTGGGGTATTCAGATGCCTAGTGAAGATTTAACAGGAGGGTTCAACAAAACCAGAAAGCTGTTGAGGTCACCAATCCATTGCCTTTGAGTGTATTCAGTTGTTCGGCACAATACAAGGAATTCATTAAGTCCTCATTCAGGCGCAAGAGAATTTTCACGCCCGCATTTCGCCACTGTTTTGGACCAGATTTCATCAGTGATTTTTCACATATGACAAAATAAGAAATAAGTTACAAAACTTCACCTGCCCATTGAAATGTTGTTAAAAGGGACTTGGTCAGCACAGAGTAACTGTTCAAATCGTGTACCGCTGCTCAGTACAACTATGGTGTGGCCAAACATTTACATTCACTTTCCCACCTGCTTGATTCCCCTTATTAGGTACCTCCCTTTTGGATTGACAGCTCAGGCTTCATAGAGCCAGAGACGGGCTGACATAGAGCAGTCAAGAGCTTTGACAATCAAAAAAAGACATGGAGGGAAACAAAGTAGGTGGTATGGTGCACTGAACTGTTTGGCCACACCAAGGGTGCACAAAGCGCCTGTACTTGGTTTGAACATTCCTTCTGTGCATATAGACTCCCTTTAAGTCACATGCAGGACATAAATTGCACATCCGTGTGCTGTCCGTAATTCTCCCAGACTCATACTTGTGAGGAGCTTGGATCTGTGACTCGGATCAAAATAAAATAGGTCTCTGATTTTTGTATGTTCTTCCCATGTTTGAGCGAGTTTCCTGTGGGTTCTCTGGTTTCCTAGCACACTTCCAAGACATACTGATAGGGAATTTAGATTGTGAGCCCTAATTGGGACATCAATGATCATGTCTGTAAAGCGCTGTGGAATATGATGGGGCTATATAAGGGATAAATAATTTTATATTTGATACTTCTGTGGAACCTTCTTTGCTAGCTGAGTATGTGGTATGCAAGTAACATGCAAGAAGTAAAGGCTCAGTAAAGTATCTGGGTGGCACTGTACATTATTAAGTGCTTACAGACCTGCGGCATACTTTGTCTCTTATCGCCGGAACATGCAGACACCTTTAAGTCAATGTCATATTCAGTTTCACAACCTGTTGTTTTCAGCCTTTGATAAGGGAATGTGACAACCATCTCATCATTATGAAAGCCTTCGCTATCTAGCTTTCCTTGTGCTGTTTGAGCAACATTCTCAGTAACTGTCTCTTCCTGCATTCACATGACATTTTCAAACTTGCCTCATGTCGCGGATGATCTCAAAATTATCAACAGAAGACATCTTAGAAATTAGAAGAAAAAAAAAAAAATAACCTGTAAAATCTCTTGCTCATTCAAATTCTGAAGATTCTTTTACCAGATACTTCAGGGGGAGCTTGTACCACATATTAAGGCATCATCAGTAGTAATTCTTGGGTGTGCTTACCAATCTCGTGAAAGCTCAACATCTACAAGAGGCTAAAAAAAGGAAACTAAAAAGGAACACTCCATAGATCCAAGAATTCACAAAATGGGAAGACAGTAGCACCTTTAAAAAATTATACCTCAGATCAAATGCTACAAAATATAAAGTACACATTATGTAGTGTAAACTATACGATGGTCTCATTATTTTCTATTGTATCCCGCGGTACACCAAGAGCATCTCCCAACGCAATGGTTTGATCTAAAAAAGGCTTCGGTAAAAAAATAAACTATGTTCACAAACTTTTTGAAAGTGTTCAAAAACAATTAGGTTTTCCCAGCAGAAAAGGTTCAATTTTTGGGACATTTTGGTTTCCTGAAACGGTTTTGAAGATTTTTTTCCTGAAGCTTTTCTTGGAGCATTTTGATTGGACAGTAGTTAAGTTCGGAACAGATTCCATAAGGACCTGCTTCACAGAAATGCCATGCAATGTGTTTTTTTTTTTTTTTTTAAAGAGTTCAAAACAAAAAACACAACTTCAGTAAGGAAATTAATATTAAGACCAGACAGTGGTCCTATATCCATTCCAGATTCTTAAAGGGGTTGACCATTACACAGAGATGCCCCTTCTCAATCCCTAGGTTTCCCGCCCAGGATATAATGAAGTAGGGCGCGTCTTCCCCTGGACTAGTCATGATCATCTAATCCCACCTACTTGTATGTAATTATTAGGCTCCGTAAAAAGGAGCTTATTGAGGTTCTTAATAATAATAATATAAAAAAAAAAAAAAAAAAAAAAAAAAAAAAAATTTCTGGAAAGTTGTTCTAATCAATTAACACAACATGACAAGGAACCATTTGCCAAACTTTTATTTGTGGGCACTTCATGCCATCCTATGTAAATGCAAGCTGCAATATTACTGATGGACTAGAATAAACAGAAGCCACAAATGTTCTTAAGATCAGACTATTGTTTGGCGACTGTAGAGATGTGTTGACGTGAACACTGACAACTAGAACACCGTCTCCCATCTCATCCCAGCAGTCACATCAGGAAAGTCCCTAAGGTCTAATTACTTATTGGATACCCAGAGAACAAGAAATCCAGCCCTACATAGTTTTAAGACAAGAAATCCACAGCAGGACAAAAGCCAAGATGATCTGTCGGAATACAATCGGCACATAAGATAGAGAACTAGAGGCACGTTAGAACATCACCTGCTAAACAAATCGAAATCAGTGGTAGAATCAGTCAAATATCAACTGGTTAAAGTATTTCCTAAGGTAAGAAGTACATATACGATATTAGTTTGCATTTTTGATATTGATAAAAATAGAGAATGAACAAAAAAAAATCTAAATTAAATCACTATTTGGCGTGATTATCCTTTCTCTACAGAAAAGAATCAAATATTCTAGGTACGATTGTACAAAGTCAGTGATTTTGTTTGATTATAGTGAAGTGTATGTGTAACCAGTTATACCTAACAGATTCATGATCATCATTTTCATATGTAGGTTGAAAAAAGTTTAACTGAAATGAACAGCTGTGTAGGAGGCTTAAAACTGGGTGAGGAACAGACAAACTCTGCTACAAAAGGGGAGGATGTGGAAGACAGTTTGTTACACCATGGAAAGATGGAGCACAGCAACAAGGCAGGTAGATAGGCAGCGATAATATATCAGAATCAGCTTTCAAAGCAGACTGGAGTTTAAGATGTGCTGTTCAAGATCTTTTGAAGCAGCCCAAATAAATGGGCAATGTTGAGGACCATAGATGCAGTGATCAGCCAAGGAAACTTCGTAAAACAGAGGAAAGACATCATGCTTCATTCGCTTTGAAATAGAAAGATGTCCAGCAGTGCCAGCAGTTCAGAACTGGCAGCGTCCAGTGGGATCCAGCTACACACATCGATTGTTGTGAGATGTTCGCCCACAAGCGGTCTTCATGGAAGAACTGCATCCAAAAAGCCATACTTTCTAAACGGAAAAATTTGAAATAGGTTTCGGTAAAAGAAGGCAGTTTGTTAGCCCAAGGGCTGGAGAGCAGTAAAATAATGAGTAGCTGCAGGCAACAGTGAAGCATGGTGGAGGTAACTTGCAAGTTTGTAGTTGCATGTCCACAAACGGAATTATGTATTTCGTCAAAATTACTGTTCTGAAAGTTATGATATGGCCCCTACACAGTTCTAGCTGCAACATCGAGTCTGTGGGGTGTTATAAGACGAGACAGCAGGATTTACGCAGTCCTACATCCACAGAAGATCTGAGGTTGTTTCTTCAAAAAGTATGTAGCAAAGTCTCTGCCGAGTGCCCTTAAAAACTGTCCAAGTTTACCTAGAAGAACTGACTCTGGTTTGAAAGCAAAGCGCGGCCTCACCAAATATTGG
Source organism: Dendrobates tinctorius (assembly GCF_039654945.1). Classification (NCBI taxonomy): domain Eukaryota; kingdom Metazoa; phylum Chordata; class Amphibia; order Anura; family Dendrobatidae; genus Dendrobates; species Dendrobates tinctorius. The sequence goes on from NW_027361866.1 coordinate 5,792,592, forward strand.
TTTGATTTAGTTTTCTCTTTTGTTAGTTCACTTTGCATTATGTTAATTGATAAAAATGCACAATGAATAGACCACTGACACTTTAGTAGGGTTTTTCATTTACAGATGGCCCTTCAAATGTTCATCAGTAGGACATAAAAACATGTGGATTATTCTAAGACTGGAAACCACATGTCACACATTTCAAGGGGTCATGCATCAATCATGTATGGCCATTTCAGTTAGGTCAGTCACACATTCAGCACTTGGTCAGTATTTTCCATCAATATTTGTAAGCCAAAATCAGGCTTGGGTGAAAAATACAAAAGTGGTGACGTGTTTCTATTATATACTTTTCCTCTGATTGGCTTACAAATACGGATGTAAAATATCAGGAGTCGAACAAATACTGAAAAAGAGTGCATGTGGCCGTAGTCTTCCTGGACTAGCCACTCCGTTAAAAGGTGGACTGGTGATACAGGTGCATCTCACAAAATTAGAATATCATCAAAAAGTTAATTTCTTTCAGTTCTTCAATACAAAAAGTGAAACTCATTATATAGCGTAGAATGCAAGTCCGCAAGGACAGGGTCCTCTCCCCTCTGTACCAGTCTGTCATTGCAAATTTGTTTACTGTTAACGATGTCTATAACTTTGTATGTAACCCACCTTCTCATGTAGAGCACCATGGAATTAATGGCGCTATATAAATAATAATAATAATAATAATAATAATAACTATAGCGTCATTACATACAGAGTGATCTATTTCAAGTGTTTATTTCTGTTAATGTTGATGATTATGGCTTACAGCCAATGAAAACCCAAAAGTCATTATCTCAGTAAATTAGAATACTTTATAACACCAGCTTGAAAAATGATTTTAAAATCCGAAATGTTGGCCTACTAAAATGTATGTTTAGTAAATGCACTCAATACTTGGTCGGGGCTCCTTTTGCATCAATTACTGCATCAATGCGGCGTGGCATGGAGGCGATCAGCCTGTGGCACTGCTGAGGGGTTATGGAAGCCCAGGTTACTTTTATAGCAGCCTTTAGCTCGTCTGCATTGTTGGGTCTGGTGTCTCTCATCTTCCTCTTGACAATACCCCATAGATTCTCTAAGGGGTGTGGTGTAGTAACCACTGTGTCCACTAGGGGGCGGTGTGTGGAGGTGCCAGGAGAAAGGATGAATGGCAGAATATTGAATGGCCGTTAGGTATCTCAAAGGGGGTGGCTTTGAGATGGAGACTTATGCGTGTGTGATCAGCAAGGTCTTTGCTGAGATGCTGATTTAATATGAGAGGGAGAAGTCTCCAGGTAACGAGAGATGGGAGGGTTCTGGTTACCTACAAACCCACCCAGGGGTGTGTCTGAAAACACCTGTAGTAAAAGGCTATGTGAATGTGTGAAGGACCTGTGATGAGGTCATAGTCACGTGACCCGGTGGGCGTGGCTATAGACCATATAATGTGGCCAGGGTAGGTCACATGTGGTGAATGCAGAGACCTGGTTGGTCCCGTGTGCAGGATTGTTTCCTGGCTAACAGCCTGTGTGTGGCTTTGTGTAATGGCTGCCAGAGCCTGAAAGTTCCCTGGAGGGATAGGGACGTCTGCAGCAGGAGTTACGGAACCATGTGGAGACCCTGACGTGGGTGAGATAAATGTGGTTAAGAGAGCCTGTATGCTGGACATTGAACAACGTGTGTGAACACTGGGTTTACAGAGGGAAGCTATAATGGACGCTCTGCTGTTTATGTGAAGTTTTGTTGATTGCTTCTATCGGTTTATGCTGCATAATAAACCGCATGGACTATGTTTGATGGAAAACCCGTGCCGGATGTGTTTTGTTTGCTAACTTCGCTGCCAAGCGTGAATTCCCCCAAGTAAATGACAGCGCTACCTCACATTTGCTGGAGAAAGCTATGGGCAATATTGTAGCCTTGTTGCTGGGAGCAACGGAAGAGGACTGCAAAATCAGTTGCTAAGGGCAACGGTTTCCAAAGGCGTATGTTGCAGTGCTGGCAACGCTGAGCCAGGAAGGCTGACGATTGGGGAAGCCACTGCCCGGCTGTGGTTCTGGAACCGTGGGGCGGCCTAGTGAGTAAGGCACTGTCCGGATCGGTGAGCCCAGTGCGGCCGTTTCCTCAGGAGAAAGACTGTTGTTTGCCAAGATACCTCAACGGTAGAGGGGTCCGAGAACCTGCGCAGCCAGCAGGTGATGGTCGTGAAAAACGTGTTTTACTGATCAGGATCAGTGAGAAAGAGACTGGTGATTGCTATAGGGTGCCTCTGAGGAGAAGAGGTATCCGAGGACCTGTGTGGCCGACACAGGTAACGGACAGGTGTTCGTGTTGTACTGACCTGGGTCAGTGGGAAAGACTGTGTTCCTGGAGGGTTCAGTGAGCAAGGTCCTGGAGGGTCAGTGTTGGGAAGATCCCTGGAGCACGTGGTATGACCTTGGACCTGGTGAGGCGTAAGTGTTGGGCAGTCTCAGGCCGAGACGGATGTCCTGAATAGCACCCGCTAAGCCCCTGGACCTGGTGTGGCCGGTGTGTTGGGAAACCCTGGGAGGAGGGTCGCTCCCTGAATAGCACCCGATGCGCCATGTGTGTGTTGGACGGTCTCAGGCAGAGACGGTACGTCCTGAATAGCACAAAAAGGACACGTGAGAGTTTTTTTGTGTAGTGTTTTTCTTTTCTTCTTTTCTCAACTCAGCCTGCGGTGGCTCAGTGGGAGTCAAGAAGGTGACAAGCGGCTTGATGTGGCTCAGTGGGGTCACGAAGGTGACAAGCGGTTTCCGGTGGAACGGCGGGTCCACGAGGATGGCGCAGCAGGAGTTGCAGTGATTCCAGCCGCTGTGTGTGAACAGCAGCCGGTGATGTCGGTGACAGCAGGAGCTGTGGTGGTGCCAACAAGGACTTGTGTGGTATCGTTAAGACAAACTGTGTTGTGTGAACTGTGGTCTGAGAAGACCGGTAAAACGGACATGGGGAAATCCCGAAAGGGGGCGGTGACCCAAATTGGAGTGGTAACCCAAAAAGGGGTGGAGTCCCGGGAGGGGGCGGTAACCCAAATTGGGGTGATTCAGGAAATGGCAGCACTGGTTGACTCAGTGGGTATGTCTGGAGTACCGCAGTGTATGTGTATGTCTTGGGAGGAATGTAAGATAGACTTTCCGGGTAGTAATGACGGACCCCAGGTGTGTACCATGATGCTGTACCAGGAAGGAGTCTCTGGTAGGCTGGACTCAGAGTCAGGTGACTGACAGGAACTCAGCTCGTTTTATCTCTGACCGAGAAAAACGTCAGAGTTCGCTGCGTCCACAGGGTCGTTGTAAATTATAAGGTGGACAGAGTCCTGATTGAGATGAAAAAGGGGGAGTGCCAAGGCGGTAGTATGCCACCAAACTTAGTGCGTACCTATGAGAGGCACCGGGTAGTCCCGGTGCCTCTCATAGGTATGCACTGTCATAATTGTCATATTTGAAGATGTGGGGCAGGAGGGTAGAGACGTTTCTACTGTGGGGCTAGCAGACACTGAGACGCTGACGCCTCCTAATGTGGACAGGCCAGACGTAGGGGTGACCGGAGAAAGAATGACGTCGGACGAACTTACTGACCTGACATCACCTGAAGGGTACAACGGTGTGAATGAGAAGGGTGTGGTAAACAAAAAGAGTGGAGCTGACACACAGACAGAGAGTGTCTTGGAGATTTACCGAACGGTGTGGTGTGATTGTGACGTGTTGTTGCCAGTAGCCACCACTAGGACAGAATCTAGTGCTGTGCTGACTGAAACTCGTGACAGGACTGATGGGAACTTGATCAAGAAGATAACGGAAGTAGAAATACGGTCAGAGGGTAACGGGGGCTCGACTGACAGGACTAACCCAGGGGTACCCTTTGACGATATAATTAAATAATGGTGCAACACATACTGGCCAAAAGAGAACTAGAGCAGGAGATACAGTTAATAAAAGAGACAGTGAAGGAACATCTCGAGCAAGAAATTTTGTTGAGACAAACGGCCGAGTAGAGTGGAGGAGCTCGAGAAAGAAGTCTTGCAACTCAGAGGTCACCTGTCAATGTGGCACAGCGTGAACAACACCTTAAGAGAAGATGTGGAAGGGCTTGAGAAGAGAGTCTTAGAACTCGGAGGTCACGTGTCAATGTGGCAAAATGTGAACAAGACCCTTAGGGAAAAAATGGAAGAATTCAGAGGAGTAGTTAAAAGTCTTCTGCGGGAGAAATTGGACGAAGACTACCGCGGGTGAGCGCAAGTGATAACAGTACAGAACGGCCAGTAGCCCTCGTGGCAAAAGGTCATGAAGTGGTCAAATCGTGTGAAGTTGGCGAGTTAAGAACTGAGGAAGACAGTCATCCGGTTGGGTCAACTGTAGTGAGGGAAGTGTCCGTGGTAAAGCTAGAGCCTTCGGTCCAGGAAGAGAGCAAGACCGCAAGCTTCCAGTCGGTGATTGATGTACCAGAGGACATGCAAGAAGCCTGTGCAGAGGAAGGTGTGCATGAGGCTTTCAAAGAAGCGGCCAAAGCGTGTAAGGTGCGCCGGGCACCTGACACTCGGCAGTTGGTGATAGTATGGGACAGAGAAGATACATCAAACCGAGTAGCTGTCCTGAAAGATGCATCTACAATGTCTCCACACCAAACAGCGGGTCAGGCAGAGTAATGTGAAGGCTGCTCGACACCTAGAGTTAGTAAGGGAGGCTATGGATCAGCAGGGTTTGAGGAAAGATGTGGTGCCGGTACCCAAAGCTCTGATTGGGAGAATCATTGGAAGATCAGGGAAGGTAATGCAAGACCTTGTGAATATCTCTGGTGTGATGAGAGTGAGGATCCCTCCTGATGATGAAGACCAGATATCCAGTGAAGTGGGTAGGATTCCCATCCTGGTGGTTGGCTCCATGGAGAGCCTGAGAGACTTTTGGATGCTCTTGGAGTATCGAGTGGGGTACCTGCAAGAGATTCAGTAGTTGAGGCAGGACCGCCGGGGAATTAATAAAGAAGTACGGAATACCAGGTGGCGGCCGCCTGCAACCCAACAAGATGTAAGGACCCGAGGAGTTCTGCCAAGAAGTGACAGGGCAGATGGCCGAAGAATGTCAGCAAGTGGTAGTTCGACTGGCAGGATGACGTTGAGAGACCGTAGTTCCTGTGAGACCCTAAATGAGTCAGACTCAGGCCAGACAATAGGCCTGTTTAAGACTGATGACCGTACCAACTGGGGGAGCTGGTCAGGGAACGGAACAAACAGAGAGAGGAAGGTGGTGACTAGACAGTGTCTGATGACGCACACAGATTGTAACTGGAGGGTCAAAGAGCAGGACCGATATTCTGATCGCTGGGGGCGGGGGAGGCATAACGTAGAGAGGAGGCCGTATGACAGATGGGAAAGGTTCTCTCGACCTGTGGGGCAAGATGTAATGAGTGCCCGGTCTCGAGAGCCTGATGTAATGTTGTGTGTTCAACCCCACAAGTTTGAACAGAGGGGCGAGGTGTGTAGTAACCACTGTGTCCACTAGGGGGCGCTGTGTGGCAGTCCCAGGAGAAAGGATGAATGGCAGAATATTGAATGGCCGTTAGGTATCTCAAAGGGGGTGGCTTTGAGATGGAGACTTATGTATGTGTGATCAGCAAGGTCTTTGCTGAGATGCTGATTTAATATGAGAGGGAGAAGTCTCCAGGTAACTAGAGAGATGGGCGGGTTCTGGTTACCTACAAACCCACCCAGGGGTGTGTCTGAAAACGCCTGTAGTAAAAAGGCTATGTGAGTGTGTGAAGGACCTGTGATTAGGTCATAGTCACGTGACCCGGTGGGCGTGGCTATAGACCATATAATGTGGCCAGGGTAGGTCACCTGTGGTGAATGCAGGGACCTGGTTGGTCCATAGCGGAAGGTCCCATGCGCAGGAATGTCACCTGGCCAACAGCCTGTGTTTGGCTGTGTGTAATGGCTGCCAGAGCCTGAAAGTTATAACAAGCAAAAAGGCAGCAACACTTACCTGCCCAGGTCTAGAACAAATGCACTGCAGGGTGCAGCCAGCCCATAAAGCAAGATGTTAGCAACACAGGTGCAAAATACCAGATTAACAGCCACTCTCCACATACCCATTCCTGGAGGGGGTGACTGCCCAGCATACAATTGCACAATGAGGGTCCGCATAGGGTACCGTTCACACAAGGGAACTGCATGGTGTCTGGTTCACAGCCTATTAGTAACGCCCCTACTATTCGATTAGGCGGGCTGGCCAGCACCCTCTCAATGCATCCCAGTGTGAACACCCCTCATACGAGACCAAACGTGTCTGGGCTCGGCTGCACCCCGAAAAATGTAGTGCAAAAAAATTTTTTACCAATTAGTGAGGTATTAGCTGATATTTTGGCCAAAGTACTTGAGCCCGTAAACTGCGCCAAAGTTCCTCACGCTTACGGGTCCCTACACTAAACTAAATAGCAAAGCCACTGAAGAAGACTCAGGTCTTCAAAAATTCATTTATAACAAGCAAAAAGGCAGCAACACTTACCTGCCCAGGTCTAGAACAAATGCACTGCAGGGTGCAGCCAGCCCATAAAGCAAGATGTTAGCAACAAATTGGTAAAAAAATTTTTTGCACTACATTTTTTCGGGGTGCAGCCGAGCCCAGACACGTTTGGTCTCGTATGAGGGGTGTTCACACTGGGATGCATTGAGAGGGTGCTGGCCAGCCCGCCTAATCGAATAGTAGGGGCGTTACTAATAGGCTGTGAACCAGACACCATGCAGTTCCCTTGTGTGAACGGTACCCTATGCGGACCCTCATTGTGCAATTGTATGCTGGGCAGTCACCCCCTCCAGGAATGGGTATGTGGAGAGTGGCTGTTAATCTGGTATTTTGCACCTGTGTTGCTAACATCTTGCTTTATGGGTTGGCTGCACCCTGCAGTGCATTTGTTCTAGACCTGGGCAGGTAAGTGTTGCTGCCTTTTTGCTTGTTATAAATGAATTTTTGAAGACCCGAGTCTTCTTCAGTGGCTTTGCTATTTAGTTCAGAGCCTGAAAGTTCCCTGGAGGGATATGGACGTCTGCAGCATGAGTGACGGAACCATGTGGAGACCCTGACGTGGGTGAGATAAATGAGGCTAAGAGAGCCTGTATGCGGGACATTGAACAACGTGTGTGAACACTAGGTTTACAGAGGGAAGCTATAATGGACGCTCTGCTGTTTATGTGCAGTTTTGTTGATTGCTTCTATCGTTTTATGCTGCATAATAAACCGCATGGACTGCCATGTTTGATGGAAAACCCGTGCCGGATGTGTTTTGTTTGCTGCCAAGCGAGAATTCCCCAAGTAAATGACAGCGCTACCTCACAGGGGGTTAAGGTCAGGCGAGTTTGCTGGCCAATCAAGCACAGTTTGTAAACCAGGTATTGGTGATTTTGGCAGTGTGGACAGGTGCCAAGTCCTGCTGGAGAATTAAATTTCCAACTCCAAAAAGCTTGTCTGCAGAGGCCCCGACAATCAATGTTACTGGTGGGCCTTTGACAACCCTATCTGACACTGCTGGCCATATACAAGTTAATGTGACCTCAACATAACGCAAAACCTTCTGGATTTTACTATCCATAGATGTGATATAACAGCCCAAAATGTTACACAGTAAAAAGCTGCTATGTGGCCCTAACACACAGCTTACGCAAAACAAAAAAAACAAAAAAAACTGAAATTTAAAGAAATTTAGTGAACAATTTTTCTGAGTGCCTTTTCTATCCTTCACTTGAAAATAACTTCTGTAAATAATCCTAATTACCTTAAAAAACAAAAAAAAAAAAAACACCATTAAGCCATTCAAACACTGTTCTGAAAATGAATACAGAAGCAAAAAACAAAAAAGAAAGATGTAGAGAACAAAAAAGAAAGATGTAGAGAAAAGCAAACAACCTATTGGAATCTCTGCCCTAAATATCATCTTTAGTCCTATAAAATACTAGTAATATGAATATTAATTTTCCAAGCTTCAGTACATTACAGTGCTTGCCAAGATCATATAGATATTACCGCAAAAACTGGATTTACCATATTCCACAAGTGACATCATATTTACAATAACAATTATTGGACTCATCTTACGAGAAACTCATTACACGTCATGTGTAAAAGAAATGTCTTCAACACATATGATAAGCATCTAGAATACATTTCATAGGAGACCATTTGCACAAGCATTTTCAATAACTTTAGGACTGTGAAGGGGGGTTCACAATAGTTTATGCCACAACAATGTCCATTTCTCAGAAAATTCTTTTCATTTTGGAATTGTCTAACCAAAATGCGGGATATACAGGGTGGGACATTTATATCGATACACCTAAATAAAATGGGAATGGTTGGTGATATCATCTTCCTGTTTGTGGCACATTAGTATATGGGAGGGGGAAACTTTTCAAGATGGGTGGTGACCATGGTGGCCAATTTGAATCCAACTTTATTTTTTCCAATGGGAAGAGGGTCATGTGACACATCAATCTTATTCAGAATTTCAAAAGAAAAACAATAGTGTGCTTGGTTTCAAAGTAACTTTATTATTTCATGAGTTATTTACAAGTTTATGAACACTTATAAAATGTGTTCAACGTGCTGCCCATTGTGTTGGATTGTCAATGCAACCCTCTTCTCCCAGTCTTGACACACTGATAGCAACACCGCAGAAGAAATGCTAGCACAGGCTACCAGTATCCGTTGTTTCAGATGCTGCACATCTCGTATCTTCACAGCATAGACAATTGCCTTCAGATGACCCCAAAGATAAAAGTCTAAGGGGGTCAGATCGGGAGACCTTGGTGGCCATTCAACTGGCCTACGATGAACAGTTTCCTGGAAAGTGGATTGGTCATGTAGGAATGCTCGGACCGGACACGCATAATTGATGATATGGTGTGGTATATGACGTACAAAGAGAGTGGGGCCATTCTTCATCAATGGAAACCTCAATGCCACTGGATATCTGAAACAGCTACATGCTGATGTGTTGCCCTCTTTATGCACTGAAGATGGCACGTTCCGAGTTTTTCCAGCAAGATGGTGCACCACCACATTATGGGTGTCAGTCCGAGCATTCCTACAAGGAATCTAACCCCCTTAGACTAGCATTTCTTCTGCGGTGTTGCCATCAGTGTGTCAAGAGTGGTCGAAGAGGGTTGCATTGACAATCCAACAATGGGCAGCACTTTGAACACATTTTATAAGTGGTCATAAACTTGTAAGTAACTCATGAAAGAATAAAGTTATGTAAAAACCAAGCACACCATTGTTTTTCTTGTGAAATTCTCAATAAGTTTGATGTGTCACATGACCCTCTTCCCATTGAAAAAAAATAAAGTTGGATCCAAAATGGCCAACTTCAAAATAACCGTCATGGTCACCACCCATCTTGAAAAGTTTCCCCCCTCCCATATACTAATGTGCCGCAAGCAGGAAGTTGATATCACCAACCATTCCTATTTTATTTAGGTGTATCAATATAAATGGCCCACCCTGTATACACGTCATCTTTAAATTCGCCCACATATGATATATAACAAAACATTCTATACAGAGGACCATACATTATTCCAAGTCCGGCCAATCATAACTCTAATCACTGGAGCTGCCAATACCCAATTATGATTGTGATGAAGACAGAACCTTTTTAAAGAAATAATTCTATGCAAGAAAATATGGGACAATATAGGATCCCAAAATAGACACACCCTACTCTGCACTTGCACTGGCTGCACCAATACTAGCTTACAGCCATGAAACCGGTTCCATAACATTTTCCTTAGAAAGTAGCTGAAATTAATGAATTCTCCCCCTGGCCGACCAGTCTGAGACTTGCCCGGTTTTGTTTTTTTTTGCATTACACAAGTTTTTTTTTTTTTTTTCTCATGACTTGTCTTAAGTGAGGTCGAAAAACAAACCTGTCTGTTTATTTGTGCTCCCATATCTAGAGTTTAATATCATTTGAAGAAAAATTTCTGAATAAAGAGCAGAGAAAGTCCTAACAGGACTCTACAGTAAGGCCGGGGTCACACTTGCGAGAAACTCGCATGAGTCTCGCATCTCAATAACCAGCACTGCCGCCGGCACTCGGAATGGAGTGTGGCTGCATGTATTTCTATGCAGCTGAACGCTTCGGTCAGAGTGCTGGCGGCAGTGCCGGGTATTGAGATGCGAGACTCGTGCGAGTTTCTCGCAAGTGTGACCCCGGCCTAAGAGAGACAATAAGTGTCTGGTTTACCCTGCCCATAGATTGTGACTGAGAGCCTTTTCGGCTGACCTATGGTCAACCTTTGTTGCAGTGTGATGGGTAGGCTGGTGTGAGAAAGAAAGGGTTTGGCTTGACTAATGGAATGACCATGATAGCCAAGCCTTCCATACATATCACCAAGACACAATCAGCAGTAGGAAGCCCCCTGCCACCGGTGACTGATGATGCTTCACAGCTTACAGAATAACCTGTGAACATCCAGGACCACATGGTGAAATCGGTATATTAGTAAAATTATATATTTTAGATTTGCAAAACATGTTTTTTTTTGTGGTTTGGAGTAACTTTTGAACAGACAGCTAGATTTTAATTTTTTTCGGTCTTGAGTAGAGTTGAGCGAACTTTTCAAAATTCGGTTCTGATTACGATCGGTGCTGAATACTGTTTTTGCAATATTCGCCGAACACAGCCTGACGTCAATGGGAGTTGAAATGACCGAATATGTTTGGATTTGATCGTCAAAACATAAATCGGCACGATTGAGGTACCAATATGGCAAATTCAGATTCGGCATCTTGACAATCAAAGATAATTCATTTTACCAGCTGACAAATTTGGTTAACAAAAAAAAAAAAAAGTATTGCTTGATCTATTGTTATGTGTTTTATCATCTAAAGTCTTTCTAATCCCCTTAAAATAAAGGCAAAATTGCAATACAGTTCTATTAAATGCATAATTAATTATCTTCTGCATGTTAGTGGAATCAGCACAATATGAAATCCTTTGCCCTTGGTAATGTAATGGGAATTTTGTAGAAATACATATGGTAATTTCTAAAAAAATTCCCAGGTTTTCTCTCCACATTTTCCTGGAGTTTCCTTACTAGTTTCCTCACTGCATGACTGATTCTTTTTATTACATTACCAAGGTCAAAGGATTTCATATTCTACCAATTCCAATAACATGCAGAAGATAATTATGCCTTTTATCGTACTGTAATAAAATTTTGTCTATATTTCAGGCAAAGTTATCACACAAACTTGTTTTGAAAGCCCCAATGTCACGATTCGACTGGGGAGTGACCTGGGACCAGGGGCACCTTTCCTGCCACTCATATTACAGAGGTATTCACCAGGGTGTGTAGGGAAGGGGAAGAAGGCAAAACAGGGAAGGCTAAAGGAATTACCAAGCGTACAAACCAAACAACAGTCGCTAATAAACTCCAGCTCCAGTTCTCAAAACCAACTTCTCCACTCCTATGTCTTGCAGCAATTGCTAACTTTGAGGAGGACTTGGTAATCAAGCCCAGATTTTACCGAGAAAAGGAGTGGCTAACCGAGCACAGCTGAATGCAGGAGTTTACAATATGGCCGATTAACCCCTGCTCTGCAGGAAGAAATAAACAAGTTTAATACACTGGAGTAGTGCTTCCTCTTGGTGTAGTAGGAGCAGCCATACGCTGCGATCTTCTGGCTCTGCTCCGTTGCGGTAACTCAGTCACACCCGAACTCCATGAATATTGGATATTTATTGCATAATTTTACTGTATTTCAAGATACTTGCGATGGAAGAATAAAGGAATTAGGGAGGTCTCACTTTTTTATGCCCTTCTGGTATTTTATTGTTACAATTTTTAACTGGGCAACCCCTTTAAGCCCCAGTGGAAGTTATAGTAAAAGTTAATCTGGAAACTTCAGACATAGGAACTAAAAGCAGCTTGCAAATAGGGGTAGACTGGTTGCCCATTTGTCTGTAAATTAGAAGATTTTTTTCTAGTCCTATAGGCAATTAGACTGGTGGAGGAAAGAGGATGAGAGACCAAGTCTTAGGCTACATTCACACATCCATGTGAATGTCACCATTCCAGAGAAAAGGATTGATTTCTTCCCCTCAGGTGTCATCCTAGATTTTTTTTTTTTTTTTTTTTTTACTGGAGCAGGTAGACTTTCTGAATGTTTTTATGCATGGACTCTTAGGGCCATATTCATCAATATTCTAAACTGGTCCATGGACATAGACAGCCAAAGGGCTGAAAAAGTGTCCCACATGCTGCACTGTGTCCTCCCCTGCACACCGTCCATCTGCCGCAGCCCCCGCTTGCTGCAACTGTTCTCTGCATACACTGGATGCAGACAACGGTGAATACATTGGTGGAGTATGGCGCCACAGGCTCCATCTTCCACCAATCAGTGTGTGAGCCAACAGTCAAGATGATGTAATTTAATCGCATCAGCTGTGCATTGCAGAGAGTCAGTGCATCGGAGAGAGCAGAGGCAGAGTGCCGGGGAATGGGAGCAAGGAGAGTAGGAGCCGTTTATTTTCATATGTACGAGATATTTTTATGTATATAGGGGACTGTGTGGGTCTCATACAGTATATATGGGGGCTCATGCTGTATACAAGAGGCTACATGCTGTATATGAGGGCTACGTGGGGCACATGCTGTATACATCAGAGGCTATGTGAGGGCACATTTGGTATATAGGGTGATGACAGAATACTTAGGCTGTGTGCACACACTGCGGATCCGCAGCAGTTTTGGTCCTGCGTATCCGCAGCAGAACTGCTGCGGTGTACAGTACCATTAAAGTCAATGCAAAATGAAAACCGATTTTTCCGCACGGATTTGCTGCGGTTTCAAAACCGCAGCATGCCAATTCTTTGTGCGGATTCCGCTGCGGTTTGGCACCTGCTCCATGGCAGGTGTCAAACCAAAGAGGAAACCCACAGGCTAAACTGCAGAAAAATTGCAGATAAACCGCAGGTATTTTGACCTGCGGATTTACCTGCGGTTTTTGACAAATCCGCAGGACAATCCGCAGCGTGTGCACACAGCCTTAAAGGAAACCTATCAGCAGTTTTGGCCAATATAGGCTACGGCCACTGCCTTTCAGGGTTTATCTACAGCATTCTATAATGCTGTAGATAAGTTCTCATCTTTCAAGTCGGATTGGGGGCTTAAGTTTTATTATACTCACTCAGAGGGTGGTCCGGTCCGATGGGTGTCGCGGGTCCTGGTCTGGTGCCTCTCTCCTGCTTGCTTCACAGGCTCTCCGGCATCGTGCTCCTGCGCAGGAGCACTTCTCCGCCCTGTTGAGGGCAGAGTAAAGTACTGTAGTGCGCAGGCGCCGGGAAAGGTCAGAGAGGCCCAGCGCCTGCGCACTGCAGTACTTTGCTCTGCCTTCAACAGGGCAGAGAAGTACGTCTGGCAGTAGCACGATGCCGGGGAGCCTGTGATGCAAGCAGGCGGGAGGCATCGCAAGAAGATGGGTGGCGCCGAACCAGGACCTGCGACCCCGATCGGACCCGACCACCCTGCAGGTGAGAATAATAAGGGTGTGTGCACATGTAAGCGTTTTTTTTGCGCTTAAGTCTTCTTATCGGCAAAAACGCTTAAAAGAAGCATCTCATTCATTTTAATGAACTCTGCAATTTTTGTGCATTTTCGCGGAAAAAAAACGCAGCATGCTCATTAATTTTGCGAAAAAAATCTGCATTTCTAACTATTTTCTATGAGACTGGGGCCGCTCCGGAAAAAAAAAAAAACGCACTTTTTTTGCGAACGAGTCCGGTTTTCAGTCAGGAATTTTCTGCATATGTGGGTACATAGCCTAAAGGACCCGTCACACATAGCGATCTTGCTAGCGAGATCGCTGATTTTGTGATGCCACAACGATCTGGCCAGCGAGAACGCTGTGTGTGACGGGGGATCAGCGACTAACCCCCCCCGCCGTATCACTGATCGTGCTCGATCGGCCTGTGCCATTTTTTCATCGCTGGTCTCCCGCTGGCCGCATCGTGTGGCAGCGAGAGACCAGCGATCAGCGAAGCTGGACGCTGGTTTCTAATGTAAACGTCGGGTATCCAGGAGCTGCGGCTCCTAGATACCCGCTGTTTACATTAGAAACCAGCTTGCTCGCTGGTTCTGATCACTGGAGGGGCCGTCTATGTGACAGCTCATCAGCGATCAGCCTAACGATGTCCCAGCGATCCCATCCATGTCGGATCATTGGTGGGATCGCTGGGACATAGTTATGTGTAACGGGGCCTTTAAAGTTATTTTTCTTATATTTCATGTCAGATCGGGGGCTTACCTATAGCATTATTGAATGCTGTAGATAAGCCCTGAAAGGCAGCAGCTGTATCTTATATCGGCCAAAACTGCTGACAGGCTCGCTTTAACTCTGCTCAATATTAAGTAATTATAATTAATAATTGTATGAATGCGTTAATATTAATATTGAGCAGAATTAATGGCAGCCAATTAGTTCGGCCTCCACAACAGTCAGTCTCTCATGTGACCTCTTGGGAAAATGAATTTCCCACCATTAAGCTAACCGATCAGTGTTTAACTGACAACCTATCCAACAGGATAAGGAATTTGGCAGACAGCCATCTTCATAGATCTCCCCTTGTCAAACTCTTCATCTGCTGTAGTCAATACGGACAGCTGCATCTGAGGGGCTCTCCGGATATGCAGCAAGAGCCAGGCTGTGTGTAACCGCTGGCTCCTGCTGCGGATGGCACGTGCATAACTCCTGAGCCAGATCCATCCATCAGACAGAACTGCCTGATTTTGGAAAATCACTTGCAATCTAGAAGTACAGTCCTGCCCATTTGCGGAGATGGCTTAAATGCAACGTTGCATGGTAACCATTGCTGCCATAACACTGCACCTGCAGGGGAAGAGACCTGGGTGGGTAACAGCATCCCTGCAGCTAGACAAAATTCTCATTGGCTTTGGGCCAGAACATCCTCACAGACTCAGCACTGACACAGACTGAACTGTCCAAAGCAGGGAAAAAAAAAAAAAAACAACACACACACACACAACATGGATAGCACTTAAGGGTTCGCTCACATCCACGTGTAAAATCAGAGTGCAGTGTGATACAAAAAGAAAAAAAAAAAAATATATACTCATTGCACTCGCACCAATGTTATTTAATGAGGCAGTGTTCATCTGTGAATCTTTCCTCAGCTGGGAAAAACCTATAAATTATACACATGCTGTGTGTGGCATTGTACAACAGCTGAAACGCGCCAATGCAAGTCAATGGGTGCGAGAAAAAAAAAAAAAAATCTCAAAAGGAGCCATGAAATTTCAATGGCCAAGTACAGCAACTTCACAGGCCAGAACCCTCAGGATAGATAGATGTTCTGCAGATACACCACAATTTCACAAGTCCCCAACATATAATAAACTTGCACCGTTTAGTGACTTTCATGTGACAAGAAAGGGTGTTTAGCCTTATTTAAATAAATAGAATGACGTGGGGTCCCCCAAAGGTAAAGTAAACTCTACTCTATTATGGCGTTGTCTGATAGACATCTTTCCATTACTAACCCCAGGGCTTGATGTTAGCTGTGATTTTTGACAAATCACAGCTGACATCAACCCCAATTACCATTACCCCAATTGCCAAGGCACCAGGGTAATCAGAAGGAGTCGGGTAAACACCAGAATTGGCTGCGGCTGGTATTTTTAGGCTGGGAAGGGCCCAACAACCATGGACCCTCCCAGCCTAAAAATATCAGTTCACAGCTGTTCGCTTTAGCTATGCTGGTTATCAAAAAATAGAGAGGGGGGACAAAAATTGTTTATTTACAGGACATCTAGCCATTTTATCTATTAGGCTGGAGTCACACACTACCATTAAAAAAAGGACCCATTTTAACGGTCTGAAATCGCACAAAGGTATCTTAACCAGTGATCCGTTTTTGATGCGATTTTTCGTAATTGATGCGATTTTAATCGCATGTAAGGATCCGTTTGACATCCGTCTGGCGAGATTCTCTCGCAGGGAAGCTGAATGGACATATAATGGAGCCCAATGACATGTTTCCCCACACAAAGAATGAATAGATCTAGACACACACATTATATATATTTTATACATGTCATAGAGACACATTAATATATATATTACAAATTCATACAGTTCATCATTGCAGAATAGCCGCAGAAACATTTGCCGGCTTTTGTATAATTATTCTCCTGCCCGACATGAAATGACACATGGTTTACATATAGTTAACCATTTAATTTCATGTTTTTTTTGTTATGTCTATCACAATTATATGAGGGTTTGTGGGTAAAATTTTGGACTTGTAGGGGTTAATTTAAGGGGTTAATTCGCTGTATGAAATTGCAGGGACTCCTGCTGACGTCACTGAGGCTGCAGGGAGTCCCCGTAATTTCATACAACGAATTAACCCCTTAAATTAACCCCTACAAGTCCAAAATTTTACCCACAAACCCTCATCTAATTAATTGTGATAGACATAACAAAAAAAAACAAAAAAAACATGAAATTAAATGGTTAACTATATGTAAACCATGTGTCATTTCATGTCGGGCAGGAGAATAATTATACCAAAGCCGGCAAATGTTTCAGCGGCTATTCTGCTATGATGAACTGTATGAATCCGAAATATATGTATAAATGTGTCTCTATGACATGTATAATATATATATATTTGTGTCTAGATCTATTCTTTCTTTTTTTAACCGGTCTCTGTGATTTTACTGTATTGGAAGAATTGTCGGCTTTTGCTAAAGGACACCGGGTGCGATTTTAATCGCAAGTCACATCTTGTCCGTTTTTAGTCCCATTTTTTCCTCGCCCCCATAGACTTGTATTGTCGAATCCGATCCGAAAATCGGTGACAATCGCAGCATGCTGCGACTGTCTCGGTCCGAGGATCGGATCTGATCAAAAATCGCATGATGGGAGCAGCACCATAGAATAACATTGGGACGAATGCAATGCGATTTTTTTTTTATCGCATTGCATTCATCCGATTTAATCGCCAGTGTGACCCCGGCCTTACACTGGAATACAGTGATTTTGGGGCTGTCGATGCCTAAACGGTTTTATATTAAATATATTGTGCTGATTAAGAATATGACTTCAGTTTTGCCAGATTGGCTCTAGTTTCTGAGATAATTAATTACAGTAGAATTCTGGCTTCAAAATGTTGCTTTTATAGCTTTGTAAGCCTACAAATTATAATACAAAAGAATTATGAGATATTTAAATACCTAAGACACTGCTAAAAAGTAAAAAGACAGACCAAAAGGTATTGCATTTGTTATCACATTGGGGGAATGATTACATTACTTTCATGGATGGAATCTCAAAAACAAGAACCAAATCAGCAAAAGTATTTTTTTTTTTTTTTTTTTTTTTTTAAATTCAGCATCCTCAAAATGCCCTAAATTCGTTAAAAAAAAAATATTTTTTTGTAGACCTGTGGTATCTATAATATTTACATTATATCATCTATCTTTATACAAGATTGCTTTATTAGGTTTGTTAACTAGCTTTAAGTTACATAGAGTAATACAGTGCATAAAAGATGTTAAAAATGGATTGTATATGCATGTCACATGGATGCTAGGTGAGAAAAAAAACAAAAACATGCACACTTACATTGCACTCACATGACATACTGAGTGGCATACGCTGGACACTCGCCCAAATTTTCAGGATGAACATTGGAGCGATTTTTTTTATAAGCAGATGTGAGGGAACCTTAACAATGAAAGTCTATGGGTGGCTCAGCTTATTTTCTTTGCACACACTGGTCTGCAAAAAAAAAAAAAAAAGCACAGACACATGTCTGATATTGATCCGATTCTAGGAGAAATATTGGAAATGCACGTCTAGGCTAAGGGACAGTGAAAAAAATAAAATAAATAATATCACATGTCACCAGCGTGCAGTATGATTTTCAGACTGTTTTGTAAGAGTAGCTGGAGAAACCTCTTTTTATTCCATCCAAGAAAAAAAAAAAACTGATGAAACTTTGATGGTAAAAACTGGCTCTCTGGCCAAACTCTGATGACCCTCTGATAAAAGACACTGATGAAATTCGGACCATTTTTATTGTTCGCGATAAATCACTGATGTCTGAATGTGTACATACAAGGGAGAGACCCGTCAATCACCCGCAACAGCTCTGGGAGGAGCCGGACGGGGGCAGAGAAAGACTCGCCTGGTTTCCAAGTATGTTCTCCAACTGAATCGTTATAGTAAATTTTCTCTGAAACGCCAGAGTGTTTCGGAGAAATATATACCTAGCTGCAATTGTGCATCCAGGCATCTGATTCATATGGCCCCATGGTTTGGGCAGCATGAATCAATGACAGGCTCCCTTTAAGGCCGGGGGTCACACTTGCGAGAAAGTCGCACGAGTCTCGTATCTCAATACCCGCACACTCCGGTCCCGAGTGCTGGCGGCAGTGCAGGGTATTGAGATGCGAGACTCATGCGGGTTTCTCGCAAGTGTGACCCTGGCCTAACACTGCGACTAATCAGTGGTTTGGCACTGATCACTTGTAATTCAAAGATTTAGGCAATGTGCAGTCACAAAGTCTCATTAGGTGCTGGACATGACCAAATGAACTTGTTGGTGAAACCATAAGAAAATGTAGGCAGGGAATGCTGCAGTTGGGGGTAAACACTGGAAGACCCACCGTAGCAATGATGAGATGAAAGTAGGTTGCCATTTTGGCAGAAAACAGGAGCAGCACATGGGCCTACAGCCAAATTAAAAGGATCAGTCACAATAGAAGTGAGAAAACAAGTTCTGCAAATGTTTAAGTCTTTACCTCCACCAAGTGTGATCTGCAACCATTAAGCTTATTGTACCACGTCTTGGTCCGTAACCACCAAGTATTTGTCCCGCTATTTGAAGATGATAAAACATCTGCTAACTGCTACAATCCACCATCATTCTTGAAAGGGAAACCGGTAAGCACTTCTTACAAAACATGTGGTTCTTTGGCTTAGCTGAGAACATTTGTATAATTATGCAGAGAAAGTGGTTTCCTTACCATCATCAGTAGACAGTGAATTAAATCCTTTACCGTCATTGCAGGAAAAAAAAATCTAACATATCTTACCCAAGTGTGTGTAACGAGAATCTAAATCCCCGAAAAACCTTACAGTATTTGGGAGATAAAGACGTTAGATAAAAGGTTGATTCAGATGACTATGAGGTGTCTAAGCTCAGCTGCAGATCAGTAAACAATCGCACACATGTCACCCTTCTGCTCTTCTCCTTTGGGCACCGCTACTCTTGGGAGATACGAAACTCCAAGGAAGATCTTTAAGTAACGGAGAAGGAGGAGAAGAAGGACTAAAATATCAGAGCAAAGGAAAGAAAAAAAAAAATCCATTAAACTACTGTAGCTCTTCATAAAAACTAAAATGAAAGCTCAGATTGCAAGCACCCTGGAATTCTGCTAGTAAAAAGGGGGAAAACTGGATATTTGGGACCGTCTGCAGGTGATTTATTTATGGTGGCATGCATTGATCACCCACCTTTTTTTTGTAAGTGATTGTATCGTCTATCACTTCAAGAGGTGTTACAGCTGTGCAAGACCAAGTTTTAAGACAGGGTCACACGAGTGTATGTTCTCTCATGCGGGCAGAATACTCCAATTACCCTCGGCTCAAGCTCTGTCAAGAGTTTGAGCAGAGTGTCATCTTACTGAGACAGTTGCATCAGAGGTGCGGAGAAGATGGAGAACTTAATTTCTCCATCTTCTCAGTTGTCTGTCTGGGAATGTTGGACTGCACTCGGATGACATCAAAGTGCCGTCTAATGTTGCATATTCATACAAGTCTATGGGTGCGTGTGAATGATCAGAAATCGGCTTGATGTAAAAAAATAAATACAGTCTATAATTGCAGATCTGCGTCGCCCCATAGTATAACACTGGTCAGAGTGCTATCCAATTGCACTCGGCCGTGCAATATGCTTATGTGAGGGAGCCCTTAGGTTACAGCTACACAACGACAAGTGTCGCATTGCATCCAGCGATTGCCTATGGTGTAATACGGAGTCGTAAATATGCTGGATTTTTGTTGCCAATTGCAATCTGCATTACTTTTCGGGGGAATAGATGTTGCACAAAACATGAAGTTACAGGTGAAGTAAGTACAACATGGTAGACGTTGCTGACAATGTGGATGAACAGTTAGCTCTAATATTAGTATGCATTTTAAAATAAAACCAGAAATACTTTTATGGGAGATTCATACAGGTATGTATATATTTTTTTCTTTTTTAATTTTGCACGAAATTGAGCCCCGTGGTTTTTCTTTTAAGAATTGTGGATGTGCTGTAAAAACAAGGCTACAAACTAATATATTCAAACTAATTTACCAACTTTCACACAAAGTGCATATACTAAAGCCTCTTAAAGTTCCATGCACATGTCGCTGGGCATTTGCCACAGATTTCATCCTCTGCATTGCAGAGTCCGGAGTAAAAAGCCACAAAATATCTGGACATGATGTAGAGTTAAAATCTATGTGGATTCCATAAAATCCCATCCACAATGCTATTATTGTAAGAGCCTGCAAATTTTTACCCAAAAAATTAGCAAAATACCTGCTGTATGAACATGCCCCAATATAGGGCACATCTAGCCAGAAAAAAGGCCACATGATTGAAGGGTTTTTCCCGCTTAAACATCAATTTCGGGAGCTAATCTATATGACTGCAGACTGCTGAATACTGACCGTGCGCAATGGGCACGCTGGCAGGTTTCACCTTAACGGACAGGTCAAGCGGCGGTTGTCACGTGGCCACAAGTATGCCATTTGTATAATGGTGGTGATGTGTCAGCAAGCTTCTCTCAACAGAACATCACGTTTAGGCTGTTTGAGCCGGCAACAGGAGGGGAATGTGCACACGGTCAGGATTTGGTAATCTGTAAACCCTTTTAAAAGAAAAAAGGGGCACATGCAGACATGCCAGAAAAGAGAATTGCAATAATTCTGATCAGTTAGAAATTGAAGCCAGAAGCTGGTGACTGGTAACTATAATAATAGGGTCAGAGACCCTCACACTAGTGGCACCACTCCAGCCTTGAAATGAAAATCTAAAGCTGGAGTGGCACTTTATTGTGCGGTCTATATGCATCTTAAAAAGGCCATACAAGATTCCCTGACACTAGACTGTTGGTGATAAGAACAAGTTCCTTGTTTAAAGCTTAAAAAAAAAAAAAAAAAAAAAAAAAAAAGTGTGTAAATCCACCCGGATACAACCTTGGGATTGTTTAAGAGAAAATGTGGAAAGACCAGAAACCTGTTCTGTTGGAACAAAATACAGGTGGGAGGGAATCTGTCAAAAAAAAAAAAAAAAAAATATAAACTTTTATTTGACAGGTCGTTTGGCCAGAAGCCAGAATAACCTGGAGTATCTAGGAAGGTGCGGAGGGGACTGGCGAAAGGCTTGTTAAGGAATGGGGTGGATGGGATGGGTCAGGCAATTTCAACTGTAACACATACAATTTTAACTCTTTCTTAGGACCAAATGCAACATACAGGTAAAAGAGGTTTTCAACAATACTGGTGGTAAGAGTTTTACGGCGTTTTATACAACTGTACTCACCAATATAAAAACGTCCAATGCTGACATGCTTGTAGTGACAAAAATATTGGAACACGCGCTTTTTACCATGAAATTAAGGTTTTTAAGGTTTTTCTTTCAGTCCCTTTCCCACCGGTGTATAACATCAATTCCCCCCACCTTGCAGTCTGCCTTTATAAAGGAAGGAATGGCTCATTCTAAAGAGCTCACTGAATTCGAGAATGGTCCTAAAATAGGATGCCACAGTTGGAACACGTCTATTTGTGAAATGTCTGCCCTCCTAAAAATATTCCATGATATTATTGAGAAGTAAAAGGGTTTAGGAACCAAAGCAACTCAGCCTCAAAGTGGAAACCCACATCAAGTTAACAAATGGAGCTGATGAGAACTGAGGAGTTTTGTACAAAAATCGACAGTGCTCTGCTGACTCAATAGTTGCAGTTTCAAACCTCTTCTGGAATTAACCTCGGCACAAAACCTGGGAGCTCAATGGCATTATTTTCCATGGCCAAGCCCAACATCACTGAGCACAATGCCGTGCTGTGGATGGAGTGCTCTAGAGCAGTGGAAACAGGATTTGTGGCTAGAAAACTCACACTTCCTTATCTGGCAGTCTGATGGACGAGTCTGGAGTTGAAAACACCAAGAGAGCATTAACCTTCCGGTATTGTGAGAACTGTAAAGTTTGGTAGAGAGGCAATAATGTAATGGGCTTGTTTTTCCAAGATTGGCCAGTTTGTGCCAGTGCAGGAAAATCTTAATGTTTTAGCATACTAAGGCTACTTTCACACTTGCGTTAGGAGGCGCAGCGTACGCTCGGCATGAAGCTCCGCCCCCTGCCGCGCCTCCTCTGGTCAGCTCCGCCTATGGGCGCATGACGCTGCATGCGACCTGCGTACCCCATCTTTAGCATTGGGTACGCAGGCATGCTTTTGCCGGCGCATGCGTCCTTTTGACGGTGCGCCGACCGGCGCCAAATGCAACGTGTTGCATTTTGGTGTGCCCGGTGCACAGTCAAAAGGGCACATGCGCCGACAAAAGCATACCTGCGCACGGCCTGTGTACCCAATGCTAAAGATGGGGTACGCAGGTCGCATGCAGCGTCATGCGCCCATCGGTGGAGCTGATCGGAGGAGGCACGGCAGGGGGCGGAGCTTCACGCCAAGCGTACGCTGCGCCTCCTAACACAAGTGTGAAAGTAGCCTAAGACATTGTGGACAACTGTATCCTTACAACTTTGCGGGAACAGTTTGAGGAAGACCTCTTCCCCTTTCTGTTCTAGCATGACGGTGCTCCAGTGCACAAAGCAAACCATGGTTTAGTGAGGCATGATGTGGAAGGCATGGTTGGGGACTTTTGGGGTGGAAGAACTTGACTGGCCTGACTTTAACTTCAAACACCTTTGGGATCAACAAGAAAGGAGGCTCAAAATCAGCATATGACCTCACAAATTCTTCTCGATGAATACGCAAAAAATTACCTCCAAAATCTTGTAGACAACTTTTCCAGAAGAATTAGCGCATTTTTTGTTAAAGGGTAGAGGAGAGGGTGGACCATCTGTTAACATCCCATTCCAAATCCATGGGCATGAGTATAATTTGAACCCATGGGTATAATGTGTAGGCGTATAGAGGGGTGGAGTAGTCAACTCACTGGGAGATCAGGTGCATGGGCCTAATTACACAGCATCACCAACAGAAACGAGAAAAGTGAAGCCCGGAACACTTGTGTGGATCTAAAGTACATCAACTTTACTTTTCATGGTATTAGCTCCTTAAAGGGAATCTGTCACCCCTTTTTTTTTTGAGATATCATACAATGATATCATTCAATTGTGTCACATAAGGATTCTCTTAGTACTTTTGCTTCCCCCTGACCCCGCACCTTTCATGCATAAATACCTTTTTTATATCGGTTCAGATGCATGTAAACTGCCGCAGTCCGGTCTGATGGGCGGGGCTTATTCACCTGCTTCCCCCCTCCCTGTCTTGCTCTACGCATTTCTACTTGTGTAGAGCAAGACAGGGAGGGGGCGGGGGCAGGTGAATAAGCCCCGCCCATCGGACCGGACAGCGGCAGTTTACATACATCTGAACCGATATAAAAAAGGCATTTATGCATGAAAGGTGCGGGGTCAGGGGGAAGCAAAAGTACTAAGAGAATCCTTATGTGACACACAATTGAATGATATCATTATATGATATCTCAAAAAAGGGGTGACAGATTCTTTTTAATGACCGGAGCTTTTCTTGGTTTTGCGTTTTCGTTCCCCTTCTTCCCAGAGCCATAACTTCATTTTTCTGTCAATATGGCCATGTGAGGACTTATTTTTTGTGGGACGAGTTGCACTTTTGAAGGACATCATTGGTTTTAGCATGTTGTGTACTGGAAAACGGGAAAAAAATTCCAAGTGCGGTGAAATTGAAAAAAAGTGCAATCCCACACTTGTTTGTTTGGCTTTTTTGCTAGGTTCACTAAATGCTAAAACTGACCTGCCATTATGATTCTCCAGGTCATTAAGAGTTCATAGACACCAAACATGTCTAGGTTCTTTATCTAAGTGGTGAAGAAAAAAATTCCACAGTTTGCTTAACAAAAAAAAAAAAAAAAAAAAATTTGCGCCATTTTCCAATACCCGTAGCATCTCCATTTTTTGTGATCTGGGGGTTGGGTGAGGGCTTGTATTTTGCATGCCGAGCTGACTTTTTAAGGATACCATTTATGTGCAGATACGATCTTTTGATCGCTTGTTATTGCATTTTAATGCAATGTCGCGGCGACCAAAAGAACGTCATTCTGGCGTTATTTTTTTTTCCCGCTACGCCGTTTGGCGATCGGGTTAATCCCTTTATTGATTGGGCAATTCTGAACACGGCGATACGCAATATGTGCATGTGTGATTTTTTTTATTTTTTTTTTTTTATTCTATTTTGAATGGGGCGAAAGGAGGGTGATTTAAAGGGAATCTGTCACCCCATTTTTCGAGTATCAGCTGCCGGCATCACCGTCAGGGGCTTATCTACAGCATTCTGTAATGCTGTAGATAAGCCCCGATGTAACCTGAAAGATAAGAAAAATGAGTTACATTATACTCACTGGGGGGGGGGGGGCGGCGTACGGTCTTGGTCCGATGCCTCCCATCTTCTAACGGTGACTTCTTTGCTGCCTGTCGTGGCTCCTGCGCAGGCGCACGGCTCTGCACAGTTGAGGGCAGAGCAGAATACTGCAGTGCCCAGGCGCCGGACGTCACAGTTAGAAGATGGGAGGCGCTGGACCGTGACACCCATCGGACCAAAACCGGACCCGGACCGCCCCTGGGCGAGTATAATATAACTCATTTTTCTTATCTTTCAGGTTACATCGGGGGCTTATCTACAGCATTACAGAATGCTGTAGCTAAGCCCCTGATGGTGGTGCCAGCAGCTGATACTCGAAAAATGGGGTGACAGATTCCCTTTAAACTTTTATTTATTTATTTTTTAATTTTGGCATGCTTCAATAGCCTCCATGGGAGGCTAGAAGCATCCACTACTTGATCGGCTCTGCTACATATAGGCAATGAGCAGATTGCCTATATGTAGCAGAATTACAGCATTGCTTCGAGCGCCGACCACCAGGTGGCGCTCATAGCAATGCCTCATCAACAACCGTAGAGACCTCAGGTTGTTGTGGCAACACATCGCTGACCCCCGATCACGTGACGGGGGTCGGCGATGCGCGTATTTCCATCCGTCAGCGCTGGTTAAATCCCTCTGTCAGTGTTTGACAGCGGGATTTAACTAGTTAATAGGCGCGGGTGGATCGCGATTCCACCTGCGCCTATTGCGGGCACATGTCAGCTGTTGAAAACAGCTGACATGTCCCAGCTTTGATGCGGGCTCACTGCCGGAGCCCTCAAAGCAGAGGTACTGCCATTGGACGTACTATTGTGTCCAATGGCAGCAAGGGGTTAAAAGGGAATCTGTCAGCAAGTTTTTATTATGTAAGCTAAAGACAGCATGAGGTAGAGGTTAAAACACATCTCAGTGATGCCTCTCTTATCAATCTCTGAGGATTTGTTTGCTTACAATGATTGTTCTAGCATCAAGAACTTATCATTGCTGTGACTAGGTGTTCGCTGTGAGCCCTGGTCTGACACGCCCCCTACTGTGATTAGCAGCTCTCTACTTATGGACATTGTATATAGAGAGACTGATGGGGGCATGGTCAGCTTTTCAACTCTGCTTCATTACCAAATCTCAGATTACTGGGTGCAGCTGCTCTCACACAATCAAAGTGATACATCGTTGGATTCAGCTTCTCTTCGTCTACATCATGCTGTTCTCAGATGAGGTAGCAAAAACCTAGAGACAGAGTCCCTTTAAACCCATAACAATGGAAAAACAAGGAATTCTTCTTACGTATTTTGAGTACAGTGCATGGTCTTAATCACAAATGAGAGGGTATATTTCTGCAAATTAATAAAAAAAAAAATAAAAGAGCACTTCCAAGTATGATCCTAGTTTGGTTACAATTATAAAAACGTGGGTATTGCTGGCTACACCTGTTTCTGGGAAAGCTGGGCGGCAGCCAAAAGAACATCACTACAACTTTTATACGCCAGCATGAGTAGCACGGTGGTCAGTGGTTAGTACTATAGCCTTGGAGTGCTGGGGTCCTGGGTTCAAACCCACCAAGGACAACATTTGCAAGGAGTTAGTATGTTCTTCCTGTGTTTGCGTGGTTTTCCTTCCACATGCCAAAGACAGGGAATTTAGATTGCCAGCCCTATTGGGACAATGATGATGAAGTATGTAAAGTGCTGTGGAATAAATGGTGCTATATAAGTGAGTAAAATAAATAAAATTAAAGATAAAATAGGGATATCTGATTTTGCATTTAAAACATTTTTTTAATGATGAATTTACGTTTTCATGCATAAAAATAAACAGGAATTGCCATTTATTAGCTTTAAAAAAGTATAACTAGATGTAAACTAATTTTATACAAAGGATTTTTGGGGTTTCTTTTTTAAGGGACAGCTACAATGAGAGGCATTTGGGTAACCCTGTGAAGAGACAAGATGGGGCGATATCCCCATTTTGTACTAGTGAAGGGTGACAACGATGAGATTTTGATAACCGTCTTGGACAATAAAAGCTAAATAGATTGTGCTAAATAAAAGAGCCAGGTTGTACACCGGACAGGTGATACGGTCAGAGATCACTACGTAATGATATACTCCACTAGAACGTCTCATCACCAGTAGACAACAGAAGACTATGGTGGCAAGTCCCGAGCACTGGCGGAAGGATTACGAAAGGATGAGAATGCTAGCGGCAAGAAGCACGATGAGCTAAAGAAAATCTTACTACATCGATAAATTATCCAGATTTCAGTATAATAAGCCAGAATCAACCTCGTGTATGAAACTACTTAATTTGTGTGACTTCATAGAACCACATAGAAGATCCAATTCACATGACAGTCTTGCACCAATGCACAGCTGACACTAGCTGGAGGGCACCATAATTACGTGTCATGAACAGGACCAGTTCGTGTCAGACGTAGCTTCTCTCAATATTGTACCACTTGATAAAATGGGCAATCATTGCATGATTGCCGAGACCCTTCAGGTTTCTACTGCTTTCTTGCTTTATCAATAGAAGTTCCACATTTGATGTATGTTCAAGGTGGAGTAAGAGTTACGACTTTTTATTTGGGGTATAATGTCCCTACAAGTTCCACTGTTTTGCTGCACCTTTTACAAAGATGAAAGCCTTTATCTCAGGCAGATCTTACCTGAGCTGTCCATCAATATGTATCATGCTTTAAGGGAGTTGGAGAAATTAAGTTTCCCAGACTCCCAGCAAGAGTGTCAGTTTTCTTCTGCTCGGAGGCTCAGTTTCTCCCTTTGGCCACCCTGCAACACCTCCCCCTCTCCTGCCCCACCCAATGTCAATTAGAGAGTCGGAGAACCACCATTTGGGAGAGAAGTGTAAAAGTCAGAAATCTGATAGGGTTGTCACCTCAGATACCTGAGGGCACATGGCTATCTGGGCATGGAATAACTCACCTGTCTTCATTTACTCTTCTGTAGAGGAGAACATACAAGACATATCTAAAATATCTTCATGTTCCTAGCAAAATTACTATATGAATCACCTTGCTGCATTAGGGACTTCCCTGAAGAAGCAAAACTGATAGAAGACATCGGTGAGGGGACTACCAACACTTCCATACAGTCCCGGAATTGGAGTCAGGAGTACAAGAAAATAATGGACTTTATATTAATTTTAATTCAATTTGTCTCCCTGTGGGTATTTTATTTTTTAGGCAGGAATTTGCTCCTGTAAATTTTGGTGAAAACCCCTACATAGCTCTATAAACATTATTTTAGCTTACGATGTTCTACATCAAAGACTCAAAATAAGTGCATAGTTTTCTATAACCAATTATACAGAAAGACAGATGGACAAGGCCAGACAGACAGTTTTCAGGGAGTACTTATAATTGCAAAACAGAACTCTGAACTTCACCCATAATGACTGCATTGCTGGAGGGAGAATGAAAAATACCTCGAAGAAGGTGGAATTTGACAAGGGCTGTTTAGACAATAAATCAGAACTGGATCTTCTTGCTTTCCTTACCTCCATCCGAAACCCAGAACTTTTTCCCAATCTACAAAGTAAATTTATACAAGCTTTTTTTTTCTGGTGCACAATATATTTGTTGTACTTTTTCCTTTAAAAATATTTTAGAGACTGTAAATCAACCAGAATTCTAATAGATAATTAATAACAAAGCTGATTCAATTATAAAAATAATACTCAGAGAATTACGGAGGTAAAGAAACCTACATATACCTTCTGCAATGCTCACAACATCGCTTGGAAGCCATAAGTAGTAGGCCTTGATGGCAATGTTCTAGAATGCAACATATCGGATTCTTTATCTTTCTAAGTGCTGATATACTACTGCAGAAATTGGTATGGAAAGAGACAACCATGTTTAGCGCTTTCTGCCATAAACTCGTCCCTTTATCACCCTAACAAAACTCTAAAGTTAGGTTAGGACTTGAAGCCAACCTTCAAAACCGATTCAAGGGTTATGCATTTTTCCCTAGGCCCCCTAATTAAAATGGTCTCTGACCACAGCAATGGAGTCTACAAAAAGAAAAGACTCATTAGTGAAGGCTTGGTTCATACTTGCATCAGACTCTCCATCAAGTCATGTTCCCAAATAGCGCAATTTTTTTGCTTTTTTAAAGAAAATTTGCTGCATTCAATGATTCAAGCAACGTGGATGTGATTTCATATAAACTAATGCCCAGCATGGATTTAAAGGCACCTTTAGGGCAGTTTCACACGTCCAGATAAAACCGGTACCAGAGATATACGTATGCCATCCGTGTGCTATCCGTATATCCGTCTGTACCATCTGCGTGCTGTCTGTTTGCTGTCCGTGTGTCTGAAAAATTATTTTCAATGTTAAACCTTTGACTTTTAAAAACGCACGCGGATCGCACACGGACAGCATCTGTGTGCGGTACGTGTTTACACTGACCCATTGACTTGTATGGGTCCGTGTGATCCGTGCGGATCACGGACATGTCTCTGTGTTTTGCACACGGACACACGGTCTGTGAAAACACGCTGACATCTGCATAGACACATTCATTCGAATGTGTCTACGTGTGTCAGTGTCTCCGGTTACGTGAGAAAACTGTCACTACACGTACCGGAGACACTGACTTGTGAAACTGCCCTTAAACTGTGCGTTCTTGGAGAATTTTTTTTTCCCCTTTAATGGTCTCTACAGGGAGACTGAAGGGGGAAGAAAAAAAAAAAAAAAAAAAAAAGCTTTGTAAAAAACTATTGTGCATTCAACGTGCAGGTTACCAGCGTTTGAGTAAAATGGGGGGAAAAAAAAGATTGGGGGACGTTAAAATGCAATTATTCCTGGCCGATCGCTTTTGAAAATTTGGATGTAGATGGCAAACAAAAAAAGACAAACAACAACCCAGAGTTGGAAATAAACCAGCATTTTTGTATATGGGAACTAGTCCTTAGTGGAAACCTTGGATAATGTTGCATTTTTTTCCTAATGAGAAGGATCGACACCCAAACAGAAACCTAACGGACCCAATTATACTCAGAGCACCATTTCGGTCCATCATGTGACAATTTTGTTTTTCCCCCTCGTTATCCTGTTCCTATAATGGAACAAAAAAACCATAACTCTGGTGAAGCGAGTGTGAACCAGGATTGCAAACCAACCAGAAGTTCCAGTCCACAAAAAAATAGGCCGTTTTTGCCCCGTCCGTAATTTGAAGCTAAAGAACCTTATTTTGACTGTAATTCACATCATGTTATAGTTTACAATGAATGCCGTTGCTGTCTTCTCATCAGAATTAGAGGCTGTAGACATGTATCACTGATAATCATAATGATTTGTTGTGGTTTTACAATCTTTCCATAAAAAAAATGTGTGTGATTTTTTGATAAGTTGTCTTAAAAAAAAAAAAAAAAAAAAGTCATGTTGGCAATCCTGGTGTAAACTCATCCTAAAAGATACAGGCGGATGGGTGCTATTTGTTGCAAAAAGGGTGCACAAAGCTACATTTATAGTCTATGATGACAGCAATCCCATAATCAGAAGGATCCAGAGGGAAAAAAAAAAAAAAAAAAAAAAAAATTATATTTGAGCATTTTTAATTTTTCTCCACTGCTTGTGGGTTGCTGAATCGGTGGATCTCTTATGCCGTTCTGATGATGTCACCTACATTCACCATGAATCTCGGTAGACGTCATCAGGGGAGGGGTCTTTTATAGCCCATTTTACAATTACTGCAGTTTGGAAGTGCAAATATGGATGATCTTTATTAATAGTGGGGCTTGTCCACTGCTTAAGCTTTCAGCGAATATATTCTTTTCTTTATTGTATAAACAGCACAACCAAGTAAAGTATTGCATATATCAGAAAACTGAAGCAGTCTCCACTTCTGGTCTCCATGTCTGTGTCTGCTCTATTATGCGTTTTCGGTTTAGTATACCAAGTGGAGCTCAATTTCTCAATGGTACCGGAGTTCAAAAGGTCTGGAGGCCTCAACAATACTTTATAGTCCAATTATGCATCTCGGGTTCTCTCATCTAGTACACAAGACATTCACCATTGTTTTATGCAAACCCATCTAAGGGAAGCAAAACGTAAGAAAGACTATGATTTGAAATTCTAATGGTGGGTCACTGTGTAATCCCATCCACACCACTGCTTAGCAGTGTTCTGCCTATGCACAGCATACACAGAAATCTGTCAATCGGTGGGGGGGACAGGGTTATACAGAGCTCCTGAACGTGCAGGACTACCTGGCAGCAGGTTCACTAGTCTTTTTATCAGCAGAAGATCATCATTAGGGCTTGCTACCACTTGCGATTAAATCTGATGACTGCAATCAGATTAAAAATTGAATTTCATTAGTACCAATGACTTATTTTCCTGCTCTGATCACTTTTGGACCGGGGGGGAGCAGCATGCAAGATCCAGATCGCACGAAAACATATACTATATATGTCTATGGATGCGTGTGAAACATCGCACTTTACTCAGATATCACTCGAGTGCAGTGCGACTCTCCAGGAAGGCGACAACAGAGGAGACACAGAAATTACTTTCTCGGTCTTCTCCACAGCTGTGCTCTGGATCTGGTCATGTGGGAGGATCAGAGCACGGACACTTGGATCATGCTCACAGCAGAGCAGTAGCCGAGGGTCACTAGCATATTACATCCGCTGCGATAATATTGGATGTGATACGCTAGTGTGTAATAGAAAGAGGGTGGCGCTCCAATTCAAGGTAAAAGCACTGATAGACTATACTTCCAAGGAATAAAATGTAAGAGGAGACGGGGAGCGGGTTTCACCTGGACCCATTGAAGAGTCTGCCCCGACGTGAAACAGCCGTCACCCCGCAGGAAACCCGCTGCCCGACTCCTTCTTTAGTCAGAAGTTGAATTCAAGAATCTTCAGATTTTCAAGAAAGTGCTGATTTTTTGGGTCAGATGACAGTTGACCACTAACGTCTATGAAAAGCACTAAGTAGGCAGGGGAGTAAAGCAATCAAAAGGAGTTTGCTGGGATATTTATAATGATGGTCTATCCTTAGATCGGTCATCAATATCTGACCGGTGGGATGAGACACGGAGCATGCCCCGCCGATCAACTTCTTCTGAGCTGCACAACTCAGTCAATATAATAATGGCCACGATCGGGTACTACAATAGGGGGCAGATCCGCAGTACATGGCAGCGGCCACTATGCAGTTGACAGGTCTGTGCAGTGCAGCTCCACACAAGCAGCCGCCGCAGGCACTAGGAACAGCTGATCGATGGGGTGCCATTTATCTCACCCCCACAATCAAATATTGATTACCGTATCTACCCCAAGAGTAGGCCATAAATATAAAAGTGCCTGACAACCCCTTTAAGAATATGTTCACACTGAGTCTTCTTAGGAGGTTTTGGAGCAAAAATTGAGTGGAAACTTACAAAATCTTCCTGAAAAACTTGAAGGGTCCACTCAGTTTGTGCTCTAAAAAAACTTTTTTTTTTTTTTTTTGCAGAGAGTATACCCCTAAACATAGCTACCAGCATGACCCTCAAGCTGTGATCACATGTCTTCCATGGGCTGTCCATTTACATGCTGTGCCCTAGGATCTGTGCACTGAACAAGCCCTAACTATATTTATATCTGGTGTATATATTAGACCCATGTTATTGCTCATATTATTCAAGAGTTTACCTGTAATTACGGTATAGAGGCAAGTAAAAACACTTACAGTTTTCAATGTATAACAGATAAAATGTAATGTGCAGCTGATAAAGATCACAGATGCATTTGTAAAAATGCAATACACAGCCTGATTAGAAGACCAGGAATTTGAAGCATCTTCAATTTCAGGAGGGTTATATTCGCATAAGCATTGTGAATTCATTTTCTGTTCCATCATAGGACCAGATAATTTCATTTAAAGGGAACCTGTCACCCCATTTTTGGTCTATAAGATGTGGCCACCGCCATCAGGGGCTTATCTACAGCATTCTGTAATGCTGTAGATAAGCCCCCGATGTAACCTGAAAGATAAGAAAAACGAGTTAGATTATACTCACCGGGGGGCGTGGTCAGGTGCGGTGGGTTTCGCGGTCCGGTCCGACACCTCCCATCTTCTAGCGATGACGTCCTCCTTGCTACTGCCGCAGCTCCTGCGCTTGTGTACTATATCTGCCCTATTGAGGGCAGAGTAAAGTACTGCAGTGCGGAGGCACCAGGAGAGGTCAGAGAGGTCCGGCACCTACGCACTGCAGTACTTTACTCTGCCCTCAACAGGGCAGATAAAGTACGCCTGCGCAGGAGCCGCGGCAGAAGGAAGAAGGAGGATGTCATCGCTAGAAGATGGGAGTCGCCGGACCGAATCGCGACACCCATCGGACAGGACCCCCGGGTGAGTATAATCTAACTCATTTTTCAGGTTACATTGGGGGCTTATCTACAGCATTACAAAAAAATTGGGTGACAGATTCCCTTTAATACTGTAAAAGATCAGACATGTCAGACTCGACTGATGAACAACAGATCCAGTTGACATTACTTTGATATCTGGTCAGACACAACAGACAAAGTTATGGAAGAACGAGGTGGCATTCCAAGTGAGTTGCAACATGTGACTAATGTGTAACCCTTCTCAGGCTAATGGAGCCAAAACGTCGCACGTTGGGCGAATATACTTGTTTGCAACTAATTTGGAGAGCTGCCTCTGATCTCCATTTCTTTGATTCTTGTCTGGTGATTTGACTGAAAATTATCCACCAAAGAAGAACCTTGATTTATGCTAAAGGAGCCAGAAATTGGAGTGCTGTTCACACTGCTTAATCTATGGATCGCCAACGTCCCCAAGTACAAACAGCGCTGCATGAAGCGCCAACTTTCTCCCCCACCCGAAAAAAAAAAAAAAATATATATATTATTATTATGAAAATCTACTCTTGAGCCTCAAAATAAAACAGAAAAAGTAAGCATGGCCTGAGAATGGATTTAAAAGGCAGTAGTCAAAAAAAAAATCAATCATTTTTATTAAAAATATAACAGGGGCTGCCCACTACTCAAACAACCCCTTCTTAATTATTATATTACCTAAGGTAACAAAGACAGCCAGTACTTACCTCCAATGTCAGCTCTGGATCTTCCGAGGCCATGTGAGCCCTGCAACCAATCAGCAGCTGCTGATGGACCTCGTCGCTCATACTTCCTTCTCGCGCTCACTTCCTTTCAATGAAGCTGATATCCGGAAGAAGCTGGCGCTTCTGCTTCTCTCTCACTTCCTCCAGATGTCAGTAATATTGAGTACAGGCCATTTTTATTTTATATGGAGGAATATAGTACTTGAGAAAAGTTGTCCGAGAAGTGGGTAACTCCTTTAAATGTTTATAATTCTAGGTCTGGGTTTTTATTAAGGTTAGAAAAAGGGTCTATATTTTTTTAGCCCCAGAATCAGTGCTTCTACAGTCAATGGCCTTCCTATAAAGTCCAAGAGTAGCATTACTTTTTGGAGAAAAAAAAAGGCAGAGCCTTCTTCGTAATCATAGACAACCCACTAAAACAACATGTTAAATTTTCTCAAATAGGAAATAGATACAACTAAACATGGCTGAAAGGAAGTTGTAATAGGTAAAATATTTCTGTTATAGAAAAATGTGATACAAAGCAATCAACAGGTGATATTAGTGATGAGCGAACATGCTCGGATAATGAGTTATCAGATCACACTCGGGTGCTAACCGAGTGTCTTCGGCATGCTTGAATAATAGGTTCGAGTCCCAGCGGCTGTCCGAAAGCCACAACACATGCAATCACTAATACTAAAGCATATGTGCCTTACTCACACACAACTATTCTATTTTCCAGATAAAGTTAATAATTTCTACATTATCTAAAACTCAGTGGGAAGACAAATTCCATTCATTAGAAGCTTCCTCTAAGGTCTGATATGAAACATTAACGGAAAGGCCATTTACCGTATGTTATGTAAATCTTTCCTAGATGTGATAAGACTTCAGCTCCTGGAATTCCCTGCCATTGGAAAAAGATACAGAACAAACCTTTGCCTTAGTTTGTGTTGAGAGTCGTGATTTACGCAGTATTTGCTTTTGTCTTACATAAAAATATGCTACGCTACATCATTTCTGTTGTCCCATTTAACAACTTGTTTTTCAACTCCCCTTTGTCACCCGTTGACATTGAGAAAATCCAGCTAGGTTGGGTTCTTTCTATAGAATAGGCTGGATCCCGTCTACTCTGCTATTGTGTATGGATTTGTCAGAGAATGAGGTCTACAGGAAAGAGAAAAGGTCCTGGATACCACAAACAGACACAGATAGCGTGGAGCTGAGAGGCAGACTTCCTCCACAGTAACCGGCAAAAGTCTTAACCGGAGCCTTATGTAGTGGAAGGAGCAAGGTGACCTCTGGTCAGAATGTTTTATGAATTGCCATCTCGGGTAACATTGAAGAACTCTAGACTGTAGCAACACCATCTAAAATGTATCCCAAGAGTGAGTGGTCATATATAGAGGGGTCTGGTCTCCTATTTCCAAAGTAGATACACAGAATTAAAAAGCTTACTCAGAAAATAAAAATTACAGTTTGGACTACATGGATATAGAATAAAATTAATCACATGGAGCCAAAAAAAAAAATGTGAGGTTGTCCATAAAACTGGACCACTCATTTTTGTAGTAGTCTCGGACAACAACATACGGTAATTGGAGTTACTCTTTAACACAGCATAGTAGTAACAGTATTTAAAATAGTATTAATAACCTTTATAATCCACAGAGAATTTGTCGGGTACTCATAGGTTAACAGCCACATCTACCCTCCCTGAATCTACCTTATATATCATGAAGGTACAATGTGTGGTTGCCAACAAGACATATTAAGGAAAAACCACAAGGTGTTATATGGATGGTGTCTTGGATCACCAGTGCCTAAAAATAGGTTCACAAAGAACTTTTTGATGTGGATTTTAGAGCAGATTTTGGTCCAAAATCCACATAAAATTCTGTTTCAGATACTTTTTTTCAGAAGCTTAATCATTTTAATGGGAACGTACATCTGAACTGTATATGGTGCTGGTTTTCATGTAAATTTTTGAGGCATGAAAAAAAAAAAAAAAAAAAAAAAAAAAAAAAAAAAAAAATGCTCCAAATTGAAATCCTGACTCACATGAAGTACAAAAATGGCTTCAAAAAAAAAAAAAAAAGTAATTGGGATTTTTTATAGCACATTTTTAAAGGAGAAAAGTCCACGAGAAAAGACTGGGTTAACATACCTTTACAGAAAGTCTGAAAGAGATTAATCTGCTGTGGGTTTTTCTGATGAAGACAAGTTTCTCCTCCCTTGCAAAAGTGTGACATTTTTTGGTAAAAATCCACAGCATAGATTGAAATGATGCGAATGTAAAATCCACAGTGCTGGTCAATTTACTCTGTGGATTATGTCAGCAGTATGTGGATGACATTTCATAAAATCTCCTCCACGAGGACATGTGTTTACAATACACTTGTATGTGATACGTTACAAAAAAAAAAAAAAAAAAAAGTGCATGAAAACGGTAGCTACACAACTTTAAAAGGGATTGGCCAACAATGCAAGCATTTAACACACAGCTTGCAATGGTAATATATAAAATAAAAGAAAATAATAACAAACAAAAAAAAAAAACAAACGTACATGAATACTTTGCTGTAAAATATATGTAACAATAAGCAGCAAGTGCTGGTAAAAGAGGATGACAAAAAACAGGGTATTTAGTTGATACTTTTTTTGCAAAAAATGTATACGAAGCCACTCCACGGTATACCCTTCTCGGAGCAGTCCTATCTAATGTATTTAAACCTGATCATGTGAACAATACCTACATGAGCAGGATTCAGAAAGGCGCTGCCCGGTATGGGCACGCTGGGCAAAATGGCTCTTCATGTGCAAGTCCCACAAGAGAGAGGCAGGGATCTCCCAAATCTTGCATGAGTGCCGGCGGCAGTGCCGGGTATTGAGACACATGCGAGTTTCTCGCAAGTGTGACCCCGGCCGTAGTGGCGATGTGTCCAGACCACTGAGGTCACCACTGCGGCGAGTGATTAGCTACAAAATTCACGCATTAAAAAAAAAAAAACTGAAAACTGAGCCAAAGTAGAAATTGAATAATATGCATGATGTAGATGCATGTTCACACTGGCCGTAGAAACAAACAAAACCAAAGAAAGGACAATCTGTGCATATACCCTAATGAAAATAAGTAAAAAAGCATGTGCATTAAACAATAAACCTAGGGTACTTAGTAAACACTGTTTTTGATCAAAAAAATAGCATAAAGCTGTCCCACCGCGACAAGATGTACCCCATTCGAACAGTAACTACACTCTCTAATGTTAAAACTCACTTAATGTGAATAGTGGCAGAGAGCCACCGGGTCCCAACCGGAATCCACTTATTGTATGGATGTACTGTGGATTGAGCTGGGGGAAAGTGACCAGG
Organism: Dendrobates tinctorius; assembly: GCF_039654945.1. Taxonomy (NCBI): domain Eukaryota; kingdom Metazoa; phylum Chordata; class Amphibia; order Anura; family Dendrobatidae; genus Dendrobates; species Dendrobates tinctorius. The sequence continues at coordinate 5,829,775 of NW_027361866.1, forward strand.
GTAACACCATGGAGGTGTCAGTACAACTGTCTGGAGTTGCAGCTAATTGGTAAAGTGGCGCATTACCTTTTTTTCCCATCATTTTTAACTTTTATAAGTTTGAGAAGAAAAAAAAAAAAAAAAAAAAAAAAAATCATAGGGTTAGAAAACATCTTTAATACTTCTTGAAGGAATAAAAATACATTTAAAAAAAGTGGAGTCTCTAGTATTTTAAATCACACCATCATGGGTATTCCTATAGACTGCGACTGTCTGGTGACCGTGCTAATACAACCGTTCCACCAGATAAGTCTGTGTAACCCTAGGCTTAAGCTGATGAAATTAGTCACTAATTTTACGAACGTTCATTAGTTTACGGTAATCCCCTGGAAAAGTGAGTGGCGTAGGATCTCTTCCAACAAGAAAAAGTTTACAACAGGGCTTGTAAAATTGCAATCCCTCAATAAAACGGTCATTAGAAGAATAAGGCATGAACATATTGAGAGCTACCTGCACACAAGCAACACCGAGCAGCACCTGTGAAGGAATCACCTGCTTGTGTTATCGAATGCTGGGATCCCAGGAGAAACTAACACCGCTGTTCCGGGAGATGAGGTGTTCGGTTCTCTAGAGACCGGCGGATAATTGGTCGTGTTTGCTAAAGCACAAACTCCGCCGGCTGTATTCAAATGACACTTCTGCAGAACGGCCTTCCAAAAACATACAGAGACCTTGAGACGTTGGCCACAAAAGGAAGGAAAATGGCCCGGGCCATAGCACTTTATCTCGTTCAACTATTACACTGACCACACTTAGACGCTTACTCCACATTGTGGTGGGCTTTATCGCACAGCCCTGGAACAGTCGTCGTCTTACAGCGCGAGCTCTGGAGGCCTCATTACAATTTCAGAAATTGAAAAAGTGTAAAACAATGCTTCCAGCAAAGAAGAGCCATCAATAGAACGGTTTTGCTGCAGTAAAAATAATTATGCAGCACACTTTCAATTTAAGTATTTCAGGCACATGGAAATAATTACTCGACCAAAACCTAATGGAGCGATGAATATTTAAATTATATTTAACACTAAATCGGAATTCATTATTATTTAATGTAATGCCAGAACATATGCTCAAGTCACTGGGAGAAAAAAGGCAAAAAACACCAACGGGGACAAAAAAAAAAAAAAAAAATTAACATAAAAGCTACTGACTATTGCTATTCAAAAGACAAGTCACAGTGCCCGTTACTCTGTATCCAAACCTGCAGGCACAATGCCACCGATATTCTTTATCTACATGGATCACGTGTTCAGCAACGTTAGGAAATAACTCCAATATTTAGGCACTAGTAGTACAAGTGCATGGGTGACCTGGCAATCAACTGATCAAAAGGGCAGTAGGCTGGGAAGGTATACATTTTGCCTGCAAATGTACACTATTATAGATTGGTGCCCATTCAGACATTTTTTTTTTTTTTTTTTTTTATTATTACTTTTAATTTTAAAAAAATCCAATTTTCATCAATTTTTGGTCGTGTCCATTTTCCAGTGTAGCATCAGTTTTTCTCCTATTCCATAAAAATAAAAAAATCCAAGTGTTCCCAACCCAATTGGCTGGAACATGGATGGCGTCCAAGTGCTACTTATAAAAAAAAATAAATAATATTACACTTTTACATACTTTAACTTATGGATTTGCCGTTTCTAAAGGGTTCAATACTTTAAAATGAATGTTACTGATGTAAGAGAGCACAAGACTTACTGCTTGCCAAGTGGTTAGGGGAGGAATGTTGCCCATTGGGTGTGCAGGAGGTCAAATCTATAGCCATATTGGAGTGGTCCCTCTCGGGTACAAGCTCATTATCACCTGTTTGAGGAAAAGGAAAAGAAAAAAAAAAAAAAAAGAGAGTGAAGATCAGTTAGAAATCTGACTGTGGAGCAACAGCCTGATGAACGCCAAGAATGTAGCAATCAGAAGACCAGAACTACTGCTCACGGAACCTTCTATACTCCGGAATTACTGGGATGTTCTAAAGTACTTGGTGGAATGTTTAACCCTGCAGATATTGCCTTGGTTATGTGCAAGCGAGCCATATTGGCCCTGTGATACAACACATTACAACGTTACAGTGGGCAAGGGCAATTTTACATGCAGGTCAGTTGTACCTATCAAAATATTGGGCAATCAGTATAGAGATGGTATTAACGGGATCGAGCCGACAGCTGTCCAACATGTCTGTAAACAGCCATAGTCTAAAGCAAGGACGGAAATAAATAATTCCTACAAAATTACCCATCACCACTTCATTATTCTTAGACAATGTGCTGTTCTTTAATAAAGGACAGCAAAGTTAGACTCTCAAAATCTGCAATTTGAGCACAGACACCAATGTCCATCCAACAAAACACACTCCTGAGGAACCACATCTGCAACAGGATCCTTCTCTTCGTAGAATGTTTTCTTCCAGAGTCTTAACATGTTCTTTCCTGTGGATACAATTCCCAGCTAGAAGGGCATTCCATTGCTTAGGGATTTTATGACTTCTTACAAGTGAAGAATTATTACTAGCAAGAGCCTTTAAAGTATCCAAAAAAAAAAAAAATTATATAAATACAAGCAATAACCGTGTCGTATTAATTCTTGGGTTGATTCACCCATAATGAATTCCGACAATGTAAAAAAAAAAAAAAAAAAAAACCTACTTTAAGACCATAGGAAACCCCGCAGCATAAATGACTAATCTTACTGAACTGTAAAACACAACTTTTATCATCAGCGACAGAGCAAAAATCTAAAAGTTAGACGCCAGAAAATTATTTTGGTGGAATGGTGACTTGGGTCCTGAGATTGTAACGACTTTAAAATACAGTCAGTCAGTGTGTAACCAAAGATCTAGAGGTGAATGCTTGGTCTGGTCTTTAACAGAGAATAATAAAGGCTGGCTTCGCAAACATTTGCCAAAAAAACAACACTTTTTTGAGAATTCTTGAGTATTTTGTTTGACCACAATAAGCTGTAGTCACATGATCCATTAAAAAGTCTATAATAAAATATATAAATCGCACTTTTTTTTGGATTACAATAACTTTTTTGGGGGTGGATAGATTGAGGGCAGTGGGCTTTTTATTGCTCTTAAAGATACAGAATGATCTGGCAATAGCTGCTTTTCCCATAGACTTCTCTGGAAAATGTGAAAAATATCAGTTAAAGCACACCAAGGAAAAAAAAAAAAAAAAAAAAAAAAAAAACACACACAATATGAAAAATGATTGTAGAAGTGTTCAGAAATGCTGAAAAAAAGCCCTAAAGGAAAAATCTGTTATGACCAAGAGTGATGATCTATGTACATATCCCAAGTCCATGGAGAAGCCTCTATCGGCAAACTGCCCCTGCATTCTCTTAATATCAGCGCAAGTAAAAGAAAATTAGAGAACTTTTACTGCTTGGGTATCTAAAGGAGTATTCAGATGAGAGACCTTTATAACATACTCTTAGGACACACCAACATATCGGATAGGTGGGAGTCTTTTTTTGTAGGACGACTCCTCATGTGCTGAAGGGGATCCTGTTGCCTCAACTTACAGGATTGCCCACCAAGACAGGCCATGAAAGGTATGTTGTTGGACCAGTCATTTAAGCACTAGTCACATAAAACCAAACAGGCCAAAAAGTAGGTTGTAGATGCTCCATCAGAATAGGCAACTTTTAACCAAGACATGAAACATTACGAATGAATCACCGATCTGAAACCAATAAAGGTTTGTGTTGAATTCAGTTTCACTAAAGCTTACCAATATAGGTCTGATTTGTGACCCACATTTTTCAATTACCCTAGCGGTATCATCCTTGAAGCGATGACAAGGAGCCGTTTCATAGACGGTAGGCGATTTCCTAGATGGTGGTTGATGATCACAGGCATTTACGGAGCTGACCACCATACAGCAGATGACTATGTCTTTGGAAATGATGTGGCAGTGTAGGCTTCTATTGTAGTTTACAGAATTTATGCAGAATAGAAATTATGACGTTAAAGTCTGTAAGGAAAATGTGGATGTCACCAGTCAAAATAGAACCCAAGGCTCAGTTTCCATTACATTACACTATTTATTAAGATCACAATTGAATAATTAAGGACATGTGCATCACATTTGCAATGTGGTTTTCTTAGGAAACTGAAGACTGCTAAAACCCGTAGCAGATGGTAATTAAGAAGCCACAATAGTGTGAGGATTCACTATTTTATCAGTAATGTAACTGCACACCATTGTTATTCTCACCAGACGCTGGGCTCTGGGCAAGAACAATATATGGGCCCTTTGCAGTCCAAGTCCACATTATTTAGAGGTGGAGGTGGCAACCTTAACTCAAGGACCCCTGTTCAACTGCACAGGTTGCACCAATGGTACGCCCAATCCTGATCATCACTGCTGAATAGTTGGAAGCATTTTGTAGGTTTGATGACCCTTACCATGAAAACCATATTACATTCACCTTACATAATATATAGTAAACTCAACACCGGCATCTGGGGATTAATTTTACGCAGAAACGCTGGACCCTGTATTCATTTGTGACCATCTAAATTATCACTTTCACCCCAAAAGCTTATGGGACACATAAGACACCTGACGTATTGAAGTTGACCAAGATGTCTTGATGAATAACCCAAAAGAAGCACATTATCAGAAATCATGGGAACGACTGACAAAGAATTTCACATCATGCAGTATACTACTGTTGAGAGAGCGTCGGTAAAGGAGATATTATGTCATCCATGGACATTGTATTGTGATCTATGGCATTTAAAAATGAAGATCAAAATACAGAAGCACAAGTCATAGGTAAAACATGGTCTACAGGCTGAGACACAACATGAAGCATTAGTATATATAATGGATAATGCTAGTCTACAGGAACCGATTAGCAGTCCACCAATTATCTGGAGGTCGGATCTTCTGTAGGAGCAGACAAAAAGCAAAACCAGCTTCATAAAGTACAACTGATTGATGGCACTGTGCCACGTAAGTAAAGTATCTTTGTGCCAAGTACATGGTAATCTATGTAACCATACAAATCATACATGACATTGTACAGAACCACGACTGAACATTCCTACCTGGAAGCAAAAGTGCGTTACAGAATAGTAAAGGTTTGCAAAATGTCATCCACAAAAGTCGGATCTTCCATGTCCTACTAAATAGGATGTTATTACTTATGTGCGGCTTGCACATTCTCCACTGCTGAAATTAGTAAATCAGCCCCATGTAAGAGTAGTATGTAATCAATATCTTACACATCAGTTCACTATAAGATCAAGTTCTGGGCAACTTAGTGAAAAACTGTAAAAACTAGTGGCATAGTGTAATGGATCACCCAGGAGATATTGGTACATATGGGACATTCAGAAATCAAGAAGAATGGTTTCTAGTAAAACACAGCCATGATCAAGAGAATCCCCATCACACAACCAAACTCTCAAGATCTTACAGGCTCAAGTTCAAGGGATAGTAACAGGTGTATGCATATTATTTCATATCTATGTAGGAAGTAACCAAAATGTAGAGCTCAACCAAGAAATGGATTTTAACCAAAGAACACACTGAGAAACATGGGAGGTCACGGTGGCTGAAGAAATCTTCGGGATCCAGACACATGTCTCTTTAATATGTCCCTCTAAACCAGCGCTTCCCAAACTCTAGTCCTCACGGCCCACCAACAAATCATGAGTTTCCCTAGTTGTACGGATGATGGAATTATTAGTAAGGGTTCGGACAATCGGCACAAGTTCTGTCACCTGGGCCACTCTAAGGAAATCCTGAAAATAGGATCTGTAATGGAGGCTGTGAGGACTGGAGAATGGGAAACATTGATCTAAGCTAGGCATAAAACATCCAGGGATGAAGAAAACTATTAACCCAAGTAGGACAGGCAAAGGACATAAAGAATTGGTAACTTACTAGTTACGTATCCATCGGGTCTCTCTGTTTCCATAGTCAAAGAGCAGTGCTGAAACACAGAATAATGGGACATCTTTAAGAACAACAGACATTGCTACAAGATAAGAAACGTGTGATACGTAACACAAACTGATTACATGTGTCTGCTGCACTGTGCATAGACCTGGGCCACCAGGGGAGATCCAGTACTTCATCTTTTTGTAATGTAAGACCGATCTGGAGTCAATCTGCTTCAAGGTTTTGGAAAACTGACCCTCTTTTATGAAAGCCCTGCTGGTGTCCTCCGTGAAGTGCACAGCAGCCATTATTCAGATCAGCAGGTACTAAACGTAGCACTTTTCAGATGGAACATTTAATTTCATATTAATTTTCCAATATTAATCAAACTAAGTCCCATCAAATCCTCCCAAAAAAAATATTATTAGAAGGTTATAGTCCTATCACCAGCAGATGCACAACATAAAGAGAAAGCGTTATAGGAGAGCCCCTGTAAGAACACAGCATAAGTACCTATGTCCTCCCTGTCAGCCGAGCGCCGTCACACGCCACTATGCTACTATCTTCCTGTCTTATGTCACTTAACCCCTTTGAAGCCAACAAAAAGCTAGCTAGCACTCCACACAGCGTGCCATAGGTTACCATGATATCAAAGGACAAATGACATCATGTAATTACACTACTGGTTACCAATTAATAAATGGTGAAATTCACATTGATTTCAAGAACACATCAGATACAGGTCATGAAAAAAAAAAAAAAAAAAAAAAAAAGGTTCTTCATTTCAGCAAGTAGTTCTTGCCAAGCTCTTATCAGTTTACTGGAATTACTGTCAGTTCTTCAGCCTAGACTCCAATATCAGAAAAAGCCGGTAATTAGAAAAATATAAAAGTAGAGCGAATGACACTTGTCGACCGAAACCAAAAACACACACAAAATCAGCTTTTATTCGTGGTGGTCTGTGCGCCCTATAAAACCCACATCTTAGAAGAAATGAATCTTACCTGATGGTGGTTACACAAAAGTACATGGTATATTGTATCACCCGTACGTGATATATCAGCCAGTCTCCTCCACTGCAGGGTACAAACTAGGAGATGGACAGGGAAATGGTGGGAGATTAAATAATATATGGGCTAGCGTACATCGCACAGCAGAAACTCTGCTGGGTCCAATCTATAGAACGGAATGGCTATGTGGTCAGTCTGTGATTGCTTCCCGGGCTGCGTCTGATCCCTTGGACATTGCTCTGCACATAATGTCTGCAGGACAGCACTTGTAGACTTAACGCTCCAAAAACAAGCGTATAGTAGACTGGAGAAGCTAAAATAACAGTTCCATGCTACAGACATGGCAAGATGCAGAAGTAAATATACATACCAAAGGAATTGCTACCTAAGCAATTTTCTACTATTTTCTTAATGACTTAACCATTATGGCATAAGTCATACACAACAGGCAATACATACTTTCTGCAGGAATTGTTATGTGAGCAATTCTGGCCCTATTTTATTAAAGATTTTCTACTGCATAATGAAAAAGGACAACCGGCGCGAACAAAATACACATTTTAGGACTTGCTACTTAAGCCATTCTCCCCTATTTACTATTGCAAAATGAAAAGACAACCACCGCGAGCAAACAACACATTATAGGAATTGCTACTTAAGATATTCTCCAACATGTTCTTACAGATTTGGAACTGGTGAATGGAAGATTACAATCAGGCAGAAAATCAGATGCCATGGTCAATGCAGATGGACTATAGGAATTGTTACTGAAGCAATTCTCCCCTATTTTCACATAGATTTGGAACTACAGAGGAGAAGAGTACCATCAACACAACTCATCCGCCACGGGCAATACAGACGGCCTACAGGAATTGTCACTTGAGCAATTCTCCCCAATTTTCTTACAGATTTGTAATTCCTGAAGGAAGATTACAATCAGACACCACGGGCAACACAAACTTACTAAAGGAATTGTTACTTAAGCTATTCTCCCCCATCTTCCATTGCAGAACGGAAGATTACCACTATCTTCATAAAGACCCGCTTGTGAGCCGTCATCAGTTTATTTCTACAGCCACACATCAAATTGCAGTAATACTTAGAGCCCGCATGTCAGCAAACAAAGTGACAAAATGTATATAAAATAAAAAAAAAAAAAACCTTCTCTTTTCACTACACAAAATACCTTGAAGATAAATATTTAGGGTAAGTGGAACAAGTGCAGAAAACAATAAACACATCAAAAGAAACAATCGAATCGCCGGTCAGAACCTAGAGCTAATATCATGGGGAACGGAGAGGAATTTTCTTGTCACCTCTTCCTCGTTTGCTCTTAGCTTCCAAATCGTTCCAGCACTGCCAGTTAAATTATTCACAACCAGCCATTTCAGTATTGATCCACCAAGTATATTTAGCTCCTGCTCCTGGAATTTCTGCATTACTTACTGGAAAGTGAGCGGCTTCAAGTCCTGTCTCCAAATCACTTCCCAAAAAAGTAAAAAAAAAAAAAAAAAAAAAAAAGTCTATAACTCTAACTGCAGCCTTTATGGCAGGAGGGAGCACTTTTCCCTCTTTCTAGTCTCATTTTCCCCCCCTTGTCAGACAGATTAAATCGCCTTCACAGACGGCAGATTACACGTTGGTTTCGACATGCTGCAGACCCACCGTGAATGACAAAGAGGAAGAGATGCCTGGACTACTTCTCAAAAAGGAAATTCAACAGGTTGGAAAGTTCAGTTACTTAGGACTTGTGTGTCACATAGGAGGGCGGAAAAGATAATAATCAGGAACCAACTCTGAATTGAGGCAACCGAGATAAGAGGGAGTGAAGGCATGGCACAGTGAAGAAGAAGCACCCAAGGGTCCCAAATTCCAAACGTAACTTTCCAAGGTGGTTGGTATAGAATTAAACGGATAGTTCTGGACATAAGAGCCAGAAAAGAGGAGGAATCATCACCCAATAGCTATATGGCACCAACATATGCTGCAGCGCATCATACAGAATGGAAGAGTTGCACCTGCCCTTATTTAAGAATTGCATGTTAGGCTCTGTGCACACGCTGCGGATTCCGCTGCGGACCCGCAGCAGTTTTAGCTACGGTGAACAGTACCATTCAAATGAATGGTAACCAAAAACCGCTGTGTAGACGGTGCGGATTTATCCGTGCGGTTTTCCTGCGGTTTTGAAACCGCAGAAAGAATTGACATGTCAATTCTTCCTGCGGAATCCGCAGCAGTTTCCTATCTCCACCATTGTGGAGATGGTGAAACCGCAGGACCAAACCGCAAGCTAAACCGCAGGTCTTTTGACCTGCGGTTTTTGCAAAATCCACGCGGATGAATCCGCAGCGTCTGCACACACCCTAAAGAAAAGTCCTTTAGACATTAGTTGGCAGAGAAAACGGATAAATCTGGTCTCCGCCTAGGAAGATGTGCATACAAAGTCTCAGAATGTAGGAGGCATAAGCCTCAGAAGAGACCAGCTATTTGCCATCTGACACTGCGTACTTAAAAATGCCGCAAAATGAATCTGCACCCATCACCAGACGACGGACACGTTAACGTTCTGTTGGAAGTGTCAGCACCGCATGGAGTCTCAAGCTGCTTCATGCACTTGGCACAAGTCTGTGCGCCACTTTTACCGGATTTGTAAACGACAACCAAAGCGTCTCATATGTGCGCAACACAACGTCTGTAGAAATCTTAAAAAAAAAAAACACAAACTGCATGAAGATATAGCAGAGCCAAGCCTGGTAGAAGTAGCAGGCGGGATATTGGCATTTAGCAGAACAGATTGCGATACTTTGAGCCACCTGTGGTTTTACAAAGGACTGCAGGCAATCTTGGAGAGGTACGGAGACCATTACAGGCGTTACCAAAAATTTTATTAGGAAACTGACACGGCACAGAAACCGCACACAACCAAATCAGCACTGCTACATCTGTATGACGTAAGAATTACTGATCTCCATACACTAACATATATTGGAAGGATTCCGGACACATAAGATTATACAAAGCCATAATGGAAGAAATACTGATCACCCAATGTAAAGCATAGTGAGCATGTGTGATGTATGTAGAAGAGATAAGAGTACACATTAAAGATGTCACTACCTCATGTGTGGGGCTGGCCCATTGATGTCTGCTAGCAGGTGAAGAGTGCGGAGGAGCAGCACAATCCTGAGATGACAGTGGTGGCAGTAGTGATGAGTCCAGGGAGGTGCAGAGCAGTGAGGATGAGTGTGGTGAGGTGCAGACTAGTGAAGAAAGTTAGGAATGTCACGTACTTTCAGGAAAGCAAGAGGGAGGTCATTGCTCCAGCAATGAGATTAACAAGAAACAAAACTGGATCCACCGGTTATTTCTGAAGCAGCTGAGAAAGAAACTAGGAGAAGAAAAAAAGGGGAGGAAAGGGGAGGAGGTAGAGGGGTGAGAAAAAAAAAAAAAAAAAAAAGTGTAGGGAGGAAAACAGGGAAAGGACAGCTCCTAGGTGAGGACAAGGTGGGCGAGGTGCCAAGATCAAGGCCATCAATAGCATCCAACTCCAATGATGGGGAGGTCCTCAGGCACTGCTGCCATCTACTGAGGCACAACACTAACCTTTTCATTGTCCGGTGATACCTACCTTGTCACGGGATGGAGTTCTGTTCATGTCATGCATGTCTACAACCTGCTGTGAATCTACAACTCCTAGCTTGCAGTGGGAATGTTGGGAATTGTAGAAAGCCAACAAGTTAGTCTTATCAACCACATGTAGGTTCGCTCCAGTTACTCCATAGTTATTAAATTTCCCAGAGGAGCATTGAATGGCAAATAAGCCTCTTGACTTTGGCATGCCAGAGCTGGCATGTCACTCTTCACAAGTAGCAACGTTACCCCTTAAACCTCAGTCCAGAGTCTCTCACCCTAGCCAAATCAGTTTTTGCACTGACAAGGGGAAATAGCCCGAAACACCATGTTTTCAAATTGAGATTCTGATTTGGCTTTTATCTCATGTCGTATTGCAAGACTCGTTAAAGGATCGATAATGACTTGTAGGATTGCTACTTCCAATAAGTGGCGCTATAGAGTTCTAGTTCTCTTTCTGTCTGAATGGGCAATATGCATATTCCATTGTCACTAGTGCTCCACCTAGTCATGTCACACCCATAGCAGATTTATTATGAAGTCACTTGGAGGAACAACCCAAAAATAAGCACAAGGTGTGCGTCAACAATTTTATCGATTCTCTCTCATATCCAAACTTAACACCACATCAAGTGAGAGAGAAGTCCTGGACATAAAAGGTGAAAAAAAGAGGAAACCTTTCAGGTTCTATACTCTTCATTGGGCGTGGGAAAGTCACCAAGAAGACTGCGTAAAAAAATTCAAGGTCCAGAGAGATATTCCTCAATGGCAAACCAGTTAGCGTCAAGCTTCCAGTACAGAAACATATGTTGTGTGGCCACCAAGTCATCCATGTCTTCCTGGTGACCAACCTATGCCAGACGAAAGGTAAAAAAAAACCCAAAACCTTGCTACCTTTCACATTACGCCAAGCACATCTTGTGTCTATTGGTGCATAGTTATCCTAAGTGACTTTGTAATACCAAAGTATAAAGAAGGAAAGTGCTCTGCTCTAGAGGAACGAGCTCTCATCCTCAGAACAAGTGAAGGTAGCGCAACCCATGGCATTTTATAGGAACACCCATAGCAGCTGTCACACCAATACCAGTGTCCCCAACATGACCAACACCAATCTGTTCAGCAAGTAGCGGTAAGGCCTGGGGTATAACACTGGTGACACTGTCAGCCATGCCAAAGTATCCCCAACATTAAATTGTACCATCATAAAAAAAAAAAAAAAAAAAAAAAAAAATATCCTCTTCTCATAAATTGTAAAAAAAATAGATTTACCCTTTCGGTCTTTTTTATTCCCCCATAGAAAGCTTTGTGACAACTAAGGCCAAAGTCACATCTGTGACACATGTAGAGAGCTTGGTTTTCGATATTCACCCTAGCGTCTGGTCTCTTGACGGTGGGTTGCCAGATGTGACCTATCTAGATGGGTATTATGATCGGAGCCAAAGTTCCAGGCAACACAGTGGCTCAGTGGTTACCACTGTTACTTTCCAGTGCTGGGGTCCTTGGTTCAAATCCCACCAATGACAACCTCTGTAAGGAGTTTATATGTTCTCCCTGGGTTTCTTCCCACACTCCAAAGATATACTGATAGGGAATTTACATTGTGAGCACCGATGGGGACAGTGATGACCTATATGTGAAGTGCCGCAGAATACAATAGCTCAATATAAGTAAAGCTTAGTAAAGTTTCATTGATGTTTGAATGATTGACATTATTTTGGAATTTTCCCCCCCAAAATTGCAAATAGTGAAAAACTTTTCCAATCTGATGTTAGGACAGTTTCACACGTCAGTGTCTCCGGTACGTGTAGTGAGAGTTTTCTCACGTACCGGAGACACATTCGAATGAATGGGTCTATGCAGATGTCAGCGTGTTTTCATGGACCGTGTGTCTGTGTGCAAAACATGCTGACATGTCTGTTTTTGTGCAACAGCACGGATCACACGGACCCATACAAGTCAATGGGTCCGTGTAAACACGTACCGCACACGGATGCTGTCCGTGTGCGTTTTTAAAAGTCAAAGGGTTAACATTGAAAATTATTTTTCAAAAACACGGACAGCATACGGATGGTATACGTATGCACACGGACACAGATAGCTCCAGTACCGGTTTTTCCGGTACCGGAATTATCTGGACGTGTGAAACTGCCCTTATTGAGTGCCCCAAGCCTGCCCATTATTAATCCATAGTGTTGTATTGTGATAACCTACGAATTAATTCAGCAATAGTTCCCATATAAAAGCAGTGTCAAACACTCCAAACCACCACTTTATAATGTATACCACGGTGCACAGTCCTATTATTACTCCTATGACTGGAAGTGTTGTCATAGTGTCACATCAGTAATTGTCACCAGGGCCATCATGACATACATTGTCACATCAGTCACCTCCAGGTTACATGACTTCCAGTGTCCCACACAATTTCGCAGATTGTGTCACAATACAGGCAAGTCATCGGAGTTGCACCCATGCACTAAATTTCACAATTTAGGAAACGCAATGAAACTAAAAAGCCAGAGCCCAGGGAATCTGCAGACGATCACAGCTCACCAATATCAGGTTGTTTAGTCTGCAGGAAATGAGGAGCCCATCAGCCACATGACATTTGCGCTTCATGATGGAGTGCGATTCATTCGACATTTCCATCACATGACAGCCCTGTGACCGGTATAGCAGAGCTGTGCGGCAGTCCTGGTCCAGGATTACATCCCACCTCAGTACATGGTCACCCGTCATATGAGACTTCACTGCCAAACCCCATCATTGGGAATATCAACCTGGCCATTGGCCAAACACGAGATAACGGCGAGACCCCATCATCAGATTTCCACTTCTTCACCATATGTATTCACACTCCGACCACATGGACCGCCGATATAAATGAGTGTGATGTTGTACAGTCCCTGGCACAGCTGTCCTGGCAGCTACATGTACTACATGCCCTGCATACAGCCTCCTACACTCAGACAGCCAAAGGAAACCTGGGGTCAATGATGCCCACAAACTGCAGACAAGACCGGCTCCATGCGTCTCTCCGTGTATCAGGCGCTGCCGCCATTTACAATTACTAATCTGCTCCGTAAATCGAATCAGAGTAGAAAACGATGGGAATGTTTCTATGTAGATAGTCAGCCATGGTCACTGGAACACTTGCTATATTGGGTGCTTGTGGCCTCCATGTATGGTCCGTGGAGCACACAGACAGCACACTGCCCAATTATACGCTTGTCTGAACAAGCCCTTACTGTCTGAGCAAAAAAAAAAAAAAAAAATGGTGGTCAAGACTGATTGTGATCTAGATACATCACCAGTAGGTTTATGCACCCCAACATTTCAGACACACAGACTCCCCCCTCTCTACCTTCATGTGGACCGGCCACCATCTGAAGCATTTTAAGGCTGAGTTCACACGTGGCGTTTTTTTCGCGTTTCCTTGCCGCGAAAAATAAGCATCCCATGCATTCCTATGGGATTCCGCAATGCTGTGCTAATGCTGCGGTTTTTACCGCGGCGGAATCGCTTTGCAGTAAAAACCGCAGCATGCTCATTAATTTGCGGAATCGCGGCGATCCCGCACCCATAGGAATGCATTGTTCCGCTTATTTCCCGCATGTGGCTGTGCACACCATGCGGAAAGTAAGCAGAACAATTGCGGATGGTACCCACGGTCCGGAGGAGAGGAGACTGTCCTCCGGGCTTTGGGTACCATATCCCTGTAAAAAAATAGAATTTAAAATAAAAAATATTGTTATTCTTACCTTCCGACGTCCCGCGCAGCCTTCCCGCTTCTCTTCACGCTCTCGTTCCCAGTAGTCCTTTGCGAAAATGCTCGCGATGACGTCCCTTCTCGCGGGATCGCGAAGTCTCGCGGTCATTCGCGCGACGTCATCGCGAATGACCGCGAGACGTCGCGATCCCGCGAGAACTGACGTAATCGCGGGCATTTTCGCAAAGGATTACTGGGAACGGATGCGCGGGACGTCGGAGGGTGAGAATAACACCGTTTTTTATTTTTATTTTTTTTACATTCTATTTTTTACTACTGATGCCGCATAGGCGGTCTCAGTAGTAAAAAGTTGGTCACACTCGTCAAACACTATGTTTGACGAGTGTGACCAACCTGTCAATCAGTTTTCCAAGCGATGCTACAGATCGCTTGGAGAACGCTAGCATTTTGCAAGCTAATTACGCTTGCAAAATGCTAGTTTTTCCGCGGGAAAATCGCGGGAATTTAAAATGCGATTTTCCCGCGGACTGGAATTCCGGAATTCTCGCGGTAATTTCCGCGAGAGTTCCGGTACGTGTGCACTTAGCCTTACAGTCACTGACTGATAATGGCTGCATATAAAACCAGATGTACACGTGTGTAGCTGGACCTATGTCTGCACTGGTGACAGGCAGACGGAGGGGTTGGGGGGCAATCACTGGTGACAGGCAGACGGAGGGATTGGGGGGGGGGGCAATCACTGGTGACAGGCAGACAGAGGGATTGGGGGGGGGGGCAATCACTGGTGACAGGCAGACAGAGGGATTGGGGGGGGGGCAATCACTGGTGACAGGCAGACAGAGGGGTTGGGGACGGGGCAATCACTGGTGACAGGCAGACAGAGGGGTTGGGGACGGGGCAATCACTGGTGACAGGCAGACAGAGGGGTTGGGGACGGGGCAATCACTGGTGACAGGCAGACAGAGGGGTTGGGGACGGGGCAATCACTGGTGACAGGCAGACAGAGGGGTTGGGGACGGGGCAATCACTGGTGACAGGCAGACAGAGGGGTTGGGGACGGGGCAATCACTGGTGACAGGCAGACAGAGGGGTTGGGGACGGGGCAATCACTGGTGACAGGCAGACAGAGGGGTTGGGGACGGGGCAATCACTGGTGACAGGCAGACAGAGGGGTTGGGGACGGGGCAATCACTGGTGACAGGCAGACAGAGGGGTTGGGGACGGGGCAATCACTGGTGACAGGCAGACAGAGGGGTTGGGGACGGGGCAATCACTGGTGACAGGCAGACAGAGGGGTTGGGGACGGGGCAATCACTGGTGACAGGCAGAGGGGTTGGGGACGGGGCAATCACTGGTGACAGGCAGACAGAGGGGTTGGGGACGGGGCAATCACTGGTGACAGGCAGACAGAGGGGTTGGGGACGGGGCAATCACTGGTGACAGGCAGACAGAGGGGTTGGGGACGGGGCAATCACTGGTGACAGGCAGACAGAGGGGTTGGGGACGGGGCAATCACTGGTGACAGGCAGACAGAGGGGTTGGGGACGGGGCAATCACTGGTGACAGGCAGACAGAGGGGTTGGGGACGGGGCAATCACTGGTGACAGGCAGACAGAGGGGTTGGGGACGGGGCAATCACTGGTGACAGGCAGACAGAGGGGTTGGGGACGGGGCAATCACTGGTGACAGGCAGACAGAGGGGTTGGGGACGGGGCAATCACTGGTGACAGGCAGACAGAGGGGTTGGGGACGGGGCAATCACTGGTGACAGGCAGACAGAGGGGTTGGGGACGGGGCAATCACTGGTGACAGGCAGACAGAGGGGTTGGGGACGGGGCAATCACTGGTGACAGGCAGACAGAGGGGTTGGGGACGGGGCAATCACTGGTGACAGGCAGACAGAGGGGTTGGGGACGGGGCAATCACTGGTGACAGGCAGACAGAGGGGTTGGGGACGGGGCAATCACTGGTGACAGGCAGACAGAGGGGTTGGGGACGGGGCAATCACTGGTGACAGGCAGACAGAGGGGTTGGGGACGGGGCAATCACTGGTGACAGGCAGACAGAGGGGTTGGGGACGGGGCAATCACTGGTGACAGGCAGACAGAGGGGTTGGGGACGGGGCAATCACTGGTGACAGGCAGACAGAGGGGTTGGGGACGGGGCAATCACTGGTGACAGGCAGACAGAGGGGTTGGGGACGGGGCAATCACTGGTGACAGGCAGACAGAGGGGTTGGGGACGGGGCAATCACTGGTGACAGGCAGACAGAGGGGTTGGGGGGGCAATCACTGGTGACAGGCAGACAGAGGGGTTGGGGGGGCAATCACTGGTGACAGGCAGACAGAGGGGTTATGGGAGGCAGACGGTGGGGAGCAGGCACTGTTGACAGGCAAGCACCGGTGAAAGGCAGGCACTGGTGACAGGCAGACGGTGGGGAGCAGGCAGGTAAATGGTGGAGCAGGCACTGGTGAAAGGCAGGCAGTGGGGAGCAGGCACTGGTGACAGGCAAGTATTGGTGGAAGGCAGACGGTGGGGAGCAGGCAGGCAAATGGGGAGCAGGCACTGGTCAAAGGCAGGCAAATGGTTGAGCAGGCACTGGTGACAGGCAGACGGAGGGGTTGGGGGGGGCAATCACTGGTGACAGGCAGACGGAGGGGTTGGGGGGGGCAGACGCTGGGGAGCAGGCACTTGACAGGCAAGCACCGGTGAAAGGCAGGCACTGGTGACAGGCAGACGGTGGGGAGCAGGCAGGCAAATGGGGGAACAGGCACTGGTCAAAGGCAGGCAAATGGTTGAGCAGGCACTGGTGACAGGCAAGCACTGGTGACAGGCAGGATGAAGAGTAGAAGGATGAGCAGCAAAATAAGCAGGATTATCAGATGGACAGCAGCAGTATAGGCAGGCAGAAAATGCTACCAGTGAAATGTAGAAAAGCAGGTAGCAGAAAAAAAAAAAAAAGAAAACAGGTACAAGTAACAGGCAGACACCAGTGACAAACAGGCAGATATGTTGTGCACTGACATTGTAAAAGTAGAAATAACAGAACAAAGATAAGCAAGTGAACAGCAGAGTGACAGGCAGTCAGAACAAGCAGGCAGGAGGATAGACAGGGTGGGCACTGGTAATTGGTTGGATGAAATTTAGTAGGGCCGGCAGCAGAATCAGGATAAACAGGTGCACAGCAGGATGACAGATAGACAGGACAGGTGACAGGTAGGGTGAAAAGTAGTGATGCAGCAGCAGAAAAAAAATTCAGCAGATGGACAGAAGAGTGACAGGCCCAGGTGGCAGGCAGATAAGGCAGGATAAGCATTTGGACAGTGGGGTGACATGCAGATAGGCAAGACAAGGAGGACAGGCAGGAAGGGAGAGAAGCGGCAGACAGGTATAACGACCATGAGTCCAGGAAGGGTGACAGCACCATGACAGCCAGGGGCTGGGTGACAATGCTATGACAGGCAGGGTGACAGTCAGGATGACAGGCAAAGGTAGAGTGACAGTGCTGTGACAGGCAGGGTGACAATGCAGTGCAGGCAGGGTGACAGTCAGGATGACAGGCAAAGGTAGAGTGACAGTGCAGTGACAGCCAGAGGCAGGGTGACAGCGCTGTGACAGGCAAGGGTGACAGCGCTGTGACAGGCAAGGGTGACAGCGCTGTGACAGGCAAGGGTGACAGCGCTGTGACAGGCAAGGGTGACAGCGCTGTGACAGGCAAGGGTGACAGCGCTGTGACAGGCAAGGGTGACAGCGCTGTGACAGGCAAGGGTGACAGCGCTGTGACAGGCAAGGGTGACAGCGCTGTGACAGGCAAGGGTGACAGCGCTGTGACAGGCAAGGGTGACAGCGCTGTGACAGGCAAGGGTGACAGCGCTGTGACAGGCAAGGGTGACAGCTCCCTCCCCTCCTCCTGCTATCAACAAGTCGGCAGCGCAGTGACACAGTGCCAGACAATAACAAGTTTGTGCCTCCCTCCCATCCCTCCTCCGTCACCTGCAGCAGCACGGAGCGCACGGCTGCCATTACCTTAGCAGGGCATGTGGGGCCACACTGCCATCCCTGGGGACGTGGCCGCCGCCTCTGGTGCTCTGCAGCTGCTTTGGGCACTAGGGCAGTTGTGCTGCAGCTGAGGGTAATCCAGCTCCCACTTCCTCCATGATCTGCACAGAGCCAGGCAGGGGTTAGCCCGGGACAGCTGGTCAAACCCAGAGAAACGGATGAAGCAGGCAGCAGCAGCCTCCCCAGACACACGGCCAATAAATACAGGCTGGCAGCTCCAGGCGCTCGGCAATCGATTACAGGACAGTGCACTTGATCCGCTGCTCTGAATGTCTCCAGTGATCTCAGCAGCCAGGGGTGGATCCAGGACACAGTATCCCCGGGATGTGCAGCCCCTGCCGCCGCCGCTCTGCGCCCTCCCCGGCTCCTGCGTGTGCTGCTGCTGCTGCCGCCGCCGCTGCCTGGGTTTTCCCACAGTAGAGCCGGGCATGACACCTGTGACCGGGCGTCATCGCCACCACTGCTTAACCCTGCACTGGCCGGGCTGTTAGGAGAGACATGTCGCCCATCCGATGCGGCAAAAAAAAATCTCCAGTAACTAGGACTCCCGACATGTGAAATGATCACCTGTGTCCTCTCCTGGAGTCCGGGTGGCGGATCTCTTATTTGTGCACTTCCCCACACTGTACCGGCAGATCTGCCGGTCAGTCCTCTGGTAAAGCTGGGTGACAGCCTCTGTGATTGCTGCGGGAACAGTTTTTTTCTTTTTTAAGCAGATCCGCTCTAAAAAAAAATCCTTAAAAATAATTGGAAATCTATTCACTTCTGTAGGGAATCCACTTTGCTGCTCACACTAGGTTTTTCTTTTTAACTTTTTTATTTTCTGAAGAGGCTTTCAAAAGTGCAAGGCTGGAAAAAAAAAAAGCGGTAGTCAACCTCAATCCCATCCAGACTGGGCACTGGCAAATGAAAAGTAAAAAAAAAAAGATTAGTAGAAAAATAATTCCCAAACTCTACAAATAAAGATTAGGAGAAGAAAAAAAAAAAAATCCTCCAGGGGATTCTGCTTGGGAAACTTGTTAGGTTTTGAACACTAGAGAGGATATATTACACCGAGTTTTTTTCATTTTTTTTGCAGATCAGTTGGAAAATCCTAAAAAGATTTTAAAAAAAAAAAAAAAGTTTCGAAACACTTGCAAAACGTTTCCTGTTTATCTGTATGGGAAATCCACTTAATACATGTGTGTAAAAGCTCCAGCGTTTTTTTTTCTCTTTCAGCACTGAAGTGGTGCTTCTAATGTAAGGTCCCTGCACTTAGGCCGGGGTCACACTGGCGAGGAATACGGCCGAGTGAGAGGCGCTAAAAGCCCGCATTACACACGGACCAATGATTCTCTATGGGGTCCCTCGCACCAGCCGTATATTTCGCATCCGCATTCTACGGTCCGTGCCAATCGCAGCATGCAGCGATTGTCAGCGTACTACGGCCATAGTACGCCAATGCAAGTCTATGGGTGCGCAAAAAATACGGATTACACACGGACCACATGTGTGACTTGCAAGAAATACGCACCCAGTGTCTTTTAGCAAAGCCGGCAATTCAGTGCGAGATACCGTAAACTCACACTGACAGGTTTAAGAAAGAAAGAATAGATATAGACACATAGAATATATATATCTGCATTCTATGTGTCTATATCTATTCTTTGGTTTCTGTTAGAAACCCTGTAATAGGGCTCCATTATATGTCCATTTTGCAAGCCTGCAAGAAAATCTCGCCATACGGATGCCATATGGATTACATACGGATGCTGACATGCGCAAAATACGCGACCACACCTTGATTACGGATGACATACGGAGCACTATTTAGGCGTCATTCATCCGTATTACGCATGTAAACTACGGACCGTATTTTGCGTCGGTTAGTGTGACCCCGGCCTAAGTCTTATACTTACCAGCCGCTATCTTCACCTATCACCACTGTTCAGGTCGGTCTCTTGCCAGAACGTTGCTGTCTCTTATGGAGCGAGCCAGAGGTCACAACTCAATGTAAGTCTATGAGGGCTTCGTTCTGGCCTCGTCCGGGCCCTGTCGGGGTGCTCATGAACTTACATTGAGAGCTTGTGACTGTTACTAGCCAGTCAGAATTTGCGGTCACAAGATGGTGGCGTGGGACCAAAGCGGTGTCGAAAAAATGTGAAGATGGAGGGGGATGAGTAGGAGAGTAGAGCAGGGAACTTAGGGTTAGAAGCACCACCCCAGTGCTGAAAAAAACCCACTGGAGTGGTGACATTACTGTGCACATGATCCATCTTATGTCACGTCGTTTAACCGCTTCAGGGTTCAGAAACAGTTAAAATAAGCGACATGCTCATTCTTCGGCCTGCCCTCTATAAGGCCACATTCACACGTTCAGTATTTGGTCAGTATTTTACCTCAGTATTTGTAAGCCAAAACCAGGAGTGAGTGATAAATCCAGAAGTGGTGACGGGTTTCTATTATACTTTTCCTCTGATTGTTCCTCTCCTGGCTTTGGCTGACAAATACTGAGGTAAAACACTGGCCAAATACTTAATATGTGCACAAGGTCTAATGCTCTATGAGACCATGTTCACACTGAGTATTTTCTGAGTTTTTTTTACCTCAGTATTTGTAAGCCAATACCATCAGTGGGTAATAAGTACAGAAGTGGTGACGGGTTTCTATTATACCTTTCCTCTGATTGTTCCTCTCCTGGTTTTGGCTTACAAATACTGAGGTAAAATACTGACCAAATACTGAACGTGTGAATGGGGCCTAATGGAAAGTATAGGGTAGAAGATGCCGGCAGTAGAGCTGCCGCAGGAACAACGGTAAAACCTCCGGCAAAGCTGCTTCAGAAAAATGTCATCCGGTGTTTTCCTGAACTGACTTTGCTTGGAAAATCTTAGCAAAGCGCACCGGTGTGAAAAAGACGTGACCGTACCCTCGAATAGAAGTCAGTTTATCTGCAGCTGCAAGACCAAAATGCATATTAGGCTGGGGTTACACTTGCGAGAAACTCACACGAGTCTCGCGTATCAATACCCGGCACTCAGACCGGAGTGTGCGGCTGCATGTATTTCTATGCAGCTGAGCGCTCCGGTCCGAGTGCTGGGTATTGAGACTCGAGTGAGTTTCTCACAAGTGTGACCCCGGCCTTACTCAATATTACTGATTACTCACAAAATGTTGTATTTGCAGCTATATCAGATAAGCTTATCTTTTTTCAATAAATCATTTATTATCGGATAAGACCCTATTTGCGCTTATTTGTTCCCCAGCCCTCCTATAAAAATTCTTGAAGAGGTGCACTCCACTGAATGAATTTGGTGCCTCTTGGAAGCCCGGGCTCTGAGCCAGAAATGTTGCTTCAGTAATGGACTGGAGTAGCATTTCTGACATACCCACGCCACCCCGGCTCCTCCCCATATCTGCCCATTTTTGCAGGGCTAAGTTAAACTGTCAAAAAATAGACGCCAGAAGTCAAAATATTTTTCCCCGTTGCGCAAAAATGTTGCAACTTTTTAAAACTTTGACTCAAGTTTTTTGATCAATCGAGTCCTAAGTTTTCCTGTGTGTTCTTTTTTTATATTTCAGATTTTGTGCATTTTAAACAGAAATAATGTAATGTGTTTTTATATTTTTGTGTATTACACGTTGCTGATTGGTTTGGCATATTGTTCTTCTGTGCATAGTGATGCATTTTCTGCACGTTGCAGGGGATGACGCTATTACGCTAAGTTCACACTGGCCGTTTTTGTAACTTTTTTTTATGCTTTTTTTGTAATGCAAATTTTCAGCTGCTTTTTACAGTACCAGCAAAGTCTATAGGATTTTAGGAATCTCATGCACGCACATTGTTTTTTTTTTATCATCAGGATTTTGTGCTTTGCATGTTTTTTGCACAATGAAGCATGTCACTTCTTTCAGCGTTTTTTCAATGTTTTATTGAAATGAATGGGTGGTATCATGTTTTGCTGCGGTTTTTGGGGGGCCAAAATCTAATTCTATAGAATAGGACTTTTTGTTTCAATGCTAACCTTTATCAGCATGCACAAAAGACAAATCTACCATGCCAAAACCGCAGAAAAAAAATGCATTAAAAAACAAGGAAAACATGCTTTTTTCTGCAGCTTCTTTCCTGTCAAGAGATCAGGTTTTACTGCAGAAACAAATATTAAAACCTCCCAGTGTGCATTACCCTTAGGTTTACATATATTTATCTATAGAAGTGAGTGGAAATCAGTAGAACGAGATCTACAAGTTTTTCTGTTTGATAGTGAAATCATAAAAAATATAGAAAATTATGATAGAAAAAAGCAGATTTCAATAACTCTTCTAGTTGGCGTCGCAGGCTTTTAAATGATTTTCACCAATGTTAGAGAGCTTACAGTAGGCGTCTGACACAGTAGACGAGCACACTGTTTGAAGATTTGTTGGTTACGTATAAAAGTCTTTGTAAGGCTATGTTCACATGTTGCGTTTTTGCATGAAAAATTTTCAGCTGCGTTTTACAGTATCGGCAAAGTCTATGCAATTTCAGAAATCTCAAGCGCGAACTTTGATTTACTTTTCTGACTGATTTGGAAAACATACTCTGTACCAGCCAAAGGTATGAGAAAATCAGAGTCTTGTATGCTGAAAACGCACAGTACAACATTAACGTTGGAGACACAGAGCCTTATATACCGACGTGCTGCCTGTCCGCCACACCCCAGTCTTTGCTGTATCATGAGAAAACCGAAAGATTGTTTATATCGTAGAGAGAGATTTATGACATTTTGTTTCAGGCCATATGTGGCCAACAGAAATAAGATGTTAGGGAACCTAAGGATCGTAAATGTGTCTGTTTACAGTACAATCTGTACAGCCGTTCATGTAATGAAATCCTTTAAGATGGGACCAACAAGCGTGGTGACGAACGCAGTGTGAAAACACAATTTCCCATTTCTGAGATATGAGATGGCAGTGGGTTCTATGGAAGCTGCAATAGAATCTCCGTGTCTGCTTGTAGTTCATCTCTCACCCATCTCCATAGAACTTTAAAAGCACCAACTGTCATCTTCTAGCTCCATAATGGTAATATCGGTCATCACTGAATGCAGGTTTTTACAAATTCTACCAATGAATAGAGAGTGAAAGATCAGTCCAGGAGGAGAAAAGCAGATACTTCTAAGATATAGTCTCGTACTTTCACCTGTACTATTAATTTATTGCATACAAATTAAAATGACAGTTACTCTTTTCAAACCTGTTTTATGTCAATGATTTTTAAATGTATTTTTTATAAAAAAAATTAAAATGTTTCATTTGCCAATTCTGCATTTTTCTCCAAATAAAACATACAGTAGGGCACTTTTCCTGTGTTTGCTGTTGTTTGCACCACATTTATCAAAGTGACTCGTGATATTCGATAAATCGTGCGCATCTTAAAAGGTAACACTTCCGTCTACAAATAATATTCAGATTTTTACTCCACCCTTTCACTAGAGTTAATATTCAGATTTTTACTCCACCCTTTCACTAGAGTGAGTTTGCATCTTTTTGAAAAGAAATCACATTTCGTTATTCTGGCTTAAACATCATTGCCTGGCCAACATGCTCAATTTTGGAAAATGAACAGAGTGGAGTGAAATCATAAAAAAAAGCAAAACTTTTACCGAAATTTGAGACTTTTTGACATTAGAAAATTAGTGCAAAAGCTCTGATCCGTACTGCCCATAATTTATAATTTGACGACTCCAACCATTTCTCGGAATCCCAAATTCACTCCAAATCTAAAATATCTTATTACATAGCATATTTAATGACAATCCACAGCATAAATTGACATGCGGCACCGCTTCAGTCAATTAGAGGCGCAGCTTCAGTCAATTTTAGCTGCAGATTTTCTTTGTAGTGTGTGTGGATGAAAATATATAAATTTTTGGTCTTGCGTGCAGAGCGATTTTTTTGTTATTTTTCCCACATCATTGTTTTTATACTTTATATAACATTTTTTCGTAAACCTACATTAATATTTTATTTATATAAATTTTTATTGTTGCAAAAATGATGAAAAAAAAATCCCTTTTCATAATTATGAAAATAATCTTGTTACAGTGATAACAATACTAAATATGTGTATAGTTTATTATTTAACATTTTGGGATTTATTTAATAAAGCAATTCTTTTCCAATTTCTCCCCTTTTTTTTACCTTTTTTAACCTATAGGGGGATTCTTAATTTCGATCTTTTAAAAATATTGTAATGCATATACTGTATCGTGTACCTTATGCTAACAGTCACAATCCATTGTAGGGGCATATCATAAGCTCATGGAGTACCGGTATATACCCTACAGTAGACACAGATAAGATAAATACCCGGACATATGTCCTCTACCCATTGCAATAAAAAATGCATACTGCACGGTATATGGGTTTTTTTTCCCCGTGGCTCTATGTATAGGAAAGTGCAGTCTGCTGTTACACAGTTAAAAAAATGACCTGCAGATGCACACCAGCTGGATGGAGGCCAAAAGAACACACCAGTCATCTGGCAGGGTGCACTTCAAGCCGTTGCTCCTGATCATACAGACACTCATGCTGTGTCCTATAAACATCATGAAGACTCTGCTAGTTGTGGTGTTCTGGTATGGAGAGGTGTAAAAACAGTTAAAATATTCTCCAGCTAAAAATATACATCTTTCCAAAAAGCCACGTGTTTTCTTCCCTCCGTTCAAGATCATTGTTTGCTATCAGAGTATGAAAACGTTTCTGGTCTACACCTAACGCCGTGGGCCAAAAATTTGAGTTTGATACACATTTTTCGTTTTCACCAAGTCTCAGTGATTTTATATCCTTTAGTCAGGAATTTCTATGGTTACTGAAGTACAATTATAAGCATCTCATCAGTTTTTTACACTTTTATTGTCAAATATATGAAGTTTATGCAAAGACTCAAAATTTACAGTGTTGATCCTTATTTTTCAAATTTTGGCAAATCTCCCCAGCTGCTGGATATCGGCTTTTGGGCCAAATCCTGACAGATGACAACACATTCTTACCTAATGAGTGCTTGGCGTTTAACACAACTTCTATGTTTATTTTGTCCTTCCATGTTTTGAGCATTTAACACAGGTTCTCAATCAGTTTCCTAACCAGGGATACAAAATTTCAATGTTCTGTTCATCGAGCCACTTAGTTAACACTTTTGCCATGAAACATGCAACTCCATCATGCTGGAAATTGCATTATTCATCACCAAATTCCTCCTGAATAGAGTTGAGCGAAACGGGTCGAAAAAATTCAAAAGTCGCCGACTTTTGGCAAAGTCGGGTTTCATGAAACGAAACCCGACCCTAGGATGAGGTCGGCCACGAGGTCGGCGACTTACGCGCCAAAGTCGCGTTTCAAAAGTTTGTTTTGCGCTCTTTTTCAGCCAATCAGGATCCACGGACACTGTGGGCAACGTGATGACCTAGGCACGGGTCACCACCATCTTTCAGAAGGGCATGCAAGTGATTGGCTTGCTTTGGTGGGCGTCACAGGGGGTATAAAAGGGCGTGCACGCCGACCGCTATCTTACTTCTGCCGATCTTAGTATAGGGAGAGGTTGCTGCTGATTCTGTAGGGAGAGCGTTAGGCAGGGAAGAAGACAAAAAACTGCTTCTGCTGCTAGCGATTTGGCCTGCACAACACACAAGTCACTGTGTGTGCAGTGCAAGGGGAGGCTATATAGTGGTGTATCAGTGGTGTTGGTTGTTGGGCTGCCTTTTAAGGCTTCCTGACACGCTGGCATTGCTGTTTACCCACTGCTCCGCAAACAGCTTTTTTAAAAGCAATCCAATCTCCCTTATCCTCTAGTCACTTTTGTCACAGCTGTGCCATCGAGCGTGTCACATAGCGCTCAGATATCAGTGGGCCTCACACAATCCACAAGTGTCCAGTGTCCAAAAGTGTGCGCAGAGATTCAAAATCTCCATTATCCTCTCGTCACTTTGGTCACAGGCAGCTGTGCCATCGAGCGTGTCACATAGCGCTCAGATATCAGTGGGCCTCACACAATCCACAAGTGTCCAGTGTCCAAAAGTGTGCGCAGAGATTCAAAATCTCCATTATCCTCTCGTCACTTTGGTCACAGGCAGCTGTGCCATCGAGCGTGTCACATAGCGCTCAGATATCAGTGGGCCTCACACAATCCACAAGTGTCCAGTGTCCAAAAGTGTGCGCAGAGATTCAAAATCTCCATTATCCTCTCGTCACTTTGGTCACAGGCAGCTGTGCCATCGAGCCTGTCACATAGCGCTCAGATATCAGTGGGCCTCACACAATCCACAAGTGTCCAGTGTCCAAAAGTGTGCGCAGAGATTCAAAATCTCCATTATCCTCTCGTCACTTTGGTCACAGGCAGCTGTGCCATCGAGCGTGTCACATAGCGCTCAGATATCAGTGGGCCTCACACAATCCACAAGTGTCCAGTGTCCAAAAGTGTGCGCAGAGATTCAAAATCTCCATTATCCTCTCGTCACTTTGGTCACAGGCAGCTGTGCCATCGAGCGTGTCACATAGCACTCAGATATCAGTGGGCCTCACACAATCCACAAGTGTCCAGTGTCCAAAAGTGTGCGCAGAGATTCAAAATCTCCATTATCCTCTCGTCACTTTGGTCACAGGCAGCTGTGCCATCGAGCGTGTCACATAGCGCTCAGATATCAGTGGGCCTCACACAATCCAAAAGTGTCCACTGTCCACAAGTGTGTGCAGAAATTCTAAATCTCCCCTGTCCTATAGACACCTTGTACCTTGTTTTACATTACTATATAGTTTGTTGGATTTTGTCTACATTTCTACCAAAAATGAGGAAGGCTGGTGGAAGAGGCCGTGGAATTGGGCGGGGGTTGGCAGCTGGTAATGATGGTGTTGGTGGTGGATCTGATGGTAGTGGCAAGAGCAAAATAGGACCGAATGCAGGAGGTGCTGACCCTGCGTCATCGTCTGTCTACATAAGGCCTCGAACGCTTAGTTTTCTAGGAGTTGGCAAACCGCTTTTAAAGGCAGAGCATCAGGAAAAAGTTTTGTCTTACATTGCTGACTCAGCCTCCAGCTCTATCGCCTCCTCTTCTTCAGTTGTAAAAAGTAAAAGCACTGAGTCGTCATTGGAGGCTCATGTTCATGAACCACACCTTTCCTTGTGTCCTTCACCCCAACCAAGATTGAAGGATGACGCAGGCCATACTACTGATTACTCCATGGAGCTGTTTTCACATACCATGCCTGGATTATCAAGTGAAATGGTGAATTACCCAGGCCAAGATGAATCTGACATGGAGTGCACTGATGCACAGCCGCTGATGGATGATTCTGCTGGTACATTCACTCAGAGCACTACATTGTCCTCGCAGTGTACAGAGTCAGATTCTGACCCTGATGAGACTCAGGTGCCCCTTCCTGCACACTATACCACCATACACGGTGACACAGAGGAAGGTGCACATGACATAGAAGAGGAGGTGATGGATGACCCAGTTGTTGACCCAGATTGGCATCCATTGGGGGAAGAGGGTGCTGCTTCCAATAGCTCAGATGAGGAGCATCCACAGCAGACATCGACATCGCAACAGCTGTTATCTGGCAGGCCCGGAGCACTCCAAAGACAGGTTCCAAACATCAAAAGAGTTGCTGGACAGCTTGTCCAGAGGGTCAAAAGATCACAGCGTGCTAGGCCGCAAAATGTCTGCCAAAGTAGGAAGAGTGCAGTGTGGCACTTTTTTGAACAAAATCCTCATGATCAGGCCAAGGTTATCTGTAAGAAGTGCGCAAAGACCTTTAGCCGAGGGAAAAATCTGAAAAATTTGAATACCAGTTGCATGCTTAGACATTTAACCAGCATGCACTTGCAAGCGTGGACACAACACCAAACCTCAAGTGCCACATGTGCAACTGATCACAACGAAGGTAGTCAGCAACGCTACATTGTTTCCCCCACTGTAAGCCCACCGGTTAGCACAGCAGCAAATGTTGAGGTGTCGTTGCAAGGCCACAGCAGTCAGGGAATCCCACTGTTATATCAACGAAAGACTGATTCTAGGCCATCAGAAAGAACACCAACTCCATCACCATCATCAACCCTCTCTCAGTCCGCCCTGTCCACCGCTACTTCCACCATATGCAGCTCTCAAGTCCAGCTCACCCTCCCAGACACTATGAGTAGGTCAAGAAAGTACTCAGTCTCTCATCCGCGTACACTGGGTTTGAAAGCCCACATTGCCAAACTAATCTCGTTTGAGATGATGCCCTTTCGGTTGGTGGAAAGCACAGCTTTCCGCGAACTCATGGCCTATGCAGTACCACGCTATGACCTACCCAGTCGCCACTTCTTCTCTCGCAAAGCCATCCCAGCCCTCCACCATCATGTGAAAGACCGCATTGTCCATGCACTCAAGCAGTCAGTGAGCGGAAAGGTGCACTTCACAACTGATGCATGGTCCAGTCGGCATGGCCAGGGCCGTTACGTGTCCATCACTGCGCACTGGGTTAATGTGGTGGATGCAGGGTCCACAGGGGACAGCGGTGGTGGGACAGTGCTGCCTAGCCCACGGTATAGGAAACAGTTGGCTGTAGGCGTTCGACCCTCCTCCTCCTCCTCCAGAAGCGAAAGCTCGTCCACAGAGCGCAGTCGTACGAGCACTCCATCTGCAGCTGCCACTGTTGCACACGATGTGTCCCCCTATCGAGCAGCTAGTGGAAAGCGTCAGCAGGCTGTGTTGCAGAT
Source organism: Dendrobates tinctorius (assembly GCF_039654945.1). Taxonomy (NCBI): domain Eukaryota; kingdom Metazoa; phylum Chordata; class Amphibia; order Anura; family Dendrobatidae; genus Dendrobates; species Dendrobates tinctorius. The sequence goes on from NW_027361866.1 coordinate 5,858,857, forward strand.
GATGTGTTTGGGCGACAGACACACCGCCGAGGTGCTGGCCGAGTACTTGAAGCGACAAACTGAGTCATGGCTGGGCAGTGTACATCTTGAGGCAGGCAAGGTAGTTAGTGATAACGGCCGTAATTTTGTGGCAGCCATAGCCCTTTCAAAACTCAGCCACATACCTTGCTTGGCTCACACCTTGAACCTGGTGGTGCAGTGCTTCCTCAAAAATTATCCGGAGTTAACAGCCCTGCTCCAGAAGGTGCGAAGACTGTGCGCGCACATCCGCCGGTCGCCTGTACACTCCGTTCGTATGCAGAAGCTGCAGCGATTGCTCCACCTTCCCAACCACCGCCTCATTATCGACATTGCAACAAGGTGGAACTCCACCCTGCACATGGTGGAGCGGCTGTGCGAGCAGAGGCAGGCCATAATGCATTTGTGGGAGGATACACGGCCAGGCACTTTGAGAGCAGACATGGAGTTGACAGGCGTGCAGTGGTCGAAGCTGAAAGACCTTTGTAAAGTCCTTCAGTGTTTTGAGGAATGCACACGGCTGGTAAGCGCAGACGACGCCATCCTAAGCATGAGCATCCCACTTATGCGTCTGCTCATGCAAACTTTGACGCACCTTAAGGAGCAGGCGTCTGCAGCCAATGTTGATGAGGAGGAAGAGGAGGAGGGAATCCTTGATGACATTCAGCCATTGTCTGCTCAGGGACCTCTCCTGGACGAGGTGGAGGAAGAAGAGGAGGAGGAGGAGGATGATGGGGATGAGTACTTAGGGGAGGAGGATGCATCTCGTGGGGCAAGTGAAAATGTTGGCGTGGCAAGGTCTGGTACAGGGTTTGTGCATGACTGGAGGGATGTGGATTTGCCAGAAAGTGCTCCTCCACCCAGCACTCGCAGTGCATCATTGACACCGGGAACATTGGCCGACATGTCAGATTATGCCTTGCGGATCCTAAAAAGGGACCCCCGCATTGCCAAAATGATGAACGATGACGACTACTGGTTGGCCAGCATCCTGGATCCACGCTATAAAGGCAAATTACAAAACATCATGCCACAGGAGAACCTTGACCTAATATTGGCTAATAAACAAGCAACTCTGGTAAATCGGTTGCTTGAGGCATTCCCAGCACACAGCAGCGGTGATGGTTCTCACACGAGCCGTACGGGCCGGGGGCAGCTTGGCAGAGGTGTTCGTGGTGCACACAGCAGAAGTGGCGTTGGAGACAGGGGTTTCATGACAATGTTGTGGACTGATTTTTCAAATACCGCTCACACAACTGGTAATACTGCATCGATGGAAAGTGACAGGAGACAGCAGTTGTCAACTATGGTTACAAACTACTTTTCCTCCCATATCGATGTTCTCCCACACAGGTCATTTCCCTTTGACTATTGGGCCGCTAAACTGGACACCTGGCCTGAATTGGCCCAATATGCCTTACAGGAGCTCGCTTGCCCAGCTGCAAGTGTGCTATCGGAAAGAGTCTTCAGTGCAGCTGGATCAATCCTGACAGAAAAAAGGACCTGTCTGTCAACCCAAAATGTGGATGATCTAACCTTCATTAAAATGAACCACGCATGGGTTTCCAAGGATTTTGTCCCACCTTCCCCTGATGACACATAGGGTGACAGAAAAATGGCTTGCTTTGGTCCACCTCTTCCTGGTACTTCACCTATTTCGCCTTTTGCATCAGCTGAATGTCCAACATCAACATATGCCACTTTCTAAAACTCCCTAACTGTGCTGCCTCCCCCCCCATGGCCGGGGTCACCACCTAGCGCACGACACCGTGAGAGTGCCGTTGCCCTGGACAGGTGGGTAGGCCGACTCTTGGGCGCGGGCACTGGCACAGGGTCCCTCATAGTGCAATCAAGTGTCTCTGACGGTGGTGGTGCACACCGGCCGTCAGACACACCGCTGTACTATGAGGGGCCCAGTGCCAGTACCGACGCCCATGAGTGGGCCCCCCTTGCTTGGGCAGGGCCCCAGCATTTGCAATCTTTACCTCTCCCTGCTCCTCCGCTGTGTAATCTGGGCCGTCAAATCCATACTGTGCCTGACACCGTCTGAGCCTGCCTCCTGAGACATATATTTTGAATGTGTACGCTATCCATACATGTTATCCGGGGATATGGTACCCTTTCTAACCTTTGTGCAATCACGTGCAATCCATACTGGGCCTAACACCGTCTGAGCCTGCCTCCTGAGACATATATTTTGAATGTGTACGCTATCCATACATGTTATCCGGGGATACGGTACCCTTTCTAACCTTTGTGCAATCACGTGCAATCCATACTGGGCCTAACACCGTCTGAGCCTGCCTCCTGAGACATATATTTTGAATGTGTACGCTATCCATACATGTTATCCGGGGATACGGTACCCTTTCTAACCTTTGTGCAATCACGTGCAATCCATACTGGGCCTAACACCATCTGAGCCTGCCTCCTGAGACATATATTTTGAATGTGTACGCTATCCATACATGTTATCCGGGGATACGGTACCCTTTCTAACCTTTGTGCAATCACGTGCAATCCATACTGGGCCTAACACCGTCTGAGCCTGCCTCCTGAGACATATATTTTGAATGTGTACGCTATCCATACATGTTATCCGGGGATACGGTACCCTTTCTAACCTTTGTGCAATCACGTGCAATCCATACTGGGCCTAACACCGTCTGAGCCTGCCTCCTGAGACATATATTTTGAATGTGTACGCTATCCATACATGTTATCCGGGGATACGGTACCCTTTCTAACCTTTGTGCAATCACGTGCAATCCATACTGGGCCTAACACCGTCTGAGCCTGCCTCCTGAGACATATATTTTGAATGTGTACGCTATCCATACATGTTATCCAGGGATACGGTACCCTTTCTAACCTTTGTGCAATCACGTGCAATCCATACTGTGCCTGACACCGTCTGAGCCTGCCTCCTGAGACATATATTTTGAATGTGTACGCTATCCATACATGTTATCCAGGGATACGGTACCCTTTCTAACCTTTGTGCAGTCACGTGCAATCCATACTGGGCCTGACACCGTCTGAGCCTGCCTCCTGAGACATATATTTTGAATGTGTACGCTATCCATACATGTTATCCAGGGATACGGTACCCTTTCTAACCTTTGTGCAATCACGTGCAATCCACACTGGGCGTGAGAACGGCTAGCGAGCTGTTAAGCAAGCTACAGCACCTGTCCAGACAAGTACAGGGATTCCCTAGCGAGGAGACTTATTTGATTGTTTTCAATGTTGGGACAGCAATTTTTGGGGAGCACTATACTCTGGAGAATGATAGATGGGGCCCACCATACACTGGAACATTCCAAAGGTGGACATCAGACACTGGAGCAGCATTTACAGGGCCCATTATACACTAGAGCATTAGAAATGGGGCCCATTATGTTTGGAGCATTATTTGGGCCCATAAGACAGTGGAGCTTCATCCATGGGGACCAACATATACTGTAGCATTATGTGGAGCTCATCATATACTGTTTCAAACATTATATGGGACCAATGATTCTGTATGGAGAAATAGATGGGCCTCGTCATGAGATGTAAAAAGTGAGGTATTTTTCATTGTACTATACCGCTATTTATCTGCCGTATCGGAGCATGATGAGTTGTGGTATGTGTTAAAGGGGCGCTCTTTCGCCCAGGGCACATGAAAACCTGCAGCCAGCCCCCCCCCCCCCACAACTTTAGCCAAATAACCCCCATTTTTCAGTGCGTAACTTATATTATGAAGTTAATTAAGGTTGACAAGCTTAAGTAAGAAGAATTGATGCTTTTGGCATTCAAATGGGCACTGTAGGTGTGTTTCCTGTCCTCCTCTCACTGCCGACTTTTATTCCCCATTGACTTACATTGGGTTTCGTGTTTCGGGATGACCCCGACTTTTCCCTATAATCGGACGATCTTGCTCGACCCGACTTTTGGAAAAGTCGGGTTTCACGAAACGAAACGCGACCCTAAAAAACCAAAAGTCGCTCAACTCTACTCCTGAATCTTTGTGAAAAGTTGATCTTGGAGGTTCTTTGGATCCCATTCTTTATTCATGGCAGTGATATAAGACAAAATTGTGAGTGAGCCCCTCCATAGATGAAAAGCAACGTCACACATGAAGGGTCGTGTGGTCTACTGTCGGCATGACACAGGACTCCTGGTAGTGCTCACGTTTTCTTCTCCATACAACCATTCTTTTAGATGTCTCAAACAGACTATCAGGGGCTCCATCAGACAAAATAACGTTACCTCTGTCCTTTACAGTCCAATCCTCATACTTCCTGCAAAGTTAGATTTGAGACCTACCCATAGGTGGCAGGAAGCTGTCGAGGCAACACCAGGAAAGCCTTTTATCTCTAGATACAGAAGTGAGAGGTACCAAATGAGACTATATTCACATGTCCAGTAGTTATTTCTGTTTTTGCATCCATTTTTGGATGACAAAAGTAGAAATGTAATAATGCCATACTGAATCTATTCATTTGAATGGGGTGAGAAAAGTCCTAAAATGCCATCTGTTTGACTAAAATCTAGCTGCAATCTGGTTTTAGCTTGGTTAAAAAAAAAAACATGATCTTCACAACTTTTTTGTCCAGCCAAAAAAAAGTAACTGGATCCATTTTTTAACATTGAAGTCTATGGAAAATAGATCATCATGGATTTCATTTGTTAAGAGATCTGTTTTTTTAAGAACTGCGCCTTTAGTAGGGTTGTTAAGAGACACTTCTAGTAAAAATTGATCAAATACAAACGGAACAAAGACGGAAATCAAAACCTGCATCCATGTGTGCTCTGTTGGGTCTACTTTCTCCAAGGTCATAAGACTGGGGTCCCATTTTAGCTCTAAAAGGTCACAAGATAACAATGATGAGGGTGATGACTTTTAAAAGAACTACCTAGAAAAACAGATTGCTCTCATGCTACATTATGTAAAAAAGAAAGCCATTATAAAAACATGAAAGAAAGATCAGAAATTGCTGTTGGGTGATAAGTTGATAATTTGACTATTCTTGTGACATTCTAAATGTAACCACTTCCTGATGAGGGGTGTTGGGGGCTATGTGAATATCTTGGTTACAATCTAGACAAAGAATAAAAGTAGGGCATTTTCGATGATGGAAGGGAACAGAAAAAGATCTATTTTGCAGATTTATTTTTTGGATGTTTCCAAATAAAGGGTAGGTTGTTTTTTTTTTAGCAAAGACATCACTTGTCTTATACATATTCCAACGGCTTCAACTGCTAAACACTGATTCTCATATCAGCGTGACTGTCGTTTGTTCAGTGGGATGCGTTTTTGGAATATGCATGAAATGGCTTATTTTACGACATCATGTACTGATTTTAATGTACGGCATGAAATCTAACTTACTACACATAGCACGACATTGCTTCATTTCCAAACAAAAAAACATTAGCCTGAATGTAAAGCAAACTGAAAGGGGGCATAGAAATGTGATGTTAAGACCACATCATATTTGCACAGTTTACGGGTTGTCCAATATAAAGAGATATATCATTTATTTAACCCCTTCACGACCAATGACGCCACATAGGCGTCATGAAAACTGGTACCAATCTGACCAGTGACGCCTATGTGGCGTCATGACTTTAAAGCCCCCCTGCGGGTCAGGTGACCTAGGTCACTGAAAGGTCACCCGACCCGCAGATACAGGGGGCTTTGTACTTCACCACGGGGGGCGTGGCTTCGCCCCCACGTGGCTACGATCGCTCTGATTGGCTGTTAAAAGTGAAACAGCCAATCAGAGCGATAGTAATATTTCATCAATGAAAATTGAAGAAATATTACAATCCATCCCCCCTACCGATCCAACCCCCCCACGGTTAACGGGGGCGATCTGCCCCCGCCACTGAATGACAGCGGCGATGTGCCGCCGCTGTCATCATCTGCCCCCCACCTTCCCTCCGCTCCCCCCGCCTTCCGATCGCCCCCCCTCCCACCCCCCGGTGTCCCGCGGTCCCGGACCATGGGTGCCGCCATATTGGAAAATGGCGGGCGCATGCGCAGTGCGCCCGCAGGCTGCAATTTCCTTTCATTCATTTTGATCACTATGATAAACTCTGACAGTGATCAAAATAGAATGAAAAGTAAGTAAACCCCCCATTTATCACCCCCATAGGCAGGAACAACTAATAAAATAAAGAAATTATTTTTATTTTTCCATTAGGGTTAGGGTTGGAATGAGGGTTAGGGTTGGAAAGAGGGTTAGGGTTAGGTTTGGAAAGTGGGTTAGGATTGGAAATAGGGTTAGGGTTGGAAATAGGGTTAGGGTAGGAATTAGGGTTAGGCTTGTGGTTAGGGTTATGGCTAGGGTTGGGATTAGGGTTAGGGGTGTGTTGGGGTTATGGTTAGGGTTGGTATTAGGGTTAGGGATGTGTTGGGGTAAGGGCTGTGGTTAGGGGTGTGTTGGGGTTAAGGTTGAAGTTAGAATTGAGGGGTTTCCACTGTTTAGACACATCACGGAGGTCTCCAAATGTGACATGGTGCAACCATTAATTCCAGCCAATTTTGCGTTCAAAAAGTCAAACGGTGCTCCCTCCCTTCCAAGCCCCGACGTGTGCCCAAACAGTGGTTACTCAGGAGAAATTGCACAACAACTTTGGGGGTCAAATTTCTCCTGGTACCCTTGGGAAAATAAAAAATTGCTGGCTAAAAATCATTTTTTTGAGGAAAAAAAAATATCTTTTATTTTCACAGCTCTGCGTTACAAACTTCTGTGAAGCACTTGGGGGTTCAAAGTGCTCACCAGGCATCTAGATAAGTTCCTTGGGGGGTCTAATTTCCAAAATGGGGTCACTTGTGGGGGGGTTTCTATTGTTTAGGCACATCAGGGGCTCTGCAAACGTAACGACGACCGCAGACCATTCCATCAAAGTCTGCATTTCAAAACATCACTACTTCCAATCCGAGCCCTTACGTGTGCCCAAACAATGGTTCCCACCCTTATATGGGGTACCAGCGTACTCAGGACAAACTGGACAACAACTTTTGGTGTCCAATTTATCCTGGTACCCTTGTGAAAAAAAAAATTGCTGGCTAAAAATCATTTTTTTGAGGAAAAAAAAATATCTTTTATTTTCACAGCTCTGCGTTACAAACTTCTGTGAAGCACTTGGGGGTTCAAGGTGCTCACCACACATCTAGATAAGTTCCTTTGGGGGTCTAGTTTCTAAAATGGGGTCACTTGTGGGGGGTTCCACAGTTTAGGTACATCAGGGGCTCTGCAAATGTAACATGATGCCCGCAGACCATTCCATCAAAGTCAACATTTCATAATGTCACTACTTCCTTTCCGAGCCCCGACGTGTACCCAAACAGTGGTCCCCACCCACATATGGGATACCAGCGTACTCAGGACAAACTGGACCACAACTTTTGGGGTCCAGTTTATCCTGGTACCCTTGTGAAAATAAAAAACTGCGCACTAAAAAATAATTTTTTGTGGAAAAAAAATATTTTTTATTTTCACGGCTCTGCGTTATAAACTTTTGTGAAGCACTTGGGGCTTCAAAGTGCTCACTATGCATCTAGATAAGTTCCTTAGGGGGTCTAGTTTCCAAAATGGGGTCATTCGTGGGGGAGCTTCAATGTTTAGGTACACAGGGGCTCTCGAAACACAACATGGTGTCCGCTAAGGATTCAAAGTAATTTGCATTTCAAAAAGTCAAATGGCGCTCCTTCCGTTCTGAGCCCTGCCATGCGCCCAAACAGTGGTTTCCCCCACATAGGGGGTACCAGCATACTCAGGACAAACTGGACAACAACTTTTGTGGTCCAATTTCTCCTGTTAGCCTTGTGAAAATTAAAAATAGCGTGCTAAAAAATCATTTTTGATGAAAAAAATTATTTTTTATTTTCACTGCTCTGTTATAAACTTTTGTGAAGCACTTGGGGGTTCAAAGTGCTCACTACACATCTAGATAACTTCCATAAGGGGTCTAGTTTCCAAAATGGGGTCACTTGTGGGGGAGCTCCAATGTTTAGGCACACAGGGGCTCTCCAAACGCGACATGGTGTCCGATAACAATTGGAGCTAATTTTCCTTTCAAAAAGTCAAATGGTTCTCCTTCCCTTCTGGACCCTGCCGTACGCCCAAACAGTGGTTTATGACCACATATGAGGTATCTGTGCACTCAGGAGAAATTGCTCAACAAATTTAGGATCAATTTTATCCTGTTCCCATGTGAAAATGAAAAAACTGAGGCTAAAAAAATTTTTGGTGAAATAAAAAAGGACGTTTTTTTTTACAGATCAATTTGTGAAGCACCTGGGGGTTCAAAGTGATCATTATGCATCTAGAAAAGTTCCTTGGGGGGGTCTAGTTTCCAAAATGGGGTCACTTGTGGGGGAGCACCAATGTTTAGGCACACAGGGGCTCTCCAAACGCGACATGGCAACCGCTAAATATTCCAGCATATTTTCCATTCAAAAAGTCAAATGGCGCTCCTTCCCTTCTGAGCCCTGCTGTGCGCCCAAACAGTGGTTTATGACCACATATGAGGTATCGGTGTACTCAGGAGAAATTGCCCAACAAATTTTAGGATCCATTTTATCCTGTTGCCCATGTGAAAATGAAAAAATTGATGCTAAAAGAAAATTTTTGTTGGAAAAATTAAAATGTCCATTTTTTCTTTCAACGTTGCTTTAGTTCCTGTGAAACACCTGAAGGGTTAATAATCTTCTTGAATGTAGTTGTGAATAGCTTGAGGGGTGCAGTTTTTAGAATGGTGTCACTTTTGGGTATTTTCTGCCATATAGACCCCTCAAAGTGACCTCAAATGTGAGGTGGTCCCTAAAAAAAATGGTCTTGTAAATTTTGTTGCAAAAATGAGAAATCGCTGGACATTTCTCATACCATAAACAGGTCATATAGCTGTATAGGCGCTTGCCCCCCAATAAATATGATATCTTTATTGTAGAGATTCGATGTGCCAATAGTGAGAAATCTAGCGTAAAAGACATATGCCAATCAGACTAGAAGTGCACAGAGGCAATGAAGGTTTCATCTTTATTGGGAGTCAGAAACCTACCGTATATATTAATACTTATATTTTCATATTTAAATTAGTGCTAATAGCTTTCCTTTGCAACCTATGATAGACTAATATGTATTTTTTTAAAATTTGCTTCTATTCTAATATTTATGCAGCCACCAATTTGTCTTTCAACATCAGACTGATGAGAAACAAGGATGGGTATAGAGAAAGTATATGGCAGCAGTTGATCTGATGCTCTTTTTTGCATTAACAAATTTATGTGGATGTTGGGGGAGGTGTTAGCTAAATAAGAAATCATAGTCTGTATAGGTGCAATCACACACAGCTGTATAAATCGGGCTGAAATTGAAACACAATGCATGGACAGGCTGGCGGCTCTCCCAACCCAAATGTTACCACTGCATAGAATCACATGAAGCTGTCATGCTTGGGTAAGTAGAGCCACCAGCCGGTCCGTGCACTGCGTTCCGATCTCAGTCCGATTGATACTGTATTCTAAATGAAAGTCCTGAGCTGAACCAGGGTGTGAGTCTTAACTCATCAAAAAGAATATTTACCTTATGATAATACTTAGGAAACGAGGTTAGACAGTTGCCAGAACAGGGCAAGCCATTTTCAGAATTAATTTATTTTCAGACACCCCCTTCTGAAAAATTAATTTAGTAATATTTGGCAGTGGAGATGTCAATCTACGACATCCTCTAAACCAATTTATTAATAAGGTATCCGAATGGATATCTGACCTCCACTCAAGCAGATTGATATATTCCAAACTTGAATTCTCAGATGTCACTTTAGTATAGTTTTTGTTTTGATACCAATGTAGGAGTGGATCATAAAAGATAGGAGAGTGCATAGATGTTATTATCTATTCCTTTTTTTTATCCACTGCTAGTTTGGCTTCAAAAACTGTATTCATTATACTTGATTGCTGTTGTGGTGTAGTTACCACTATGTCAGATAGGGGGCGCTGTGTGGGTGTCCCAGGACGGGTGTACAGGCACATTCAGTGTGGTAACAGGAGCAGGGTCCTAAATGACCATTATGGGTCTCAAGGTGGGTGGCCTTGGGATGCAGGCTCCAGGGTGTATTGATCAGCAGAGGTACTGCTGATCTTTCTGTTACACTGTGTCAGGGAAACCTGTGTGTGTCTATACAACCTTTAGTGATGTCATAGCCATGTGATCACCTGTGGGTGTGGTTACAGGGCTATGTAATTGAGGTGTTTGGCACATGTGAGAGAGAGTGGAGTGAGTCTGTCTGAGTGTGGACAGACTTCCATGTGTCCAGGTGGGACACTACAGAGAGTGTATATGGGGAGGACTACAGCTCCCAGCATGTGCTGAGACTCTCAGTCCAAGTCTGAAGCCACGGACCTTTCTGTTCCTTTGCCTGAAGTGAAGGTTACATTTCAGTGTTATGCTGTCTCTGGTTTATGGAGTAATAAACCTGGTGAAATTTTAAAGGAACGTGCCTCATGTTTGTCTCCCGCTGCACCTAAGCGAGTCACATCCCTACAATTGGTGACAGACTGCGGGCAGCGACTCCCAGAAGCACGTGTGGCAGTGCTGGCGATTCTGAGCCAGGAGAGCAGACGGTCTGACAACCGTGAGTAATACTGACCGAGGTCAGAGAAAGTGACTATTAATATTTGTGGGATACCTCTGAGGAGAAGAGGCGTCCAGGAACCTGTGTGGCCGACACAGGTAACAGACAGGAGTCTGTGTTGCACTGACCAGGGTCAGTGAGAGACTGTGTTCCTGGAGGGGTCAGTGAGCAAGGTCCTGGAGGGTCAGTGTTGGGAGGTTCTGGGAGAGGAATCGGATCCCTGGAACACATGATATGACCTTGGACCTGGTGAGGCGTGTGTTGGGCAGTCTCAGGCGGAGACGGATGTCCTGAAGAGCACCCGCTGAGCCCCTGGACCTGGTGAGGCTGGTGTGTTGGGAGACCCTGGGAGGAGGGTCGGCTCCCTGAATAGCACCCGGTGTGCCCTGTGTGTTGGACGGTCTCAGGTGGAGACGGTACGTCCTGAGTGGCACACGAACAGGACATGTGAGAGACTGTGCATGTGTTTTTTTTTCTTTTTTTTCTTTTCCTCTGCAAAACCTGAAGGTGCTTGCTGTGGCTCAGTGGGGTCACGAAGGTCTCGCAGCACAAGGACCTGGTGTTTTTCTTTTTTGGGATCTGCCCTGGGAGCATTGGTAGCAGACGCTGTCTGTCTACACCATCCTGCTGCAGCTTTATTGCATGTGACTAAGCAGATACAGTAGTTGTGGCTTTACACAACTATTAAGGGTGAGTACCCTGTATTATTGCTGCATAACCCATTATACCTGCACTGGTAAGGCCCTATGGGCGCACTTTTTTGGCTTTATCTTTGAAGGTGACAAGCGGCTTCCAGTGGATCGGCGGGTCCACGAAGATGGCGCAGCAGGAGCTGCAGTGACACCAGCCGCTGTGTATGTGTGTGAACAGCAGCCGGAGGTGCTGGTGATCAGTGACAGCAGGAGCTGTGGTGGTGCCAGCAAAGACTTGTGTGGTATCGTTAAAAGACAAACTGTACTGTGTGAACTGTGGCCTAAGAGGTTATGCAGGACGGACATGGGGAAATCCCAAAAGGGGGCGGTGACCCAAAAGGGGGCAGTGACCCAAATTGGAGTGGTAACCCAAAAAGGGGTGGAGTTCCAAAAGGGGGCGGTGACCAAAATTGGGGTGGCAACCCAAAGCGGGGTGGTGGTCCAGAAAGGGGCCAAGTGTGAAGAAGTGACAGCACTGGGTGTCTCAGTAGGTACGTCTGGAGTACCGCAGTGTATGTGCAGGTCTTTTTCAGAATGTGGAATATCCTTTCCGGGGAGTAATGATGGGCCACAGATGTGTACAGTGATGCTGCACCGGGAAGGAGCCTTTGGTCGGCTGGAATCAGAGAGTCAGGTGACTCTGACAGGAACGCCTCTTGTTTTCTCTCTGACCGAGAAAAACATCAGGGTTCGCTGTAAACACGGGGTCACGGTGAACTATGCAGTAGACAGAGTAGTGTTTGAGGGGACCAAAGGTGGTGAGTGCCAAGGTAGAAGGATACCACGGGACTTAGTCTATGCCTGGGAGAGGGGCCGGGACTTTCTTTTGTTTGATGACGTTTGGTCTGACGATGGAGATGCTTCGACTGTGGGACAAGCAGACACTGAGACAGTGACGGCTCCTGACATGGACAGGTCAGAGGTAGAACTGACCAGAGGAAGAAGTACATCTGCCCAACTGACGGACCTGACGTCTCGTGATAAGACAGATGGTGGGCTGGGAGATGAGACTACTGGACTAGACACATTGGTGCTGGACGGTAACTGGAGGGTTCACTCGACTGGGGTGACTGACCCAGTGGTACCCTTTGATGATATAATTAAAGAGGTAGTGGTGAGACACGTGCTGGCCAAAAGAGAACAAGATCATGAGATACAGCTGATAAAGGAGACTGTAACAGAACATGTCGAACGGGAAAGAGTCCTAAGGCAAGCAGCTGAGCACAGAGTGGATGAGCTGGAGAAGGAAGTCTCTGAGCTCAGAGGTCACCTGTCAGCATGTAAAACCATGAACAAGACCCTGTTGGAAGATATGGAGGTGCTCAGAGAGGCCCAAGAGAAGCATCAACAGGAGATTCTCAGGAGAGAGGATCAGCGTCGCTACCTGGCAGAGGAGCGAGATAAAGTTCTGCAAGAACTCAGTGGAGTAGTAAAAGGTCTTCTGCAGAAGAAGTGGATGGGTGAAGACGTGCAGCGGCCGTGCCCGACTGATAGCAAGGCAGAACTGCCAAAGCCCATCTTGGAAAAGGGTCCTGAAGACTGTAAATCTCAGGAAGATGGTGAACCAAGAGCTGCACAAGACAGTCACCCGGTCTTGGCAGATACCTTGAGGGAAGTGTCCGTGGGGAACCCAGAGCCATCTGTCCAGGATGAGAGCAAGTCCATGACCTTCAAGTGCGTGATGGAGGTACCCGAAGACGTGCGAGAAGCGTGTGCCAGCGAAGGTGTGCATGAGACCTTTAAAAAGGCAGTAAAGGCCTATAGTGTGAGCTGGGCACCAGAAACAGACCAGTTGGTGATACTGGCAGAAACGGAAGACACAGAGAGAAGGGTGGCTGTCCTGAAGGAGATGCACCTACAATGTCTCCGCACGAAACAGATGCTCGTGGAGCGTAATAGGAAAGCCGCTCGACGTCTGGAGCTTGCAAGGGAAGCACAAAGTCGGCTGGGCTTTGTGGAAGACATAATTCCGGTACCCAGAAATCTGGTGGGGAAAGTCATTGGCAGACTTGGAAAGGTGATGCAGGAGATGGTGAATCGATCCTGTGTGAAGAGAGTGAGGATCCCACCTGCTGGTGAAATCCAAGTCATTATTGAAGATGACATGGTTCCTGTCATTGTGGTTGGTTCGGTGGAAAGCATTGGGAAGCTTCGCATGCTCCTGGAATATCGGGTAGCGTACCTGAAGGAGATTGAGCAGCTAAGACAGGATCGACTGCAGATGAATGAGCAGATAGAGAACGTCAGGTGGCGTCCACCTCCAACCCAAGGTGTAAGGACCCGAAGGGATCCTCCAAGGAATGAAAGGACAGGTAGTCGAAGGCAAGAACGTCGAGAGTCCGCAAGTGGCCGTTCTAATCGTAGTAACATAGGCACGAGACCCGGTGGTGGACATAGTGACAGAGGGTCAGACTCAGACCAGCCAGTTGGCCCAGCTGGACGTGGGACTCATGACAGTGTGAACTGGGAGAGCCGGCCGGTGAGAGAAAGGTCGGGTGTCGGAGCGCACTGCAAACAGGTGGAGACTAAAGAGTGCCTGGTCACCCTGACGGACTTTGACGGGAAGGCCAAAGCCCAAGGCCGAGATACTGACCGCTGGGGGCGGGGGAGGCCTAACGTAAATATGATGCAGTATGACTGCCGAAACAGATGGAGACGGTCCTCTCGATTGGTAGGGCAAGGTGACATGAGTGCCCGGTCTCAAGATCCCTGGGTGATGTCATGTGTTCAACCCCACAAGTTTGAACAGAGGGGGGAGGTATGTGGTGTAGTTACCACTATGTCAGCTAGGGGGCGCTGTGTGGGTGTCCCAGGACGGGTGTACAGGCACATTCAGTGTGGTAACAGGAGCAGGGTCCTAAATGACCATTATGGGTCTCAAGGTGGGTGGCCTTGGGATGCAGGCTCCAGGGTGTATTGATCAGCAGAGGTACTGCTGATCTTTCTGTTACACTGTGTCAGGGAAACCTGTGTGTGTCTATACAACCTTTAGTGATGTCATAGCCATGTGATCACCTGTGGGTGTGGTTACAGGGCTATGTAATTGAGGTGTTTGGCACATGTGAGAGAGAGTGGAGTGAGTCTGTCTGAGTGTGGACAGACTTCCATGTGTCCAGGTGGGACACTACAGAGAGTGTATATGGGGAGGACTACAGCTCCCAGCATGTGCTGAGACTCTCAGTCCAAGTCTGAAGCCACGGACCTTTCTGTTCCTTTGCCTGAAGTGAAGGTTACATTTCAGTGTTATGCTGTCTCTGGTTTATGGAGTAATAAACCTGGTGAAATTTTAAAGGAACGTGCCTCATGTTTGTCTCCCGCTGCACCTAAGCGAGTCACATCCCTACACTGTTTAGAATTTTTCAAAATTTAAAAAAATGGCCTTGAGGTGGCCTTTCATGTTCTGAAATGAACAAATTGCAGGGTTTTTTCACTTTTTTTTTATTCCCAGAAAATTATACATTATAAAAGGAAGGCATATTGCTTTTTTTTTACTTTGAAATGTAATTTGTGTGATAACATAGATTCTGAGTGTGAGTTATATTTGTATTCTGCACAATTCATGTTTCTGAATTGCGTATCGACATTTTTCCATTGAAGTAGCAATGCGTGGGCTTGCTTTTTACGGGACGAGTGGAATTTTTGAATTACCTCATTCATTTTATTATGTCATGCGCTGAAAAGTGGGGGAAAAATTTTAAGTGCGGCGAAATTGTGAAAAAAGAGCCATTGGAAATATTTTTATATTTACCATGTTCTCTTTACGGTCCAAAGTATCTGGGACTAAGATTCTGCAGGGCAGTACGATTACTGAGTTGCCAAATATCCAAGTGGTGAAAAAAAAATCAGATATTGGTGAAAAAAAAAGTACCTGTGATGCCATTTTCTGAGACCTGTAACAGTTTTTGGTCAATAGGACTGTGTGAGGGCTTGTTTTTTGTTGACACCATTTTGGGGTAGATATGCTGATTTGATTACATTTTTTGCAGTGTTGTGGCAGCTAAAAAAACATTATTCTGGTATTTAGATTTTTTTTTCTAATCAAGCCGTTTACCGGTCAGGTTAATTCATTTTTAAATTTTGATCGCTTTGTATTTTATGGATGTAAAATACCACATATATAACAGCCAAAATTATAGTCCTAAGAAAATGAATACACTTTATACAAGATGCAACAACCTGAAACCCCACACATAAAGTTAATGTCAAAGGGCAAAAGAAGCGATACAACAAAATAAACTAAAAGTATAATTTTATTGAAAAATATTAAAACATACCATAAAAAAGCAGAAAGATGCTGTAAAAGGGAGTAAATAATATACTAGGTTTAATAACAGTTCAATAACCCCCCATAATCAGATGAACAAACTATCTACATGATGCAATACATAAATATGTGTGCAAGAAAAAAGAACCCCCACAAAATGGTGGATTTAATATAGGTTAACAAAGCCCAGGTGAAGTAAAGGGATATCAGAGTACACTATGTATCCCCTAGTGCTTGTTAGCAATAAATAAATAAACCCTACAGCTGAAATACTGTAATGTCTAATATGATAAGATACTGTCTAAAAGTAGGATTAACATTCAGAAAAGAGTAAAGTATACCTGTATGATGTAAAGTACAACCGCCACAAGGGATGTGCTCAGTGTCCTCTCACCCCGACGCGCGTTTCAGCACCAGCTTCTTTCGGGGGCATGTTTTTTTTTCTTGCACTCATATTCATATATTGTCTCATACAGAGAATTTCGTCATCTGGTTATGGGGGGTTATTTGAACTGTTATTATACCCTGTATACCTAGTATATTATATACTCCCTTTTACATTTGCTCTGTGTCCCTTTTACAGCATCTTTCTTCTTTTTTATGGTATGTTTTAATATTTTTCACTAAAATTAACCTTTTAACTTATTTTGTTGGATCGCTTATTTTGCCCTTCCCCATTAACTTTATGTGTGGGGCTTCAGGTTGTTGCATCTTGTATAAAGTGTCTTCATTTACTTAGGACTATAATTTTGGTTTAAATACCACATATGTGTATTGTTTTAGGCCTTTTAATTTTTTTATTTTTAAATGGGAAAAAAGGGATGATTTATATTTTTAAAAACATTTTTTTCCAGAGGAGTCTTCTTAAGGGACTTCAACCTGTGATCATCCGATCATTTGTACTACATACAGCAATATACAGGGCAGCATGGTGGCTTAGTGGTTAGCACCATAGCATTGCAGCATTGGGGGTCCTGGATTCATATCCCACAAAGGATCACGTCTTGACGTCAAGGAGTTTGTATGCTTGTATGGGATTCCTCCCAAACGCCAAAGAAATACTGATAGTGGATTTAGATTGTGAGGCCCGATTGTCGATGGGGACAGCAATAACAATACCTTTAAAGCGCTGTGGAATATGATGGCGCTATATAGGTAAGCATAATAAATAGCAATACCACAGTACTAACTGGCATTTACAAGAGGATTGTCATGATAGATCTTGAGCTGTCAAGTTGCTCATGATTTTGTTGTATGGAAGGACACGTACCCCTACAAGCGTGCAGTAAATGTCACTGTCAGAGGTTGATAGTGGCATTTAACAGGTTAACAGCTGTGGGTGGAGCTACTTTGGCTTGATAACACATCCATCATCTGCCAGGAAACATGTGGGCTCAAAGTCACGGATCCGGTATATGATCTAACTGTGCATCATATGTTGGTAAAAAGTTAATTTTCAGTTGAGGTGGTAAGTGGTAATGGTAAGCGAAATATAGTTTTATTAAATTTTTCCCTCTGCACCTCCATGTATTAATGAAGGTTGGGATGAAACCAAAGCTTCTCATTTTGTCCTGTCTGGAGCTCTTCACCCTGTGGTAGGATAAGTGTCTGCATGTGGGAGTGAGACGTAGCTTCAGTTCTTCTTGTTGATATCCACTGACCCAGTAAGCCTGTATTTCTCAATATCATTCAAAGTTTAGCAAAAGCAGCCTACCTACCACTCAATAGACATTTTTTGTCACACCATTTACTCACTTGCCAGTTTGCCTGGAGTTCCACCCGACACTCCCTCAATTACATTTTAACCATTGTCTATTATGGGGACCGGCTGGGTTCCGTTATGTGTCTGTTTTTTAACAGAAGAAATAGCTCTGCATGCTGCGTGTTTCCTTAGGAAACTTTTCAGAATAAACTGTCGTGTGTGTACATGAGGAATAACACTATGGCCACGTTTCATAAAGGCCAGAATCACACAAAGGGTATTTACAGCAATCTGCTGTCCCGAATTTATTAGGTTCACGTTGTCCCTAGCAGCCCATAAGTCCCACTGTGTACTCATTTCTGCCCTCACATTAACTGTCACTTCCTGCTTCTGTTACTAACACTCAGTTCCCCCCTCCCATCTGGGCTAGCCACTTCAGTTAACCCTGTACCAGCTAACTGGAGCCCCAGGAGTTATTTTACCTGTACTGCATACAAGTGTCACGTGGACCCGTCCTGTGTGACGCGACCAGCAGGCCGGTAACTAAAACAACAGGACGCGGCATGTGATACTGTCCTGTGTGACACGGCTAGCAGGACGGTAACTAAACAAGACAAAGGGAAGGGAAACAGTTACAACGGTGGGCCCTGCAATAGGGAAAGGGGATGTGGAGACCTCCTGTACTCCCCTGAGTCAGTGTCCCTACCGCTCCTAACGTTCCCTATGCCGGTTCCGCACCGGGCGCCGATTAGGAACCTGTCGCCCTAGCACACCCTACACCTATCCCTTGCTAGGGAGCTGGGTGGCGCAGGCACTGGCCCCACCGCTGTACTAATACACACTAAGGAAAAACACAAACGGGGAAACACAACTTAGCTTTACTCTGTTGCACTTGCTCCTGGCAACAGAGTCCACCACCAGCATGCAGCTCTCCTCCTGAATCGCTGCCACCAAGCTCTGTCAGAGCTACAAGGAAATCCCCTATGATTCCTTCCACACCATGGCTAAGACAGTGCTGCAAGGAACGCTCTCCAGCTCCTTCCTCCACCAAGGATGGTTGAAATGAACACTATCACCAACACTGATTGCAACACCTGTGACTCTTTTATAGCAGAGCCAGCAATCACACCTGTATTATAATCATGTGCACTTAACTAAAGAAACTAGAGTGCAATGATGCTCACCACCACCGGGGGCAAACTTAGAACAAACGACACCACAGTGCAATAATCCTAATGGCCACCGGGGGGGGCAAAAACCAAACAGCTTAAGAAAAAAAAGGTTACCTGTGCTTTTTATCAGTCATGATCCAGCATGGATCATGACAAGTACATAAAGCACATTTAACCCTTGGGCGTCAGGGAGAAATCCGTGAGCTCCTGTAGGGAAGGTGACCTGATGGACGGACGGACTAGTCAGAGTGAAGAAAGATAGGTTTGCACAGTGTAGGTAGGAGTCAGTGATTACAGTGGGGAAACAACTAGGAAAGTGTAGTGGACGTGCAGTACCTTGGGATGACCGTTAGATGGCAGGGAGGAGTGTGAGCAAAGGACTTTACAGCAGCTTAGGGCTTTAGAAACCGTTGGTCATGGGGGGCGTGGTGACAGTTAGAGTGACAGTTTCAAGGAACCGGGAGAGTTATAAATACTGAGGGAGGGTTCCAGAAGGTTCCAGTCCCCAGGGGGAGCTCAGGTGACAGGAGGACTACGCCAGTCTGTGTGCCCTGAGGAGAATCCGACCAAGGGGACTGAGGAGAGGAAACGTCAGGGGGGTGGTCCTGACAGGAAAGGACCGCAGCAGAGACGAGGCTCTGGGTGAAGGACACCGTATGTAACACGACGACTGAGCAGTAGAAGCGCTGTTGGTTTACGGGCCTAAGGCGGCCACAGTGACGGACCTGTCAGGAGCGTCGACAGTAAAGGAGGGGACGGTGTGTGCAGACACGTCCCTAGTGTACGGTGTGAGAAGCGGCTCTGGAAACGGAGGGCCGCGAGGTGTGCCGTCAGTCGGACGGCCAGCGTGAATAAACTTGGACCTGTTGCACCCAGAATCTGCCTCCATCGTGTCTCTGTTATCATCTCTGCGCGGTAAGAAGTGGGACCACCCCCTATCATCCCCCAGCTCGGCCCACTACCGACACTACATTTGGCGTAGTCGGCAGGATAGACGCCGCTAATACATCATCTTCTGCGGCAGGCCTGCCTCAAAGACTGGAAAAGGACTTGGACTACTCTGTTTGGATTACAATTACCTGTGGATTACAAATGACCTACCTGTGGAATACAAATGGGAAGCGCTGTGGCGGATCTGTGTGGCCAGCAGAGGATCCGGGGCGGTACCAGGTACTGTGCAGTATGGCGGTGTTGCTTCAGCGCAGAGGAGAGGTCCGGGTGTTTGCAGTCATGTTGAATGGACTGGGACCCCCTCCAACGTATCCCAAAAGGAAGCAGTATGTGCCTGGAGATCGACGCTTCCATATATTGGACCCTGACAGGAGGGTGGAGAGGCCTGCCGACACCTCACCTCACAGAGGGAGTGGCACAGAAGAAAAACTTGGCTGCGGCTGTCTGATGCCATTCGAGTGCTGCCCAACGGACGGTATGAGACTCTGCAGGTGTCGGGGCATCGGCCGCCTAGAGTGGCAGTGGCAGCAGGGGATGGAGCTGTGCCAGAAGTCGCCCTCAGAGCCACGGGAGAGCAGCGGGATGCTGAGCTGGGGAGCGGAGCCTGAGCGGAGTCAGCGAGAACGGCCGCCACCAATACCAGCAGAGGACTTCTCAGCGGAGCCCCCGAGTTTGGGGGAAAGACCCGCGGGACAGTGGAGCGAGGGACGGAGGCTGCGGGTGAAGCCGCGTATTGATGTGATGGAGGCCGCAGCGCCGGGGAAGGTGAGAGTACCCCCGGCACCACCAGTGCCTCCGCCAGCGGCCCTCATCATTCCGCCGCAGCACGCTGCCCCCTGCGCACCGGAAGGCCTGGGTACATCGGGCCCAGTGGTGTATGCAGAGTTGTGCGAGGCCCCTGCTCAAGTCCCTGAGGTACCCCGCCTGGAGCCGCCAGTGCGGAAGTCATCCAAAGAAGACGCTGCTGCGTTCCCCCTGCTGATAGCAGCTGCGTCGTTGGAACCGGCCGTTACTCCGGCTCCATTGGAAGTAGTGGATGCGGCCTGTCCTGAGGCCGCGGTTATGCCGCTGCTGAAGTCGACTGCGGCCGACTTAGTGGGCCTTGTGATTCCAGCCTCCAAGGACCCGGTTGTCCCCATTTGCCACCTGGCCCCAGCGGCTGTTGAGCCGCAAAAATCATCGGCCGCCTCTGATCCACGTCCTTCCTCGGTTAAGTCCCGCCCACCGGACTCCAGGGCTCATGCCGGACCCTCTGTTTGGGTCGCAGGAGTTATAGAGAAGAAGAGGGCCAGGGGGCAGGAGGTCTGGAACCTGCTCCATGAGAGGAGAGAGGCTGGCATGGCGGCTGCACGACCCCCGGGACGGCTCGTTTATACTATCTTGCAGAAAGGGACACTTCTTGCATCCTGGGAGCTCCACGGTTGTGGGGTCCCATACTACTGACCACCGAAAGGAGGATTGAACTCTCAGGAGTTCGTTGCACCGTTGTGCAGGTCAAAAGGACAGTTCGCGGTCAGCTTTTTTAAAAAAAAGAAATGTTTATCTGTGATTTTTATGTCTGTTTTTCTATGTTCCTCTTACAGGATAGATTGTGTTTACTTTTTAGACTGACAGAGCGCGGGATACTTAGAAGAGAGGGAGTGTCCATGTCCAAGGAAAGGAGACATGCAATGTTATGTTATATTTTGGTTTTAAAAGCAAGAAAAAAAAAAATTATAAAAATGGGTACTTGTGCTATTATAAAGTTGTTTAATGTATAATATGCCAAAGTAAATGCAACAGGTCCGGGTAAGGGAAGGTCTGCGGGACCAAAGGAAAGTGTGAGATCCGGTAGGGATCTAAGAGTTGAGGAGGTCTGGGAGACCGGGACGCCGACCATGACATGTAATTGAAAGAAGGAAAATGAGTTGGAAGACGTGAGAAAGACAGCCGTCCTAGGTCAGGTCCCCAACACCACGGACACCCCTGAAGAAGGAAAGGCGGGCGACGGCAATGATCTGGTAGGTGAGTGGCCTCGATCATGGCGTACCAGATAGTGAAAGGTAACAGTAGGGGAGAGTAGGGGAAAGATACACGCCGTAGAGAGAATACGGGTGTACCTTGCCCAATTTGAAAGACGTTGTCATGTGGCGTGCGCGCTGGTGAGTAGCAGTAGGCTGCTCAGAGCATAGTGCTCCCAGTATGGTTCGGCCCCCGCAGATAGTGGGTTTGGCTCAACTTCTGGTCCGACAACAGAATGTAGGTGTAGATTCAGAACGACGAAGGCAGGGATGACGATTGTCGAGGACGACAATGGACAAAGGAAGGGGGAGTGTAGGGAAGGTGACCTGATGGACGGACGGACTAGTCAGAGTGAAGAAAGATAGGTTTGCACAGTGTAGGTAGGAGTCAGTGATTACAGTGGGGAAACAACTAGGAAAGTGTAGTGGACGTGCAGTACCTTGGGATGACCGTTAGATGGCAGGGAGGAGTGTGAGCAAAGGACTTTACAGCAGCTTAGGGCTTTAGAAACCGTTGGTCATGGGGGGCGTGGTGACAGTTAGAGTGACAGTTTCAAGGAACCGGGAGAGTTATAAATACTGAGGGAGGGTTCCAGAAGGTTCCAGTCCCCAGGGGGAGCTCAGGTGACAGGAGGACTACGCCAGTCTGTGTGCCCTGAGGAGAATCCGACCAAGGGGACTGAGGAGAGGAAACGTCAGGGGGGTGGTCCTGACAGGAAAGGACCGCAGCAGAGACGAGGCTCTGGGTGAAGGACACCGTATGTAACACGACGACTGAGCAGTAGAAGCGCTGTTGGTTTACGGGCCTAAGGCGGCCACAGTGACGGACCTGTCAGGAGCGTCGACAGTAAAGGAGGGGACGGTGTGTGCAGACACGTCCCTAGTGTACGGTGTGAGAAGCGGCTCTGGAAACGGAGGGCCGCGAGGTGTGCCGTCAGTCGGACGGCCAGCGTGAATAAACTTGGACCTGTTGCACCCAGAATCTGCCTCCATCGTGTCTCTGTTATCATCTCTGCGCGGTAAGAAGTGGGACCACCCCCTATCATCCCCCAGCTCGGCCCACTACCGACACTACACTCCCACCACCGTTACATAAGGATAGGTCATCAATATAAAAGTAGTGGACAACCACTTTAATGATTGCCTACACTTGGATATCAAATTTCTTACTGACTATCAACTACAAGATGCTGGCAACTCGCTGCCCCACACTCACGGCTGCCCTTACATTGCAATGTACCAAGAGTAGATGATGAACGGCTTGTTATCAACTTTTTTTCAATTTTTAAGGGGGAAAAGGGGTGTGGTTTGAACTTTTACATTTTTTTATTTTTTAAAACACTTTTTTCACTTTCCACTGTATTTGTTAATCTCCTTAGGGGACTTGATCCTGAATGTTAGGCAGTCCCCACATGTATTCAGGCTGTCTAGCAGCCGCAAATAATGCAGCTGCGGCAACACAAACTAAATCTCCAACCATAAACCAAACTACTCGGAGGACACCCGAGCATGCTAGGAAATTTCGAGTAACGAGTATACTCGCTCATCACTAGCAGTAATTGATGCCAAAGGAGCCCTAACCTAATATTGAGTGCATTTACTGAATATACATTTCAGTAGGCCAACATTTTGGATTTTAAAATCATTTTTTTCAAGCTGGTGTTATAAAGTATTCTAATTTAGTGAGATAATGACTTTTCGGTTTTCATTGGCTGTAAGCCATAATTATCAACATTAACCCCTTCCTTCCATTGGATGTACTACTGCAGGCTCCTGGATCCAATATGGCCGCGGGGGTCTTCGGGAGAGCAGGCCGAGAAAGCCTCTGCAGCGCCTGTCGGATAGCTGATCTGACACAGTGCTGTGCAAAGTGTCTGATCAGTGATCTGACACTTTATTGTAATGTCCCCCCCCCCGGGACAATATAATAAACTAAAAAAAAACTCGTGTAAAAATAATTAAAAAAAAATTCCTAAATAAATACAAAAAAAATTTCCCCAATAAATTCTTTTTTTGTAAATAATACAAAAACCAATAAAAATACACATATTTAGTATCGCCGCGTCAATAACGATCCGCCCTATAAAACTGCACCATTAGCGAAAAAATAACAACGTTATAGCTCGCGGAATAAAGCGATGCAAAAATAATTATTTTTTATATAAAATTGTTGTTATTGTATAAAAGCGCCAAAACATGAAAAAATGATATAAATGGGGTATCACTGTAATCGTACTGACCTGAAGAATAAAACCGCTTTATCAATCTTACCACACACGGAATGGTGTAAACGCCCCCCCCCAAAGAAATTAATGAAATGCAGGTTTTTGTTCATTCTGCGTACCAAAAATCAGAATAAAAAGCAATCAAAAAATGTCACGTGCCTGAAAATGGTACCAATAAAAACGTCAACTCGTCCCACAAAAAATAAGACCTAACATGACTCTGTGGGTCAAAATATGGAAAAATTTTAGCTCTCAAAATGTGGTGATACAAAAACTATTTTTACAATAAAAAGCGTCTTTTAGCGTGTGACAGCTGCCAAACATAAAAACCCGCCATAAATAGTAAATCAAACCCCCCTTTATCACCCCCTTAGTTAGGGAAAAATAATACAATTTTAAAAAATGCATTTATTTCCATTTTCCCGTTAGGGATAAGTTTAGGGCTAGGGTTAGGGCTAGGGCGAGGGTTAGGGCTGAGATTAGGGTAAGGTGTGTGTTGGGGTTAGGGTTGAAGTTAGAATTGGGGGGTTTCCACTGTTTGGGCACATCAGGGGCTCTCCAAACGCAACATGTCGTCTGATCTCAATTCCAGCCAATTCTGCAATGAAAAAGTCAAACTGTGCTCCTTCCCTTCCAAGCTCTGCAATGCGCCCAAACAGTGGTTTATCCCCACATATGGGGTATCAGCCTACTCAGGACAAATTGCACAACAACTTTTAGGATCAAATTTTTCCTGTTACCCTTGAGAAAATAAAAAATTGGGGGCAAAAATATAATTTTTGTGGAAAAAAATATGATTTTTTTATTTTTATGGCTCTACGTTATAAACTTCTCGAAAGCCCTTGGGGGTTCAAAGTGCTTGCCACACATCTAGATAAGTTCCTTGGGGGGTGTAGTTTTCAAAATGGGTTCACTTGTGGGGGGTTTCCACAGTTTAGGCACATCAGGGGCTCTTGAAACGCAACATGACACCCGCAGACCATTCCATCAAAGTCTGCATTGCAAAACATCACTACTTCCCTTCCGAGCGCCGACGTGTGCCCATACAGTAGTTTTCTCCCACATATGGGGTATCATCATACTCAGGACAAATTTGACAACAAATTTTGGGATCCAGTTTCTCCTGATACCCTTGGGAAAATAAAAAAATTGGGGACTAAAAGATCATGTTTGTAGAAAAAATATGATTTTTTTATTTTCACACCCGGGCGTTATAAACTCCTGTGAAGCACTTGGGGGTTCAAAGTGCTCACCACACATCTAGATAAGTTCCTTGGGGGTCTAGTTTCCAAAATGGGGTCACTTGTGGGGGGTGTCCACAGTTTAGGCACATCAGGGGCTCTCCAAACGTGACATGACACCCGCAGATAATTCCATCAAACTCTGCATTCTGAAATGTCACTATTTCCCTTCTGAGCCCCGACGTGTGCCCATACAGTAGTTTTCTCCCACATATGGGGTATGAGCGTACTCAGGACAAATTGTACAACAACTTTTGGGGTTCAATTTCTCCTGTTACCCTTGGGAAAATAAAAAAATTGGGGACTAAATGTTCATGTTTGTAGAAAAAATATGATATTTTATTTTCATACCCTGGCGTTATAAACTTCTGTGAAGCACTTGGGGGTTCAAAGTGATCACCACACATCTAGATAAGTTCCTTGGGGGCTCGAGTTTCCAAAATTAGGTCAATTGTGGGGAGCTTCCACTGTTTAGGCACATCAGGGGCTCCCCAAACCTGACATGGTTTCCAATCTCAATTCCAGCCAATTTTGCGTCAAACGGCACTCCTTCCATTCCGAGTTTTGCAATGCACACAAACAGTGGTTTACCCTCACATATGGGGTATCAGCGTACTCAGGACAAATTGCACAATAACTTTTGGGGTCCTGTTTCCCTTGGGAAAATAAAAATTGGGAGTAAAAGATAATTTTTGTGGAAAAAATATGATTTTTTAATTTTGCGGCTGTACGTTATAAACTTCTGTGAAGCCCTTGGGGATTCAAAGTTCTCACAACACATCTAGATAAGTTCCTTGGGGGTCTAGTTTCCAAAATGGTGTCAACTGTGGGGGGTTTCCACTGTTTAAGCACATCATGGACTCTCCAAATGCGATATGGCGTCAAGCCAATTCTGCGTTGTAAAGGTCAAATGACGCTCATTCCTTTCTGAGCTCTGCCATGCGCCCAAATAGTGATTTACCCCCACATATGGGGTATCAGCATACTCAGGACAAATTGCACAATAACTTTTGGGGTCCTGTATCCCTTGGAAAATAAAAATTGGGGGTGAAAAGATCATTTTTGTGAAAAAAATATGATTTTTTAATTTTACAGCTGTGCGTTATAAACTTATGTGAAGCCCAAGGGGGTTGAAAGTTCTCACCACACATCTAGATAAGTTCCTTAGGGGGGTCTAGTTTCCAAAATGGTGTTATTTGTGGGGGGGTTTCCACTGTTTCCGCACATCAGGGGCTCTCCTAATGTGACATGGCGTCCGATCTCAATTCCAGCCAAAAAAGTCAAATGGTGCTGCCTCCCTTCCAAGCTCTGCCATGCACCCAAATAGTGGTTTACCCCCACATATGGGGTATCAGCGTACTCAGGACAAATTGCACAATAACTTTTGGGGTCCTGTTACCCTTGAGAAAATAAAAATTGCGGGTGAAAAGATCATTTTTTTGGAAAAAAACATGATTTTTTAATTGTACGGCTGTACATTATAAACTTATGTGAAGCCCATGGGGGTTCAAAGTTCTCACCATACATCTACATACGTTCCTTGGGGGGTCTAGTTTCCAAAATGGGGTCACTTGTGGGGGGCTTCCACTGTTTAGGCACATCAGGGGCTCTCCAAACGTGACATGGTGTCCGATCTCAATTCCAGCCAATTTTGCGTTGAAAAAGTCAAACGGCGCTCCTTCCCTTCCGAGCTCTGCCATGCGCCAAAACAGTGTTTCTTCCTCACATATCAGGTATCAGTGTACTGAGGAAAAATTGCATAATAACTTTTGCAGTCCAATTTCTCCTTGGTAAAATAAAAAAATTGGACCTGAAGTAATTTTTTTGTGCAAAAAAGTTAAATGTTCATTTTTTTAAACATTCAAAAAATTCCTGTGAAGCACCTGAAGGGTTAATAAACTTCTTGAATGTGGTTTTGAGCACCTTGAGGGGTGAAGTTTTTAGAATGGTGTCAATTTTGGGTATTTTCTATCATATAGACCCCCCAAAGTGACTTCAAATGTGATGTGGTCCCTTAAAAAAAAATGGTGTTGTAAAAATGAGAAATCGCTGGTCATCTTTTAACCTCTTTTAACTTATAACTTCCTAACAAAAAAAATGTTGGTTCCCAAATTGTGCTGATGTAAAGAAAACATGTGGGAAATGTTACTTTTAAAGTTTTTTGTGTGCCATATCTCTGTGATTTAAGGGCATAAAAATTGAAAGTTGGAAAATTGTGAAATTTTCAAAATTTTTGCCTAATTTCTGCTTTTTTTCACAAATAAGCACAAGTTATATCAATGACATTTTACCACTAACATGAAGTACAATATGTCATGAGAGAAACAATGTCAGAATTACCGGGATCCATGGAAGCATTCCAGAGTTATTACCTCATAAAGGGACAGTGGGCAGAATTGTAAACATTGGCCCGGTCATTAACGTGCAAACCACCCTTGTGAGTAATGGGGTTAACAGAAATAAACACTTGAAATACATCACTCTGTTTGTAGTGACTGTCACTTTATATATAATATGAGTTTCACTTTTTGTATCGAAGATTTGAAATAAATTAACTTTTTTCTAATTTTGTGAGATGCAACCGTACATTTAAAACCTTGCCGGGGACTATCCTTCTCTATTGACTAGTCTAAGGCTATGTTCCCACTGTGAGTTTT
This sequence comes from Dendrobates tinctorius, assembly GCF_039654945.1. Taxonomy (NCBI): domain Eukaryota; kingdom Metazoa; phylum Chordata; class Amphibia; order Anura; family Dendrobatidae; genus Dendrobates; species Dendrobates tinctorius. The sequence goes on from NW_027361866.1 coordinate 5,886,411, forward strand.
TGGTGAGTTTTTTACGCTGCATATTTTTGAAAAAATACAAGTAACCTATTTTACTTAATAGGCTGGAGTCACACACAACCATTAAAAATTCTGACCGATTTTAACTGTACGAAATCGCACAAAGATTTCTCGTCCAGGGATCCGTCTGTCATCAGAATATCCGGCGATGAACCGATTTTATTCGCATCTAAGCATCAAATTGACATCCAATGCCAATGCCTGATGCTTTTTTCCTGTTGACCTGGAGAAGTCTTGCGATTTAATCGCAAGTCACACGTGAGGTGCGCTTTCAATGCGATTTTTAATCGCATCCATAGACTTGCATTGGCAAATCCGATGCTGCGATTGTCTCGGTCCGAGGAACGGATCCGATAAAAAAACCATTGATGGGAGCAGCACCATTGAATAACATTGGGACGAATGCAATGCGATTTTTAATTGCATTGCATTCGTCCGATTTTATCGCTAGTGTGACTCCGGCCATAGGTGCAGAAATGCTGCAACATCGAAAGCTCAGCTCACCAAAAGCTCATTGTGAGAGCATAGCCTAAGAGACCAGTCCCCGATGGCTTCTGCCTGCCCCAGTATGATCTGGAAAGTCGGAATGGAAGTCATGTGACTCAGAAGAGGACTGGAGTGGCATGAAGATGGCAGTCAGTAAGTATGTTAGCAGACTTAGGCCGGGATCACACATGCGAGAGACACGGCCGAGTCTCGCATGTTAATACCCGGCACTGCCGCCGTCACTCGGGAGCAGAGTCTGCGGCTGCATGTATTGCTATGCGGCCGCACGCTCCGATTCTAGACTCTGTTTCTCACATGTGTGATCCCGGCCGTAGAGTACACTACACACATTTGCGCAAGTTTAGCTAGTAAAAAATGATTGGGACTTCTTCTTTAACAATGTATCAAGTTTCTATTGTGAAAACTGGTGACAGATCCACTTTTAAAAAAAATATTATGGCGGTCATTGTGTGAATATTTTTGGTATTTGACAAGCTGTGATAAATTTTGTGGTTGCACTTTGCTAGACTTGCATTGAAACACATGAAAATTAGGTCACCTAAAAAAACATTGGTGGCTAAAAATTAGCTGATCTGCAATTGTAGCTTTTAATGGATAGAGAAAACTCACACTTGAAAGGTTATATATCACAAAGTTTAAATATATCTTTTATATGTTTCTGTGTCTACGCAGAGGTTTTCAGAGTTCTGGTTTAGTAAAGCAAAGCCTAAACATGTATAAAGAGTTATTGAATAAATTAGCACAGAATTTTGAAGCTAAACTGACATAATAAAAAGGGAGATTCACTTTAATTTACTAGATCCCTCAAATCACTAATAACTAGTGTTGAGCGATACCTTCCGATATCGAGAAATATCGGATCGGATTGGATCGGACCGATACCCAAAAAGTATCGAATATCGCCAATTCCGATACCGGAAACCAATGCAAGTCAATGGGACAGAAATATCGGAATTAAATTAAACCCTTTCTTTCCTTGTAGGTTAATTCTACATGAAGGAAAACAACTAAGAATAATGTAGAATGTATTGGGGAGGTGGAGGAGACATTAAAGGCCTAGAGGTTTTGCCCAATCAAATGGAATAGCAGGAATTAATTTTTTTTTAAGACGTTCGGAGTTACAAAGATATTGACTATGTTAAAGGGGTTGTGTAGCAATAGAGGGAGATGTTCAGAAAAGGCACATGTTGGCGGAGTGTTGGAACGGAGTGCTTCATCTAGCTAGGAGGCTGAGTGAGCCTCTGACCCAGAGGACACGGCACGGATGTGGGCACCTGTATGCACAACAGACTGTGAGTAAAGCTTTGGAACTACATGCCCTGGTGTCCTCCAGTTATTCTCAGTTACTCTCAGCACTGCTACATCTCTGTGGATGGCACTGCACCATCTACGTCTCTTCACTACCTCTCCATCTACACTGCCCTGGGACTACAGCCCTACCTGTGGAGGGCTATACCATCACTGCTGCACCACACCATCTGTCCCAGAGGATCTGTCTGCAGCGTCGGCTTAACATCTTCATTGCCGAACACCACAGGTGGTGTCACAAATCATTCACTCATAAACTTTAATCATCATCCACACGTTCAACAGCCTCCCTTTTACAATGGACGCCCAGGGCCACGGACCGGGTCACAGCTACCGTGACATCTCCCATTGAAACCAACGGGCCCGGTACCGAGTACCCCACCAGCCCTGGAGGGCAATCCAACTTGGCGGAAATACATAACAGAACAGGTTGTCCGGGCTTTTCACATAATCTCAGTGCATATATAGGCTGCAGAATGCTGACAATAAGTAATTTACCTTCTGTGGCTAGTCTGCACGGTTTCCAAGATATCATCTCTTGCTTCTAAGATAAACGTCCAGGGGGGGGTGTTCTGGCATTGAAACGATAACTGGTCGTTTCCTCCTCCCTCACTAGTTTCACTTTCCATAGATCACTGTTCAGCGTGTGTCTGGGGGAGAAGCAGCTGGGTGGTCTGCTCGCAGCCAATCACAGCCATGCCATTAGTTAACATACCTACCTGCCTAACAGGATGTGCCCACACTTCTTAGGATTCCTCATTGGCTGAATCAAATCAAACTGGCTCATAGCATTATGGGAACTTCCGATTCCGGTATTCGATATGCAAAAAGTATCGGAACTCAGTATCGGAATTCCGATACCGCGAATAGCGGCCGATACCCGATATTTACAGTATCGGAATGCTCAACACTACTAATAACTTTCTTTACTTCTTCCAATAATCTCTAATCTCCAAACATCCATCTCTAACAGACTGTTCTCATCTGTTCTGCAATACATAATACATTTAAATATATGTTTACATTCATATAAAATTACCCCCTCAACCAGTTTGAGTGGTTTTCCCATCAACATAATTTTAATCAATAGATCTTAGAATAATAATAATTTCCACAATTGCATGTATTTAAAAAAAATGTTCCTGTGCAGAGATAATCTTATAAATGTGCCCTGCTGTGTACTGTGTAATGTCTGTGTCTGACTGCAGGAATGTAGTAATCGCAGGTACGTGGGATGCAGTGATGAGATGGGAGGCGGGACAAACTTAAGATGTGACTTTTTATACATATATATATATATATATATATATATATATATATGCCTATAGGGGCTATCTCGAGCAACCAAACAAGCTAACAACAGTTATACTCGCAGGGATCAAAACAAGAATATACTGGTAACACGAACACGACTACTAGGCAAAGACCGGTCACTATAGGGCCGCGGTATGGCCGATTAGGGGTCCTGAGTATTAACTACAACATGTCACTTAGCCTCTCTGATGTCCGGCAGAATGGTGGTTGGTGCTGCTTCGGCAGCTCAGCCGCTGGGCCCAGCCGACGAGGATCTGGCGGAGATTTCGGGCGTTCCTACGCCAAGGCAAAGTGGGGGCACAGCATGCCCCTGAAGAGTTCTCTACGTTGCACCTCCCGGCAGAGGCGGGATGGCGTTGCTCGGGGACTGGAAGGTGTAGGCCGCAGCCATAAGCTGGGGACTGGCAGCGGCAACCGCAGGTTGGAGAATGCGGGCATTGTTGTAGCCTTGTTGCTGGGAGCAACGGAAGAGGACTGCAAAGTCGGTTGCTAAGGGCAACGGTTTCCAAAAAGTGCTTGTTACAGTGCTGGCAACGCTGAGCCAGGAAGGCTGACGGTTGGGGAAGCCACTGCCCGGCTGTGGTTCTGGAACCGTGGGGCGGCCTAGTGAGTAAGGCACTGTCCGGATCGGTGAGCCCAGTGCGGCCGTTTCCCCAGGAGAAAGAGACTGATAGGACACCTCTGCGGTAGAGGGGTCCGAGAACCTGCGCGGCCAGCAGGTGACGGTCGTGAAAGAGAAAAAAAAAACGTTTTTTACTGACCAGGCTAAGAGAGCAAGAAACTGGTGATTGCTATAGGGTGCCTCTGAGGAGAAGAGGTATCTGAGGACCTGTGTGGCCGACACAGGCAATGGACTGGTGTTCATGGTGTACTGACCTGGGTCAGTGGTAAAGACTGTGTTCCTGGAGGGTTCAGTGAGCAAGGTCCTGGAGGGTCAGTGTTGGGAAGAGCCCTGGAGCACGAGCACGTGGTATGACCTTGGACCTGGTGAGGTGTAAGTGTTGGACAGTCTCGGGCCAAGACGGATGTCCTGAATAGCACCCGCTAAGCCCCTGGACCTGGTGAGGCCGGTGTGTTGGGAAACCCTGGAAAGAGGGTCCACTCCCTGAATAGCACCCGGTGCGCCCTGTGTGTTGGACTGTCTCAGGCGGAGACGATACGTCCTGAATAGCACACAGAAAGGACACATGAGTTTTTGAGTTTTTTGTGTGGTGTTTTTCTTTTCTTCTTTTCTCAACTCAGCCTGCGGTGGCTCAGTGGGAGTCAAGAAGGTGACAAACAGCTTGATGTGGCTCAGAGGGGTCACGAAGGTGACAAGCGGCTTCCGGTGGATCGGCGGGTCCATGAAGATGGCGCAGCAGGAGCTGCAGTGACTCCAGCTGCTGTGTGTGTGAACAGCAGTCGGTGGTGTCGGTGATCGGTGACAGCAGGAGCTGTGGTGGTGCCAACAAGGACTTGTGTAGTATCGTTAAGACATAAACTGTGTTGTGTGAACTGTGGTCTGAGAAGACCGGTATAACGGACATGGGGAGATCCCGAAAGGGGGTCGAGTCCCAGAAGGGGGCGGTGACCCAAATCGGGGTGGTAGCCCAAAAGGGGGTGGAGTCCCAGAAGGGGGCGGTAACCCAAATTGGGGTGATTCAGGAAATGGCAGCACTGGTTGACTCAGTGGGTATGTTTGGGAAACTGCAGTGTTCATGTATGTCATTTCCAGATTGTGGGATATTCTTTTTGAATGTTGACGAGCTGCAAGTGTGTACCGAGATGCTACACCGGGAAGGGATATTGGGACGGTTGGACTCAAAGAGTCAGGTGACTCTGGTAGGAACTCCTCTCACTCTCTGTCTGACCGAGAAAATGGTCCAGGTTCGCTGTGCACATGGGGTCACAGTGAACTATGCTTTAGACAGAGTAATGTTTGAGGAGTACGGAGGCCGTGAGAACCAACGTGGCAGTATACCACCAAACTTAGTTTATGCCTTGGAGTGCGTCCGGGATTTGGTCTGGTTTGATGACCTATGCCAGGAAGCTAGAGACGTGTCTACTGTAGGGCTAGCAGACACTGAGACGCTGACGCCTCCTAATGTGGACAGGCCAGACGTAGGGGCGACCGGAGAAAGAATGACGTCGGACGAACTTACAGACCGGACGTCACCTGAAGGCTACAACGGTGTAAGCGAGAAGGTTGTGAGAAACAAAAAGAGCGGAGCTGACACACGGACAGAGAGTGTCTGGGGGGTTCACCATACGGTGTGGTGTAACTGTGACGTGTTGTTGCCAGTAGCCTCCACGAGTACAGAGTCTTGTGCTGTGCTGACTGAAACTCGTGACAGGACTGATGGTAACCTGGTCGAGAAGATAACGCGAGTAGAGACACAGTCAGAGGGTAACTGGGGGGGTTCACTCGGCTGACGGGACTAACCTAGGGGTACCCTTAGACGATATGATTAAAGAAGTAATGGTGCAACACATACTGGCCAAAAGAGAACTAGAGCAGGAGATACAGTCAATAAAAGAGACAGTAAGGGATCATCTCGAACGTGAAACTGTGATGCGACAAACGGCCAAGCACAGAGTGAAGGAGCTCGAGAAAGAAGTCTTGAACCTCAGAGGTCACCTGTCAACGTGGCACAGTGTGAACAACACCTTAAGAGAGGATGTGGTAGGGCTTGAGAAAGAAGTCTTGGAGCTCAGAAGTCACATGTCAACGTGGCAAAATGTGAACAAGACCCTTACAGAAGAAATGGAAGAACTCAGAGGAGTAGTTAAAAGTCTTCTGCGGAAGAAGTTGGATGAAGACTTACCGCGGGTGAGCGCAAGTGATAACAGGACAGAACGGTCAGTAGCCTAAGTGGCAATCGGTCATGAAGTGACCAAGTCAGGTGAAGTTGGTGAGTTAAAAACTGAAGAAGACAGTCACCCGGTCGGGTCAACGGCAGTGAGGGAGGTGTCCGTGGTAAAGCTTATCCGCTATCTCTCAGAAAACTCTCTTCTCGACCCTCTCCAATCCGATTTCCGCTCTTTACACTCCACTGAAACTGCCCTCACTAAAGTCTCTAATGATCTGCTAACAGCTAAATCAAATGGTCATTACTCCATGCTAATTCTCTTGGATCTCTCTGCAACATTCGACACTGTGGATCATCAGCTCCTCCTCACTATGCTCCGTTCCATTGGCCTCAAGGACACCGTTCTCTCCTGGTTCTCCTCCTATCTCTCAGACCGCTCCTTTACTGTATCTTTTGCTGGTTCCTCCTCCTCTCACCTTCCCCTTACTGTTGGGGTCCCCCAAGGATCGGTTCTAGGCCCCCTCCTCTTCTCTCTGTACACTGCCCCTATTGGTCAAACAATCAGTAGATTTGGTTTCCAGTACCATCTCTATGCTGATGACACCCAATTATACGCTTCTTCTCCTGACATCACGCCAGCCTTTCTAGAAAACACTGGCGATTGTCTAAACACTGTGTCTAATATCATGTCCTCACTATATCTGAAACTGAACCTGTCAAAGACTGAACTCCTGGTGTTTCCTCCCTCTACTAATGTACCTATACCCGACATTGCTATTTCTGTGTGTGGCTTCACTATTACTCCCCAGCAACAGGCCCGCTGTCTTGGGGTCATACTTGATTCCGAGCTTTCCTTTGCCCCCCACATTCGATCAGTGGCTCGCTCTTGTCATCTGCACCTCAAAAACATTTCTAGAATTCGACCTTTTCTTACTTTTGACTCTGCAAAAACTCTTACTGTTTCTCTTATTCATTCTCGTCTCGACTATTGTAACTCTCTTCTAATCGGTCTCCCTCTTACCAAACTCTCCCCTCTCCAATCTGTCTTGAATGCTGCAGCCAGGATCATATTCCTCACCAATCGTTACACCGATGCCTCTACCTTGTGCCAGTCATTACACTGGCTACCCATCCACTCCAGAATTCAGTATAAACTTATTACCCTCACTCACAAAGCCCTCCATGGCTCAGCACCACCCTACATCTCCTCCCTTGTTTCAGTATACCACCCTACCCGCGCCCTCCGTTCTGCTGATGACCTGAGGTTAGCATCCTCAATAGTCAGAACCTCCCACTCCCGTCTCCAAGACTTTACACGTGCCGCGCCAATTCTTTGGAATGCACTTCCCAGGTCAATACGATTAGTCCCCAATCCCCACAATTTTAAGCGTGCCCTGAAAACACATTTATTCAGACAGGCCTATCGCCTCAACACATTAACCTAATCTATCCCTGTGTGGCACAGCCAAAAGTTTTACCATAACCAGATTTCCCGCATCATGTTCCCACATGCTTTATGCATCCATTAGCCCTCTGTGTCTGTACTGTCACACACTTAACATTATGGCTGGTCCATACAATCAGGGCAACTGTTACCACCCACCTTTTATGTCTACCTCTTTCCTCATAGACTGTAAGCTTGCGAGCAGGGCCCTCTTTCCTCTTGGTATTTGTTATAATCTACTGTATGTGATTATTGTTATGCTGTAATGTCTATTGTCTGTACAAATCCCCTCTGAAATGTAAAGTGCTGCGGAATATGTCGGCGCTATAAAAATAAAATTTATTATTATTATTATTATTATTAATAAAGCTAGAGCCTTCAGTCCAGGAAGAGAGCAAGACCACAACCTTCCAGTTGGTGATTGACGTACCAGAGGACATGCAAGAGGCCTGTGCGGAGGAAGGTGTGCATGAGGCTTTCAAAGAAGCGGTCAAGGCGTGTGAGGTGCACTGGGCACCTGAGACTCGGCAGTTGGTGATAGTATCGGACAGAGAAGATACATCAAACCGAGTAGCTGTACTGAAAGAGATGCATCTACAATGTCTCTACACCAAACAGCGAGTCAGGCAGAGTAATGTGAAGGCTGCTCGACGCCTAGAGTTAGCAAGGGAGGCGATGGATCAGCTGGGTTTGCGGAAAGATGTGGTGCCGGTACCCAAAGCTCTGATTGGGAGAATCATTGGAAGATCCGGGAAGGTAATGCAAGACCTTGTGAATATCTCCGGTGTGGTGAGTGTGAGGATCCCTCCTGATGATGAAGACCAAATATCTAGTGAAGTGGGTAGGATTCCCATCCAGGTGGTTGGCTCCGGGGAGAGCCTGAGAGACTTTCGAATGCTCTTGGAGTATCGAGTGAGGTACCTGCAAGAGATTGAGCAGTTGAGGCAGGACCGCCGGCGAATTAATAAAGAAGTACGGAATACCAGGTGGCAGCCACCTGCAACCCAACCAGATGTAAGAACTCGAAGAGTTCCACCAAGAAGTGACAGGGCAGATGGCCGAAGAATGTCAGCAAGTGGTAGCTCGACTGGCAGGATGACGTTAAGAGACCGAAGTTCCTGTGAGACCCTGAATGAATCAGACTCAGACCAGACAATAGGCCTGATTAGGACTGATGACCGTACCAACCGGGGGAGCTGGTCGGGGAACGGAACAAACAGAGACAGAAAGGTGGTGACTGGACCGTGTCTGATGACGCAGACAGACTATAACTGGAGGATCAAAGAGCAGGACCGATATTCTGACCGCTGGGGGCGGGGGAGGCCTAACATAAAGAGGAGGCCGTATGACAGGTGGAAAAGGTTCTCTCGACCTGTAGGGCAAGGTGTGGTGAGTGCCCGGTCTCGAGAGCCTGATGTAATGTTGTGTGTTCAACCCCACAAATTTGAACAGAGGGGCGAGGTATGTGGTGTAGTAACCACTATGTCCACTAGGGGGCACTGTATGGAGGTTCCAAGAGAAAGGATGAGTGGCAGAATCCTGAAGGATGGTTATGTATCTCAAAGTGAGTGGCCTTGAGATGGAGACTTAGTTATGTGTTGATCAGCAATGATATTGCTGAAGTATTGTTCCAAGGTATAAGGGAGAAGTCTCCAGGTAACTCGGGAGTTGGGCTGGCCAGTTACCTACAAACTCACCCAGGGGTGTGTCTGAAAACGCCTGTATTAAAAAGCTATGTGAGCTTGTGAAGGACCTGTGATGAGGTCATAGTCACGTGACCTGGTGGGCGTGGCTATAGACCATATAATGTGGCCAGGGTAGGTCACATGTGAGGAATGCTGGGACCTGGTTGGTCCAGTGTGGAAGGTCCTGCACAGATGGAACTTCCTGCCTGTCAGCACATGTGAAGTGGCTGTGAGCAATAGCGATGTGTGCCTGAGAGTTCCCTGGAGGGAATGAACGTGTGCGGAATGCTGAAGCTGCGTGCATGAGGAACCCTGACTTGGGTGAGACCGTTGTGAGGCTAAGAGAGCCTGCGTACTGGATATTGGTAACCAGAGTGAAGCATTATAATGGACGCTATGCTGGTAATGCTGTTAAGTGAACTTTCTGTTGCTGCTGTGGTTTATGAAGCGTGAATAAACCACAAGGACTGTATAATTTGTTGGAAAATCCTGTGCCGGAACTGGTTTTTGTTCGCTGCAAGCGAGAATCCCCTAAGTAAAGGACAGCGCTACCTCACAATACTACATACTACATACATACTACATTCATGCAACATACATACATATTACATATATACTACATTCATACAGCATACATACATACATACTACATATATACAAAATTCATACAACATACATACATACTACATACTACATACATACTACATTCATACAACATACATACATACTACATATATACTACATTCATACAACATACATACTACATTAATTCAACATACATACATACATACTACATATATACTACATTCATTCAACACACATACATACTACATACTTCATATATACTACATTCATTCAACATACATACATACTACATACTTACTACATACATACAACATACATACAACATGCTACAGACATACAACATACATACAATACATTCATACATTCATACAATACATACATATAGACATACAGTACATATAACATAGAGTACGTACTCACCAATACTTGTCACTTTGATCCCCGAAGCCAGTGTCATCTATGAAAAAAAATGAAAATAACAAACAAGCCATATATTCCCTGATCCGCAGAAATCCACGAGGGTCCCACACCGATCTCCCGTGGAGAACAGCAGCATCAGCTGATGTGACCACTCTCTACAGGGCTCCAGGAATCCAATGACGGGAGGTAGGTATCCTTCCGCACTGTATTCCTCCGCCGCTGTAAAAAATATAGTCCCTAGTCTCAGTTTTGGCATTGCTGTGTGAAAAAGTTCCCACGCAGCTTTTGCCATAAAGTGAGACCAGGGGCTATTTTTTTACAGTGGCGGAGGAATACAGTGCGGAAGGATACCTACCTCCCGTCATTGGATTCCTGGAGCCCCGTAGAGAGCGGTCACATCAGCTGATGCTGCTGTTCTCCACGGGAAATTGGCGTGGGACACTCATGGATTTCTGCAGATCAGGGAATATATGGCTTGTTTGTTATTTTCATTTTTTTTCATAGATGACACTGGCTTCAGGGAACAATGTGACAAGTATTGGTGAGTATGTACTCTGTGTTATATGTACTGTATGTCTATATGTATGAATGTATTGTATGTAGTATGTATGTAGTATGTATGTTGTATGTCTGTAGCATGTTGTATGTATGTAGTATGTACTATGTATGTATGTTGTATGAGTGTAGTATATATGAAGTATGTATGTAGTATGTATGTATGTTGTATGAATGTAGTATGTAGTATGTATGTAGTATGAATGTAGAATATATGTAGTATGTATGTATGTTGTATGAATGTTGTATGTATGTAGTATGTATGTAGTATGTCTGTAGCATGTTGTATGTATGTAGTATGTATGTAGTATGTAGTATGTACTATGTATGTATGTTGTATGAATGTAGTATGTATGTATTGTATGAATGTATGTTGTATGTAGCATGTATGTTGTATGTCCGTAGCATGTTGTATGTATGTTGTATGTTGTATGAATGTAGTATATATGTATGTATGTTGTATGAATGTAGTATACAGTGGGGAAAAAAAGTATTTAGTCAGTCAGCAATAGTGCAAGTTCCACCACTTAAAAAGATGAGAGGCGTCTGTAATTTACATCATAGGTAGACCTCAACTATGGGAGACAAACTGAGAAAAAAAAATCCAGAAAATCACATTGTCTGTTTTTTTTTCATTTTATTTGCATATTATGGTGGAAAATAAGTATTTGGTCAGAAACAAAATTTCATCTCAATACTTTGTGATATATCCTTTGTTGGCAATGACAGAGGTCAAACGTTTTCTGTAAGTCTTCACAAGGTTGCCACACACGGTTGTTGGTATGTTGGCCCATTCCTCCATGCAGATCTCCTCTAGAGCAGTGATGTTTTTGGCTTTTCGCTTGGCAACACGGACTTTCAACTCCCTCCAAAGGTTTTCTATAGGGTTGAGATCTGGAGACTGGCTAGGCCACTCCAGGACCTTGAAATGCTTCTTACAAAGCCACTCCTTCGTTGCCCTGGCGGTGTGCTTTGGATCATTGTCATGTTGAAAGACCCAGCCACGTTTCATCTTCAATGCCCTTGCTGATGGAAGGAGGTTTGCACTCAAAATCTCACGATACATGGCCCCATTCATTCTTTCATGTACCCGGATCAGTCGTCCTGGCCCCTTTGCAGAGAAACAGCCCCAAAGCATGATGTTTCCACCACCATGCTTTACAGTAGGTATGGTGTTTGATGGATGCAACTCAGTATTCTTTTTCATCCAAACACGACAAGTTGTGTTTCTACCAAACAGTTCCAGTTTGGTTTCATCAGACAATAGGACATTCTCCCAAAACTCCTCTGGATCATCCAAATGCTCTCTAGCAAACTTCAGACGGGCCCGGACATGTACAGGCTTAAGCAGTGGGACACGTCTGGCACTGCAGGATCTGAGTCCATGGTGGCGTAGTGTGTTACTTATGGTAGGCCTTGTTACATTGGTCCCAGCTCTCTGCAGTTCATTCACTAGGTCCCCCCGCGTGGTTCTGGGATTTTTGCTCACCGTTCTTGTGATCATTCTGACCCCACGGGGTGGGATTTTGCGTGGAGCACCAGATCGAGGGAGATTATCAGTGGTCTTGTATGTCTTCCATTTTCTAATTATTGCTCCCACAGTTGATTTCTTCACTCCAAGCTGGTTGGCTATTGCAGATTCAGTCTTCCCAGCCTGGTGCAGGGCTACAATTTTGTTTCTGGTGTCCTTTGACAGCTCTTTGGTCTTCACCATAGTGGAGTTTGGAGTCAGACTGTTTGAGGGTGTGCACAGGTGTCTTTTTATACTGATAGCAAGTTTAAACAGGTGCCATTACTACAGGTAATGAGTGGAGGAAAGAGGAGACTCTTAAAGAAGAAGTTACAGGTCTGTGAGAGCCAGAAATCTTGATTGCTTGTTTCTGACCAAATACTTATTTTCCACCATAATATGCAAATAAAATGAAAAAAAAACAGACAATGTGATTTTCTGGATTTTTTTTTCTCAGTTTGTCTCCCATAGTTGAGGTCTACCTATGATGTAAATTACAGACGCCTCTCATCTTTTTAAGTGGTGGAACTTGCACTATTGCTGACTGACTAAATACTTTTTTTCCCCACTGTATATGTAGTATGTATGTTGTATGTATGTTGTATGTCTGTAGCATGCTGTATGTATGTAGTATGTATGTAGTATGTACTATGTATGTATGTTGTATGAATGTAGTATGTATGTATTGTATAAATGTATGAATGTACGTAGTATGTATGTAGTATGTCTGTAGCATGTTGTATGTATGTAGTATTTATGTACTATGTATGTATGTTGTATGAATGTAGTATATATGTATGTATGTTGTATGAATGTAGTATATATGTAGTATGTGTATATATATATATATATATATATATATATATATATATATATATATATATATATATATATATATTTTACATTCAACACATTAGCCGGATGATGGGACTACTACTGTCCCATCATTGGCTAATGTGTCAATCACTGTCATTGTAGCAGGCATCGCCCGATGGGACTTGTAGTCCCATCGGACGATGCTTGCACACACACAAGACCCCCGGCAGGCCCGCACAGACCCCCAGCAGCCGGCACAAGCCCCCCCGGCAGGCCCGTATAGACCCTTGGCAGCCGGCACAAGCCCCCGGTAGGCCTGTACAGACCCCCGGCAGCCGGCACAAGCCCCCGGCAGGCCCGTACAGACCCCCGGCAGCCGGCACAAGTCCCCGGCAGGCCCGTACAGACCCCCGGCAGCTGGCACAGGCCCCCGGCAGGCCCATACAGACCCCCGGCAGCCGGCACAAGCCCCCGTCAGGCCCGTACATACCCCCGGCAGCCGGCACAGGCCCCCGGCAGGCCCGTACAGACCCCCGGCAGCCGGCACAAGCCCCCGGCAGGCCCGTACAGACCCCCGACAGCCAGCACAGGCCCCTGGCAGGCCCGTACAGGGCTGCCACAGTTGGCACAGACCGCGCATCATGATACGCACAGACCGCGCATCATGATGACATCATTTCAGCAGCCAATCACAGCCACAACAGTGGCTCATTGCATTATGGGGACTTCCGATTCCGGTATCCGATATTGAAAAAATATCGGTACTCGGTATCGGAATTCCGATACAGCGAATATCGGCCGATACCCGATATTTGCAGTATCGGAATGCTCAACACTACTTGGTACATTTGCAATTTGGGCATGGATTCTAGTGCCACATATTGGATGTAACAATCCTACAAGTCATTATCGACCCTTGCACTATGACTTAGGATAAAAGCCCAATCAGAATCTCAATTTGCAGACACAGTGTTTTGGGGTATTTCCCCTCGTCAGTACAAAGTATGAGATCTGATTTGGTTGGGTGAGAGGCTAAGACTGGGATCTAAGAGGTAATTTTTCTCCTTGTGGAGAGTGACATGCCAGGTCTGGCACACCAGTATGAGGAGTCATTAACACCTTGCATGCTCCTCTGGAAAATTAAATATGCAAATTGTCTCTTAAGAAAGGAAGAGGACTTGAACTCTAGTGCCTCCTATTGGAAGTAGCAATACTACAAGTCATCATCGACTCCTTAATGAGCCTCGCAATATGACTTTCAATATGTTCATTTATCCTTCTTTTAATGATATGAAGTTTGCCAGAGTCGTATGATGTTCCCATCTCCACCCTTTACTGCTGGTATGGCATTTTTGGGGTGGTATGGAGTGCCTTTTGGCCTCCAAACATGGTGTGTATTATGGCATCCAAAGAATTCAATTTTGGCCTCATCTGACCAAATTATACTCTACCAGTATTTCACAGGCTTTTCTAAATGTTGTTGAACAAACATTAAACACACAATCTCATGAATAATTTCATGTCAATAGCAACTTTAGAAATATATTTACTTAGAAAATTAGTGGCGTGTTCAGTATTTATTTCACCCGTTGTATACGTTAAATGGAGCTAAGAAGTTAAAGAGGATGAGTTAAACTGGCTACATTATGGAATAGTGGATGGGGTGTGTACTTCTTTCCCTGCATGATGATAACCAATCATAAGCAGGCAGCAACAAATAGGAGCAAAAAGAACATGCCCTCTTCTTATTGATCTCTACAGCTACCGCACAGAGATTCAGCAAAGTTGTGTTATGTATAGTGGTGTAGCTAGGTGTTCAGGGTAGGCAAAATTTCTGAGTGGGCCTCTATCCAGGTAACCTTCTTTTCAACTATGGTGATGCACTCTAATGATGTGTATAGAGGAACCACAACAGATGACCGTGCTGAAAATAAATCGCTATACAAATACCAACACTAATATTACCGCCGTATGGTGACCATATAGTGGGTAGGGGTGTGTAGGGGTTTACTCTCTGAGGTAGCTGCTTGGAGCACAAAGCCATGTTTTTTTTATGTCACACACAGAATAGTGTTTATTTCCACTGGTTGTACAGTACCAAAACAAAACCATAAATCTAAAATACTTAGCCTTAGCCAGGCACTAAATAAACAATACAGACCCTGGCTACTCAGACAAGGCTGACCTAGTCTCAGTTCAGTCACACTACCAGCAATTATCCATTGCAACCACTGACACTTGAAAGTTTGGCACACATGGCCTGTGCAGTCTCTTTTCAAAGAGATTCTGGCTTGTCTTTCTCCATCTCCAACACAACTTACTCTGCTCAGTTTCCCCAGCTGACGACCAGTGAACACTTAGCTTAGGCTACTTTCACACTTGCGTTTTTTTGTGGTGCGTTTTTTGCGCACACAAACGCATGAAAAAAACGCATACAAACGCTGCGTTTTTTCAAGCATTTTTATGTGCATGCAGGAAAAAAACGCAGCGTTTGTATGCGTTTGTATGCGTTTTTAGTGCGTTTGCGTTTTTTTGCACATTGTTTGTCCTCACCAAAAAAATCTAGATACACACACGACCAATGTGACGTCAATGGCGGTGTGGTATGTTAATATATAGACCCTGTCTACAGTATTCTTCACATTTGCTTGATTTTTCTCGTGTCAACATGGATCTGCGCTGGAAGAGTTTTCACTTCAACTTGGATTTGGACATCGCGATGGCTAGGGCATATGCAGTTGCTTGCCATGAACAAAGGAAAAGAGAGAGACAGTGAAGACGGCAACGGCGGCATATGTGGATACATCCGATTGTTGAACTCCGGGAGAGCCGTTGGGCGTACTACACCCTCTACAGTGAGCTACAGGCAAACCCGGAGAAATTTACAGATTATATCCGGATGTCCCAAGAAAGCTTCCGGGATTTACTGGCTCGTGTCCAAGAATCCATCCGGAGACAGGACACACAGCTGAGACGGACTCCTCCTGATACGGCTCCTGGTGACATTACGATACGTAATATTTAAAAACCAAGGGATGGGTTCTGATGGTTTTTTTTTTACATGTACTATTCAAAACCTGGTCTAATTATTTTTCGTGAATGTACTAATTTTTTATTTTATAGTTTTAAAAAACCATATACAGAAATATTAATTTTACTTCTTTCTCTGTTTCGCAGATTCCTGGAGACTGGAGAGACCCTATCTTCACTACACTTCCAGTACCGTATTGGAATCTCCAACTTGTCTGGAATTGTTGCGGACACCTGCCGGGCTCTCAGGAACGTTCTTTGTCCAGAATTTATGCCCCTGCCCACCGCTGAAAACTGGATGGAAATTGCTGTCAAATTCTGGACAGTCTGCAATTTCCCCAACTGTTTGGGCGCAGTTGATGGTAAACACATACGGATCATCAAACCCAAAAGAACTGGATCTGAGTACTATAATTACAAAAAGTACTTTTCAATAGTACTCATGGCCATTGCGGATGCCGGATGTATGTTTGTAGCAGTGGACATTGGAGCATTTGGCCGTGGTAATGACTCCCAGGCTTTTAAAAACTCAGACATGGGCCGGAGGTTGTATGGCAACCAATTTAATTTCCCTATGCCATGGCCTCTTCCCCACACCGAAGCTCCGCCACTGCCCTTTGTAATGGTTGGGGATGAGGCTTTTCAAATGTGCGCAAACCTACTGAAACCCTACTCCAGCTGTGACTTGGACTATACCAAAAACATCTTTAATTACAGGCTGACTAGGGCCAGAAGAACTGTAGAGTGTGCTTTTGGGATTCTTGTCTCCAGATGGCGAATTCTCGGCACAGCCATTAATCTTAAACTTGAAACAGTGGATGAGGTGGTGAAGGCATGTGTGGTTCTACATAATTTTGTGATGGCTAAAGAGCACCCGACCTTTGAACTTGATGATACTGCTCCTAGCCCATTGCCTGAATTCACTCAGCACCCTCTCAGGTCATCCGTTGAAGTTGGCCAAATGAGGGACCAATTTGTGGCCTACTTTATCTCTGATGTAGGACGGGTGCACTGGCAAGATGAAATGGTGTAAAAATGTTTTCGTGTGTGTATGTTAATAAAAAACCTGTTTTGATACCAGTACCGAGTGCACTATGTTTTTTACACTCCAATAAACTAAAAAACTTCCCATATATACCTGTGAACTCATGATGTTCTCACACCTGGGCAGGTAAATACACATATGAGTTAAACTGCAGCATCGCTAGTCTGCGTGAAATATATTGGTACGTAAGCAATGCTGCAGGTTAAATATGATATGTGTATTAACCAGGCCATGATTTATAAATAGTTATGATTAGAGTTAAGCGACTTTGGTAGGATCGGATTTCATGAAACCAAATTCGTTTCAAATGAAACTGGTCCGACTAGTAGAAAAAAAGTCGGAGTTTCGTTCAAAACCCGACCCCAGTACAAGTCAATGGGGAATAAAAGTCTGCATTGAGTGGATGAATGTAATCCACTCAATGACGACTTTTATTTTCCATTAACTAACATTGTGGTAGGGTTTCGAACGAAACTCCGACTTTTTTTTCCCTAGTTTGACCAGTTTGTTTTTCATGAAACCAGATCCTAGTCGGTCAACTCTAGTTATTATACTAGGCCTTGGTATTGAACATATGACGTGTATTTTACCCATCAGTAGATTCAACACACACGTAATAAGAGTATGTTGTTAATTACAAGGTATATCTATAATCCCCCTTGCCTAGTAGCACAATAAGTGAAATGAGGATGGTAAAAATAGCCAATCCTCAAAACACTTTTCATGACACCTTGCAAAGTTTAAGGCGCATTGTGTGTATGGCGCAGTGTGTGTAGGCGGCGCCAAAAACGTTAAACAATCTTTGTTATGGTGAACCTGAAATTTACATTTATTTTTAACCAAAAAAATAATAAAACTTTATTTTTATCTGCGTTTGGGGGCAGATGGTTGCAAGTTGGGGGTGTGCAGTGAAGATGAACAGCTTATAGTCGATGAAGGTGTTCTAGGGGAAGGGGCAACAAAACTTGTGGGGGAAGGGAGTCCAGTTATGGGAATGGAACTAGACACACTAGGAGGAGAGGACAGAGGTTCAGCTACAGTGGTCCTAACTGTTTGTCTCCTTAAACTGGCCTGCCTGGACCTTCTTGGGCCAAATGCCCGCCTTGATTGTTGGCACCGCCTGGAACTTGGGGCAAATAAGGAATGTGGGTCCCCCGTCTGCTGCTGTGGCTGCTGCTGTGCATACTGCTGCTGCTGTGGCTGCTGCTGCTGCTGATGCTCTGTGGTGGCGGTGGCAATGCTCGTCCTTGCAGGAGGACTGGTGGCAGCAGTGATGGTCCAGGTTTGCGGAATGGTGGTGGCAGAGCTAGTACATGTTGTAGTGTTTGCGGCAGGGCTGTTCCACGTTTGAGGAGTGGTTACTGTGGCTGTGCTCCAAGCATGCATGGGGGTGGTGGTGGTGCTCCAGACAGGAGCAGCACTTGCCATGGTGGTGTCGGTGAAGTGACAGCAGCACTCAGACTTGTGGTGGTGTAATGGTGGGTGTCCTGGCTTTGAATAGAGGTTTCCGTGCAGTGGTATGCAGCACAAGTTGGTAGTGAGGTGAAGCGAGTCAATGGTGGCACAGTTGGAAATGACACCACTGACTGCTGCCCGTACCGATTATGCTGCATAGCCTGCAAGAAAGCATTGTTGCAGGCCTGCAGCACACTCAGCTGTTGCTCAGGACTAAGGTGTTCCGCCATGCCCTTTTCAATCTTACTAAAAAAATGGTGCGCTGGTCTGTTGAGCTCGGCCTCCAGACGGTCAAGGCGCTGTTCGACAGAATGGAAGCGGTGTTCCATGTGGTTAAAACCACGTTCCATGAGTGAAAAACCGCTTTCCACTCTGTCTGACAGCGACTTGAGGCTAGCATTAAAGGCCTCGCTCAAGTGCATAAATTCGGGCAAGACATTCCTGTCCAAGGCCCTCTGCCGCTGGTGGGTAGTGCCCACATAACCAGTGGCAGGGACCTGGGACAGTGGAACACCTGATTGACCAGCTTCCTGGTCAGCAGCTGTTTGTGTTGCTGATGTACAAGGTGCTTCCTGGCTGTCGGATGGCTGAGATTGGTCCGAGGTCGTCCGATGAAGGACCGCTCCAGGGCTAGGTTGCAGGGTGCTGCTCCAGGTGCTGTGGAAGAAAGGAAAATCATTACTATCATGCCTTTACAAGAAGCATCAGCTGTGGATTAGAAAAACACAGATTAATCAAAATAAAAACCAAAAAATTATAATACTTACGATCTGGTGGCAAGGACCGGTATTAGGAACTGCAACGCTTGATATTACCGGTATCTTCTTCTTGTCCTTGACGCAGAACCACTGCAAACCTGGCCCTCAGCACGAACATCACTGCTGAATCGGTCCTTGATCGAGCGCCAACATGTTCGGACTTTGTCCACTGTTGGAAAAACAAACAAACAACATTTAACAATTGTGTATGATGCACGACATATGCTATCACTAAACCCAACAGTGCCATCATGGACAATAGTCACTGCGGCACAATACAGCAATACAATACCCAAAGCAGTCACCGTTGAGCCAGATGATACTGTTGGGTTTCGTGCTAGAATATATCTAGCACGAAACCCAACAGTGCCATCAAGGACAATAGAATCATCATAGAATCATCATAGAATCATCATAGAATCATCATAGAATCGTAGAGTTGGAAGGGACCTCCTGGGCCATCTGGTCCAACCCCCTGCTCAAAGCAGGATTCGCTAAATCATCCCAGTCAGATGTCTGTCCAGCCTCTGTTTGAAGACTTCCATTGAAGGAGAACTCACCACTTCTCGTGGCAGCCTGTTCCACTCATTGATCACTCTAACTGTCAAAAAGTTTTTTCTAATATCTAATCTGTGTCTGTTCCCATTCAGTTTCATCCCATTGCTTCTAGTCTTTCCTTGTGCAAATGAGAATAAAGTTGATCCTTCTACAATGTGACAGCCCTTTAGATATTTGTAGACAGCTATTAAGTCTCCTCTCAGTCTTCTCTTTTGCAAACTAAACATTCCCAAATCCTGCAACCTTTCCTCATAAGACAGGGTTTGCAGACCGGTCACCATTCTGGTCGCTCTTTTCTGAACTTGCTCCAGTTTGTTGATGTCTTTTTTAAAATGTGGTGCCCAAAACTGGACACAATATTCCAGATGAGGTCTGACCAAAGAGGAGTAGAGGGAAATAATGACTTCACGTGATCTAGACTGTATGCTTCTGTTAATACATCCTAGAATTGCATTTGCCTTTTTTGCTGCTGCATCACACTGTTGACTCATATTCAGTCTGTGATCTATTAGTATACCCAAGTCTTTTTCACATGTGCTGTCACTTAGCCCTATTCCTCCCATTCTATATATGCTTTTTTCATTTTTATTGCCCAGATGTAGTACTTTGCATTTCTCCCTGTTAAAAACCATTCTGTTAGTTGCTGCCCACTTCTCCAGTTTATTTAAATCTTTTTGAATCCTCTCTCTTCTCTAGTATTAGCTATCCCTCCTAGCTTTGTGTCATCAGCAAATTTAATCAGCTTACCCTCAATTCCTTCATCTAAATCGTTGATAAAGATGTTGAACAATACAGGGCCCAGGACAGAGCCCTGTGGTACCCCACTTGAGACATTCTTCCAACTGGATGTGCAGCCATTTACGACCACTCTTTGGGTCCGATCACTAAGCCAGTTATGAATCCACCTAACAGTTGCCTTGTCCATTCCATACTTAGTCATTTTTTCAATAAGGATTGTATGAGAGACTTTGTCAAATGCTTTGCTGAAGTCAAGATATACTATATCTACAGCATTTCCTTGATCCACCCAATCAGTGATACCGTCATAGAAGGAAATTAAGTTAGTCTGACATGACTTATTAGTTAGAAACCCATGCTGACTCTGTTTAATCACTTCATTCTTATCCAGGTATTGACATACATGTTGTTTAATAATTTGTTCAAAGATCTTTCCTGGTATAGAAGTCAGACTCACCGGCCTATAGTTGCCTGGGTCCACCTTCTTCCCCTTTTTGAAGATAGGAACAACATTTGCTCTTCTCCAGTCTTCTGGCACTTCTCCTGTTCTCCAAGAATTTTCAAAGATTATGGAGAGGGGTTCAAAAATTTCTTCTGCTATCTCCTTCAGTACTCTGGGGTGTAATTCATCTGGACCTGGAGACTTGAATTCATTTAGGTTAGCTAAGTGTTTCCTCACTATCTTTCTGTTTATAGATATCCTGGATTCTTCTATTCCCTTAATAGGACAGTGAATAACAGTTGATGTTGCATTTCCTTTCTGAGAGAAAACAGATGCAAAATAGGAATTTAAAAGTTCAGCCTTCTCAACATCCTGTCTTACCATTTCATCATTTTCATCCTGTAAAAATCCTATAGCATCTTTGACTTTTCTTTTACTTTTGACATATCCCCAAAATCCTTTATTATTTCTTTTGACATCTCTTGCAAGCCTCAGTTCATTTTCAGCTTTAGCTAATCTGATTTGTGCCCTGCAGGTTCTGCAGACAGCATTATATTCTTCTTTAGATATGCCTCCCTCTTTCCATTTTATAAACATTTTTTTCTTCCTTTTTAGCATGTGCTTAAGTTCTGTGTTCATCCATCCTGGTTTCCTTAAATGCTTCCTATTCTTCCCTCTTTTCGGAATTGTTAACAACTGTGCTTTGAGAATTTCATTTTTCAAGATTTCCCATCCTTCCTGGACATTTTTGTCTTTAAGGATATCCAGCCATTGGATCCCTCCAATTCTCTTTCTGAATCCCTTAAAATCTGCCTTTCTGAAATCTAACCTTGACGTCTGAGTCTTCACAGGTCTTCCACCTCTAGTAATCCAAAATTCTAAAATAGCATGGTCGCTACCTCCTAGGGTCCCAGCCACTTTTACCTCCTCAACCATTTCCTCCCTGTTTATAAGGATTAGATCCAAGGTAGCAGTTCCCCTTGTTTTCTCCCCTACCTTTTGGAAGATAAAGTTGTCAGCAAGAGAGGATAAGAATTTCCTTGACCTGTTAGTTTTGCCTGAGAGAGATTCCCAACAAATGTCTGGATAGTTGAAATCTCCCATGACAACTATGTCATATTTTTTGGAGAACTTGGCCATCTGATGCATAAAGAGTTCATCTATATCTTCGGCTTGCACAGGCGGCCTGTAGTAAATGCCTACAATGGTGTCCTTTCCATTGTTCTGTCCTTGTATTCTTACCCAAACAGTTTCCACAGAACTCCCAGTCTCTGAAGCTTCAATCTCTGTGCAGATATACGCGTTTCGAACATACAATGCGACACCCCCTCCTCGTTTATCAAGTCTGTTTCTTGCAAATAAGTTGTATCCTTCTAGTCTTGTATTCCAATCATGTGTATTGTCCCACCAAGTTTCAGTGATTCCAATTACATCATATTTCTGTTCCTGTGTTAGTAGTTCCAATTCTCCTTGTTTGTTGCCCATGCTTTGTGCATTAGTATAGAAACATTTTAGTTTGTGATTGGTTTCTCTTTCTCCAATATTTTTATTAATTAGATTCTTTCGTCTTTGTTCTTCCTTTCCACTTCTAATAGCAGAGTTCTCAATAGCATTTGTCAGGTGTATGGCTTTTTCTGGTCTTTTGCTTCCCTTCCCATGTTGTTCTAGTTTAAAGCTCTCCTTACAAGTGTAGCAAGGCGACTTCCAAATACATGCTTTCCAGTCTTCGTAAGGTGCACCCCATCTCTAGCAAGTAGTCCATCGTATAAGTAGTTCACTCCGTGATCCAGAAATCCAAGTCGTTGCTGACGGCACCATCGACGTAGCCAGTTGTTCACCTGCAGAATCTTATTCCACCTCCTTGTTCCATGGCCATCCACTGGGAGGATGGAAGAGAAGACCACCTGCGCTCCCAGTTCTTTCACTTTCTTGCCTAAGTCTTCAAAGTCTCTGCAGATGATTTCCAGGTCGTTTCTTGCGGTGTCATTTGTCCCCACATGTAGTAGCAGGAATGGGTAGTCATCTGTAGGTCTGAAGAGTCCTGATATCCTGTCAGACACATCTTTAATTTTTGCACCTGGAAGACAGCACATTTCTCTTGAAGTTATATCCGGTCTGCAGATAGCGGCCTCTGTTCCTCTCAGCAGGGAATCCCCCATGACCACCACTCTCCGTTTCTTCTTCACAACATTTTTCTTTCTCCATCCAGGAGGACTCTGAGGGCGTACAAGGTTGCTGTTTGTTGGCAAAGTCTTATCCTGATGTATTTCTTCATCGTTTTCCTGCGTGAGAGCCTGGTACTGGTTTCTGAGCAGTATGGGTGCTGACTGCCTCCTGATCCTCCTGCTTCTCTGGGTCACATGTCTCCATTCCTCTGTTTCTTCAGGTGCACTTCGAATTTCTTCTCTTTCTGTAACATGAAGAGATAATTCTGCTCTGTCCAAGAACTCTTCACCTTCCTTAATGATCTTCAACGTAGCTAACCTCTCTTCGAGATTTTGCAACTTTTCCTCCAACAGGGACACAAGCTTGCATTTGTGGCATGTGAAGTTTGGCTTTTCCACTGGTAAATCTGTGAACATGTAGCAAGAAATGCAGCTCACCAAATGGCTCCTGGCCTCTTCCATCTTGAGATTTCTTAAAAACGATGAAAGATGAGCCAAATTTCGGTTTTTCCGATTTCCTCTTTTCAGCTACAACCGCCAAAACCCAGTGATCGTTGAGCTCGCGGAGACTCTTCACTTATCCCAGAAGGCACTGGGAATTTGCAAATGATCTCCTCAAGACTCTTTCCACAGAGTAGAAGCCAAATTTCTCCATAGGGAAAAAAATTCCTTCCCCTAAGCTGGGTCAATCATCTACCTATAATATTATGTTATTCGTAACCTTCGTAACCTTCTATACTGGTACTCACAAGAAAAGCATCCATTCCTTTCTTAAATTCATTCAGTGAGTTGGCCATCACCACTTCCTCAGGAAGAGAATTCCAGAGCCTCACTGCTCTTACCGTGAAGAACCCTCTTCTATGCTGGTGCAGAAATTGTCTTTCCTCCAAATGAAGAGAATGCCCCCTTGTTCTTGTCACAGTCCTTGGTACAAACAGTTCATTGGAGAGATCACTGTATTACCCTCTGATATACTTGTACAAATATATTAGGTCTCCCCTAAGTCTTCTCTTTTCTAGAGTAAATAGACCTAATTTTGATAACCTTTCTGGGTATTGTAGTGAACCAACTCCATTTATCACTTTAGTAGCCCGCCTTTGAACTCTTTCAAGTTCAGTAATGTCTTTCTTGAGCACCGGCGTCCAAAATTGCCCACAATTCTCCAAGTGTGGTCTGACGAGTGATTTGTATAGAGGGAGAATTATGTTTTCATCTCGTGTCCCCAGACCTCTTCTAATGCATCCCATGACCCTATTTGCTTTGGTGGCAGCTGCCTGACACTGGGCACTCCAATTTAGCTTCTTATTGACTAAGATGCCTAAGTCTTTTTCCATGTCTGATTTCCCTAGCAGTTCAACATTTAGTAAGTAATTGTAGCATCTGTTTCTCCTTCCCATGTGCATAACCTTACACTTATCTGTGTTAAACCTCATTTGCCATTTTCAGCCCAATTCTCCAATTTACTCAAATCTGTCTTTAGTTGCAAACTGTCCTCCTTTGTGTTAACTACCTTACATAGTTTTGTATCATCTGCAAATACTGATATTTTACTGTGTAAGCCATCCACTAGATCATTAATAAATATATTAAATAGTAGGGGGCCCAATACAGAACCCTGTGGTACCCCACAAGTAACCCTGGCCTGATCTGAGTATGCCCCATTAATAACCACTCTTTGTTTTCTATCACTAAGCCAGCTACCTACCCATCTACACACATTTTCCCCTAGCCCAATCTTTCTCATCTTACTTACCAATCTTTTGTGTGGGACAGTGTCAAATGCTTTAGAGAAGTCAAGATAAATGATATCCAATGATTCTCCTTGGTCCATTTGAGAGCTTACATCCTCATAGAAGCTGATCAGGTTAGTTTGACAGGAGCGATCCTTCGTACATCCATGTTGATATGGAGTTAAACTTTTATTAACATCGAGATATTCCATAATGCTATCCCTTAGAAACCCTTCAAAAATTTTACCCACAACAGATGTTAAGCTTACCGGCCTATAGTTTCCAGGTTCCCTTTTACACCCCTTTTTGAATATTGGTACCACATTTGCTTGCCGCCAATCAAAAGGAACAGACCCTGTTTCAATAGAGTCTTTAAATATAAGGAATAGAGGCCTGTCTATCACATTACTTAACTCCCTTAATACCCAAGGGTGAATGCCATCAGGGCCTGGTGATTTGTCAATTTTAATCTTACTAAGGCGGTTCTGCACTTCTTCCTGGGTTAGGCAGGTAATACTTAATGGGGAGTTTACATTATCACTCTGCATTTCCCCTGGCAAATCCTTTTCCTGTGTGAACACTGTTGAGAAAAAAGTATTTAAAACATTTGCTTTTCCCACATTGCTCTCAATGATTTCACCCTCATTGTTCTTTAAAGGGCCGACACCATCAATTTTAATCATTTTACTGTTTATATAATTAAAGAATAGTTTGAGGTTTGTTTTACTTTCCTTAGCAATGAGTCTCAGTTTCCACTTTTGCTAAATGTATTTGTTTTTTACACATTTTATTTTTTTCTCTATAACTTTTCAATGCTTCTTCATTGCCTTCTTGTTTTAGCTTCTTAAATGCTTTGTTCTTGTTATTTATTGCCCTTTTCACATCCTTATTTAGCCACATTGGTGTTCTCCTGTTCCTAGCCCTTTTACTGTATTTCTGTACGGGATGGCTAGCTCGCAGTGGTTGTGTAAAACTGATTTAAATATTTCCCATTTATTTTCTGTGCTCCTATTTTTGAGGACATTGTCCCAATCAATTCGGCGAAGGTCCTCTCTAAGCTAATCAAACATTGCTTTCCTGATATTCAGCGTTTTTGTAACCCCCTTCCAGGGCACCTTACTGAAGGACAAGTGGAATTGTATTATATTGTGGTCACTGTTCCCTAGGTGCCCATCGACTCGTACTTCTGTTATTCTATCTGGCCTGTTGCTTAAAATTAAGTCCAGAAGGGCTGTCCCTCTAGTTGGGCCCTGCACAAGTTGTGACAGATAATTATCCTTGGTCACTGACAGAAATTGGTTTCCTTCCTGAGATATGCAGGTTTCAGTTTCCCAGTCTATGTCGGGGTAGTTGAAGTCCCCCATAATAATCACCTCATTGTGATTTGCTGCTTTGTCTATTTGTTTCAATAATACATTTTCAGTGGTTTCTGTTATATTTGGTGGCTTATAACAAACCCCTATGAGGATTTTATTACTTTTCCCTCCTTGTATCTCCACCCATAGAGACTCTACCTCTTCATTTTCCTCTTGTATATCTTCTCTTAGTGTGGGCTTTAAAGTGGACTTTATATATAGACAGACTCCACCCCTTTCCTTTTTTTAACGATCCCTCCTAAACAAATCATATCATTGCAAGTTAGCCGCCCAGTCATAGCTGTCGTCTAACCATGTCTCAGTTATTCCTACTATGTCGTATTTTTCCTCATACATTACCAACTCCAGATCTTCAATCTTATTGGTCAGGCTCCTTGCGTTAGTCAGCATGCAGGAAAGAAGTTTTGCTTCCTTTTTCTTAGCTTCCTTCTGAGTACCCTGTCTTGGGTCCTCTGTACCACATCTAGTATCCTTGATTAGTTTGTCCTTCTGCTGCATGTTCTTGTCTGCTGTTTTTCCTCCCATCCCCTCTTCTTCTAGTTTAACCCCTTAAAGCCCCAAGGGTGGTTTGCACGTTAATGACCAGGCCAATTTTTACAATTCTGACCACTGTCCCTTTATGAGGTAATAACTCTGAAACGCTTCCATGGATCCCGGTGATTTTGACATTGTTTTCTCGTGACATATTGTACTTCATGTTGGTGGTAAAATTTCATTCAAATAACTTGCGTTTATTTGTGAAAAACACGGAAATTTGGCGAAAATTTTGAAAATTTTGCAATTTTCCAACTTTGAATTTTTATGCCCTTAAATCACAGAGATACGGCACACAAAAAACTTGATAAGTAACATTTTCCACATGTTTACTTTACATCAGCACAATTTTGGAACCAACATTTTTTTTTGTTAGGAAGTTATAAGGGTTAAAAATTGACCAGCGATTTCTCATTTTTGCAACACCATTTTATTTTTACGGACCACATCACATTTGAAGCCACTTTGAGGGGTCTATATGATAGAAAATAACCAAAAGTGACACCATCCTAAAAACTGCACCCCTTAAGGTGCTCAAAACCACATTCAAGAAGTTTGTTAACCCTTTAGGTGCGTCACAGGAATTTTTTGAATATTTAAAAAAAAAATGAACATTTAACTTTTTTTCACTAAAAAAATACTTCAGGTTCAATTTTTTTTATTTTACCAAGGGTAACAGGAGAAATTGGACTGCAAAAGTTATTGTGCAATTTGTCCTGAGTACGCTGATACCTGATATGTGGGAGGGAACCACTGTTTCGGTGCATGGCAGACCTCAGCAGGGAAGGAGCGGCATTTTACTTTTTCAATGCAAAATTGGCTGGAATTCAGATCGGACGCCATGTCGCGTTTGGAGAGCCCCTGATGTAACTAAACAGTGGAAACCCCCCCAAGTGACACCATTTTGGAAATTAGACCCCCCAAGGAACTTATCTAGATATGTGGTGACAACTTTTAACCCAGAATGGCTTCACAGAAGTTTATAACATACAGCCGTACAATTAAAAAATCATATTTTTTCCACAAAAATAATCTTTTCACCCTCAATTCTTATTTTTTCAAGGGTAACAGGACCCTAAAAGATATTGTGCAATTTGTCCTGAGTGCGCTGATATCCCACATGTGGGGGTAAACCACTATTTCGGCGCATGGCAGAGCTCAGAAGGGAAGCAGCACCATTTGACGTTTTTGGCTGGAATTGAGATCGGACACCATGTCGCGTTTGGAAAGCCCCTGATGTACCAAAACAGTAGAAACCCCCCACAAATGACACCATTTTGGAAACTAGACCCCCCAAGGAACTTATCAAATTGTGTGGTGAGCACTTTGAACCCCCCATTGCTTCACAGAAGTCTATAACGCCCGGACGTGAAAATAAAAGAATCGTATTTTTTCCACAAACATGATCTTTTAGTCACCAATTTTTTCATTTTCCCAAGGGTACAAGGAGAAATTGGACCCCAAAAGTTGTTGTCCAATTTGTCCTGAGTACACTGATACCTCATATGTGGTAGAAGACTACTGTATGGGCACACGTCGGGGCTTGGAAGGGAAGTAGTGACGTTTTGGAATGCAGACTTTGATGTAATGGTCTGCGGGTATCATGTTGCTTTTGGAGAGCCCCTGATGTACCTAAACAGTGGAAACCCCCCACAAGTGACCCCATTTTGGAAACTAAACCCCCTAAGGAACTTATCTAGATGTGTGGTGAGCACTTTGAACCCCCCAGTGCTTCACAGAAGTTTATAACGACCGGGCATGAAAATAAAAAAATCGTATTTTTTCCACAAAGTTTTCCACAAACATCTTTTAGTCACCAATTTTTTCATTTTCCCAAGGGTACAAGGAGAAATTGGACCCCAATAGTTGTTGTCCAATTTGTCCTGAGTACGCTGACACCCCATATGTGGGAGAAAACTACTGTATGGGCACACGTCGGGGCTCGGAAGGGAAGTAGTGACGTTTTGGAATGCAGACTTTGATGGAATGGTCTGTGGGTGTCATGTTGCCTTTGGAGAGCCCCTAATGTACCTAAACAGTGGAAACCCCCCACAAATGACCCCATTTTGGAAACTAGACCCCCTAAGGAACTTATCTAGATGTGTGATGAGCACTTTGAACCCCCAAGAGCTTCACAGAAGTTTATAATGCCCAGGCATGAAAATAAAAAAATTGTATTTTTTCCACAAACATGATCAATTAGTCTCCAATTTTTTATATTCCCAAGGGTAACAAGAGAAATTGGACCCCAAAAGTTGTTGTCCAATTTGTCCTGAGTACGTTGATACCTCATATGTGGGAGAAAACTACTGTATGGGCACACGTCGGGGCTCGGAAGGGAAGTAGTGACGTTTTGGAATGCAGACTTTGATGGATTGGTCTGCGGGTGTCATGTGCGTTTGGAGAGCCCCTGATGTACCTAAACTATTGAAACTCCCCACAAATGATCCCATTTTGGAAACTAGACCCCCCACGGAACTTATCTAGATGTGTGGTGAGCACTTTAAACCCCCAAGTGCTTCACAGAGGTTTATAACGCCTGGGCGTGAAAATAAAAATCATTTTTTTCCACAAAAATTATATTTTTGCCCCAAATTTTTTATTTTCCTAAGGGTAACAGGAGAAATTGGACCCCAAAAGTTGTTTAGAAATTTGTCCTGAGTAGGCTGATACCCCATATGTGGGGGTAAAACATTGTTTGAGCGCATGGCAGAGCTTGGAAGGGAAGGAGCACCATTTGACTTTTTCAACGCAGAATTGGCTGGAATTGAGATCAGATGCCATGTTGTATTTGGAGAGCCCCTGATGTGCCCAAACAGTGGAAACCCCCCAATTATAACTCCAACCCTAACCCCAACACACCCCTAGCCCTAACCCTAGCCCTAACCCTAGCCCTAACCCTAGCCCTAACCCTAACCCTAGCCCTAACCATTCCACGGTAAAATTGATAAAGCGGTTTTATTCTTCGGGTCGGTATGGTTACAGCGATACCTCATTTAGGTCTTTTTTTATGTTTTGTCGGTTTTTTGCAATGAAAACAATTTTATATAAAAAATAATTATTTTTGCATCGCTTTATTCTGCGAGCTATAACTTTTTTATTTTTTGCGGATGACGCTGTATGGCAGCTCGTTGTTTTGCGGGACAAGCTGACGTTTTCAGCGGTACCATGGATATTTATATGCGTCTTTTTGATCGCGCGTTATTGCACTTTTTGTTCGGTGGTATGGTAATAAATCATTACCATACCATGCACACGTATGCGCACCCATAGACCACAATGGTAATTTTTTGCGCAAAACGCGTTTTTTTTAAGCGGTTGGCCGGACCAAAAAATGCAACATGTAGCATCTGAAAATTAAGGACGCACACCATAAAAAAATACAGCGCACGAAAAACGCATACGTGCGCATGCCAACGCGCACGTATGCGCTCCCATGTTAAATATAGGGGAAAAAACGCATGCGCACGTATGCACAAAAATGCAGCACAAAAAAACGCAAATGTGAAACCAGCCTTAGCAGCAAGAGGTAGATACTAGTCCTCCAGAACATATAAGAGAATACAGTACAGTTAAAGAATGTGACTTTGTTAGTGATGGAGTCATTCATTTTTCCCGACTTTTCCATCTGGCCCAGACGGACATGACAACTTCTCCAGCTAGGACTCATCTGAAGAGATTACAACAAACACACATTTGACTCCTCACATTTCCAGCAGCATCCCCATTTATTCCTAACCTGCACAAACTCCTCGTTTTGCTGATTCCTCAATGCTGAACCACTCCTGCCTTATTGTCACGGGTCTACAACATCCTCCTGGGAGACCTGGGACTAGAAGATCAGTGCATATTGTGAATCGCAAATTTTCCATTTAGACTGTGTATTTGTGTCACATAGTAAATTAATTTAGTTTCCTTTAGTGATGAAGAGGTTAATGACCCTTTCTATGCTGGTCAGAAATTGCAGTATGGGAGTATGCTTTCCTCATTGTCATTGTTCTATTCCTATTTGGTTGGTACATTCTTATCCTTCCCTATATACCACTTTACTTTTGGTGAGTGTTTGTATGTTTGTTGCTTTCTGTTAACTCTGTTTTGTCTTTGTGTCTTGTTTACCTTATATTTCTGTCCCAGGCCTCAAGGGGTGAGGGAGGGGTCTGATCAGGGTTTAACAGGAGCAAAGAAAAGTTGAAGACTGGGGTCCTTCTACCTTCAAGAGTACCCTCGGTACAGGGATAGTTAGGGTCCCCGTTCCACTGACAGCTTGAGGCCCCCTTCCTTACCAAAGACGTCACAGCATAACATTTATGTGTCCCTATTACTACACTTATTGTGCTTCTATTAGAGGTCCATAAATTAATGCCCATATCTGTGCCTGTTACAAAGTAAAATGACTTTGTGCCTCTAGATGGTAAATCTTAACCCTAGAATACATTAATGCCCCATGTGCCCCTTTCACAGTCACAATACTTTGTGTACCTCTATAATGATAAGTGGCCACTTAACATTTAATAAAGTCCACTGAGCCCCGCCCAAGTACAGCTCCCTTATACACAGTATGATGTCTCCACAGTTCCCCTTTACACAGTATGATATAGTCACATCTCCCCTCTACACAGTATGGTGTCCCCACATCTCCGCTCTACATACTATGATATCCCCACATCTCCCCTCTACACAGTATGATGTCCCCATAGCCACCTTATAAACAGTATAATTCCCACAGATAACTATTTATTTTTAAAACAATGTAAAATATTGTGTTTAAAATATGTATTTATTTATTATTTTTTTTCTTTAGCCACTGTGAGCTGCCATTTGTATTTGCTGGTGTGCAAGTGTTTGAGTACATTGCTAATAGTGTCTTTATTGTACAAGAAATAGTCCTACACCACAGAGTTCAATATAGGTGATGATCGGTAGGACGATAAGTAAGGTTATGTTTCAACCCCGTCTTTCTCAAACATTGCTAGATCGAAGTTATATAGAAAATGTAGGGTGGCTGCCTGTGTGTGCATTTGTGAGAATGGTATGCTGTCCAAGAGGAGGGCATTTGGAGAGATGTCCTGTCACGTCGCTATCAGACTCAGGGCCTGCTGTTCCGGCTTCAGCCACTAGGAGACGCCGGATTGGCCCGTTGCCGCCAGACTCGGGGCCTGCTGTTCCGGCCTCGGCCACTGGGAGGCGCCGGTCTGTCACGTCACTGTCAGACTCGGGGCCTGCTGTTCGGTCTCGGACACTAGGAGGCGCCGGACCGTCACTTCGCCGTCAGACTCAGGGACGGCTGTTCCTGCCTCGGCCACTGGGAGGCACCGTGGTTTGACCGTGGGTGATGGTGGTGACAGAGAAGGGACTTCTGCGCAGGCATCTGGTGGGTGCAGACTCCGCCCTTCTGTCAGTCATCAGGGGGTTACTGCATCACCATCTAGCCTAGTCCTGGGGGCGGTCCTAATGACATCATCAGTCCGGGAACCTGTGAGGGATGACCTGATCCCTCAAATACCTTGGGACTGGTCTTGCAAGCCGCCGGATATATTCTTGGCTCCCCTGTGTGCTACTGTGTGATTTGCTATAGTTAACTCTGACCTCAGCCTGGATTTCTGACCATTCTATTGCCTGCCGTTTTTGTACCTCTGCCTCTCTCCCAATTTTTGACGCTGACCTTGGCTTGGATTCCTGACCCATCTTCTGCCTGCTGATTTTGTACCTTTGCTCCCCTCCTGGTTTTTTGCTGACCTTGGCCCGGACTTTAGACCCTTCTTCTACCTGCTGGTTTTGTACCTCTGCTGCCTGCCGGCCTCCGACTCCTGTCTCCTGACCATGATTATGGGTTTTAGTTTTAACCCCTTGGCGACCGTTCTGCTCTGGTCCTCTGCTCCCCTAGACAGCTACCCCCTGGGCCTTGCTACAATTTCAGATCCCTGTATAGGGGTTAAGGGTCTCGAGGTTATTCGGGGCGCTGCCCTACTGCAGCCCAGATTCGCAGACGGTCGTCACATGTCCAGGGAGCTGGGTGAAAAGCGCAGTGTGTGTTAAGCTGTGGTGGTATCACCAAAAAGCAAGCATCTTTGGTAGAGATGAGCGACTTTGCCTTTTTTCGGTTCGAGTCGGGTTTTGTGAAACCCGATTTTCGCAAAAGTCGGGTCGAACGAAATCGGCCGATTATCGTGAAAAGTCGAAGGCCGACTGAAACACGAAACCCAATGCAAGTCAATGGGGAAGCCAAAGTCGGCAGGGAGTGGAGGACTGGAAACACACCTACAGTGCCCTTTTGAATGCCAAAAACATCAATTCTTATTATTGAAGCATTTCAACCTTAATTTACTTCATAATACTAGTTACGCACTGAAAAATGGGGGTTATTTGGCTAAATTTGTGGGGGGTAGGGCTGGCTCCAGGTTTTCATTTCATGTGCCCTGGGCCAAAGAGCGCCCCTTTAACACATAGCACAACTCATGATGCTCCGATACGGCAGAGAAATAGCGGTATAGTACAATGAAAAATACTTCACTTTTTACATCTCATGACTGATATCCATTTTAAATTCTCCAATAGCTCCAAAAACGGACAGTATATTACTCCATACAGTATTATGGCCACCGCATAGTGCGCTATACAGAGTAATGAGGCCCATATATTTCTCCATACAGAATCATTGGTCCCATATAATGTTTGAAACAGTATATGATGAGCTCCACATAATGCTACAGTATATGTTGGTCCCCATGGATGAAGCTCCACTGTGTTATGGGCCCAAATAATGCTCCATATATAATGGGCCCCATTTCTAATGCTCCAGTGCATAATGGGCCCTGTAAATGCTGCTCCAGTGTCTGATGTCCACCTTTGGAATGCTCCAGTGTATGGTGGGCCCCATATATCATTCTCCAGAGTATAGTGCTCCCCAAAAATTGCTGTCCCAACATTGAAAACAATTAAATAAGTCTCCTCAAATAAGTCTCCTCGCTAGGGAATCCCTGTACTAGTCTGGGCGTACAGACGTGATGTCATTGCGCTCTTTGATCAGAATATCACTGTCAGAAAACGCAGAAGTCATGTCAGTGGAGCAGGGAAAAGTAAGTATTTCAACTTTGCAAGTGCTGTGATCCTGAGCAAGTAGGGGGGGCCCACTCATTGGCGACGGCACTGGCACAGGGCCCCTCATACTACGGCGGTGTGTCTGATTGCGGGTGTGCACCCCCACCATCAGAGACACTTGACTGCACTATGAGGGACCCTGTGCCAGTGCCCGCGCCCAAGAGTCGGCCCACCCACCTGTTCAGGGCAACGGCACTCGCACGGTTGCATGCGCTAGGTGGTGACCGCAGCCATGGGGGGAGGAGGCAGCCCAGTTAGGGAGGTTTACAAAATGGCATATGTTGATGTGGGACATTCACCTGCTGCTAAAGGCGAAATTGGTCAACTCCCAGGAAGAGGAGGACCAAAGAAAGCCATTTTTCTGTCACCCTATGTGTCATCAGGGTAAGGTGTGACAAAATCCTTGGAAACCCATGCATGGTTCATTTTAATGAAGGTTAGATCATCCTCATTTTTGGTCGAGAGATGGGTCCTTTTTTCTGTCAGGATTGATCCAGCAGCACTGAAGACTCTTTCCGATAGCACACTTGCAGCTGGTCAAGCGAGCTTCTGTAAGGCATATTGTGCCAATTCAGGCCAGGTGTCCAGTTTAGCGGCCCAATAGTCAAATGGGAATGACCTGTGAGGGAGAACATCGATATGGGATGAGAAGTAGTTTGTAACCATAGTTGACAAGTGCTGTATCCTGTCACTTTCAATCGATGCAGTATTACCAGTCGTGTGAGCGGGACTTGAAAAATCAGTCCACAACATGGTCATGAAACCCCTGTCTCCAGCGCCACTTCTGATGTGTGCACCACCAACACCTCTTCCAAGCTGCCCCCGGCCCCTACGGCTCGTGTGAGAACCATCACCACTGCTTTGTGCTGGGAATGCCTCAACCAACCGGTTTACCAGAGTTGCTTGTTTGTTAGCCAATATTAGGTCAAGGTTCTCCTGTGGCATGATGTTTTATAATTTGCCTTTATAGCGTGGATCCGGGATGCTGGCCAACCAGTAGTCGTCATCGTTCATCATTTTGGCAATGCGGGGGTCCTTTTTTAGGATCTGAAAGGCATAATCTGACATGTGGGCCAATGTTCCCGGTGTCAATGATGCACTGCGAGTGCTGGGTGGAGGAGCACTTTCTGGCAAATCCACATCCCTCCAGTCACGCACAAACCCTGTACCAGACCTTGCCACGCCAACATTTTCTCTTGCCCCACGAGAAGCAGCATCCTCCCCTAATTAATCATCCCCATCATCATCCTCCTCCTCCTCTTCCTCTTCTTCCTCCACCTCGTCCAGGAGAGTTCCCGGAGCAGACAATGGCTGACTGTCACCAAGGCTTCCCTCCTCCTCTTCCTCATCATCCTTGGCTGCAGAGGCCTGCTCCTTAATGTGCGTCAAAGTTTGCATGAGCAGACGCATAAGTGGGATGCTCATGCTTATGATGGCGTCGTCTGCACTTACCAGCCGAGTGCATTTCTCAAAACACTGAAGGACTTTACAGAGGTCTTTCAGCTTCGACCACTGCACACCTGTCAACTCCATGTCTGCCCTCAAAATGCCTGCCCGTGTATCCTCCCACAAATGCATTACATCCTGCCTCTGTTCGCACAGCCGCTCAACCATGTGCAGGGTGGAGTTCCACCTTGCTGCAACGTCGATAATTAGGCGGTGCTTGGGAAGGTGGAGCAATCGCTGCAGCTTCTGCATACGACTGGAGTGTACCGGCGACCGGCGGATGTGCGAGCACAGTCTTCGGACCTTCTGTAGCAGGCCTGTTAACGCCGGATAATTATTGAGGAAGCACTGCACCAACAGGTTCAAGGTGTGAGCCAAGGAAGGTATGTGGCTGAGTTTTGAAAAGGTTATGGCTGCCACAAAATTCCAGCTGTTATCACTAACTACCTTGCCTGACTCAAGATGTAGACTGCCCAGCCATGACTCAGTTTGTCGCTGAAAGTAGTCGGCCAGTACCTCCGCGGTGTGTCTGTTGCCCAAACACATCATCTTCAACACAGCCTGCTGACGCTTTCCACTAGCTGATCGATAGGGGGACACCTCATGTGCAACACTGGCAGCTGCGGATGGAGTGCTCGTACAACTGCGTTCTGTGGACGAGCTTTCGCTTCTGGAGGAGGAGGAGGAGGAGGGTCGAACGCCTACAGCCAACTGTTTCCTATACCATGGGCTAGGCAGCACTATCCCACCACCGTTGTCCCCTGTGGACCCTGCATCTACCACATTAACCCAGTGCGCATTGATGGACACGTAAGGGCCCTGGCCATGCCTACTGGACCATGCATCAGTTGTGAGGTGCACCTTTCCACTCACTGATTGCTTGAGTTCATGTACAATGTGGTCTTTCACATGAAGGTGGAGGGCTGGGATGGCTTTGCGAGAAAAGAAGTGTTGACTGGGTAGGTCATAGCGTGGTACTGTGTAGGCCATGAGTTTGCGGAAAGCTGCGCTTTCAACCAACTGATAGGGCATAATCTCTAACGAGATTAGTTTGGCAATGTGGGCGTTCAAACCCAGTGTACGCAAATGAGAGGATGAGTACATTCTTGTCCTACTCATAGTCTCTGGTAGGGTGAGCTGGACTTGAGAGCTGCATATGGTCGAACTAGCGGTGGACATGGCGGACTGAGAGAGGGTTGATGATGGTGATGGAGTTGGTGTTCTTTCTGATGGCCTAGATTCAGTCTTTCGTTGCAATAACAGTGTGATTCCCTGACTGATTTGCCCTTGCGACGACAGCTCAACATTTGCTGCTGGTGGTGTGCTAACCGGTGGGCTTACAGTGGGGAAACAATGTAGTTTTGCTGACTACCTTCTATGGGAGCAGTTGCACATGTGGTACGTGAGTTTTGGTAGTCCATCCACGCTTGCAAGTGCATGGTGGTTAAATATCTTAGCATGCAGCTGGTATTCAAATTTCTCAGATTTTTCCCTCGGCTAAAGGTCTTTGCGCACTTCTTACATATAACCTTTGCCTGATCATTAGGATTTTGTTCAAAAAAGTGCCACACTGCACTCTTCCTACTATGGGAGACATTTTGAGGCCTTGCACGCTGTGCTATTTTGACCGTCGGGCCAAGTTGTCCTGCAACTCTTCTGGTTTTTGTAACCTGTTTTTGGACTGCTCCGGGCCTGCCAGATAACAGCTGTTGTGATGTCGATGCCCGCTGCGGATGCTTCTCCTCCTCTTCTGAGCTACTGGCAGCGGCACCCTCTTCCCCCAATGGATGCCAATCAGGGTCAACAACTGGGTCATCCATCACCTCCTCTTCAATGTCATGTGCACCTTCCTCTGTGTCACCGTGTATGGTGGTATAGTATGCGGGAAGGGACACCTGAGTTTCATCAGGGTGAGATTGTGCCTCAGTACACTGCGAGGGCAATGTAGTGCTCTGAGTGAATGTACCAGCAGAATCATCTATCAGTGGCTGTGCATCAGTGCACTCCATGTCAGATTCATCTTGGCCTGGGTAATTCACGATTTGACTTGATAACCCAGGCATGGTATGTGAAAACAGCTCCATGGAGTAATCTGTAGTGTGGCCTGCCGCATCCTTCAATTTTGGTTGGAGTGAAGGACACAAGGAAAGGTGTGGTTCATGACCATTAGCCTCCAATGACGACTCAGTGCTTTTATTTTTTAAAACTTCAGAAGAGGTGGCGATAGAGCTGGAGGCTGAGTCAGCAATGTAAGCCAAAACTTGTTCTTGAAGCTCCGGCTTTAAAAGCGGTTTACCTACTCCCAGAAAAGGGAGCCTTCGAGGCCTTGTGGAGCCAGGCGATGACACAGGCTCAACACCTCCTGCATTAGGTGCTATTTTGCTTTTGCCACTACCAGCAGATCCACCACCAACACCATCATTACCAGCTGCCAACCCCCGCCCACTTCCACGGACTCTTCCACCACACTTCCTCATTTTTGGGGAAAATGTACCCAAAAAACCACCAACTATATGGTACTGTAAAACAAGGTACAAGGTGTATATAGGAGTGGGGAGAATTTGAATCTCTCTAGACTTCAGGACACAGTTGGATTCTGTCAGGCCCTGTTTATATTACACCGCAATGTGACAGGCAGATTATGGATGGTGTAATAAAGGTGGATAGAGGACTGTGGAGAATTGGAATCTCTCTAGACTTCTGGACACAGTTGGATTCTGTCAGGCCCTTTTTATTTTACACCGCAATGTGACAGGCAGATTCTGGATGTTGTAAGAAAGGTGGATAGAGGACTGTGGAGAATTGGAATCTCTCTACACTTCAGGACACAGTTGATTTCTGTCAGGCCCTGTGTCTATAACACCGCAATGTGAGTTACAGAAATTGCCTAGTGTATGACAAACTACAAGGTGTATATAGAATTGGGCAGAATTGGAATCTCCCTAGAGTGTAGGTCTGTAAGAACGGACAAACTTCTCGACTTTTCCTTACAGAGTCACACACGTAGATAGCTTCAATTTGGCCGTGATAACAGCCATTACACGGTACTGAGAGAGGAGCATGCACGTACACCGCTGTACGGTGTA
Organism: Dendrobates tinctorius; assembly: GCF_039654945.1. NCBI lineage: Eukaryota > Metazoa > Chordata > Amphibia > Anura > Dendrobatidae > Dendrobates > Dendrobates tinctorius. The sequence goes on from NW_027361866.1 coordinate 5,924,823, forward strand.
TGTAAAATTGTCAAGCTCCGTGTTTTTGTATACGGACTGACACACGCTGTCTCTCTCTAGTTTTGAATGTAATCAAACAGCAAATATACTAAACTGTTTGAAAAATGGACAAAACTATAAGGTGTAGGTCTGTAAGAACGGACAAACTCCTAGACTTTTCCTTACAGAGTCACACACGTAGATAGCTTCAATTTGGCCGTGATAACAGCCGTTACATGGTACTGTGTGAGAAGCGTACACCGCTGTACGGTGTGTGAAAAAATGAACGCTCACTACCTCACCAGGACAAAACAATACAATTTGGATTGCTTTTAAAACAGCAGTTTGAACCCCAGTGTGCACACAGCAATGCAGCTAGCCTTAAAAGGCAGGCTAATCACCACCAGCGCTGCTGCACAAAAGCAATAATCTTCTCCTTTAACTGCACAGTAACTACAGTGAAAAGCTCTAGCAGCAGCAGTTTTTTTTTCTTTTTGCCTTCCTAACGCTCTCCCTACAGAATCAGCAGCTGCAGCAGCTCTCCCTATCCTGAGATCAGCATGAGTAACATGGCGGTTGGCGTCCCCGCCCTTTTATACCCCCTGTGACGCCACACAAAGCAAGCCAATCACTTGCATGCCCTTCTCCAAGATGGTCATGTCATCACGTTGCCCACAGTGTCTGTTCTTCCTGATTGGCTGAAAAAGGGCGCTAAAGCATCTTTTGAAACGTGACTTTGGCGCTAAAGTCGCCGACCTCGTGGCCGACCTCACGCTAAGGTCGGGTTTCGTTTCATGAAACCCGACTTTTGAAAATTTTCGACCCATTTTGCTCAACTCTAGTCTTTGGGAATAGACTAACAACGTTGCACAGGCACTTCCATGAGGGTGGAGGTGCCTTAAATAGTGTCTCCCAGCCATTGGCTGGTGACACTTTAGTACAAGGTGCAGAGCCCCTTTAAGGGGTAAGGAGCTCTCGCTTACCCTAAGCACAGTGTCCGGGGAGCACCTGACAAGAAGGAGGGAGGCAAGGATGGGTGCCACGGAGATGAGACGGCATCCCTGCCAGGGAAGAGGGGCATCGTGCAGGCATGCCGGTAATACAAGCAGCAATAAAACAGCAGACATCAGCCCCACAAATATTACCCCATTTTCCACCACTCCAGGGCAAGTCTGAAGAGCTGGTTAAGATGCTCCTTTTCTGGGGCATCTGTGGGCTGCTATTTTTAGACTGTGGTTACCAGTCTGAGTAGACCAACCCCCAGCTGCCTTCTTTAGCTAGGCTGGTTGTCAAAAATGGGGGAAACAATGCCATTTTTTAAAATTACCTATTTAAATAAAAAAACAGTGTGGGACCCCTCTCTTCTTGATAACCAGCCATGACAAAGCTTACAGCTGAGGGTTGCAGCCTGCATCTGTCGCTTTTGCCTGTGCTGGTTATCAAAAATAGAAAAGACCCCACAACACTCACACACATATATATATTTATAGCACGCTGGCTGACGAATCAGTGACAGCAGGCGTACTTTGATGAGAGTAGTACTCTCTCTTCAGCCAATGCCTGTGACCGGTGGTAACAGTTTTACTGCCGGTCCCATCTGGTGGCTCATGCTGTCATTTGGCAGCATGGGAACTGCAGTGCTCTGTCCAGCGGTAATGATCTTATCACCAACCAGAGCCCGTATTTGCCACTCTGTTACGCAGATGACAGCATGGCAAATAACGGATGTTGATTCATCTGAATGTGGTTCGGGTTCACGTACCATTCTGATACCTAAAACAAATTTTTTTTCAGATGTTCGGACAAAACTGCTGGACCCGAACATCAACAGGTTCGCCCATCACTAGTCTTGAGCTGTCTTTCTTCAGATTTCAACCCGTACTGACACATGACTAGGACAGGGTGCAGTTTGAAAAATGTGACGGGGGCCATTTCTTCATTTCTTCACATTCTTGAAGATCTCCTTTAAGTTTAAGTATAAGATTGGAGTTACATAGCACTGGTTATAATGGTTGTTTTCCAAATCAGGGTTTCTCAATTTTTTTCTTTTAAAACCTCACCTTTATCAGCCATCCATACCATCCCATTATTGTCCTCTCCCCCACCCCATCATTGCCTTCTTCACCACCTCAATCATTGCCTTCTCCCCCACCACTGTCTTTGCTTTCTCCCCCTCTACTCCCATCATTGCCCATTCCACCACCTCCATCATTTCCTCCTCCCCCACCACCCCCATTATTGCCCTTTCCACCACCACCATCATTGCATTCTCCCCCACCACCCCATCATCATTTATTTTTCCACCACCCCATCATTGCCCTTCCCACCACCTCCATCATTTCCTTCTCCCCTACCACCCCATCATTGCCTTCTCCCCATCACCCCCATCATTGCCTTCTCCCCATCACCCCATCATTGCCTTCTCCCCATCACTCCTATCATTGCCTTCTCCCCATCACCCCCATCATTGCCTTCTCCCCATCACTCCCATCATTGCCTTCTCCATTACCCCATCATTGCCTTCTCCCCATCACTCCCATCATTGCCTTCTCCCCATCACCCCCAATATTGCCTCCTCCCCATCACCTGTTTCATTGCCTTCTCCCCATCATTGCCTTCTCTATCACCCCCATCACTGCCTTCTCCATCACCCCCATCACTTCCTTTTCCATCACCCCATCATTGCCTTCTCCATCACCCCATCATTGCCTTCTCCATCACCTCATCATTTTCTTCTCCCCATCACCCCATCATTGCCTTCTCCATCACCCCATCATTGCCTTCTCCCCATCATTGCCTTCTCCCCATCACTCCCTTCATTGCCTTCTCCCCATCACCCCATCATTGCCTTTTCCCCATCAACCCCATCATTGCCTTCTCCATCACCCCATCATTGCCTTCTCTCCATCATCCCCATCATTGCCACCTCCCCATCACTCGTATCATTGCCTTCTCCCCATCACTCCCATCATTGCCTTCTCCCCATCACCCCCCATCATTGCCTTCTCCATCAAACCCCCATCATTGCCTTCTCTCCATCACCCCCCATCATTGCCTTCTCTCCATCACCCCATCATTTCCTTCTCCCCATCACCCCATCATTGCCTTCTCCCATCACCCCATCATTGCCTTCTCCATCACTCCCATCATTGCCTTCTCCATCACCCCATCATTGGCTTCTCCATCACCCCATCATTGTCTTCTCCCCATCACCCCATCATTGCCTCTCCATCACCCCCATCATTGCCTTCTCCCCATCATTGCCTTCTCCCCATCACCCCCATCATTGCCTTCTCCCCATCACCTCATCATTGCCTTTTCCCCATCACCCCCATCATTGCCTTCTCCATCACCCCATCACTGCCTTCTCCCCATCACTCCCATCATTGCCTTCTCCCCATCACCCCCAATATTGTCTCCTCCCCACCACCCCATCATTGCATTCTCCCCATCACCCCATCATTGCATTCTCCTCATCACCCCATCATTGCCTTCTCCCCATCACCCCCATCATTGCCTTCTCCCCATCACCCCATCATTGCATTCTCCCCATCACCCCCATCATTGCCTTCTCCATCACCCCATCATTGCCTTCTCTCCATCATCCCCATCATTGCATTCTCCCCATCACCCCCATCATTCCCCTCTCCTCCACCTACACACACACAGCACCATTCACCTCTCTGCACATTCTCTCTCCATCACCCCCAATATTGCCTCCTCCCCATCACCTGTTTCATTGCCTTCTCCCCATCATTGCCTTCTCCATCACCCCATCATTGCCTTCTCCATCACCCCATCATTGGCTTCTCCATCACCCCATCACCCCCATCATTGCCTTTTCCCCATCACCCCCATCATTGCCTTTTCCCCATCACCCCCATCATTGCCTTTTCCCCATCACCCCCATCATTGCCTTCTCCATCACCCCATCATTGCCTTCTCTCCGTCATCCCCATCATTGCCACCTCCCATTCACTCGTATCATTGCCTTCTCCCCATCACTCGTATCATTGCCTTCTCCCCATCACCCCCCATCATTGCCTTCTCTCCATCACCCCCATCATTTCCTTCTCCCCATCACCCCCATCATTGCCTTCTCCCCATCACCCCCAATATTGTCTCCTCCCCACCACCCCATCATTGCATTCTCCTCATCACCCCATCATTGCCTTCTCCCCATCACCCCCATCATTTCCTTCTCCCCATCACCCCATCATTGCATTCTCCCCATCACCCCCATCATTGCCTTCTCCATCACCCCATCATTGCCTTCTCTCCATCATCCCCATCATTGCATTCTCCCGATCACCCCCATCATTCCCCTCTCCTCCACCTACACACACGCAGCACCATTCACCTCTCTGCACATTCCCCCGCAACGCTACACATGTAAGCACACACACACACACCACCACTCATCTCTACACACACACGCACGCACACACATACAAACATACAAAATACACGCGCACACATACACACACAGCACCTCTCACTGTCCGCAGCACCACCTGTTATGAATGGGTCACTGAGGAGAAAAAAAACAAAACAAGCTAAGCCACAGAAAACCAGAGAAGTTGGTAACTATGCAGATTGCAGATCCCTGATCTTACCACACAACTAGCAGTAGCCGTGGAGCATGCCTACGATGTTCCTAGACGCCTCGTCACGGCCGGAGGACTACATAAGCCTAAAGCAAGAAAATGGAAAACTAACTGCCCCAGAGCAGACCCCAAAGGAATAGATAGCCCCCACACATGTATTGATGGTGAAACAAGATGAAGGCACAAACACAGGCAGGAAAATAGGCTGAGCAAATGATGGGGCCCAAACTAACTAGACAGGAAAGGAAAGGCAAGTCACTGTCTGCAGCCTGCAGAAAACCCTACAAAAATAATGTCCAACACTACTCATAGCAAAATTAACCCTGAAGTCACTAGACTTCTCCCACTATATCAGCACTCTGGAGTATTCTGAGACAGAGCAAAAAGTGACCGAACTAGTAAGGGACAAAAAGCCAATTGGCAAAATACTGATAAATAAGAGTGGAAATTCAGCTCAGCCCCCAGCCGGGGCTGGCAGACCACACAAAAAAACTGAATAGATCAACAAAATCAAGTGAGAACATTAGCAGAAAAACTTAGCTTTAGATGACTGGAACAGAGCTGAAAACCAAGAGCTGAGAAGCCAGAAGGAATCACCAGCAACTGAATAGGGCGTCGGCTGTCTTAAATCCAATCTGAGAATCCTGAGATCCAATTGTCCTCCTCATTCTCAGGTGGCAGATCTCCACCGATCAAACCAACGGCACCACCTCCCATCACCACCAGAGGGAGTCCAGAAGGGGAACTCACAACTGGTGAGAATGAACTCACAACAGTACCCCCCCTTGAGGAGGGGTCACCGAACCCTCATCCACACCACCAGGCTGATCAGGATGGGCCCGGTGAAAAGCACGAACCAGTCTATTGGCATGAATATCGGAGGCAGAGACCCAAGAATTATCCTCCTGACCATAACCCTTCCATTTGACCAAATACTGGAGTCTCCGTTGTTGTGAGTTCATTTTCCCCTTCACCATTGAGATCTGACGAACTCCCTCTTCTGGTGAAGGAAGGTAGTGAGGCTGATTACCAAGCACCTGGGCAGGATGATGATGACTGGGTGACAGGAATTACTGACTCTCTCTGAGGGATTCTAGGAGACCAGTCTGATTCCTGCTCCTCAAAAGCTAAGTTTTCTGCTCTACTTTTGCATTTGTGTTTTGGTTTTGTTTTGCATTGTTTTCCTTGATTTCTGCCTATTGTTTTGGGGTCTGCTCTGGGGCAGTTTAGATTTCCTTTTCTGTCTTTAGGCTATGTAGTTCTCCGGCTGTGATCGAGGGGTCTAGAGCACCGTAGGAACCCCCCACGGCTACTGCTAGTTGTTGTTGATAGGTTCAGGGGTCTGCAATCCGATAGCTGCCAACTTCTCTGGTTTTCTGGACTTAGCTAGTATTTCTGTTTTTGCCTCCTACGGTGACTCATTTCATAACACTCCGTCTAACCAAACTAGAATCCAATATTTTCTCTACCTCATATTCCACATTGCCTTCAACCAACACAGGGTCAGGAGGTGCTGCCATAGGAACCACTGGCTCAACAAACCTCTTCAACAGAGATTTGTGAAATACGTTATGGATCTTGAACGTAACTGGAAGAGCCAATCGAAATGAAACAGGATTAAGAATTTCCAAAATCTTATAAGGACCAATAAATCTTGGCTTAAATTTAGGAGATGCAACCTTCATAGGAATATTCTTAGACGACAACCAAACCATATCACCCACTTTAAACCGGGGACCAATGGTCCTATGCCGGTTGGAAAATCGCTGGGCCTTTTCCTGAGAAAGTGACAACTTATCCACCACTTGGTCCCATATCTGCTGCATTCTCTTAACCACAGTGTCCACACCTGGGCAGGACGAAGATTCCACTTGCCCTGAAGAGAATCGAGGATGAAACCCAAAATTACAGAAAAAGGGTGACATCAAAGTGGCAGAACTAGCTCTACTGTTCAGCGCGAATTCGGCCAAGGGCAAAAATGAGACCCAATCAGCCTGATCAGCAGATATAAAACATCTCAAATAAGAGACCAAGGTCTGGTTTGTTCTCTCAGTCTGTCCATTGGTCTGAGGATGAAACGCGGAGGAGAAGGATAACTGAATTCCCAGATTGGAACAAAAGGCTTTCCAGAATCTGGAAACAAACTGGACTCCTCTGTCGGACACAATGTTCTCAGGAATCCCATGTAACCGAACCACCTGTTGTAAAAACAAGGGCACCAACTCAGCAGAAGATGGCAACTTTGGGAGTGGTACAAGATGGACCATCTTCGAAAATTTATCACAAATCACCCAGATAACAGTCATTCTTTGAGAGACAGGAAGATCAGAAATAAAATCCATTGAGATATGGATCCATGGCCTTTTGGGCACCGGCAAGGACATCAGCAACCCACTAGAACGAGAACAGGGTTTAGACCGAGAACAAGTTCCAAAGGACTGTACAAAATTCCTCATGTCACTAGACAAGGCAGGCCACCAAAAGGACCGACTCACCAAATCTCTGGTACCAAAAATACCTGGATGACCAGCCAAAGCGGAGCAATGAATTTCAGACATCACTCTCTTTCTCCACTTTTCAGGAACATACAATTTTCCCATAAGGCAACGCTGAGGTTCATCCTCCTGAAATTCCTCCAGGGCGCATCTCAAATCGGGCGAAAAGGCAGAAATAACTACCCCCTCACCTAGGATGGTAGTAGGCTCGGTCACACTAAGAGAATCGGCAAAGAAGCAAAGAAACTCCTAGAAAGGGCGTCTGCCTTAACATTCTTAGTGCCCGGAAGAAAAGAGACCACAAAATTAAAACACGTGGAAATCAAGGCCCATCTAGCCTGTCTAGGATTCAAGCGTTTGGCCGACTCTAGATAAATTAAATTCTTGTGATCGGTGAGGACCACAACTTGATGTCTAGCTCCCGCCAACCAATGTCTCCACTCCTCAAATGCCCATTTCATGGCCAACAATTCCCGATTCCCCATGTCATAGTTGCATTCAGATGGGGAGAGCTTTCGAGAAACGAAGGCACAGGGATTCATCTTAGAAGTCACAGGGTCTTTTTGGGAGAAAACAGCTCCTGCACCAATCTCAGAAGCATCTACCTCCACCTGAAATGGAAGTGAGACATCAGGTTGCCGTAAAACTGGAGCTGAATTAAATCTCTGCTTAAGCTCCTGAAATGCTGAGATAGCCTCAGGAGACCAATTCAGCACATCAGCGCCCTTCTTGGTCAGATCAGTCAGTGCTTTGACAATACCAGAAAAATTACCTATAAATTTACGATAGAAATTAGCAAAACCCAAAAACTTCTGGAGGGCCTTCAAAGAAGTAGGCTGAACCCAATCATAAATGGCCTGTACCTTGGCCAGGTCCATTTCAATAGTCGATGGAGATAAGATAAATCCCAAAAATGAAATCCTCTGTACACCAAAGAGGCATTTTGATCCCTTAACAAACAGGGAATTCTCTCTCAAAATCCGGAACACAGTCCAGACGTGTTCCACATGAGAATCCCTATCACTAGAAAAGATCAAAATATCATCCAGATAGATGATCAAAAACTTATCCACAAAGTCACGGAAAATATCATTCATAAAGGACTGGAAGGCAGAAGGGGCATTAGTGAGCCCAAAAGGCATCACCAGGTACTCAAAATGTCCCTCCGGAGTATTACACGCCATCTTCCATTCATCCCCATGCTTGATGCAAATAAGATTATACGCCCCCCTGAGGTCAAGCTTAGTAAACCAGCAGGCACTCTTAAATCTGGAGAATAAATCAGACATCAGAGGTAACGGGTACTGATATTTAACTGTCATCTTGTTAAGGGAACGATAATCAATACACGGTCTTAATGAACCATCTTTCTTGGTCACAAAAAACCCTCCAGCCCCTAAAGGTGACGAGGATGGTCTAATATGACCCTTCTCCAATGACTCCTTAATATAGGATCGCATAGCATCATGTTCGGGTACTGATAAGTTGAAAAGCCGACCCTTGGGAAATTTACACCCAGGCATCAACTCAATTGCACAGTCATAACTCTTATGAGGAGGCAAAGACGCAGACTTGCTTTCACTAAATACATCAGAAAAATCGGCTAGATAATCAGGAATATCATGAGACTGAGGAGAGGTAGAGAAAACAGGAGCGTCCCTAAGAACACACTGACAATCCCAACTCACCACAGACCCAGATTTCCAATCCAAAACTGGATTATGAGTTTGCAACCAAGGAAAACCCAGAACAATAGAATCATGCAAATTATGCAGCACCAAAAATTTACAATTTTCTTGGTGGTCTGGGGCAACCGGCATCGTCACCTGGGTCCAAAACTGAGGTTTATTCTCCGCCAAAGGAGTAGCATCAATACCCCTCAAAGGAATAGGCGTCCGCAGAGGCATCATGGAAAAACCACAATGTTTAGCAAAGTCCAAATCCATCAGATTCAACGCTGCTCCTGAATCCACAAAAGCCTTCGTGGAAAATGTGGATAAGGAACAGACCAGTGTAATTGCCAAAAGAAACTTAGCCTGTATACTGCCCACAGCAAATGTGTGTGCCAAACGTTTCTCTCGTTTTGGGCAGACAGAAATAATATGAGAGACGTCTCCACAGAAAAAACACAGCTTATTACGCCTTCTAAACTCCTGACGTTGTGCCCTAGACAAAACTCTATCACATTGCATAGGTTCAGACATTTGTCCAAAAGGTGGCAACTCCTCTCGTGTCGTTTTGCGTCCACGTAAACGCCGATCAATTTGAATGGCTAATGACATAGAATCGTCAAGACCAGAGGGAACAGGAAATCCCACCATATTATCTTTTACGGTTTCTGACAGACCCTTCCAAAAGAGAGCTGCCAAGGCACCATCATTCCAGATAGTAAGGACCGCTCACTTTCGGAATCCTGACCCTGGTTCAATGCCAGTAGGGCTTTCTCAGCTTGATCAATAGCAGTAGGTTCATCATACAACAACCCCAAGGCTTGAAAAAATGCATCCACATTAGTCAGAATAGGATCTTCAGGTGTCAAAGAAAACGCCCAATCCTGGGGATCGCCGCGTAGCAAAGAGATGACAATTTTAACCTGCTGCGCAGAGCTCCCCAATGAATTAGGCTTCAAGGCAAGAAATAATTTACAATTATTCTAAAAATTCAAAAATTTAGACCGATCCCCAAAAAACACATCAGGAGTAGGGATCCTTGGTTCAGCAGCATGTGAATGAGCGAGATAGGCTGAAATTCCCCGCACTTCAGCAGTGAGCTGCTCCACACAATCAGACAATTGCTTAATCTCCATTTAAAAAAAAAATCCTCCTATGGCCCCAGATAAAAAGAGGAAAAAATATACATATAAAAAATAAATAAAAAAAATTCTGACCCTTTTTTTTTTTAACAATTCTTTCCTGCTTTTGAGTACCCTAGAATCTTCGGTAAGGCTGGTGATTCTGTTATGAATGGGTCACCGAGGAGAAAAAAACAAAACAAGCTAAGCCACAGAAAACCAGAGAAGTTGGTAACTATGCAGATTGCAGATCCCTGATCTTACCACACAACTATCAGTAGCCGTGGAGCGTGCTACGATGTTCCTAGATGCCTCGTCATGGCCAGAGGACTACATAAGCCTAAAGCAAGAAAAGGGAAAACTAACTGCCCCAGAGCAGGCCCCAAAGGAATAGATAGCCCCCACACATGTATTGCTGGTGAAACAAGATGAAGGCACAAACACAGGCAGGAAAATAGGCTGAGCAAATGATGGGGCCCAAACTAACTAGACAGGAAAGGAAAGGCAAGTCACTGTTTGCAACCTGCAAAAAACCCTACAAAAATAATGTCCAACACTTCTGATAGCAAAATTAACCCTGAAGTCACTAGACTTCTCCCACTATATCAGCACTCTGGAGTATTCTGAGACAGAGCAAAAAGTGACCGAACTAGTAAGGGACAAAAAGCCAATTGGCAAAATACTGATAAATAAGAGTGGAAATTCAGCTCAGCCCCCAGCCGGGGCTGGCAGACCACACAAAAAAACTGAATAGACCAACAAAATCAAGTGAGAACATTAGCAGAAAAACTTAGCTTTAGATGACTGGAACAGAGCTGAAAACCAAGAGCTGACAAGCCAGAAGGAATCACCAGCAACTGAATAGGGCGTCGGCTGTCTTAAATCCAATCTGAGAATCCTGAGATCCAATCGTCCTCCTCATTCTCAGGTGGCAGATTCCACCGATCAAACCAGCTGCACCACCTCCCGTCACCACCAGAGGTTGTCCAGAAGGGGAACTCACAACTGGTGAGAATGAACTCACAACAACCACCGGCGCCCGTGCTGCCTCGCTCCGGCACAGCGTCCGCTGAATGATGACGTCATCCAGCAGCGCTGCTCTCTGTGTCAGTGACAGGAAGTGCAGGTGCCGGGCAGGAAGCAGGACGGATCCTTGCAGCTCCACTCCTGCTATTTTCTCTTTCAGGCAGCGGAGCTACTGGGATCGCTCCCTGACCGCCACACATGAGGGCAATCTGGCCAGGGACCCCCCAGAGCCTCGGGCCCATAGAAACCGGCCAGATTGCCCTCATTTTTAGCCATCCTGCAGGGGTCCCCTGGAGCCTCTGAGCACTGGTGCAACCGCACTAGTTTAACTGGCAGTATGTCCGCCCATGTGCATGTTGTAGTTTTTAGTGTGCTGCATTGTTCTCGCATAATTGAAGTCTGTGATATCTTTAGTGGGGCTTCTGTACATACTGTTGGTGCTGCTGGAGATGTTAACACTAATTTTTGGAAATGTGAACAGTCCTGCTTGGGTGTCCATCTGCTGGGTTGGGTGTAGTGGAAGACTTGTCAGTCCTTATTATACTATTTCTTCTGTGGTAAAATTGATGCCACTTTGTTGGTGTCTGCCACTACTTTTTGGAAATGTGAACACTCCTGGTTTGGTGTCCAACTGTCCATTTCTGGGTTGGGTGTAGTGGAAGACCTGTCGGTCCCTTTTACACTATTTCCACTGTGGTGAAATTGATGTCACTTTGCTTGCTGTCTGCCAATAAATTTTTGCAAATGTGTATTCTCCTGGTTGAGCCTCCTTCATGAGTATTGCCTGTTGCAGTGAGCCTCTGATACCGTCAGTCCTCCACCCTCCTTGAGTAAACTACCCGTGTTACTATCCTTACATTTTTCTGACAATAGTAATGTATGAAACTGATATATTTGCCACCTGAATGTGGCTGAGCTTCAATTTCAAATTTTTAGTTTTTCTATCACTTATATAGCACCAATAATTCAACATTTGCTTTACAGACATTTACAGGCATTACTGGCACTGTCATCATTGGGACTCACAATCTAAATTTACTATCTGTATGTCATTGTAGTGTGGGTAGAAAAAAAAATTCTGGTAGGAAACCATACAAACACGGGTAGACCATACATGCTTTGTACATGCTGTCCTTGGTGAGGTTGGAACACAGGACTCCAGCGCTGCAAGGCTGCTAATATTTTTGTGTTGATGACTGAATGTTTCTGTGGTTGAAAGCCTATCATTGCGATGCAAACTGTGTGCATCACTGCTGTCTTGGGGAAAACCATTGTCAAGATTGTCTTCCAGAATGTTTTGATACTGCATCATGGGCACGTCTCTTTCCAGGCGAGGAAGCAACTGGCAAAATTTACTATTGTATCATGGATAGAATACACTGGCAACCAAGTAGTCACCACTATTTTGAATCATAACTATATGGAAAACAATCATGTTGCAGATAATGCTGCAAGAAGGCGATCAAAGGTTGGTCTCTTTCATGAGGTATAACACCACAGTGTGTAGGTGGCTTAATAACCCTCAAGCTTTCTTCCTCCATCATCTCCTGACAACCATGGACAACAGATAGGGAATCATTATCGTCTTCAACGCCTTAGGCTACTTTCACACATCAGGTTTTCGGCGTCAGGCGCGATCCGGCGTCGTGCCGGAATGCCGGATCCGGCAAATGTTTTGTAAAACCTGAAGTGCCGGATCCGGTTTTCTGCCGGATCCGTCTTGTTCTTGACAGACAAAACCGGATCCGTCTCATCCGGTTCATCCGTTTTTCTATCCGTTTTTCTATCCGTTTTTTGACGGATTACGCCGGATCCGGTTTTTAAAATTTACCCTTGTGGCCTTCCGAACGGGATTGGCTACTGGAAAACTAGATATAGCATGTTCCTACAGCCCTTCTTTGACAGGTTGTAGAGAAGAAAGTGCAGGTTGGAGAGAAGAGCAAGTTACTGGCGAAGATGGATGTTGTCATTGGAAATATTACCACTAGAAGTTCTGTGACGGTTTCAGTAATGAGGGACAATTTTGCACTATACTTTATGTCACATCAAGGCAGAGTACACTGGCAGGATGACAGAGTGTGAAAGATTTGTGCCCTAACCAAACTTGTGTACCTTCTGGACCAACAGTATATACCTTTGCCAACCAAAGTTGGCTATCTTGTCATGGTCTTACTATTTTTACCTTTAGGCCACAGGTGTGTACCTGGTTGTGTTTTATGCAAAGTATTTCACCTTTTAACAAAAGTTGTGTACATTGTTAGGAAATCACCAACAATAAACACAACTTTTTAGGTGAAATACTTTGCTTCCAACACAACCAGGAACACAACTGTGGCAAAAAGGTAAAATTTACCCACAGTTATATATCAGGTTTTGAATACCTTTTGACCTTTGAAATTATTTAACCTTTTTTTCTAAACATATTTCGCCGCAGAAAGAAATGAGAGACAACCATTGTAAAAGTAATTTAACTTTTATTTGAAATTTTTTTTTTTTTTGTAAAATGTTTTTAAAGTTAGTTAAAAAAACTTTTTGAATAAATGTTTGAAAACAAACAAATGGGCATTTTTATTAAAAAAAAATCATTACAACTCGGTGTAGTGTGGGGTGGAAATACTGCTGGAGGGGCTGCGGGACACTTCGACACTGGGAGTGTGGAGAGAGGACTGGGATCGTGGTGGGGAAGGAACAGTTAGAGGTGAAGGTGTGGAAAAAGATACAGAATGGGTGGACATGTGGGAGGCAGAAGAGGTGGTGGGCGGTTGAGTGGAGGGTTGGGCAGGGACTGTAGGAGCAGATGATGTTGATGGAAAGTTGTATGGGGAAGGAGTTTGGTACGGGGAAGGAGTTTGGTACGGGGAAGGAGTTTGGTACGGGGCAGGTTGCTGGAAGTGGGGAGATGTCTGGTACTGGGGAGGTTGCTGGTACTGGTGAGGTTGCTGGTATGTAATAGGAGGGGGAGGATGGAAAGTGGCTGGAGGGGGTGCAGATGTAATAGGAGGGGGAGGATGGAAAGTGGCTGGAGGGGGTGCAGGTGGAGGAACTACAGTGGTGGGAGGTGGAGGTTGGGAGGTAACCTGCTGTAGAGCACCGTGGCACGAATGCATTACATGCATCTGCTGGGTAGGAGATAGCGTTTCAATGCGCTCCACAACAGACCTGAAAAAGGTGTGGTTTGGCGAAGATCTTGCTTCTGAATGCATGGTTTGCAGAAGTGTCTTCACCTCCAGAATGCTGGAGTTGATCTGCTGAAAGCCTGCGGAGATTTGCTCTGACAAGACTTTGAGACAGTTCTGGAAAGATGCATTCAGATGCAAGAACTCTTGCGCATAACTCTTTTCCTGACCCCTCTGCCGCTGCCGCCCAGTACCCGCAGGTGTACTAGAGGTGGCAGGGGCAGAAGGGTGGGGTAAAGGGAAAGCGATCTCCTCACCAGCAGCTTCATGTAATGTAGGCGGCCACGATGCTCCTGTGCTGGAGGATGGGACAGATGGGTCAAATGTGTGGGAAGGCTGGGAAGGTGCAGATGTACTGGGGCCGTCAAAGTGTCCCTCGGTGCCGGTCTCCTCAGGGATCGCCTCAGAAGGGTCCAATCGTGCAGGCTCCCGAGTGCTGCTCACCGTGCTGTGTAATAAAGAGAAAAAAAAACAATTAAAATACTGACATGGTATGGCCCTGGCTGAAAAAAAAAAGTTACATCTAACATTTTTTTCACATGTGGTGTGTAATATTTACCTTCTGGTGAGCATTGTTTCCCGGAGGAACGACAGGGCTTGTGCGTACTTGTACTTGCTCCTGCGTCCTCCAGATCCACTCGGGGCCCGCATCTCTTTATTGAACTCCTTCTTGAAACGATCCCTCACAGACCGCCACCGATTCACAATTCTGTTCCCTGAAACGAGAAAGGAGTGGTTAGTATACAACATCAGTGTTTCACAAACTCCAGTCCTCATGGTCCCCAGGGGTCATGTTTTCAGGATTTCCATAGTAAATAGAAATCCTGAACACATGATCCGTGGGGACCACGAGGACTGGAGTTCGGGAAACACTGGTTTACATCAAGCAACCGGTACTGTATATACTTACGCTCTTTAATCTGGGCCCGAGCTTCGAGGTCCTCCCAGCGGCCCACAAGGAGAGAACAGATTTCCTCCCAGAGTCGTCGGGTAACGATCAGGTCAGCGTGGCGGCGGTCAGCCATATTCCAGAGCGGCTCCCTTTCTCTGACGAGATCGATGAGGCGGTCCACATCAATCCCTCCATCCTCACCGTCAGAGTCGGGAGCACGCTGTGAAGGCTGTTAAAGAAAAAGACAAAAATAACATAATTAGCCTCCACAAAAGAAATGAAATAAAAAGTGCAAAAAAAAAAGCAAAAATATTTATACTTACACGCTGGTGACCGCCGCGTTGCTGTCGCCGACGACCCTGGGAGGCACTGCGAGGACCTCTTGGCCGAGCACCAGATTGGGAAGACTAGAGAAGAAAACAAAAAATGTTATGTCTTTGGATGTAGGCATTTGTTTGCTGTGTGTGGTCTGCAGAACATTGTTTTCTATGTGTTGTGTGTAGTGTGATGTTGTGTTTCTGCGTTTGATGCAAAAAACTTACCAATTGTGAGCCCACTCCAGGTGTCTGTCCACCCCTTCCTTCTTCTTCTGGGAGCTCCTCTTCATCTTGTGATTCCTGTTTTGAAATAAAAGTCAATGAATAGACATATATTACAGAGATGATGGATTTTGGAAATAAAAACTTACCGTCAAACGCTGACGATGCGAGGGAGGGCTCCCAGAAGAAGATGTGCTGTCCTGTTGATGGCCAGACTCCATGGCTGTGGGTATTGCTGCTGCTGTTGCTGCTGCCAGTGATGCCATTTCTGCTGCTGCTGCTGCATCTCTTTGGCGGCTGTTGAATAAAGAGAAACAAAGGGCCAATGAATATCTTGATATTCCATGGCCCTAGTTTGGAGGAATGGGGGATTTGATAATTACCGTCTCTCATCTGCTTCTGGACTCCCCTCCTCAGCATGTTCCATTTGCTGCTCCATTTGGGGTGGTGGTGGTGCTGATGGTGCTGCAGATGTCTGCTGCCTTCTCCTGGTTCTTGGCTTGGGTGGCATGTTGGGTGTGGCTGTGGGTCCCACTGTCTTGCTTTTATATATGTCTTGTGGGCAGAGCTACTGAGCATGCTCAGACCAAAAAAAACGGATCCGGCCACCGGATCCGGCTTTTGCCGGATCCGGCGCATTGCGGCGCTCATAGGCTTTCATTGTGTGAAAAAGCCGGACGCGCCGGATCCGGTGTGTCCGGCTTTTTCGCCGGAGACAAAAAACGTTACAGTAGACGTTTTTTCCAGACGCCGGATCGCGACACATTGCCGGATCCGGCGAAAACCGGATGAAACGCATGGCCATCCGGCGCGATCCGGCGCAAATGCAAGTCAATGGGGGGGAAACCGGATCCGGCATTGCATTTCGCCGGATCCGGTTTCTGTCAAAAGTGCCGGATCGCGCCTGACGGCGAAAACCTGATGTGTGAAAGAGGCCTAACTGTTGCACGTCCAACACCTCTTCCTTCCTTGTCCTTTTCATGGTCTTTCTCCATTTTGTTTCTGCCATGGCAATCGCCTGTGAGATGACAGACCTGAACTTATAGATATTTGTAACCCTAAAAGCATCCTCCTCTGCTCCCTCCTCTTCCCTCAGGACCACCACTACCACCTCCTCACCCAGACCATTTTAAGGGTGCTCCAGCATGTACATGACAGTAATAGTGATGCTGGTGATGGCATTGTCACCACTAACCATCTTAGTATCCATTAAGAAAATGTGCAGAAGGGTGCGGAAGTCCGCCATCTGTGTCCAATGTGCAAGTGTGAATTGCACCACATCCTACTGCGTTCTGCCAAGCTATGCAAAATGTCATACTGCACTAAGTATCGACACTGCTGCCAGATTCGCTGCAGCATGTGCAGACTAGAGATGAGCAAATATGTTGAGAAAACGATTGCCAAACATAAATTTGTCACGAATATGGTACATTCAGATTCGTGATCGGTAACACGAACATTTTTCTTAAAACCGGAAAAAGTCGGTAACATTTGGTAAAAAATAGAATAGAAGCCAGTAATTTAAGTGCCGCGTTCAGTGAAATCACAGCGGGACAGGTTAGAACAGAATAGTTAAATAGTTATATACACATAGAATACATATATACAGTATATATATATATATATATATATATATATATATATAGATGTCAGTGACATAGACATATATGTGTCTTACATAGATAGATAAAAGAAAAGCCAGTAATTCAGCAGCCGAGGTAGTGTAAAATCACAGCAGGAGCCGACAGGAGAGAAGAGATGGATTGCACGCAGTAAACACAAATGGAATAGGTAGAAACTGTATATACTTGTGTATAAGCCGAACCGAGTATAAGATGTGGCACCTAATTTTGCTACGAAAAACTGGGAAAACGTATTGACTCGAGTATAAGCCGGGTATGAATTGTCCCCTCATCCCCATCCTGGTATGCATGGTTTCTCATCCCCATTTTTGTATGCATGGCTCCTTATTTTCATCCTTGCCTTCATGGCTCCTTATTCCCATAATTGTCTGCATGGCTCCTTATCCCCATCCTTTTCTGCATGGCTCCTTATTCCCATCCTTGTCTGCATGACTCCTTATCCCTATCCTGGTATACATGGTTTCTCATCCCCATCTTTGTATGCATGGCTCTGTGACGTCACGTCTAGTCACTGAGGCTGGGCTCACAGCTGTTCATTCACCAGTGGTTTTCAACCTGGACGGTCGCATCTTGGCACCATCCAGGTTAAAAACTAATTATCCCCCAGACATGGATTATTAAAGGAGTCTGTGTCATTCTTTCAATTAACCCCTTGCCTACAATGGACGTAATATTCCGTCCATGTGACCCTGGACCTAATTTTCATGGATGGAATATTAAGTCACAGCGATCAGCGGCGCCCACGTGGTGAGCGCCGCTGATCGCGGCCGGGTGTCAGCTGATTATCACAGCTGACACCCGGCACAATGTGTCAGGGGCAGTCACGGACCACCCCCGACACGTTAACCCCTTGAACACCGAGATCAAACACAATCGCGGTGTACCGGGGGTTAAAAGGAAGCATCGGCAGGGAGGGGGCTCCCTCTGTGCTTCCCTGAACCCCCCACGGCAGCGCAATGTGCAGCGCTGCTGCGGGGGGCTCTTTTCCTGCAGGTCCCCGGATCCAATATGGTGGCAGGGACCTCCGGGGGCCTGCAGGAAGCTGGCTTCCTCAGTGCCTGCAAAGCGCAGGCATGAGGAAGCCTTCTGGACTGCCTGTGACAGATCGCTGATCTGTCACAGTGATCTGTGATGTGACAGATCAGCGATCTGTCAGAGGACAGTTATGTCCCCCCTGGGACATTGTAATAAAGTAAAAAAAAAAAGTGTAAAAATAATTTAAAAAAAATCGCTAAATAAATTAAAAAAAAAATATTCCCCAATAAATTCATTTTTTGGAAATAAAAAAAAAAAACAATAAAAGTACACATATTTGGTATCACCGCGTCCGTAACGACCCACCCTATAAAACTGTCCCAATAGTTTACCCCTTAAGCGAACCCCTTAAAAAATAAAAAACAAAGCAAAAAATAATGATTTATTATCATACCGCCAAACAAAAAGTGCAATAACGCGCGATCAAAAAGACGCATATAAATATCCATGGTACCGCTGAAAACGTCATCTTGTCCCGCAAAAAACGTGCTGCCACACAGCATCATCAGCGAAAAAATAAAAAAGTTATAGCTCGCAGAATAAAGGGATGCAAAAATAATTATTTTTTATATGAAATTGTTTTCATAGCATAAAAGCGCCAAAACATAAAAAAAACCTAAATGAGGTATCGCTGTAACCGTACTGACCCGAAGAATAAAACTGCCTTATAAATTTTACCGCACCCGGAACGGCGTAAACGCACCACCAAAAAGAAATTCATGAAACGCTGATTTTTGTAAATTCTGCGTCCCAAAAAACAAAATAAAAAGCGATCAAAAAATGTCACGTGCCCGAAAATGGTACCAATAAAAACGTCAACTCGTCCCGCAAAAAATAAGACCTCACATGACTGGGTGGGTCAAAATTTGGAAAAATTATAGCTCTCAATATGTGGTGATGCAAAAACTATTTTTACAGTAAAAAGTGTCTTTTAGCATGTGACAGCTGCCAAACATAAAAACCGCCGTAAAAAGTAAATCAAACCCCCCCGTTATCAACCCCTTTAATAATAAAATTAAAAGAAAATGTATTTATTTCCATTTTTCCATTAGGGCTAGGGTTAGGACTAGGGTTAGGGTTAGGGCTAGGGTTAGGGCTAGGGTTAGGATTAGGGCTAGGATTAGGGCTAGGATTAGGGTTAGGGGTGTGTTGGGGTTAGGGTTGGAGTTAGAATTAGGGGTTTCCACTGTTTGGGCACATCAGGTGCTCTCCAAATGCAACATGGCGTCTGATCTCAATTCCGGCCAATTCTGCGTTGAAAAAGTCAAATGGTGCTCCTTCCAAACTCTGCCATGCGCACAAACAGTGTTTTACTCCCACATATGGGGTATCAGCCTACTCAGGACAAATTGCTAAACAACTTTTGGGGTCCAATTTCTCCTGTTACCCTTAGGAAAATAAAAAATTAGGGGCAAAAATATCATTTTTGTGGGAAAAAATGATTTTTTTATTTTCACGCCCGGGCTTTCTAAATTTCTGTGAAGCACTTGGGGGTTTAAAGTGCTCACCACACATCTAGATAAGTTCAATGGGAGGTCTAGTTTCCAAAATGGGGTCACTTGTGGGGAGTTTCAATAGTTTAGGTACATCAGGGGCTCTCCAAACGCACACGACACCCGCAGACCAATCCATCAAAGTCTGCATTCCAAAACGTCACTACTTCCCTTCCGAGCCCCGACGTGTGTCCATAAAGTAGTTTTCTCCCACATATGGGGTATCAGCGTACTCAGGACAAATTGGACAACAACTTTTGGGGTCCAGTTTCTCCTGGTACCCTTGGGAAAATAAAAAAATTGGGGACTAATTGATCATGTTTGTAGAAAAAATACGATTTTTTTATTTTCATGCCCGGGCACTATAAACTTCTGTGAAGCCCTTGGGGGGTTCAAAGTTCTCACCACACATCTAGATAATTTCCTTGGGGGGTTTAGTTTCCAAAATGGTGTCATTTGTGGGGGGTTTCCACTGTTTTGGTACATCAGGGGTTTTCCAATTGCGACATGGTGTCCGATCTCAATTCCAGCCAAAAACGTCAAATGGCGCTCCTTCCCTTCCGAGCTCTGCCATGCGCCCAAATAGTGGTTTACCCCAACATGTGGGGTATCAGCATACTCAGGACAAATTGCACAATAACTTTTAGGGTCCTGTTACCCTTAGTAAAATGAAAATTGGGGGTGAAAAGATCATTTTTGTGGAAAAAATATGATTTTTTAATTGTACCGCTGTACGTTATAAACTTCTGTGAAGCCCTTGTGGGTTCAAAGTTCTCACCACATATCTAGATAAGTTCCTTGGGGGTCTAGTTTCCAAAATGGGGTCACTTGTGGGGGGTTTCCACTGTTTAGGCACATCAGGGGCTCTCCAAACGCGACATGGCGTCCGATCTGAATTCCAGCCACTTTTGCATTGAAAAAGTCAAATGGCGCTCCATCCCTTCTGAGCTCTGCCATGCGCCAAAACAGTGATCCCCCACATATCGGGTATCAGCGTACTCAAGACAAATTGCACAATAACTTTTGCAGTCAAATTTCTCCTGTTACCCTTGGTAAAATAAAAAAAATTGAACCTGAATTTTTTTTTTTTGTGAAAAAAAGTTAAATGTTAATTTTTTTTAAATATTCAAAAAATTCCTGTGACGCACCTAAAGGGTTAATAAACTTCTTGTATGTGGTTTTGAGCACCTTAAGGGGTGCAGTCTTTAGAATGGTGTCAATTTTGGGTATTTTCTATCATATACACCCCGCAAAGTGGCTTCAAATGTGATGTGGTCCGTAAAAATAAAATGTTGTTGCAAAAATGAGAAATCGCTGGTCAATTTTTAACCCTTATAACTTCCTAACAAAAAAAAATGTTGGTTCCAAAATTGTGCTGATGTAAAGTAAACATGTGGGAAATGTTACTTATCAAGTTTTTTGTGTGCCATATCTCTGTGATTTAAGGGCATAAAAATTCAAATTTGGAATATTGCGAAATTTTAAAATTTTTTGCCAAATTTCAGTTTTTGTCACAAATAAACGCAAGTTATTTGAATGAAATTTTACCACCAACATGAAGTACAATATGTCACGAGAAAACAATGTCAGAATCACCAGGATCCATGGAAGCATTTCAGAGTTATTACCACATAAAGGGACAGTGGTCAGAATTGTAAAAATTGGCCTGGGAGTTAACGTGCAAACCACCCTTGGTAGTGAAGGGGTTAAAGGACTTTATTCTGGCTGTGTCTGTATTTACCATATAACTATAGGATTAGTAATGGATAGGTGTCTTATAGACCCCTCTCCGTTAGTAATCCGTGGGCTCGAGGTCGCCTGACAATACAAAGGTGACATCAATCCCACAAATATGAATACCACTTGCCACCCTTACATGGCAAGTTGGAAGAGCCGGGCAAAGCGCCAGAATTGGTGCATCTAATAGATGTGC
This sequence comes from Dendrobates tinctorius, assembly GCF_039654945.1. Lineage (NCBI taxonomy): Eukaryota > Metazoa > Chordata > Amphibia > Anura > Dendrobatidae > Dendrobates > Dendrobates tinctorius. The sequence continues at coordinate 5,946,432 of NW_027361866.1, forward strand.
CTTTTCTGGGCAGTTGGGGGGCTGCTATTTTTAGGCTGTGAGGGGGCCAATAACCATGGCCCCTTATCAGCCTGAGAATAACAGCCCCCAGCTGTCTGCTTTAGCAAGGCTGGTTGTAAAAAATGGGATGCACCCCACAAGGTTTTTTAAATTATTTATTTAAATAATTTAAAAATTATGGTGTGGGGACCCCTCTATTCTTGATAACTAGCCTTGCTGAAGCTGACAGCTGAGGGTTGCAGCCCCTAGCTGTGAGTTTTGCCTGGCTGGTTATTAAAAATAGGGGGAACCCATGCAGGTTTCTTAAAAAAATTATTTATTTACAGCAAAAGAGAAGCTAATGAATACTCCCATCATACGTCCTGCTCTCACTCTTAAGCCTCTTTCACAAGTCAGTGTCTCCAGTACATGTGACAGTTTTCATACGTACTGGAGACACTGACACACGTAGATCCATTCAAATGAATTGGTCTGTGTACATATCTGTGTATTTTCAAGGACCGTTTTGCAGCTGCATGGATCACACAGACCCATACAAGTCAATGGGTCCGTGTAAACACGTACCGTACACAGATGCCGTCCATGTGCCGCATAACTACCACATGGATGGCCGTCGGGAAAGAAGCGCTACAGTAAGCACTATTCCCCGGCGGCAGATGCTGAAGACGCCTCTCATCATTCTCCCCTGCTCCACTGGCTGTGATGGACACACAGGTTATATCCAGGGAAAGAACACTAGGGGGAGTGAATGGGGAGACAGCAGTAACTAATAGAAGTGTATGACTGTTGCTGAGAGCAAGCTGCAATATACAAGACCTGAGACATGTGATCACAGGGGGAGTAGCTGGAGAAGGAGCAAAGCTCCATGCAAGGGAGATAGAGAGTGGTCAGACAAGCCGTGTTCGATAGCCAGAGGGAAACGCACAATCCAAGGTCACAGACTAAAGAATGGACATATACAAGCTGAAGTCAGAAAAGCCTGACAGGAATGCAGTAACTAAGTGAACAGACAAGGAGGGCAGTCAGAGGGCAAGTCAGAGATCAGAAGCAGAGAAATAGCAGAGGTACAAAATCAGAGCATAGACACAAAATGAGGAACAAGCCGGATCATACACTGGACAAGCACACGGGAGCAAACAGTGTTATGATTGAGTCACCGTAGGAGGCAAAAACAGAAATGCTAGCTAAGTCCAGAAAACCAGAGAAGTTGGCAGCTATCGGATTGCAGACCCCTGAACCTATCAACACAACTAGCAGTAGCCGTGGGGGGTTCCTACGATGCCCTAGACCCCTCGATCACAGCCGGAGAAATAAATAGGCCTAAAGAAAGAAAGGGGAAAACTAAACTGCCCCAGAGCAGACCCCAAAGCAATAGGCAGCCCCCAACATATAATGACGGTGAAGCAAGATGAAAACACTAACACAGGCAGAAAGATAGACTGAGCAAAGACGAGGCCCAAGCTAGCTAGATAGAAAAGGACAGGAAGGCTGCTGTCTGCAATCCGTGAAAAACCCTATGAAAATAAGAGCCAACAGACTGACAGTGAAAAAGGCCCTGAAGACGCTAGGCTTCATAAAAGCTATGTCAGTACTCAGGAATATTCTGAAGACAGAGCTACAGGCAAAAGGAGATTCAGCTCACCCCAGCAGGGAATGGCAGAATCCAGAAAAGCAAGGAAAACAAAAACGAAACACTAATGCTAACAGGCAAAGCAGAAAAACTTAGCTTTAAAGGAGCAGGAATCAGACTGGTGTCCTAGAAGTCCACAGAGAAATCACCCGCAGGGCAGAAGGGCATCGGCAGCCTTATATCCAGTCCGTGACTCCACTCAGCCAGTCATCCTCATCAGGCTCAGGTGCCTGATAATCAGGCTCATTACCTTCCTTCACCAGAATAGGGAATTCACCAGACCTCTGTTATGAATGAGTCACCGTAGGAGGCAAAAGCAGAAATACAAGCTAAGTCCAGAAAACCAGAGAAGTTGGCAACTATCAGATTGCAGACCCCTGAACCTATCAACACAACTAGCAGTAGCCGTGGGGGGTTCCTACGATGCCCTAGACCCCTCGATCACAGCTGGAGAATTAAATAGGCCTAAAGAAAGAAAGGGGAAATCTAAACTGCCCCAGAGCAGACCCCAAAGCAATAGGCAGCCCCAAACATATAATGATGGTGAAGCAAGATGAAAACACTAACACAGACAGAAAGATAGACTGAGCAAAAACGGGGCCCAAAACTACCTAGATAGGAAAGGACAGGAAGGCTGCTGTCTGCAATCTGCCAAAACCCTATCAAAGACATAAGCCAACAAGCTGATATGAAAAAGGCCCTGAAGCAGCTAGGCTTCAAAAACTAAATCAGCACTCAGGTATTTTCAGAAGACAGAGCTAAAGGAATTCAGCACACCCCAGCAGGGAATGGCAGAAATCCAGAAAAACAAAGCAAAACAAAGTCAAAGCACCAAAGCAAAAGGCCGAGCAGCAAACTTAGCTTTAGAGGAGCAGGAATTCAGACTGGTCTCCAAGGATCCCACAGAGAAATCACCCGCAGGGCAGAAGGGCGTCGGCAGCCTTATATCCAGTCAGTAACTCCACTCAGCCAGTCATCATCATCAGCCTCAGGTGTTTGATAATCAGGCTCACTACCTTTCTTTACCAGAAGAGGGAGTTCCTCGGGCCTCAGTAATGAAGGGGAAAATGAACTCACAACAGTACCTCCCCCTTGAGGAGGGGTCACCGAACCCTCAACCACACCACCAGGGCGATCAGGGTGAGCCCGATGAAAGGCATGCACCAATCTTTTGGCATGAATATCAGAGACAGGGACCCAGGAATTATCCTCCTGACCATAACCCTTCCACTTAACCAAATACTGGAGTCTCCGTCTAGCCAGACGGGAATCCAGTACTTTCTCTACCTCATATTCCATATTACCTTCAACCAATACAGGGTCTGGAGGTGCCACCCCCGGAACAACAGGTTCAACAAACCTCTTCAACAAAGATTTATGGAACACATTATGGATTTTAAATGTGACAGGAAGAGCCAAACGAAAAGAGACCGGATTAATAATCTCCACAATCTTGTAAGGTCCAATAAATCTAGGCTTAAACGTAGGAGAAGCCACGTTCATAGCAATATTTTTTGATGATAACCACACCATATCACCAACCTTAAACTGGGGACCAATGGTCCTATGTTGGTTGGAAAACCGCTGGGCCTTTTCCTGGGAGAGAGATAACTTATCCACCACTTGGTCCCAGATCTGATGCATTCTCTCCACCACAGTGTCAACACCTGGGCAGGCAGAGGGCTCCACCTGCCCTGAAGAAAATCGAGGATGAAACCCAAAGTTACAAAAAAAAGGTGACATCAAAGTGGCAGAACTAGCTCTATTATTTAAAGCAAATTCGGCCAAGGGCAAAAAAGAAACCCAATCATCCTGATCAGCAGAAATAAAACATCTCAAATATGACTCCAAGGTCTTGTTTGTTCTCTCTGTCTGCCCATTGGTCTGAGGGTGAAAAGCAGAGGAGAAGGACAACTGAATTCCCAGCCTGGAACAGAAAGTTCTCCAAAATCTAGACACAAACTGGACTCCTCTGTCAGACACAATGTTCTCAGGAATCCCGTGCAAACGAACCACCTGTTGTAAAAACAGGGGCACCAACTCAGAGGAAGACGGCAACTTAGGGAGTGGTACAAGATGAACCATCTTAGAGAACCTATCACAAATCACCCAAATAACAGTCATCCTTTGAGAGACAGGCATATCAGAGATGAAATCCATTGAAATATGGGTCCATGGCCTCTTGGGGACAGGCAACGGCATCAACAACCCACTAGAGCGAGAACACGATTTAGACCGGGAGCACGTCCCACAGGACTGCACAAAATTCCTGACATCACGAGACAAGGAGGGCCACCAAAAAAAACGACTCACCAGATCTCTAGTACCAAAAATACCTGGATGACCAGCCAAAGCAGAGCAATGAACTTCAGACATCACTCTCTTCTTCCACTGGTCAGGAACATACAACTTTCCACTGGGACAACGCTCAGGTTTGTCCTCCTGGAACTCTTGCAGAGCAAGTCTCAAATCAGGCGAGATGGCAGAAAGAACTACCCCTTCGCCTAAGATGGTAGCAGGCTTGGTCACCACAGGAGATTCAGCAAAGAAGCTCCTAGAGAGGGCGTCTGCCTTGACATTCTTAGTTCCAGGAAGAAAAGAGACCACAAAATCAAAACGTGTAAAAAACAAGGCCCACCTAGCCTGTCTAGGGTTCAAGCGTTTAGCCGACTCTAGGTAAATCAAATTCTTGTGGTCAGTGAGGACCACAACTTGATGTTTAGCTCCCTCCAACCAATGTCTCCACTCCTCAAATGCCCATTTCATGGCCAACAGTTCCCGATTCCCCACATCATAGTTACGTTCAGATGGAGAGAACTTTCGGGAAAAGAAAGCACAGGGATTCATTTTAGATGTTACAGGATCCTTTTGGGACAAAACAGCTCCTGCACCAATCTCAGAAGCATCCACCTCTACCTGGAATGGAAGTGAGACATCAGGTTGCCGCAAAACCGGGGCGGAGGTGAATCTTCGCTTCAGCTCCTGAAAGGAAGAAACAGCCTCCAGAGACCAATTTAACACATCAGCACCTTTCTTAGTCAAATCAGTCAATGGCTTGGCAATACTAGAAAATTTAGCTATAAATTTCCGATAAAAATTAGCAAAACCCAAAAACTTCTGGAGGTCCTTCAAAGAAGTGGGCTGAACCCAATCGTAAATGGCCTGTACCTTGGCTGGGTCCATTTCAATAGTTGACGGGGACAAAATAAATCCCAAAAAAGAAATCCTCTGTACTCCAAAAAGGCATTTAGATCCTTTGACATACAGGGAATTCTCCCTCAAGATCCGGAACACAGTACGAATATGTTCCACATGAGAATCCCAATCCTTGGAGAAGATCAAAATATCATCCAGATAGATAATCAAAAATTTATCGTCAAAATCTCGGAAAATATCGTTCATGAAGCACTGGAAGACAGAAGGGGCATTAGTGAGCCCAAAAGGCATCACCAGGTACTCAAAATGTCCCTCCGGAGTATTAAACGCCGTCTTCCATTCATCCCCATGCTTAATGCGAATAAGATTATACGCCCCCTGAGGTCAAGCTTGGTAAACCAGCAAGCACCTTTAACTCTGGAGAATAGATCAGAAATCAGGGGTAACGGATACTGATATTTAACAGTAATTTTGTTGAGGGCACGATAATCAATACAAGGTCTTAATGATCCATCCTTTTTGGCTACAAAAAAAAAAAAACGGCACCTAAGGGTGACAAGGATGGTCTAATATGACCCTTCTCCAATGCCTCCTTAATATAGGATCGCATAGCCTCGTGCTCGGGTACAGATAAATTGAAGAGCCGACCCTTGGAAAATTTACACCCCGGGCTCAGTTCAATTGCACAGTCATAACTCCTATGAGGAGGCAGAGACGCAGACTCATTCTTACTAAATACATCATAAAAGTCCGCCAAATAATCAGGAACATCATGCGACTGAGGAGAGGTGGAAAACACCGGAGCCTCACTAAAGGCACACCGACAACCCCAACTCACCACAGACACAGATTTCCAATCCAAAACTGGATTATGAATTTGTAACCAGGGAAACCCCAGAACAATAGTATCATGCAGATTATGCAACACCAAAAATCTGCAATTTTCTTGATGGTCTGGGGCGACCGGCATTACCACCTGGGTCCAAAACTGAGGTTTATTTTTAGCCAAAGGAGTAGCATCAATCCCCCTCAAAGGGATAGGCGTCTGCAGAGGTGTCATCGGAAATCCACAACGTTTAGCAAAATCCAAGTCCATTAGGTTTAGCGCTGCTCCCGAATCCACAAAAGCCTTGGCAGAAAATGTGGACAGGGAGCAGATCAGAGTAATAGCCAGAAGAAACTTAGGTTGAACACCCCCAACAGAAAACGTGTGTGCAAAGCGTTTCTCTCGTTTAGGACAGACAGAAATAATATGCGAGGCATCTCCACAGAAAAAACACAACTTATTACGCCTTCTGAACTCCTGACGCTGCTCTCTGGAGAAAACTCTATCACATTGCATAGGTTCAGACATTTGTTCAACAGGTGGCAACACCTCTCGTGCAGCTTTGCGTTCGCGCAAATGCCGATCAACCTGAATAGCTAATGACATAGAATCGTCAAGACCAGAGGGAACAGGAAATCCCACCATAGTATCTTTTACGGCTTCTGACAACCCCTTCCGAAAGAGAGCAGCCAAGGCATTATCATTCCAGGTAGTAAGTACTGCCCACTTTCGGAATTTTTGACATTACAATTCTGCAGAATCATGACCCTGGTTCAATGCCAGCAGGGTCTTTTCAGCCTGATCAATGGCATTAGGTTCGTCATACAACAACCCCAAGGCCTGAAAAAATACGTTCACATTAGTCAGAATAGGATCATCTGGTTTCAAAGAAAACGCCCAATCCTGGGGATCGCCACGCAGCAAAGAGATGACAATTTTAACCTGCTGCGCGGAGCTCCCTGACGAGTTAGGCTTCAAGGCAAAAAATAATTTACAATTATTTTTGAAATTCAAAAATTTAGACCGATCCCCAAAAAATACATCAGGTGTAGGAATCTTTGGTTCAGCAGCATGTGAATGAGCAAGGTAGGCGGAAATTCCCCGCACTTCCGCAGCGAGCTGCTTCACACGATCAGACAATTGCTTTATCTCCATTGAGAGAAAAAAAATTCCCCCTACGGCCTCAGAGATATAGAGGAAAAAATATACACACTTTTTTTTTTTTTTTTTTTTTTTACAATTCTTTCCTGCTATTGAGTACCCTAGGATCTGCGGTATGGCGGGTGATTCTGTTTGAATGAGTCACCGTAGGAGGCAAAAGCAGAAATACAAGCTAAGTCCAGAAAACCAGAGAAGTTGGCAACTATCAGATTGCAGACCCCTGAACCTATCAACACAACTAGCAGTAGCCGTGGGGGGTTCCTACGATGCCCTAGACCCCTCGATCACAGCCGGAGAATTAAATAAGCCTAAAGAAAGAAAGGGGAAATCTAAACTGCCCCAGAGCAGACCCCAAAGCAATAGGCAGCCCCAAACATATAATGATGGTGAAGCAAGATGAAAACACTAACACAGACACAAAGATAGACTGAGCAAAGACGGGGCCCAAAACTACCTAGATAGGAAAGGACAGGAAGGCTGCTGTCTGCAATCTGCCAAAACCCTATCAAAGACATAAGCCAACAAGCTGATATGAAAAAGGCCCTGAAGCAGCTAGGCTTCAAAAACTAAATCAGCACTCAGGTATTTTCAGAAGACAGAGCTAAAGGAATTCAGCACACCCCAGCAGGGAATGGCAGAAATCCAGAAAAACAAAGCAAAACAAAGTCAAAGCACCAAAGCAAAAGGCCGAGCAGCAAACTTAGCTTTAGAGGAGCAGGAATTCAGACTGGTCTCCAAGGATCCCACAGAGAAATCACCAACAGGGCAGAAGGGCGTCGGCAGCCTTATATCCAGTCAGTAACTCCACTCAGCCAGTCATCATCATCAGCCTCAGGTGTTTGATAATCAGGCTCACTACCTTTCTTTACCAGAAGAGGGAGTTCCTCGGGCCTCAGTAATGAAGGGGAAAATGAACTCACAACAGTACCTCCCCCTTGAGGAGGGGTCACCGAACCCTCAACTACGCCACCAGGGCAATCAGGGTGAGCCCGATGAAAGGCACGCACCAATCTTTTGGCATGAATATCAGAGGCAGGGACCCAGGAATTATCCTCCTGACCATAACCCTTCCACTTAACCAAATACTGGAGTCTCCGTCTAGCCAGACGGGAATCCAGTACTTTCTCTACCTCATATTCCATATTACCTTCAACCAATACAGGGTCTGGAGGTGCCACCCCCGGAACAACAGGTTCAACAAACCTCTTCAACAAAGATTTATGGAACACATTATGGATTTTAAATGTGACTGGAAGAGCCAAACGAAAAGAGACCGGATTAATAATCTCCACAATCTTGTAAGGTCCAATAAATCTAGGCTTAAACGTAGGAGAAGCCACCTTCATAGCAATATTTTTTGATAATAACCACACCATATCACCAATCTTAAACTGGGGACCAATGGTCCTATGTCGATTGGAAAACCGCTGGGCCTTTTCCTGGGAGAGAGATAACTTATCCACCACTTGGTCCCAGATCTGGTGCATTCTCTCCACCACAGTGTCAACACCTGGGCAGGCAGAAGGCTCCACCTGCCCTGAAGAAAATCGAGGATGAAACCCAAAGTTACAAAAAAAAGGTGACATCAAAGTGGCAGAACTAGCTCTATTATTTAAAGCAAATTCGGCCAAGGGCAAAAATGAAACCCAATCATCCTGATCAGCGGAAATAAAACATCTCTAATACGACTCCAAGGTCTGGTTTGTTCTCTCTGTCTGCCCATTGGTCTGAGGGTGAAAAGCAGAGGAGAATGACAACTGAATTCCCAGCTTGGAACAGAAAATCCTCCAAAATCTTGACACAAACTGAACTCCTCTGTCAGATACAATGTTCTCAGGAATCCCGTGTAAGCGAACCACCTGTTGCAAAAACAGGGGCACCAACTCAGAGGAAGATGGCAACTTAGGGAGTGGTACAAGATCAACCATCTTAGAGAACCTATCACAAATCACCCAAAAAACAGTCATTCTTTGAGAGACCGGCATATCAGAGATGAAATCCATTGAAATATGGGTCCATGGCCTCCTGGGGTCAGGCAAAGGCATCAACAACCCACTAGAGCGAGAACAAGATTTAGACCGGGAGCAAATCCCACAGGACTGCACAAAATTCCTGACATCATGATACAAGGTGGGCCACCAAAAAGAGCGACTCACCAGATCTCTAGTACCAAAAATACCTGGATGACCAGACAATGCAGAGCAATGAACTTCAGACATCACTCTCTTCTACCACTGGTCAGGAACATACAACTTTCCACTGGGACAACGCTCAGGTTTGTCCTCCTGGAACTCTTGCAGAGCAAGTCTCAAATCGGGCGAGATGGCAGAGAGAAGTACCCCTTCGCCTAAGATGGTAGCAGGCTTGGTCACCACAGGAGAATAAGCAACGAATCTCCTAGAGAGGGCGTCTGCCTTGACATTCTTAGTTCCAGGAAGAAAAGAAACCACAAAATCAAAACGTGTAAAAAACAAGGCCCACCTAGCCTGTCTAGGGTTCAAGCGTTTAGCCGACTCTAGGTAAATCAAATTCTTGTGGTCAGTGAGGACCACAACTTGATGTTTAGCTCCCTCCAACCAATGTCTCCACTCCTCAAATGCCCATTTCATGGCCAACAGTTCCCGATTCCCCACATCATAGTTACGTTCAGATGGAGAGAACTTTCGGGAAAAGAAAGCACAGGGATTCATTTTAGCTGTTACAGGATCCTTTTGGGACAAAACAGCTCCTGCACCAATCTCAGAAGCATCCACCTCTACCTGGAACGGGAGTGAGACATCAGGTTGCCGCAAAACCGGGGCGGAGGTGAATCTTCGCTTCAGCTCCTGAAAGGAAGAAACAGCCTCCAGAGACCAATTTAACACATCAGCACCTTTCTTAGTCAAATCAGTCAATGGCTTGGCAATACTAGAAAATTTTGCTATAAATTTCCGATAAAAATTAGCAAAACCCAAAAACTTCTGGAGGGCCTTCAAAGAAGTGGGCTGAACCCAATCGTAAATGGCCTGTACCTTGGCCGGGTCCATTTCAATAGTTGACGGGGACAAAATAAATCCCAAAAAAGAAATCCTCTGTACTCCAAAAAGGCATTTAGATCCTTTGACATACAGGGAATTCTCCCTCAAGATCCGGAACACAGTACGAATATGTTCCACATGAGAATCCCAATCCTTGGAGAAGATCAAAATATCATCCAGATAGATAATCAAAAATTTATCGACAAAATCTCGGAAAATATCGTTCATGAAGCACTGGAAGACAGAAGGGGCATTAGTGAGCCCAAAAGGCATCACCAGGTACTCAAAATGTCCCTCCGGAGTATTAAACGCCGTCTTCCATTCATCCCCATGCTTAATGCGAATAAGATTATACGCCCCCCTGAGGTCAAGCTTGGTAAACCAGCAAGCACCTTTAACTCTGGAGAATAGATCAGAAATCAGGGGTAACGGATACTGATATTTAACAGTAATTTTGTTGAGGGCACGATAATCAATACAAGGTCTTAATGATCCATCCTTTTTGGCTACAAAAAAAAAAAAACGGCACCTAAGGGTGACGAGGATGGTCTAATATGACCCTTCTCCAATGCCTCCTTAATATAGGATCGCATAGCCTCGTGCTCGGGTACAGATAAATTGAAGAGCCGACCCTTGGGAAATTTACACCCCGGGCTCAGTTCAATTGCACAGTCATAACTCCTATGAGGAGGCAGAGACGCAGACTCATTCTCACTAAATACATCATAAAAGTCCGCCAAATAATCAGGAACATCATGCGACTGAGGAGAGGTGGAAAACACCGGAGCCTCACTAAAGGCACACCGACAACCCCAACTCACCACAGACACAGATTTCCAATCCAAAACTGGATTATGAATTTGTAACCAGGGAAACCCCAGAACAATAGTATCATGCAGATTATGCAACACCAAAAATCTGCAATTTTCTTGATGGTCTGGGGCGACCCGCATTACCACCTGGGTCCAAAACTGAGGTTTATTTTTAGCCAAAGGAGTAGCATCAATCCCCCTCAAAGGGATAGGCGTCTGTAGAGGTGTCATCGGAAATCCACAACGTTTAGCAAAATCCAAGTCCATTAGGTTTAGCGCTGCTCCCGAATCCACAAAATCCTTGGCAGAAAATGTGGACAGGGAGCAGATCAGAGTAATAGCCAGAAGAAACTTAGGTTGAACACCCCCAACAGAAAACGTGTGTGCAAAGCGTTTCTCTCGTTTAGGACAGACAGAAATAATATGCGAGGCATCTCCACAGAAAAAACACAACTTATTACGCCTTCTGAACTCCTGACGCTGCTCTCTGGAAAAAACTCTATCACATTGCATAGGTTCAGACATTTGTTCAACAGGTGGCAACACCTCTCGTGCAGCTTTGCGTTCGCGCAAACGCCGATCAACCTGAATGGCTAATGACATAGAATCGTCAAGACCAGAGGGAACAGGAAATCCCACCATAGTATCTTTTACGGCTTCTGACAACCCCTTCCGAAAGAGAGCAGCCAAGGCATTATCATTCCAGGTAGTAAGTACTGCCCACTTTCGGAATTTTTGACAGTACAATTCTGCAGAATCACGACCCTGGTTCAATGCCAGCAGGGTCTTTTCAGCCTGATCAATGGCATTAGGTTTGTCATACAACAACCCCAAGGCCTGAAAAAATGCGTTCACATTAGTCAGAATAGGATCATCTGGTTTCAAAGAAAACGCCCAATCCTGGGGATCGCCACGCAGCAAAGAGATGACAATTTTAACCTGCTGCGCGGAGCTCCCTGACGAGTTAGGCTTCAAGGCAAAAAATAATTTACAATTATTTTTGAAATTCAAAAATTTAGACCAATCCCCAAAAAATACATCAGGTGTAGGAATCTTTGGTTCAGCAGCATGTGAATGAGCAAGGTAGGCGGAAATTCCCCGCACTTCCGCAGCGAGCTGCTTCACACGATCAGACAATTGCTTTATCTCCATTGAGAGAAAAAAAAATTCCCCCTACGGCCTCAGAGATATAGAGGAAAAAATATACACACTTTATTTTATTTTTTTTTTTTACAATTCTTTCCTGCTATTGAGTACCCTAGGATCTGCGGTATGGCTGGTGATTCTGTTATGAATGAGTCACCGTAGGAGGCAAAAGCAGAAATACAAGCTAAGTCCAGAAAACCAGAGAAGTTGGCAACTATCAGATTGCAGACCCCTGAACCTATCAACACAACTAGCAGTAGCCGTGGGGGGTTCCTACGATGCCCTAGACCCCTCGATCACAGCCGGAGAATTAAATAAGCCTAAAGAAAGAAAGGGGAAATCTAAACTGCCCCAGAGCAGACCCCAAAGCAATAGGCAGCCCCCAACATTTAATGACGGTGAAGCAAGATGAAAACACTAACACAGACAGAAAGATAGACTGAGCAAAGACGGGGCCCAAAACTACCTAGATAGGAAATGACAGGAAGGCTGCTGCCTGCAATCTGCCAAAACCCTATCAAAGACATAAGCCAACAAGCTGATATGAAAAAGGCCCTGAAGCAGCTAGGCTTCAAAAACTAAATCAGCACTCAGGTATTTTCAGAAGACAGAGCTAAAGGAATTCAGCACACCCCAGCAGGGAATGGCAGAAATCCAGAAAAACAAAGCAAAACAAAGTCAAAGCACCAAAGCAAAAGGCCGAGCAGCAAACTTAGCTTTAGAGGAGCAGGAATTCAGACTGGTCTCCAAGGATCCCACAGAGAAATCACCCGCAGGGCAGAAGGGCGTCAGCAGCCTTATATCCAGTCAGTAACTCCACTCAGCCAGTCATCAAGATCAGCCTCAGGTGTTTGATAATCAGGCTCACTACCTTTCTTTACCAGAAGAGGGAGTTCCTCGGGCCTCAGTAATGAAGGGGAAAATGAACTCACAACAGACCTCAGTGACGAAGGGGAAAATGAACTCACAACAGTACCTCCCCCTTGAGAAGGGGTCACCGAACCCTCAACCACACCACCAGGGCGATCAGGGTGAGCCAGATGAAAGGCACGCACCAATCTTCTGGCATGAATATCAGAGGCAGAGACCCAGGAATTATCCTCCTGACCATAACCCTTCCACTTAACCAAATACTGGAGTCTCCGTCTAGCCAGACGGGAATCCAATATTTTCTCTACCTCATATTCCATGTTACCTTCAACCAATACAGGGTCCGGAGGTGCCACCCCAGGAACAACTGGTTCAACAAACCTCTTCAACAAGGACTTATGGAACACATTATGGATTTTAAATGTGACAGGAAGAGCCAAACGGAAAGAGACCGGATTAATAATCTCCAAAATCTTGTAAGGTCCAATAAATCTAGGCTTAAACTTAGGAGAAGCCACCTTCATAGCAATATTTTTTGATGATAACCACACCATATCACCAATCTTAAACTGGGGACCAATGGTCCTATGTCGATTGGAAAACCGCTGGGCCTTTTCCTGGGAGAGAGATAACTTATCCACCACTTGGTCCCAGATCTGGTGCATTCTCTCCACCACAGTGTCAACACCTGGGCAGGCAGAAGGCTCCACCTGCCCTGAAGAAAATCGAGGATGAAACCCAAAGTTACAAAAAAAAGGTGACATCAAAGTGGCAGAACTAGCTCTATTATTTAAAGCAAATTCGGCCAAGGGCAAAAATGAAACCCAATCATCCTGATCAGCGGAAATAAAACATCTCTAATACGACTCCAAGGTCTGGTTTGTTCTCTCTGTCTGCCCATTGGTCTGAGGGTGAAAAGCAGAGGAGAAGGACAACTGAATTCCCAGCTTGGAACAGAAAGTCCTCCAAAATCTAGACACAAACTGAACTCCTCTGTCAGATACAATGTTCTCAGGAATCCCGTGTAAGCGAACCACCTGTTGCAAAAACAGGGGCACCAACTCAGAGGAAGATGGCAACTTAGGGAGTGGTACAAGATGAACCATCTTAGAGAACCTATCACAAATCACCCAAATAACAGTCATTCTTTGAGAGACCGGCATATCAGAGATGAAATCCATTGAAATATGGGTCCATGGCCTCCTGGGGTCAGGCAAAGGCATCAACAACCTACTAGTGCGAGAACAAGATTTAGACCGGGAGCAAGTCCCACAGGATTGCACAAAATTCCTGACATCATGAGACAAGGTGGGCCACCAAAAAGAGTGACTCACCAGATCTCTAGTACCAAAAATACCTGGATGACCAGCCAATGCAGAGCAATGAACTTCAGACATCACTCTCTTCTACCACTGGTCAGGAACATACAACTTTCCACTGGGACAACGCTCAGGTTTGTCCTCCTGGAACTCTTACAGAGCAAGTCTCAAATCGGGCGAGATGGCAGAAAGAACTACCCCTTCGCCTAAGATGGTAGCAGGCTTGGTCACCACAGGAGAATCAGCAACGAAACTCCTAGAGAGGGCGTCTGCCTTGACATTCTTAGTTCCAGGAAGAAAAGAAACCACAAAATCAAAACGTGTAAAAAACAAGGCCCACCTAGCCTGTCTAGGGTTCAAGCGTTGAGTCGACTCTAGGTAAATCAAATTCTTGTGGTCAGTGAGGACCACAACTTGATGTTTAGCTCCCTCCAACCAATGTCTCCACTCCACAAATGCCCATTTCATGGCCAACAGTTCCCGATTCCCCACATCATAGTTACGTTCAGATGGAGAGAACTTTCGGGAAAAGAAAGCACAGGGATTCATTTTAGCTGTTACAGGATCCTTTTGGGACAAAACAGCTCCTGCACCAATCTCAGAAGCATCCACCTCTACCTGGAACGGGAGTGAGACATCAGGTTGCCGCAAAACCGGGGCGGAGGTAAATCTTCGCTTCAGCTCCTGAAAGGAAGCAACAGCCTCCGGAGACCAATTCAACACATCAGCACCCTTCTTAGTCAGATCAGTCAATGGCTTGGCAATACTGGAAAATTTTGCTATAAATTTCCGATAAAAATTAGCAAAACCCCAAAACTTCTGGAGGGCCTTCAAAGAAGTGGGCTGAACCCAATCATAAATGGCCTGTACCTTGGCCGGGTCCATTTCAATAGTTGACGGAGACAAAATAAATCCCAAAAATGAAATCCTCTGTACTCCAAAAAGGCATTTCGATCCTTTGACATACAGGGAATTCTCCCTCAAGATCCGGAACACAGTCCGAATATGTTCCACATGAGAATCCCAATCCTTGGAGAAGATCAAAATATCATCCAGATAGATAATCAAAAATTTATCGACAAAGTCTCGGAAAATATCGTTCATGAAGCACTGTAAGACAGAAGGGGCATTAGTGAGCCCAAAAGGCATCACCAGGTACTCAAAATGTCCCTCCGGAGTATTAAACGCCGTCTTCCATTCATCCCCCTGCTTAATGCGGATAAGATTATACGCCCCCCTGAGGTCAAGCTTGGTAAACCAGCAAGCACCTCTAACTCTATAGAATAGATCAGAAATCAGGGGTAACGGATACTGATATTTAATAGTAATTTTATTGAGGGCACGATAATCAATACAAGGCCTTAAAGAACCATCCTTTTTGGCCACAAAAAAAAAAACGGCACCTAAGGGTGAAGAGGATGGTCTAATATGACCCTTCTCCAACGCCTCCTTAACCCCTTCACTACCAAGGGTGGTTTGCACGTTAACTACCGGGCCAATTTTTACAATTCTGACCACTGTACCTTTATGAGGTCATAACTCTGGAACGCTTCTATGGATCCCGGTGATTCTGACATTGTTTTCTCGTGACATATTGTACTTCATGTTAGTGGTAAAATTGCATTCAAATAACTTGCGTTTATTTGTGAAAAAAACGGAAATTTGGCGAAAATTTTGAAAATTTCGCAATTTTCCAACTTTGAATTTTTATGCCCTTAAATCACAGCGATACGGCACACAAAAAACTTAATACATAACATTTCCCACATGTTTACTTTACATCAGCACAGTTTTGGAACCAAAATTTTTTTTTGTTAGGAAGTTATAAGGGTTAAAAATTGACCAGCGATTTCTCATTTTTGCAACACCATTTTATTTTTAGGGACCACTTCACATTTGAAGCCACTTTGAGGGGTCTATATGATAGAAAATACCCAAAAGTGACACCATTCTAAAAACTGCACACCTTAAGGTGCTTAAAACCACATTCAAGAAGTTTATTAACCCTTTAGGTGCGTCACAGGAATTTTTTGAATATTAAAAAAAAAATGAACATTTAACTTTTTTTCACAAAAAAAATACTTCAGGTTCAATTTTCTTTATTTTACCAAGGGTAACAGGAGAAATTGGACTGCAAGACTTATTGTGCAATTTGTCCTGAGTACGCTGATACCTGATATGTGGGGGGGAACCACTGTTTCGGCGCATGGCAGAGCTCAGAATGGAAGGAGCGCCGTTTGACTTTTTCAATGCAAAATTGGCTGGAATTCAGATCGGACGCCATGTCACGTTTGGCGAGCCCCTGATGTACCTAAACAGTGGAAACCCCCCCAAGTGACCCCATTTTGGAAACTAGACCCCCCAAGGAACTTATCTAGATATGTGGTGAGAACTTTGAACCCACAAGGGCTTCACAGAAGTTTATAACGTACAGTGGTACAATTAAAAAATCATATTTTTTCCACAAAAATGATCTTTTCACCCCCAATTTTTATTTTTCCAAGGGTAACAGGACCCTAAAAGTTATTGTGCAATTTGTCCTGAGTACGCTGATACCCCATATGTGGGTGTAAATGACTATTTGGGCGCATAGCAGAGCTCGGAAGGGAAGCAGCGCCATTTGACGTTTTTGGCTAGAATTGAGATCGGACACCATGTCGCGATTGGAAAACCCCTGATGTACCAAAACAGTGGAAACCCCCCACAAATGACACCATTTTGGAATCTAGACCCCCCAAGGAACTTATCTAGATGTGTGGTGAGAACTTTGAACCCCCAAGGGCTTCACAGAAGTTTATAACGTACAGCAGTACAATTAAAAAATCATATTTTTTCCACAAAAATGATCTTTTCACCCTCAATTCTTATTTTTCCAAAAGTAACAGGACCCTAAAAGATATTGTGCAATTTATCCTGAGTACGCTGATACCCCACATGTGGGGGTAAACCACTATTTGGGCGTATGGCAGAGCTCGGAAGGGAAGCAGCGCCATTTGACGTTTTTGGCTGGAATTGAGATCGGACACCATGTCGCGTTAGGAAAGCCCCTGATGTACCAAAACAGTAGAAACCCCCCACATATGACACCATTTTGGAAACTAGACCCCCCAAGGAACTTATCTAGATGTGTGGTGAGCACTTTGAACCCCCCAGTGCTTCACTGAAGTTTATAACGTCCGGGCGTGAAAATAAAAAAATCGTATTTTTTCCACAAACATGATCTTTTAGTCCCCATTTTTTTATTTTCCCAAGGGTAACAGGAGAAATTGGACCCCAAAAGTTGTTGTCCAATTTGTCCTGAGTACGCTGTTACCTCATATGTGGGAGAAAACTACTGTATGGGCACACGTCGGGGCTCGGAAGGGAAGTAGTGAAGTTTTGGAATGCAGACTTTGATGGAATGGTCTGCGGGTGTCATGTTGCGTTTGGAGAGCCCCTGATGTACCTAAATAGTGGAAACCCCCCACAAGTGACCCCATTTTGGAAACTAGACCCCCTAATGAACTTATCTAGATGTGTGGTGAGCACTTTGAACCCCCCAGTGCTTCACAGAAGTTTATAACGACCGGGCGTGAAAATAAAAATATCGTATTTTTTCAACAAACATCATCTTTTAGTCCCCATTTTTTTTATTTTCCCAAGGGTAACAGGAGAAATTGGACCCCAAAAGTTGTTGTCCAATTTGTCCTGAGTACGCTGATACCTCATATGTGGGAGAAAACTACTGTATGGGCACACGTCGGGGCTCGGAAGGGAAGTAGTGACGTTTTGGAATGCAGACTTTGATGGATTGGTATGCGGGTGTCATATGCGTTTGGAGAGCCCCTAATGTACCTAAACTATTGAAACTCCCCACAAGTGACCCCATTTTGGAAACTAGACCCCCCAACGAGCTTATCTAGATGTGTGGAGAGCACTTTGAACCCCCAAGTGCTTCACAGAAGTTTATAACGCCTGGGCGTGAAAATAAAAAAAACATTTTTTTCCGCAAAATTATATTTTTGCCCCCAATTTTTTATTTTCCTAAGGGTAACAGGAGAAATTGGACCCCAAAAGTTGTTTTGTAATTTGTCCTGAGTAGGCTGATACCCTACATGTGGGGGTAAAACACTGTTTGGGCACATGGCAGAGCTTGGAAGGGAAGGAGCACCATTTGACTTTTTCAACGCAGAATTGGCTGGAATTGAGATCAGACGCCATGTTGCCTTTGGAGAGCACCTGATGTGCCCAAACAGTGGAAACCCCCAATTATAACTCCAACCCGAACCTCAACACACCCCTAACCCTAATCTGAGCCCTAGCCCTAACCCTAGCCCTAACCCTAGCCCTAACCCTAACCCTAACCCTAACCCTAGCCCTAACCCTAGCCCTAACCCTAACCCTAGCCCTAACCCTACCCTAACCCTAGCGGGAAAATGGAAATAAATACATTTTCTTTTAGTTTTATTATTTTTCCCTAACTAAGGGGGTGATAACGGGGGGTTTGATTTACGATTTATGGCGGTTTTTATGTTTGGCGGCTGTCGCACGCTAAAAGACGCTTTTTATTATAAAAATAGTTTTTGCATCACCACATATTGTGAGCTATAATTTTTCCGTATTTTGACCCACCGAGTCATGTGAGGTCTTATTTTTTGCGGGACGAGTTGACGTTTTTATTGGTACCATTTTCGGGCACGTGACATTTTTTGATCGCTTTTTATTCCGATTTTTGGGACGCAGAATGAACAAAAACCAGCGTTTCATGAATTTCTTTTGGGGGGGTGCATTTACACCGTTCCGCGTGCGGTAAAATTGATAAAGCAGTTTTATTCTTCGGGTCAGTACGATTACAGCGATGCCTCATTTATGTCGTTTTTTTATGTTTTGTCGGTTTTTTGCAATGAAAACTATTTTATATAAAAAATAATTATTTTTGTATCGCTTTATTCTGCGAGCTATAACTTTTTTATTTTTTTGCGGATGATGCTGTGTGGCAGCTCGTTTTTTGCGGGACAAGATGACGTTTTCAGCGGTACCATGCATATTTATATGCGTCTTTTTGATCGCACGTTATTGCACTTTTTGTTCGGTGGTATGATAATAAATCATTATTTTTTGCTTCGTTTTTTATTTTTATTTTTTAAGGGGTTCGCTAAAGGGGTTAACTAATGGGACAGTTTTATAGGGCAGGTCATTACGGACGCGGCGATACCAAATATGTGTACTTTTATTGTTTTTGTTTTTTTTTATTTTGAAAAAATGGATTTATTGGGGAATATTTTTTTTTTTTTTACTGATTTATTTAGCGATTTTTTTTAAATTATTTTTAACACTTTTTTTTTTTTTTTTTTTACTTTATTACCCTGTCCCAGGTGGGACATCGCTGTCCTGTGACAGATCGCTGATCTGTCACATCACAGATCACTGTGACAGATCAGCGATCTGTCACAGGCACTGCTGCAGACTTCCTCATGCCTGCGCTTTGCAGGCACTGAGGAAGCCAGCTTCCTCAGGCCCCCGAAGGCCCCCGTCGCCATCTTGGATCCGGGGGCCTGTAGGGAAAGAGCCCCCCGCAGCAGCGCTGCACATTGCGCTGCCGTGGGGGGCTCAGGGAAGCACGGAGGGAGCCCCCTCCCTGCCGATGCTTCCCTTTAACCCCCGGTACACCGCGATCGCGTTTGATCGCGGTGTGCAAGGGGTTAACGTGTCGGGGGCGGTCCGTGACCGCCCCTGACACATTGTGCCGGGTGTCAGCTATGATAATTAGCTGACACTCGGCCGCGATCAGCGGCGCTCACCACGTGGGCGCCGCTGATCGCGATGACGTAATATTCCGTCCATGGTAATTAGGTCCATGGTCACATGGACGGAATATTACGTCAATTGTAGGTAAGGGGTTAATATAGGACCGCATAGCCTCGTGCTCGGGTACAGATAAATTGAAGAGCCGACCCTTGGGAAATTTACACCCCGGGCTTAGTTCAATTGCACAGTCATAACTCCTATGACGAGGCAAGAAACGCAGACTCATTCTCACTAAATACATCATAAAAGTCCGCCAAATAGTCAGGATCATCATGCGACTGAGGAGAGGTGGAAAAAACCGGAGCCTCACTAAAGGCACACCGACAACCCCAACTCACCACAGACACGGATTTCCAATCCAAAACTGGATTATGAATTTGCAACCAGGGAAACCCCAGAACAACGGCATCATGCAGACCATGCAACACCAAAAATCTGCAATTTTCTTGATGGTCTGGGGCGACCCGCATGACCACCTGGGTCCAAAACTGAGGTTTATTTTTAGCCAAAGGAGTAGCATCAATCCCCCTCAAAGGGATAGGCGTCTGCAGAGGTGTCATCGGAAATCCACAACGTTTAGCAAAATCCAAGTCCATTAGGTTTAGCGCTGCTCCCGAATCCACAAAAGCCTTGGCAGAAAATGTGGACAGGGAGCAGATCAGAGTAATAGCCAGAAGAAACTTAGGTTGAACACCCCCAACAGAAAACGTGTGTGCAAAGCGTTTCTCTCGTTTAGGACAGACAGAAATAATATGCGAGGCATCTCCACAGAAAAAACACAACTTATTACGCCTTCTGAACTCCTGACGCTGCTCTCTGGAAAAAACTCTATCACATTGCATAGGTTCAGACATTTGTTCAACAGGTGGCAACACCTCTCGTGCAGCTTTGCGTTCGCGCAAACGCCGATCTATGGCTAATGACATAGAATCGTCAAGACCAGAGGGAACAGGAAATCCCACCATAGTATCTTTTACGGCTTCTGACAACCCCTTCCGAAAGAGAGCAGCCAAGGCATTATCATTCCAGGTAGTAAGTACTGCCCACTTTCGGAATTTTTGACAGTACAATTCTGCAGAATCACGACCCTGGTTCAATGCCAGCAGGGTCTTTTCAGCCTGATCAATGGCATTAGGTTCGTCATACAACAGCCCCAAGGCCTGAAAAAATGCGTTCACATTAGTCAGAAAAGGATCATCTGGTTTCAAAGAAAACGCCCAATCCTGGGGATCACCACGCAGCAAAGAGATGACAATTTTAACCTGCTGCGCGGAGCTCCCTGACGAGTTAGGCTTCAAGGCAAAAAATAATTTACAATTATTTTTGAAATTCAAAAATTTAGACCAATCCCCAAAAAATACATCAGGTGTAGGAATCTTTGGTTCAGCAGCATGTGAATGAGCAAGGTAGGCGGAAATTCCCCGCACTTCCTCAGCGAGCTGCTTCACACGATCAGACAATTGCTTTATCTCCATTGAGAGAAAAAAAAATTCCCCCTACGGCCTCAGAGATATAGAGGAAAAAATATACACACTTTTTTTTTTTTTTGACAATTCTTTCCTGCTATTGAGTACCCTAGTTTCTGCGGTATGGCTGGTGATTCTGTTATGAATGAGTCACCGTAGGAGGCAAAAGCAGAAATACAAGCTAAGTCCAGAAAACCAGAGAAGTTGGCAACTATCAGATTGCAGACCCCTGAACCTATCAACACAACTAGCAGTAGCCGTGGGGGGGTTCCTACGATGCCCTAGACCCCTCGATCACAGCCGGAGAAATAAATAGGCCTAAAGAAAGAAAGGGGAAAACTAAACTGCCCCAGAGCAGACCCCAAAGCAATAGGCAGCCCCCAACATATAATGACGGTGAAGCAAGATGAAAACACTAACACAGGCAGAAAGATAGGCTGAGCAAAATACGGGGCCCAAGCTAGCTAGATAGAAAAGGACAGGAAGGCTGCTGTCTGCAATCCGTGAAAAACCCTATGAAAATAAGAGCCAACAGACTGACCGTGAAAAAGGCCCTGAAGACGTTAGGTTTCAAAAAAGCTATGTCAGTACTCAGGAATATTCTGAAGACAGAGCTACAGGCAAAAGGAGATTCAGCTCACCCCAGCAGGGAATGGCAGAATCTTGAAAAGCAAGGAAAACAAAAACAAAACACTAATGCTAACAGGCAAAGCAGAAAAACTTAGCTTTAGAGGAGCAGGAATCAGACTGGTGTCCTAGAAGTCCACAGAGAAATCACTCGCAGGGCAGAAGGGCATCGGCAGCCTTATATCCAGTCCGTGACTCTACTCAGCCAGTCATCCTCATCAGGCTCAGGTGCCTGATAATCAGGCTCATTACCTTCCTTCACCAGAATAGGGAGTTCACCAGACCTCAGTGACGAAGGGGAAAATAAACTCACAACAAAACAGTATATATAGGTATAGCAAGGTCAGCTGCTCAGTCGAGGACAGAACTATCACTGACAAAACACCCACAGGAGAGCAGGTTAATATACCCCTCCCCAAACCAAAAGGAGCCCAGCAAAGTTAACTCCGAAAAGCCCAGGACGGGGAAAGGAATTGCCATCCAGAGCCATGACACCAGCAATTGGCATGAGTAGAAGAGAATGATGAGAGTTAAATTAAAGTCAGAACGATGACAGCAGGTGAGGGCTTTTGGGACTCTTATTCCCATCATCTGATACCTGCTGCTAATAACAGTGAGAGCAGGAGCGGATGATCGGAGTACTCCTCATCTGCCGCCTGCAATATAACTAAATAAATGAATGAAAAACCCGACATGGGTTCCCCCCCTATTTTCTTGAACCAACCAGGCAAAACTCACAGCTGGGGGCTGCAACCCTCATATGTCAGCTTCAGCAAGGTTGGTTATCAAGTAGAGTTGAGCGAAACGGGTCGGTCATATTCAAAAGTCGCCGACTTTCGCTGAAGTCGGGTTTCATGAAATGAAACCCGACCATAGTGTGAGGTCGGCCACGAGGTCGGCAACCAGAGCGCCAAAGTCACGTTTCAAATGATGCTTCCAGCGCCCTTTTTCAGCCAATGATGAAGGACGCACACTGTGGGCAACGCGATGACATAGGCATCGGTCGCCACCATCTTTGAGAAGGGCATGCAAGTGATTGGCTGGCTTTGTGTGGCGTCACAGGGGCTATAAAAGGGCGTGAACGCCGATCGCCATCTTACTTATGGCGATCTTAGCATTGGGAGATCTGTTGCTGCTGATGATTCTGTAGGGAGAGCGTTAGGCAGGGAAGAAGAACCAAAAAACTATTTCTGCTGTTAGCGATTTCCACTTGCAACACAACACTTTGTGTGCAATGACAGGGGAGGCTCTATTTTTGTGCATCAGCTCTGTTGGTTATTAGGTTGCCTTATAAGGCTCCCTGATAGCTGCATTGCTGTTTGCACACTGCTGTGCAAACTGCTTTTTTAAAGGCAAAAATACTTTTCTTCCTCTTTTCTGCACAGTTACCAAGGGTTCATTTTTCCACCCTTTTGTGTGTGCACTGTGCAGCAGTCCTGCTTATTAGGCTGCCTGCATCCATACTTGGACTGAGAGCATCATTGTCAGCGTCCTCAAATCTCTAGTGAGATCCAAAATCTCACCAATCCTATAGACACCCTCCACCTTGTCATACACCATCCAATTTCAGCCTGTTACATTGAGGTGTAATCTCTACTGGGCCAGAGACAATAGTTCTGCGTCCTCAAATCTATAGTGAGATCCAAAATCTCACCAATCCTATAGACACCCTCCATCTTGTCATTCACCATCCAATTTTAGCCTGTTACATTGAGGTGTAATCTCTACTGGGCCAGAGACAATAGTTCTGCGTCCTCAAATCTATAGTGAGATTCAAATTCTCACCAATCCTATAGACACCCTACACCTTGTCATACACCATCCAATTTCAGTCTGTTGCATTGAGGTGTAATCTCCCCTGGGCCAGAGAGAATAGTTCTGCGTCCTCAAATCTATAGTGAGATTCAAATTCTCACCAATCCTAAAGACACCCTACACCTTGTCATTCACCATCCAATTTCAGCCTGTTACATTGAGGTGTAATCTCTACTGGGCCAGAGACAATAATTCTGCGTCCTCAAATCTATAGTGAGATTCAAAATCTCACCAATAGTAGATTCAAATCCTCCCCACTCCTATATACACCTTCTACCTTGTTTTACAGTACCCTATAGCTGGTGGTATTTTGGGTACATTTTCACAAAAATGAGCAAGTATGGTGGAAGACGCCATGGAAGTGGGCGGGGGGTTGCCAGCTGGTCTCGATGGTGGTGGTGGTGGTGTGGCATCTGTTGGTAGTGGCAAAAGCACAATAGCACCTAAGGCAGGAGGTGTTGAGCCTACGTCATCGTCTGGCTCCACAAGGCCTCGAAGGCTCTCTTTTCTGGGAGTAGGTAAACCACTTTTAAAGCCGGAGCTTCAGGAACAAGTTTTGGCTTACATTGCTGACACAGCCTCCAGCTCTCTCGCCTCCTCTTCTGAAGTTTCAAAAAATAAAAGCACTGAGTCGTCATTGGAGGCTCCTGTTCAGGAACAACACCTTTCCTTGTATCCTTCACCCCTATCAAAAGTGAAGGATGTGGCAGGCCACACTACCGATTACTCCATGGAGCTCTTTTCACATACCATGCCTGGGTTAGCAAGTCAAATCGTGAATTCCCCAGTCCAAGATGAATCTGACATGGAGTGCACTGATGCACAGCCACTGCTAGATTTTTCTGCTGGTACATTCACTCAGAGCACTACATTGTCCTCTCAGTGTACTGAGCCAGAATCTGACCCTGATGAAACTCAGGTGCCCCTTCCCGCATACTATACCACCTTACACTGTGACACAGAGGAAGGTGCACATGAAATTGAAGAGGAGGTGATGGATGACCCAGTTGTTGACCCAGATTGGCATCCATTGGGGGAAGAGGGTGCCGCTGCCAGTAGCTCAGAAGAGGAGGAGGAGGATCCGCAGCAGGCAAAGACATCGCAACAGCTGTTATCTGGCATGACCATAGCAGTTCAAAAACGTGTTACAAAAACCAAAGGAGTTGCAGGACAGCTTGGCCAGATGGTCAAATTAGCACAGCGTGCAAGGTCTCAAAATGTCTTCCATAGTAGGAAGAGTGCAGTTTGGCACTTTTTTGAACAAAATCCTAATGATCAGGCAAAAGTTATCTGTAAGAAGTGCGCAAAGACCTTTAGCCGAGGGAAAAATCTGAGAAATTTGAATACCAGTTGAATGCTTAGACATTTAACCACCATGCACTTGCAAGCATGGACGGACTACCAAACCTCACGTACCACATGTGCACCTGCTCCGAATGAAGCTAGTCAGCAACGCTACATTGCTTTCCCCACTGTAATCCCACCAGTTAGCACACGACCAGCAGCAAATATTGAGGTGTCGTCGCAAGGGCAAAGCAGTCATGGAATCACAATGTTATTGCTACGAAAGACTGAATCTAGGCCATCAGCAACACCACCAACACCATCACCAACCCTCTCTCAGTCCGCCATGTCCACCGCTAGTTCCACTATATGCAGCTCTCAAGTCCAGCTCACCCTACCAGAGACTCTGAGTAGGACAAGAAAGTACTCATCCTCTCATCTGCGTACACTGGCTTTGAACACCCACATTGCCAAACTAATCTCGTTAGAGATGATGCCCTACCGGTTGGTTGAAAGAAAAGCTTTCCGCGAGCTCATGGCCTGCGCAGTACCATGCTATGACCTACCCAGGCGGCACTTCTTTTAGCAAAAAGCCATCCCAGCCCTTCACGTGCATGTGAAAGACCGCATTGTCCATGCACTCAGTGAGTGGAAAGGTGCACCTAACAACAGATGCATGGTCCAGTAGGCATGGCCAGGGCCGTTACGTGTCCATCACTGCGCACAGGGTTAATGTGGTGGATACAGGGTCCACAGGGGACAGTGGTGGTGGGACAGTGCTGCCTAGCCCACGGCATAGGAAACAGTTGGCTGTAGGCGTTCGACCCTCCTCCTCCTCCTCCAGAAGCGAAAGCTCGTCCACAGAGCGCAGTCGCACAAGCACTCCAGCCGCAGCTGCCAGTGTTGCTCACGAAGTGTCCCTCTATCGAACAGCTAGTGGTAAGCGTCAGCAGGCTGTGTTGAAGATGATGTGTTTGGGCGACAACAGACACACCGTGAAGGTACTGGCCGACTACTTGCAGCGACAAACTGAGTCATGGCTGGGCAGTCTACATCTTGAGGCAGGCAAGGTAGTTAGTGATAATGGCCGGAATTTTGTGGCAGCCATAGCCCTTTCAAAACTCAGACAAATAACTTGCCTGGCTCACACCTT